>NW_015622820.1:433819-1033819 GCF_000835515.1 Exophiala oligosperma
GTAGTAGTAGTAGTAGTAGTAGTAGTAGTAGTAGTAGTAGTAGTAGTAGTAGTAGTAGTAGTAGTAGTAGTAGTAGTAGTAGTAGTAGTAGTAGTCGTAGTACAATCATTCTAAACCCACGGGGTGAATTTATATTATACATATAAATATATATATATATATAAAGAAGCAGTAGAAAAGAAGGAATATCGAGACAAGACGAGGCAAAGAAAAAAAAAAGGAAAACGGCGACTGGAAACAAAAATAAGGGGTATCATAAAAATACACATATACATACACAAAAGCGTAGCGCAGCTTTTCCCGCAGGAGTCGCAAGACGCGACGCAAACACATACCTAAAGAGAGAGATGGGGGGTCTCTCCTTTCTTCCCTCTCTCGCCGAAAACCCTGGTTCACCGCGCGTTGACCTGGCCGTATAGAGACATACCCGTTGCCCCATGACTTCGCTGTGTCCAGCCAGACATGGATCCTCGCAGTGTTGGCACCAAGAGCTCTTCCTGTGTGTGGACAGGACACAGCGGATCGAGTAGAATGCAGAGGCCAAGGCAGAAAGTCAATCTCTACACGACAAAAGTCACCGTGTTCCATCTCATCCACATGACACATCCTGATCGTTGCCCCGTTGCCGTCCCCCAGCATATGCATAGTCTCGGCCGTCAACCTCCTCATCAACGCTCAGATACGGATGAGAACATATCATCGATCTTCCTCATCCAGTTTCTCGCCGACGTCACCTAGAATGGCATTCGTGGTGGCGCTGCTGATGTACTGGCTTCCCGTACCTGGCCCGTCAATCAAAGGACTCGTGGGCGCCGTGACCATGCCGCTCTCTCGATCTCTTTCTTTCTCCTTGTCTCTTCCTAACCCGCCCTGTCCGATGCTCCCGCTGAGACTATCATTTCTCCCGTGCCCTCCACCTCCAAGTAATCCACTCCTCACGCTGGCAGCATCGCCGTATTTGCTACCAATGTAACTGTTTCTCTCGCTCGCCAGTACCGGGGCCGTGGCACCACTGGCGCTGATCAGGCTCGCCCTCTCGGCGTTCAAGGTCGATCGTGGATACGTGGCACCGCCTTCACGTAATGACACGTTGTCTGCGCCGGGGTGAATCACCGTGCCCGACAGGACGGACAAGGGGAGACTCTCGCGTGACCCGCCAAACATGCTGGCTGGCGCGAGCGCCTTCATGCTGGCGTTGGTATCGACCGAGTTGCGACGGCGGCGTTTGGAGGAACTTGCCAGGGTCAAAATCGACGCGTCGTCCGTGAGGACATTGTTCGCCGTTGCGGTTTGGTATGTCATCGGATGGCCATGGGGTGCGAGGTGTGCCGGGACGGCGGTGGCAGGTTGACCACTGTAGTGGGAAGGGGTGTGACTGAGGGGATTATGCGTGCCATGATTGTGTGTAGGCGCAGCTATCGACTGGACCGTTGTAAGCGTGGTGGCCATGCTTCGAACAGAGGGGGCAGGGGAAGAGAATGTGCTGTCCCGTCCACCCTCTGTGCGCGGTGCCGTTGCGCTCGTTCCCGCACCCGAGGGGGCAAGTTCGGATAGTGCAGTCTCCGCCTGTGTGGCCAGCGTGGGGGCTCTCGACTTGTTTCCTGATTGACTGTCGTGGGAGATGGACACGGAGTGTTTGCTTTGGGACATGGAACTGTGTCGCGAGCGCTGAGAGGACAGGGGCGTGGAGAAGGAGAGGTGGCCGTTGTGCTGAGGCTCGGCGCGCGACAGAGGGTAGGGGTTGTTCTTTGCAATGTTGCCCTTCTTCGATTTGGTGGCCGTCGGTAGATTCGAACGGCGTGCACTGCTGCCATTGGTATCGTGTGGATCGACGTGAGGCGTCTTGAGGTTTGCTAGTCGTCGCATCCAGGCTGCGAAAGGTCGCCGGCGGCCATGTCTGTCTGTGAAGAGTTAGCTGTGACACGGAAAGTGCTGCTCGCGGTGTTGGCCTACCATGGGCGCGAGGTGGCGCTTCCGTGGAAGCCATGGAAGGTGGGCTAAGCTGCGACGAGGTCCAGTTCAAGTGTCCGATGTCGTGTCAAGAGGGCGAAGGTGTCCAAGAGGTCGATGGCTTCGTGATAAAGGTATCGAGATGTATCGGGAAAATAGCGTCTAGACGAGTGCACAGACCGTGAAGATGACGGTGGTGAGTGATTGAGATCAGGTAACGGAGATGAGGATACCGCAGGGAGAAGGTGACGATTTCGAAATGGGAGAATCTCCTGAGGTCATGGATGAAGGTAAAGGCGTAGCAGGGAGAGGAGTCTGGAAGCAGGAGAGGCGCAGTCAATAATAAAGTGTTGGGAGGAGGATCGATGAATCAGATTTGTTTATCTCGGTACACCGCATGAAGAAAACCAAGAACTGAAGAAGCCTGAGATACTCGGGCTCGTACTCCGTATCCAGGTAATAGAGTCCTTTCTTCTATACCCAACTTTACAGTACTCGAACTCCGTACTCCTTATTACTTGTAGGGACGTGGTATTTACCGAAGACTCCTTAGAGCCTCACAAGCCCTTCATAGTGGATGGATAGCCCCCAGGTATACTCCGTACAGCCCAATAATGACCCTGACGAGCCTAATGAGCCCTAGCGACTTGCATCGAATCCCTTTCCCGTCCCTTTTCTCTTCTTCCCCAGACATTAATTTCCACGTGGCTTTCTGTTCTGCATTGCTGGCATAGAGGTCGAGCTTCAATCAGTCTTCTACTCCGTACGTCCCTGTTGTGGTAGTCTACAGATATTAGAGCGCACATGCTGAGAAGACACTTCAAGTCTCCACAAAGAGAATTATCGAGGTATTGATGGGTCATTAAAATAACCAATCTTCTGTGACTTATGCTGAGATAGAGGCTCATCATCCACCCTCATCCCTTGTCAAGCCAAGTCCACTCAATGTACTTCAGGATGCGTAGACTTGTCCCTCCAAGCTTGTCTCTTTACATGAAATCGTCCTCATAGAAACCCGCATCTCTATCCTCGTTGCTCACCATGTTTTCCTCCCTCATCATATCGTCGTAAGCATGGTCCTTCTGCCACCGCAACTCTTCACGCTGCTTCCGCTCTTCACGATCTCGGGCCTTTTGCTGCTCCCGAGCGATCCTCTCAACTTTGCGCTTCTCTCTCTGGTCCGTGTCCTTCTCAGCTCGCAGATCGGGAAACTTTTCGACTCGGGTCTTGTTCAGCCGGTTGACTACGGCGTTTTGGCGGACTGGGACGTGGACCTTTTTGACCATTTTCGGATCGTGGAACGACACCTGCCCGGTCGCCATTGATGCGTCTTTCCGCAAATTGGACCATGGCGTGTAAATGACCGTGACGTTGTCCTTCTTGTTGCCTTGAACAACCCCGTCAATTGTTTGTTTCGACCAAAACCCCAACTTGCAAGCTCTCCAAAGTTGACTGACCTTCAATCGAGTTGGCTTTGGTCAACTGGGCACAATCTTCCAGCAGCTCCTGAGGTATTGACGTCCAAGAGTCGCCAGCCTTGAGCCGAAGATAGACATGCGCACTGGACAAGTTGTCCACGTGAAACTGAATGGCTCGTTAATTGCAAGGGTCCCGGGTCTGTCACTGACATGGCTAACATACCCTGGTTATTTTTTTAACAGCATAAGTCAACACATCTTGCAAAGTTGGGACCGGACAAAAGTCTCACCAGACGTCTTCTTCCCAGCCAAACTTGATCAGATCCTCATCTGTATGTGCGTTAGATCCGGAGCACATCAATCAAGTGAGCTCATCTGCCCAACTTTCTACTTTGTCCTTGCCAACATATATGAAGGCGGCAGGCTCAACGGCCGTCGAGGTGAAATAGTAGACCATTTGGACGACACACTCAAAGCCGAGAATTCATGGGTTTCGCAGGTCCAACAGCGACTCACAGTCCTTTGAATGGCCAGGCCTTGACTTCTCCGACTTGAAAGCAGCCGTAGAGATATCCAAGTATCATTCATGCGGAGAATTGTTGAAGTTGTGGTGGGCAAAGCAATGAACCTTCATTTCATATAAAGTGGAATGCTGCGCCCTACAAGTCTACAGAATTTCTGCCAGCAAGTCTCGGTTGTACGGCGGGCTATACTCCCTTGAACGGCACCCACATTTTTCACCAGACTCGAATCGTGCGCTTCTGTAGCGAAGTGAATCTCTGTGCGAGCGAGTGTCATTCTCCCAACGAGGGACTGGTATTTTCGAAAAGACATAGCAGATTAGAAACTGGCGTGCTCGACCCATAAAGCAGAAAACCCCGATCAAAATTGCCCAGTCGATACAAAGTATATGCACTTGAGCGATAGATCATAATCCCTGTTTTTCATTGTCTGCCCGACTCATCTGAGCCTGCATCGAGTGCTGGAATGCTTCCCAATCATCGTGGCCTCGTGTCTCTTCCCAACGTGGTGTACGGGAAATCACACCATATCCATCGTAAACGTACAAGTCATCCATCAACGAGCCTTCTGCGCCACTCGTCGCCCTCAAAGCCTCATTGTCGAAACGAAACGCCCTTGCTGTCGCCCTCACAAGTAGGTATAACCCTTCTGTAATCATCCGTCATGACAAACAATATTAATCTCGCTGAACGAACACCTCCGTTGAGTGAGATTGCCTAACTTCAGATGCCCACTCCATGTTTTGATGACCCTCGTAGCTGAACATCGAGAACAACCTCCCGTAAAACGGATCCCAATATGATGCAATAACGCTGCAATGAAACACGAACATGATTCCACCCTCCATTTTGGATCCCTGAGCCCCGTGTTATCAGCTGCCCTGGCTCTCTGGCCGATTGCCTTCGGCGAAGTTCTTCTCACTACCTTTCCTCTTCCAAAAAGCCAGACCAAGCTTTAATTTGCTTCTCTTTCGACCTATGGTTCTAGAGCCGCTTTTTCTATGTCCGCTAGCCTCATCGGGTTCACCATTGCTCAAGATCGTGGCATGGATATCAAGCTTGCTGCTCTCTCGGCTTGTGGCGCTATTGCTGCCCATGCTATAGCTCGGTCTAAGCCCGGGACTTGTCGACCGCATAGGCGCACTGACTGCTCGATTGCGCACGTCGTGAAATCCATTGTGGTTGTGAGTCGGCTCATTGTTGGTCTTTGGGGTGGCGCTCGATGCTACTGTACGCGTGGTGGGTGATATGGCTTGTTCATTAATACCCGTTGGCGCAGTAGCTGTCCCCACACGTGGAGGAGCAAAAGGGCAAGCGGCTTTGGAAGCATTTTGAGCCTGCTGCTTCGATTCACCGTCCTTGGCAGGCGCACTCGCTCTGGCATTAGCATGTGTAGCCGAGTATTGACGATCTGGGTCATAAGTCCGCACTGGCTCGTCTTGTCTCGAAGTCGCGAACTTGAATCCGGACCCATGTTCTTGATCCAAGGCCTCTTGTTTTTCGACTTCTACAGCTTCGGCGGGGATAGCCTCACTGCCGGCACGCATAGAGACAGTTTGGTCTCTCCGAGTGTCAGAAAGAGCTTGCAAAGATTCCGATGGCAGTTCATTAGTGACGGCGTTCTGTCTGGGCGTGCTGGTGGCAGATTCGTTTTCAGTTGAATAGGGGCCACGGTGCCCGTGATCGCCATTCGTCAAAACAGCAGCAGGACTTCTCTGGTCAGGAGGTGTCTGTAGGTCTGTGTGGCTAGTAGCAGTCGGTGTTGATCGGGTTGTTGAATCATTCGCTGCTATGGCGATTCCGGCAGCAGCCGCCAACGATGATGGACGGGAGGTACTTCGAGGTGTTATGCTTCCGCTTTTTTTGACATCTGCACCAGTTCCCAGGTTCTCTGGCACATCGTTTCGTCCTTTCAATGGGGAAGTGGGCAATTCATTGCGCGTTTTCCGGCCAGCTGGGCTCTGCGTCCGAGGGCTGACAGCCCCGTTATCACCAAAGCCAGTAGTTCTTCGGAGTAACTGCATTTTCTTTTCATGCTCGGCTCGGGTAAACCAAACACCTTTGTTAGTGAGTATCTCATCTGCCGCAAATCGCATGGCGGGAATGACATCGGCAACATTGGCGAAAAGAGGGTGGGCGAATATTGTCATGAAACCAATTTGGCCATTAGCCAATTTCAACATGTTTCCCAGTTCAGGAGGGCCACCGAAGAGAGCGGTTTCCATGCCGACGGCTTGTTCCATTTCTCCTTGATGAGCAAACTCCTTCTGCAAGAGATCCGTCCACTTCTCTGCTACTTCCCATGGACGCGCCTTTGAATGTCAGAAATTAGGGTTACCACGATCTTCGAGCATCACTTACAACATTGCTGATATCGGCACACTTGATTAGCAAGCCGCAGGCCAGTGTACGCGCCCACTCAATGTCCTTAGGAGCCCATCCATCGGTAACTTTGGTCTCATGTACCTTTTCTTGAAGATTGCCGAGTTGCTGCATGTAGTCTGAATGTAAGCCCATGTCGGTGGCCAAGATGGTGCTAATCATAAGTTTTCGCATGTCTTTATCCTGAAATGCGGCCGGCCAGTGACGGCGTAGTATTTGAGAATAGGCAGCGCAGTGGAAGGCTTCCAATACAGATTGGTCGTTGTACAGCTGAGCAAGAGGCGCATTCAACTTGACCAGAAACATATTGTTGACACCTGGATGGCCCACGTCATGGCCAATTGCCGAGATGAGAATGGTGAGAGCTTCGAAAGGCCCCAACAGACGCGCGATAGGTGATCTCTTGTCCGCAAACGGCGAAGGTTCAGCACCAACGGGGTATGGAGGAAGGAGGCCAATCCGCACGAGGAAATAGAAGACCGACTGGAGAACGTCGACAGCATGTCTGAAGTTGTGGTAAAGAACGAAAGAATTGTATGCGATGCGACAACCCTGCATGAAATGAAGCAATTCGGCTTGATTAAATGAGTTAGTCAGTCTCACAGTATGGCTGCTGACAACATACCTTGGCTCATGCGCCACTCGCCCACTGACTGAAGATTCTCCAGAGCATGGTTGAGCATGAAATAACCAGCATAGACCAGTTCGTCTTCAGAGAAGTCGTGCCCATCAAAGCCCCAAGAACCGACAGCCTGTGCAATGGCTGGTTTCCGCACTTCTCGGACGTAGAGGTCGCGATATTGGTAATCCTCAATGATATTCTGAGGATCGCAGATGCCTTTGAGGAGTTTCTTCACCATAGCTTCCCTAAGATAGGCGTAAGGTTTTTCCTCTTCCATACCAACCCAAGACTGTTTGCGAGATTTTCTGGTCATGCCCATGAAGCCGGCTTGCTCTTTCTTTGCATGCTTGTAAATCCGATATGCGTGCACGGTCAGTCCCATGATACCTGCCTTGTTCAGAGGACTTTTGACCACATCGAGGGCGCCTGCATCTAGGCACTGCAGCATGATTTGGGCGTCGATGATGTCGGAGTTGTCCTTGATCTCAACCGGCTGAGACTCCGGGCCATAAGGCGCTCTTGAAACCTCACTGGATCGAACATCTTCGAATGCCTGGTCGTGAGAATCGCTCCGTTTGGGTTGCACAATGGCCACGGGTATGATGAGTTTGACACCCTCTTCTACTTGCAAGTCCGACGCTATCCTGGAAAGAAGCTGAAGACCGTATGACTCATCAGACTCGGACGAGAAGGTGATTTCTTTCCTCAAGAGGCTCGGAGACGGCAATGGGGAGTCGGACGAGGGGAAGAATCTGGACTTGGATCTCAAGAAGTCGTGCTTGGACTCGGAACCAACGTCGAAACAGGCAAGGATAGGTGTGCAATCGAACTTGGCTTGGTCGTGGAGATCAGAGAGCTTCGAGGAAAAGGCTCTCCCGGAACTACACACAAATACTGGGAGTCTGGGTCAGCATTGCGTTCAACTATTGATCTTGGTCCCCCTCACCTTGATTGAAGACGGTTAGAAAAGCATTGACGTTAGACTGAAGGTCCAAAGGAAGGTCCGAGAATTCTACTTCCGATCCCACTCTCTGCGGCGTACTGGGCATCAAGCCATCTCTGGAGATCCACCTCTCTGTGTTGAATCGCTCATCAATGTATATGACTTTGCAAGCAGCAGGGTCCATGATGATCGGGCGTGTAAATTATGAAAAGAAAAGAAACCGTAGTTTTGCGGCCTTATAAGCCCATAATGCGCTTGACGGACGCGACCAGTTTGACGGGAAGTCTCGAGGAGGAATTTGCAGTGGGTGATGGTCGACAGTCAGACAACGACACGACAATGGTGGTGGCAAGTTTCGGATTCGAGGCTGGTCAAGGAAAGAGCATTGCGCGCAAGGCGGGGGTGGGTGGGAGTTCTCGAAGGAGCGACAGAAGTGTGTTTGGGTAGTGGGAAGAGTATGCGGTGATGCGACTGGCGGAAAGACTGAACATTCGCAGCACTCGCAGGCTGGCAGGGTGTGAGATGGTGAGAATGAGGCAGCGCTGGTCAATGTCGAGTTCTGTAGGCGAGCGGAGGAAGAAGGCCCGGCGGCAGGTGTCAAGTCTTCGAGTCGTCGGGTGGTCGCAGACGTCTGGGGGGGAAAGGTGTGATGTAGCTGCAGGTCGACGAGACACAACAGGACAGTAGTGAACAGGGACCTGACAATTGAGCAAGAGGTGGTTGGCGCAGAATGCGGAGTGGAGGATGGTGGTATGAGAAGAATTGAACAATGTAAGATGTAGCAACAGGTTGAATGATTTGCGTCGAGCGCAGTAACAGTCAAGCTAGGTGGGAAATGTGGTCATACAGCAGGCGAAGTGGATGGAGGAAATCAAAGAGAGCGAGGGCATCAGAGAGAGATGGGCCTAGTTTGCCTACCTACCTGCAGAGTCAGTTTAGCTAGGGTCTTGCTACCTTGGGTAGGTAAGTACGGAGTACAGTAGCAGTTGATCTCTGAGAGGGGGGCCGCGAGAGTGGGAGGTCGGGACAACAATTGGTGGAACAACCTCTATCGAAGACTCAAAGAACAAGCAAAGAAATGCGGAGCGTGCCCAATAATCGGCGGCAGAAGTACCCGGAGCCATCACTGATGGGGTCGCTGATGGTCTTTCCTGGCTCCTGATGGGCCAGCGCGGCAACGCCTACTCATCTGAGTTTAGGCATGACGGTCCGGGTATACAAGCCTAGTGAGCCTGGGTACCCCGTAAGCCACTCAATGCGAGAGTCATACCCAGCTCTTCACACCATCCAGCCAGCCATCATCATCAACTGCGGTCTACAGTACCTTGATCAGTCAGGCTGCAGTAATTCAAGTAAGGATGGAAACAAGTAGCCTATGGCCATATATTCAAAAGAGAGCACCGAGCACTCGCACGATCCATGCCTCATGCAGGTCATGCTTCGTCAGACCCAACAAGGCACTGTCGGACCTCGAGATCCCCTCCACGCCTATCGCTCTGTTTCACTGCCCGCGCGCGGGATCTGACCCTTCCACGCCCCTTCTAGAAGCCTTTCCACTTCCCGCCCCCAGATCGCCTAGTCTTTTAAGACTCTTTGGCCGATGCCTCACAACCTTACCCATGGACCTAAATAATGACTTCTGAGCGTCCAGACAGCCATAGAACGTCGAGATCACGAATTTTACGCACTGTGCATATCACTGGTCATCACGCAGAGATCACTGATACCCATTTTTGCTATGGAGTAATTCTCAGACATTTGACCCGATAGCTTCCTTGCTTGCACTCAACTACTGTGAGAATGGCCATTCCATCACCTCACCAAACCATTCGCCTCTGTCGATCAATGCCTGTTGGCAATGCTGATCACGTCCAGCCACGATTCTCCTGGTGCGATTTGATGACCGTGCAGCCGCCCATAATAGTCTTCACGCTGGCATCATCTGCCCAAAAAGTCGCCATACTTCCCCACTCGACAGGGATATGAAGGGTTCGCAGATTCTGCACACTTGGTGCTCATGTGGCCATTTCCTCCGACGAACCTTGCCATTCCTGTTTTATCATCCCTCACTCCATTGCAAGTGTGCTCGTACGGGTTGCGGAAAAGGACCTTCCGTCCACAACGCAAAAAGTGGCCATGGGTTCCTTGTTGTGCAGTTCCAATGTCGTTCGGGCACTCCGGAAGGGTTTCGACACCTAGCGCTCGAGGCTAGCCGCCTGTTTGAATCGCTTAGCCAGAGTTTCTGATGGGCTGCTAGCATCGCCATCGTCCTCTTGCGGTTCCAATATCCATGGACGCTTCAAGGGCCGCTCACCATATGTCTCGAGAATCGCCATCAAGGTTCCCCATCCAGACGAGTCTGTCAAATGAATCGCATCAATCTGGTCACGCTTCGTTGCAACCTTACAAAGTAACCGTTCTTCATCCTGCACATCGTTAGGCGCGACCAAGTCGACGTGGCATTATCAACTTACCTTGCTAAATACTTCCATGCCATGGATGAAGCACAGAAGATGGAAATCGGACACGGCGTCCACAGATTGCGATGACCGAAGCTGCTTAGCGACGTCTCGGGGATCTTGTCCTTCGGCGACCGCTTCTCGATTCTCGATCGGAAATCGACTGTTCTTGAATAATGGAACAGGCTGGATGGGCATACCTGCCGTGATCGACACCAGCAGATATTCCACCGGGAAACTGGGTTTAGCGTTCTCCTGTACATTTGCACCATATTCGTTGATGCGCCGATAGAAGACTTCGGGAATATATCTTGACTTGGATCCGCCCCCCTCGTCGTCTTCAGATTGTACCAGCATCACAGAGGGGTCTGCTGAAGGCTCGACTATGTCCGCCCGCACCATTTCGACGGCAGCGTTCGAGGCCTGGTAAGCATTGATAGTTATGGTCTCATCCTGATCGCCGGTGACAACGCAGGTTACAAATTTGGAACCGAATCTTCCAGTCTCGCTCCATTTGGAAGGCATTGGGTATTGTGCTTGAAGGCGAGCCGCAAACGCGATCTCAAGTGAGGCCAGAAAATACGAGTCGACGTGTCTCTTGCAGACTGCTTGACCTTCGCCATCTTCTGGTGTCATCAGATCGGTGAAGATAACACCAACCCGTTCAAGGCCACACATTCTTGCAACCTCATCAACCTCCTTCTCGTTCGGCCACTCTGACAATGTCAGCCCATCAACTTCGGACATCTGAGGGGGTTCGTAAATCGCTTCGACAATGGCCTTGACACCAAGCGGTACCTCGGTGTATTCCTCATATCGGCCATACAGATACCCCAGCCGCTGACAACCCGACTTTCTCCAGAAATCGATCAGCCTATCTACCATGTCGGCCGAGGAGAATTCGACATGATCCACCATTCGGAACTCTTGTGGCTGCAAAGTGATGGCACTCGGCTGGCATTTCGTACAGATGCCCTCGGGCCAGGGAGGATGACCCGACGGGCATTCTTTTTTCACTCTATAGTATGGTTCTGTTAATGGTGGCATGTATGAGCTTTTCAATTCGGGTTTGTTCGTGGCAAGGTTGATTTTCCGTAGGTAACTGTGAAAAGAGAGATGTTTGATTTTCCTCTCGTCAAGGTATTTCTTGTCGTAAGGCTCCAACGGCTGGCAATAGTCGCACATGCCCTTGGGGCCGTGCCGGCACATTTTGGCATCTCTCGGTCGTGATATCTTTCCATCTCGTTTGTCTAACCGATCATCGAGGGGGGACTGTTTCACCACTTCCCATGGGTTTCGAACGAGGGTGGGCGATGTGACGGAGGGGGCGGTTATGGGCTCGTCGGGTTCGGGAAGGGCTATGGTACCATTGAGCCGTCGCGTGGTCGCGGCGACTTCGCCGTTGGCGTGGCCGTTGGCAAGACTTTCAGACTCTTGATATCCAATATAGAGCTTGTCGCCGTGCCTGGTAGTTCATGTTAGACATCCAACACTTGCACCGTCTTTGAGAAACATACTTGAGCCCAACTTGTTGCAATTCTACGCCTGGTAGATCGGCCAAGCGCCGCTCTCGCTCGGGATCTGGTGTCGAACTGACTGGTTTATTACTCAGGACAATGGTGGTGGCGTCGGTATTTGGAGGCAGATGACCAAGGATCTTCCATATTGTAAGCGGTCTTTCGAGAGCACATGGACCAATTACCTACCTGGCTCGTTAATGAAGAAAAACGGTCGGTTGGGTCCACGGTCAATCGAAATTGGCCCCATTTTGATTCGAATCGCAACAACATATCGCAAGAGGTTCAGAGCTGCAGTTCAAGGAAGTCGTGAAAGCCAGGAATCGTTGAGGCGAAGTAACGATCCTGGGGAGTCTCGGGGAGCAGGGCAATTGAGAATAGGGAGAAAGAGGAATCGTGTATGGTTGTGCTTTCAAGAGAATCGAACCGAAGCCACTAGTTGTCTACAGAACAAGTAGCAAGCAGGAAGGGAGTCATGTTTGATGTTGGGTGCGTGTACGGAGTATCTGGTGTACAATGAACAGCATTTCGTCCCGGCGCAGGCACTTGCTTATTGCGTCACTTGGCCACTGTGACTGATCTTACGATACCCAAAGGTCAGGTACCCAGGCACGGAGTTTGCCTCAGCCTCACCCGACAACACAGCCTTGCAGTGCAGTAACCTTTCGCTCACCTCACTCACGTGAATTGTTATTATCATGAAATGTACAAATGTTGTTGCTGAAGGCCCGTGTAGACAAACTGTATGCTCGGTTCCGTGAACGCCTTCCCATGTTGAAGAATTGATTACAATCAGACATCCTTGCAGGCCTAGGTGCCCTTGTACAACTGACCAAGCCGTTTCTCCAAAATCTGCCTACCCTCCGCCGACCTCCATACCTCCTCCACGGGAGCTCCGTTCACGATGTCCCAGGCTATCAGCTTCTCTGTAACTGTGGTGAGGTCTTGCTGCTTCCGCTCCCAGTCCTTATCGCGTTTGAGATGAACTCCGGATGTAACAACCACCAACGCAACGTTTGGATCCTGAATGTTCCGAGCCCCTAGAACCTCGTTTTTGGTGAAAGACTCCGCCACCAAATTTTCTTGCAGTTTGTTTTTGATGAACTTGCCCCCTTGATAAGACGATCTGCCGAACACGCGATCTTCTTTCAGGCGGCCTTTGAACAAGGCGCCAGCAAGTCTGTCTAGACCAAGAGGTGAGATGATGCCACGTCCCCAAAGGACAAAGCCACGTCCCGGACTGGCAATCTTGTACAGAAGATCCTCGTGGAGACCATCGATGAACATCATCCCTTTGATGTCCCGGGGATGCCTCGCTGAAAAAACGCGACTGTATATACTGCCAATTCCAGCCGAGACAAGGATCCATGGGCCTTCTTCTCCCGCGACTGCCAATGCTTCCGAGATGGCATCAGCAGACATTCCAGCTGAGTGAGGCGATGGAGCATTGTCTGACCACGCTAACCCGGGTCGATCCCAATAGCAATAACGGCCAATTGTACCATTGACGTAGGCATCATAGACCCATTCCTCAAAGGAGTACTCGACAGGCATATAGCCTCCTTCCAAAAGGACGGTAGGGTTAGGGCTTCCATCCTTGTCATAGGTTTGGTTACCGACACAGGCAAAATGCACCGCATACTTGTCTCCATCCACAAGATAGCGCTTTCCAGGGGATTGCAGCGTGGCGTCTCGTGATCGCAGGACCAAGGTCGCGGTCAGAAGTACCGCGATGATGACAAAAATTACCATGATGAAAGTGGCTGTGAATACAGCACACCATTCTCGCAGCGAGCGTCGGGTTTCCTGGCGACCAGTGAGACGTTCTTCCTCTTCAGCCTTTCCCCATTTCACAGTTCTGTTGGTGATGACGTTGTACGCTCCGATTAGAGCAGCCCAGACGACCGACGCAACGCCGATCCAGCCTTCTTCGACTCTTATCTGGGGCACCGCTAGGATGATAATCATATCAATCAGCAAGAGAACGGAGATTGCCATCTGGAGGATGCTCATGGCTGTGGATGGTGTCGCAAAGAACAGTAGGGCCGTCAAGATGTTGCCGATGGTAAGAGTGGTGTAGGCGACATCGAAGAATCCCGACCCTCTTGAGTGCATGCCTGGGGGGCTGATGAAGATCGAGATGAAAAGCAGCACCCACCATAGGCAGGTTACGATCAAGAAGAGGACTTCGAACCATCTCAATGCTCGAACGCTCCATAGATTGTACGGAGATACCTAAAAATCGGTCAGCTGGCACTGGGGATTGAGACAACAGCCCTTACTGCAGGATCGTCGGGACTCAGGTAACCAACGCCATGCTCGTGACGAGGCAACAGCCTCGTTCGTTCATTGGCGTCTTCTGAGGGCCTGCTAGGTTGGCTATGTGAAGATGTGGCTCTCTGCTCTTGCTCTTGCTCTTGCTCTTCATCGTCGGACTGTGGCTGTTCGCCATTCTTCTTGCTGCCCCAGAGCGACACCATGACAGGCTATCTGGGAGGGACTGGGCTCTCGACAGGTACAGTATGCGGAGGAAGTGGCTAAAGGGTAGGTAGGAAGTATACGGGATACGACGGGCAATACGACGCCCTTCGGAAGGGACAGGTCGACGTTTGAGGTCTAACTGCGAGCTGTTTCGAATGTATGTACAACTTCCTCAGGAAACAATTGTTGAGCGATCACGAAAAGATGTCCTGGGGACGAAGAGAGACGGGAAGCTGGTCCGCCGCAGGTGGCTTATTCGAGTATGAAAGTATTTCTCACGACGTCATTATCGAATTATGGGCAACTGCATCAGGCCAAACGAGGGGAATATTAAGCGCTGGTTCACCCACCATGCACATACTCGGGTAGATTCATCCTGCAACAATAATGATCGTTGAGCACTCGTGGTCGGCGGCCGCGCTACAAGTATGTTAATCGGCCATTGTTGCGTCGATCTAGATTCTGTCCAGCACAAAGTGGTGAGGAGTGATTCGAGGTGTGTGCGCGTATATTAAGTCGTGGTGAGCAGGGGGTGTCCAGGTAAAAGAGTTGGTCTCGTCCCACTGCTATTGCCACCAAAGATCACCCGCTCAGCGTCGCCTATCGCTAGGGATTGTCTTCTGACTACTCGGTATTCGTTATAACTCGTACAATCCATATGAGTTTCAATCACGAATCACGACGTATCCCTGTCGCCTGTTGGACACCTTCACTGCTTCACCCACCACCAGACACCCGCCACCCCCTCGCATCGCCTCGAATCCCCCATGTGGGTGGTCATTCGAGCCACCCAGAGTAATTTGTGGATTGGATACTCTTACTCACTCGTGCTCGTATTCCGTACGAGTACACAGTTTTTTTCCTCAGCCTTGTCCCTCCCTGTCTCTGTTCCCTCCTACCAAGAGGGACTGATCTGCCATTATGAGTGATCTTCAGCGTGCATTTGCCCGCGCCCATCTATCTCGTTTACCACCTGAAGCCCCTCCTCCCATATTCGACGAACGTGATGAAGAGCAAGAGGAGTTGCCCCTCCATCCTCCAGAGTCTCCAAACGATTCGTCGTCGTCGGCTTCGTCAACATCCTCTACGGGAACCATAGTCCCGTCTCCCAGTCGAAAACTATTCGAAAGACCAAGAGGGTAAATTGGACTGATCCATTATTCGTTTTCCTTCCCTTCTGTGTTACTGACTCGGATCCTTCCTTTCCAGGTCCGCAAGATCCCGATCAACAGCCCTGCCATGGGAAGACTTCTTCTCCCAATCATTATCGTTTGAACACAAGACACCCTCGGAGACCATCAACCATCATGTCTATTTCACGCCTCCGACGTCCACTGGCCCTCTCATAGTCACACACCATGGCGCTGGTTCATCCGGCCTGTCATTTGCCGCTTTCACGAATGAACTCCTCAAACTCCTCCCGAGTGCCGGCGTCCTCTCTCTCGATGCCCGAGGCCATGGTCTGACAACAACGACCACTTCGTCTGGCGGGCCACCGCCGACTCAGGATCTGAGTCTGACCACGCTTGCCGAGGATGTATCCTTTGTCGTCAACGCCGTGAAAACGCTGTCAAAGTGGCCGGCACTACCTGATGTCGTCCTTATCGGACACTCTCTGGGCGGGGCTGTAGTCACAGAAGTCGCCCACGAACGCCTCCTCGGCAATGCCCTGCTGGCGTACGCCGTCCTCGACGTCGTCGAAGGTTCTGCCATGGATGCGCTGTCGAGCATGGACACATATCTCTCCACGCGGCCGAGATCGTTTCCTTCACTCGCGTCCGGCATAGACTGGCACCTCAAATCACGGACCATACGGAACACGACGTCCGCACGTGTGTCAGTACCCTCGCTACTCGTCGAGGCCAAATCTAAAGACCTGTGGTTCTGGCGGACGGATCTAGGAGCCACGAAACCCTTCTGGGAAGACTGGTTCGTCGGTCTGTCAAAGAAGTTCCTCGAATCGCGAGGTGGAAAGCTCCTACTGCTTGCCGGCACCGATAGACTCGACAAGGAGTTGATGATTGGACAAATGCAAGGTCAGCATTTCGTCTGCGAGAGCCCCTTTCCTACCACGTTGGTTGTACTGACATAGTTGCACAGGCAAATACCAGCTACAGGTTTTTCCGGACAGTGGTCACTTCGTTCAAGAAGATCAACCCGCCCGGACCGCGCAAGTCGTGGCCGATTTTTACATAAGAAATGACAGAAGCGCCCTTGTTCTGCCGCCCAAAGTGGACGATCTTATCAAGCAAGGGAAACTCAAGCCTGCGGGCCAGAAGGAAGCATAGACCAATGTACGACTCCATACAAAAAGTGATGGCTCCTGAAAAGCCCCCAAAAGTCATCTTGCACTTTCTGTGGGATGCTTTTTTATTCTACCTCCTTCGCTTCAGGTTCTTGTTCTTGTTCTTCGTCTTTCCAGTTGCCGTCTTACTACCGCCACCAGTTCCCTTGTTTTTCTTCTTGCGCTCTCTCCTCTCCCTGATGGCCGCCTCTTCACTGCCCTTGCCTTTCTTCCACATCTTTCCATCAACCCTTTCTTTGTGCAGATCCAGCTTCTTCTTGTCCTTGTTGCTCAGCTTCTTTCGCTCCGTCTTGACCTTGACCACCCCGTTGGGCCCGTTCAACTCCAGCAACCCTCTCTTCTTGGCGTCAAGTTTGTCTTTCTCGCTCTCGAACCACGTTCTCTTGGGTCGGGCCATGATCTCGGCCTCGTGTTTGATTCGATTCTCGCCCCTCGTGATCTCTGCTTCAGTCTGGGCGAGCTGCTTCTCCTCCTTTTCCTCGCGTAGAATGTCTTCAATGTCCTTTTCCATTTCCTCAATTTGGCCGTGCATCGCGTCGACCTCCTTCACGTCCATGGTTCTCGAGACCACCTTCGCGCCTTGTTCTCTCGCGCTCTTTACAGCAGCTTTGACGACTTTCCTATCGGGCTCTGCGGCGATTGTACACGACCGACCAGATCGTCCTGCACGGGCTGTACGACCTACTCTGTGCACGTAGATCTCGTGGGTCTGAGGCGCTTCATAGTTGACCACGGTCATAACATTTTTGATATCCAGACCTCTACTCGCCAGATCGGTGGCGAGAAGGTGCGTCGTCCGGCCTTCACGGAATGCGTTGACCGCGCCGATACGTTGGTCCTGGGTCATGCTGCCGTGTAGTTCGCCGGCCTTTATACCAAGGAGGCCGAATATGATTCGGACTCGATGTGCCTCTTTCTTCTGCCTGAAGAAGACGATCACCCGCTCTGTGAACACATTCTTGCACAGCAGGCACAACGTGGCGAGACGCATGTTCTCACGGCCGGGTCTCAGTCGCACAAATTCCTGTGTGAGTCCGGCGGTCGTGCTCTTCTTGGCATCCACAGACAGTCGGACCGGTCTGTTCATGCCAACGCGCACAAGCTTGTCGACACTGTCTGTCATGGTTGCGGAGAAGAGCATGGTCTGCCGTGACTTGGGGATGGTCTTGAGAATCTCATTCAGTTCGTCTTCGAACCCAGTTTCGAGCATACGGTCTGCTTCGTCGAGCACGAGAATCTCGATGTTTTCCACAGTGAAACTCGCCGAGTTGCGCATGTGATCGATGAAACGACCAGGGGTGGCAATGACCACGTCGGGTCGTTTCTTCAAAATGTTTTCTTGTTCGCGAAGCGAGAAACCACCGACAACTTGTGCGAAAGTGATGTCTGTAAAGCGGGCGAGTGCTGTTGCGACGTTGTAGCACTGTACCGCCAGTTCACGTGTGGGCATGAGGATGGCGACGCGGGTCGTGGGGACCTTTCGGGGGCGGTAGAGTAGTCGTTCTAGGATGGGAAGCAGGAACGCTGCTGTTTTGCCGGATCCGGTGACGGCTGAACCGACGACGTCGAGACCTTGAAGGGCTACAGGCACCGCACGGGTCTGAATGGGCGTTGGTGCTGTGAAGGACAAGGAAGCCAATCCTCGTAGAATGGGTCGAGACAGGGAAAATTGTTGGAAAGAAGACACGGTTTTGAGGTCTGCTTGTTTCACCTTCTCTTCCGGAGCAAAGAAGGCTGCTCTCTTCGCTTGTTCTTCTGCATCTGCCGAAGCCTGCGACTCGGCGTCTGAGCCTTCATCGTCGGAGGGCATGTCGTCTGGGTGAGCGACAGGCGAGGCGACAGATTCGCTGTCAGATGGGTCATCGTCAGACTCACCGGCAGCGCCCGAGTCTTGCTCATCATCTTCAGAGGCTGCGCCGGCGCCAAATGCGTCGTCCGCCACTAGCTCATCATCCTCAAAATCTGGAATTTGTATGTCATCTTCGTCTTCATCTTCATCCTCCTCGTCGGCTTCCTCGCTTGTGTCCTCTACATCTAGGGCGGCATCAATTTTAGATCTCTGTTGCTTCTTTGCAGCCCGACGTGCAATCAGCTCGTCGATGTCAACTGCCTTCTGGCTTCTTCGACCATTGACTTTACTGCCTTCGCCCCAGCCGTCGAATTCCTCGAGGTCTTCTAGAACAGGATTGGCGGCAATGTCGAACTCGAACTCGGAGTCTATAGCGCCATCATCAACACCTTGATCATCTTCACTCTCCGACTCTGGTGGAGATGATGCGACTGGTTGTTGCGTCTTCCCTTGTGTTTTCTGCCTCTTTGCCTTGCTACCATTTTTGGCTTCGTTTCGCTTGCGTTTCAGGCTGGGGGCTGCAGCGTCAGAGTCGGACTCGATAGAGCCTTCGTCATCATTGTCAGAGAGTGTCAAGACGAACTCATCCTCGTCTCTTGAGCGAACCATGGTCGTTTGGGGAATGATAATTGACCGATTGAGGCATCAATTTGGCAGCGTAGAAATATTTTTCTGGCAGTCCGGCATAACTTCGGCTACCTTTTAGAGACCCTCCGAAAGCAGTAATGTTCTCGAAGGGCAGAGGACGGCCCCTCCCATAGTCGATCCTAACATAATCGCACAAGGGATGGGTACTTTGTAACGGATCGACCTTCTTCGTGTGACCTTGCTAGATGACTTGTGTAGAGAGTTGCACTGCCATGTCATGTCTTGTTCAATTTTACAGGCTATGAGATGCGACTCTCCAGGTTTCAGCGATCCCCCAACGGATTTGAAATGGAGCTCTGGAATCGTGTGTGGGCGGGAGAGTTACATAGTATGCATATATCGTGTCAACCCAGGATCACCAGTGTGCTACAGGAATTGGAACTTCCCGAATGGAATGAAGACAACGAAAACGTCGACAGGATTTTCCTGTCATTGCTCACGTCAAGAAGGAAGTCATCCAGTGTGAGTTTTATCCACAATGTCAGGCCATGCCTATACCTCCTGTATCAAACTTCTCCCCACCTAGGACAACGTATCCATGACGACAAAACGAGCAGGATGTTGGTCAATGATACAATGTACGTCTATATCTTGATGCAACGAAGGGGTCGGTTAGATGGATCGGTGCTCCTAACGGGCTGGATTTAGGTCCTGTCCTTCATGATTGAAGTCCCATGCTCGAGCTTCATCTCATGAGTTGAAGAGCAATTGGTGCACGTAAATCACCTGGCCCGAGCGGCTTTTCCGCTGTATTTCGAGCATGAGATGGTCAGACCGTC
Organism: Exophiala oligosperma; assembly: GCF_000835515.1. Classification (NCBI taxonomy): domain Eukaryota; kingdom Fungi; phylum Ascomycota; class Eurotiomycetes; order Chaetothyriales; family Herpotrichiellaceae; genus Exophiala; species Exophiala oligosperma. The sequence continues at coordinate 453,694 of NW_015622820.1, forward strand.
TGAGGCTCATGCTGATACGTTGAGGCTTTCGAGGCCATGTTGCACATCTTCAAACCTTCGAATCAGGTGGCACAATCCGGACCGGAGTTCACGGTGAACAATGCGGATCTGGAAGAGAAATATCTCAGAACTTGTGGAGTTTTCCAGGATCGTGCGTGGAGTATCTGGCAATAGGTGACTTATCGGCAGAATGAATTGGCAACGAGACTGGTATTTACTGCTGAATACCAGCAAGCCCAATTATAAGATGCCTAGGAAAAGTACTTTCATGAGGGAGTTTGGGCTTCACATGCGTCCACGAAAACAATTTGTCGCCTCGTGTCCAGGCTGGATACGAGTGCATCCATTGTACCTGTAGCATTTGGTCATAACAATTATACTATTGGCGCACACAATGCAACTTATCCTAGAAACTCGTATGTCTACCAAGGTAGTTGATGTAAGGACTGGCTGGAACGTGACCAAGAGTGCTGCATACTGCCTAAGAACAGTGCCAACCTGCCTGCCAGATATGAATAGAGCGGTCAATTATATCACGTTAGTAACCGTTTTCCCCTTCACCAGTGGAATGTCGATTTGTTACAGAGAGCCAGGATCAGGGTCTGATTCTTTTGCAAGTGGCTTGCAGTAGTCGTGTGGCAGAACCCTGATGGCAGATGCACTTGTTGTGACCGCCACTTTGAATCATCGAATGCCTTTCGTGATCAACAGTAATTAAGTCCGCAGTGTATCGCTTGTGGACGAGCTGACCTGAGACCTCGAGGTGAACAAAAAAACCAAAGGCCAAGCATTGAGAGTAGCCTGTGCTGATCACAGTTGATCTTCGCGATGCAAGAGTCGATCCTTCAATCCAGAACATGTCCTCTTAGGACCCCTCAACCCAGAGGTGCGGCGGGTCACGCTGATGTGATGGAACTGGGATCGTGTGGCTTGTCCTGGCTCGGACGCGTAGGAGGTAGAAAAATTCGTAGCGAATTCTCCATCGCAACACATCGAGCCTGCAAGCTGGCGGAGCATGACAAAGAATTCTCAGACGAAGCCCGTGATGACACGACACACTTAGCAGAAACACTCGCTCATCAGTGCATGCTTCAGTTACTTGGAGGCATCTCGTTCAGACGGGCCAGGCTCGCGGTCTCCACTCCCACGACGGCCCGTCCGTGGGAGACTGAGCCAGTCATCGCGGTGGCAGAAGCGACGACCTGTGAGGCTTGAGGTCAAGCGCAGGCAGGCAAATGCACCCTCCATCTCACCCACGGACTGAAGAGAGTCAAGGCCAGGCGTGTCGACCAATCCTTCAGACGATGCTGCCATCAGCGGCAGCCCACGTTTCGTTATCAGAGATCGTTATCAGCCCAACATCGGACATCCCACTCTCTGGCGTGAGGCGCATGTTCCCACCAGAAAAAAGCGAGGACAGGTCAAACATCCCAGTCCAACCACAATAAGAAGTCGACCTCGGATCGGGAACCCTCCTGGTCATTCTCCGTATAGTAATGAATCACAAACATACACATGCCACAAACTGTGATGCTCGATCAGGCAGGGAAAGTTCCATCAGGGACGCCGAGTGGATCGCTTCAATACGCAGTCAACCCCTAACTATGTACTCGTATGGAGTAGACAATCGCCCATTATTCTCACGATCCTGGGCTTCAATCACGTCAGTTGGAGATTGCTGGGAAAAGCCCCCGGCTGCGCAAGCTGACTCTGGTCTGTAACATCACACATGCAACCACCGAGACCTGTCAAACTGGCTGATGCTGAGGACACGCGGAGCCTACGGGCGCCTCTGGAATAGCGCTCCCATGTCCCGAGCCTAGCGACATCCAGCGAACCTGCATCCCACCAGCATCCTCGTCCCTCCACTACTGTGGACGCCCTTGCATGCCAAACTGATTCGTTCTGCGCCGCTCGTCTTGTGCAACGGCTCTTTGTTGTCATCTTTTTTTCTCGTCCCATATTTATCCTACCTACCTCCTCCTACATCTGACCGTTCTCTCTCAGCATGACTCTTTCAGAGGATACGCATACCAGTCATGGCGCCTCGCGATCAGAGCCCCATGCCTCCTCCACCTGTTCGTTGATCTTCCGTATTTTGATGCTCAGCCTTACTGACCCTCACAGCCTCCCAACTCTCCAGTGCTCAAGCGCTTCCAGAACTGAAGACCAGGATAAAAGCCGGATTGAGGACCTATCCAGATTTTCCCAAAGTCGGTACATCCCAATAAGGACCATGTTATGAACTTGTACTGAGATTCTCGCTCCAGAAAGGCATACTATTCGAAGATATCTTTCCCCTCTTCTCCTCTCACTCGCTACACCAAGACCTCATTCGAGCCTATGAGCTCCAAATCCTCGAGTCCTTTGGCCCTGGCAACACGCCAGATGTGATTGTCGGCCTTGATGCCAGAGGTTTCCTCTTTGGCCCAACTTTGGCTCTAAAATTCGGCGCAGGGTTTGTGCCGGTCAGGAAGGAGGGCAAACTTCCTGGTCGACTCGAAACTGCTACCTACGAGAAGGAATATGGCACCGACACCTTTGCTATTCAAGCAGACTCTATACAGCCTGGTCAAAAGGTCTTGATTGTGGATGACCTGATCGCAACCGGTGGTTCAGCCTCTGCAGCTGGCACTCTGGTCAATAAATGTGGCGGCACTTTACTCGGCTACATATTCATCATTGAACTCACCTTCTTGGGCGGCCGCAACAAGCTCAACGCTCCGGTCTATACCCTACTCGAAAGCCAGTCTGAATAAGCACTATGGACAATACCGAAAGCTATACGATAAGCATCTATTCAACAGACAGAATTTGCTGCTTCAGCTTCGATATCGCAACCTGAACCTTGTCTGTAATGTTGAACCAACCTCGACTGGCGACTTCGAATTCGACAATCCTGCAACAAAATGAAGCTAAGACGATCTATCGTGCCTCGAAAAGTGCCGTGTAAGGAAGGATTCCATGATGAGCAGGTGCCAACCTCCGAATCCTGCTTCATATCTGGTATTGATTCTTTGTGCTGGTGGTTCCACGATAATTGCGAACTGAAAAAGCGGTGATGATTTTTCGGCTGTTCTTCTCATTAACTTGCGAACGTTTCCTGCTAGCCATGCAGCCTGGTCTATTCTACATAATGTCTTTGTACTAGAAATTGCCTCCATTCCGGCATAAATACCTTACCATTCTATTCGAGCTCCGAGAATTAGAGCCGTTAGATAGAGATAGACTATAATATCTTCATTGATCATTGATCCTATGAATTATATTTCGTCCCTTTGGACTACTGACGATTTCAGAAAACGTACAAAGTTGTACTGTGAGCAGCAAAATACGTAGAAGTACTCATTGCCAAATATGCATAGATGTGCAAGGACCCTATGCGCCGATAAGGATCTGAAGTGCTTGGAGAGACACGGCGATCTCGATCCCCACATGCGCCCGGCTGTTCCATGTCAGTTTCGCATTCAACACTGGCCTTCGTGGTATTGAATTCACATCATCAACGATCATCTCCTCGCATACCTCTGCATGTCACTCGCTTAGTTTCTACTGTTTCGACATCCCGGGTACGACGTCCCCCGTCACCTGCAGTCATCGCCTGCTGAACCAGTCTGTGCTTGCAACCCCTGTACGCGACGGCTCAATGGTCGCAAAGCACTACAAAAATGGCGGGTGTCAATCCTGAGCTGGAAGATGCTCTGCGCAAGCTAGACGAAGAGCTCGAAGAAGGCGATATCACTAGGAAAGGATATGAAAAGAGACGCACCCTTATTCTCTCTCAGTACATCAGTCCTGCACCGGCCGCATCTCAGTCACGGGGACTTCGTGTGCATTCGCCTGATGATAGTGACCATCCAGCCTCGAACGATGCCTCTAGAGCAGCGTCCCTTGCAGCACTCACCGGGCGATCTGTGAGCGGACAATCAAGAAATGACACACTGACAGATAGCTACCCAACGATGGGTCGGCAGACCTCGCTTGTCAAGGATGAATATATGAACGATACCAGGCGGAGTTCCACAGCCCAGAGCCATGTGCAGAGATTTCAAGAGCGGGAAGCAGGACCAATTTCACATGGATCCATGTCGGGCTCATTGTTTGATCATCGCAATGATACCTTCCGGACTGCGAGCAATGACTTCTCCCGTACGCAAACCCTTCTCAGCCAGAATTATGCATTCAACCCCGAGACTCAACAAACGTATGGCGGCACAGAGACACGGAATTCTACGATGCTCGACTCCCAACAGGGATATTTCTCTGATTTCGCTGGACAACAAAGAGACGACCAGCAGGAGAATTATGGCGGCAATGTACAGAGATACTCACAGAGCGAGGTGACATCTCCAACAGCACAAATGGCGCCACCGTTCTTGGGTGCCGGCGAGCTTGCGGGAGGAGCTGCAATTCATCAGATGCCATTGGAGCCCCGGGAGGTGCCTTTCGCCATCTGCGATCCCCACGATACACACATAGAGATGTCTGTTTTCGACAACATCGCTGCTGTGCTTCGTCATCGAGCAAAAACGACCTCAAAACAGGCGGCATACTGGGTGCTCGACCAAAAAGGCAAAGAGGTGGTCTCTATCACGTGGGAAAAGCTCTGTAGCCGTGCAGAAAAAGTTGCCCAGGTCATCAGGGATAAGAGCAGCCTATACAAAGGCGACCGCGTTGCATTGATCTACACTGAGAACGAAATTATCGAATTCGCCGTGGCTCTGCTTGGCTGTTTCATAGCCGGTGTAGTCGCGGTGCCGATCAACGATTTGAAGAACTATGCTCGTTTGAACGTCGTTTTGACATCTACCCAAGCACACCTTGCTTTGACGACAGAAGCGAACCTGAAGAATTTCCAGCGAGACATCACTGCTGCAAAGCAAAACTGGCCCCGAGGCGTGGAGTGGTGGAAGACCAACGAGTTTGGTAGCTATCATCCCAAGAAGAAGGGGGAGGAGCCGCCGCTTGTGGTTCCTGATCTTGCCTATATTGAATTCTCAACCGCTCCTACTGGGGATCTTCGAGGTGTGGTCATGAGTCACAAGACCATCATGCATCAAATGGCCACGCTCAGCGCAATGATCACTTCGGCGACAAGTAATACTAGAGCTGATACCTTTAATCCAGCATTGCGCGACAAGCAGGGCCACTTGATCACCGGTTCAAGACATGGCGAGATCATTCTCAGTTATCTTGACCCAAGGCAAAGCATCGGCATGATCCTCGGTGTGCTACTCAACATCTACGGTGGTCATACAGTCATTTATCTTGACCAACGGACAATTGAGACTCCTGGCCTTTATGCTCATTTAATCACGAAGTACAAGACAACACTTCTTGTGTCAGACTATCCAGGCCTGAAGCGCGCCGTCTACAATTATCAAGCAGATCCCATGACAACCAGAAATTATAAACGTGGGTCTGAACCTAATTTCGGTACTGTGAAGCTGTGTATGATCGATACGCTTACGGTGGATGCCGAGTTTCACGAACTTCTGGCTGACCGCTGGCTGAAACCTCTTCGCAACCCTCGAGCGCGAGAGATCGTTGCCCCAATGCTATGCCTACCGGAACATGGAGGTATGGTAATCAGCATGCGCGATTGGCTGGGTGGCGAGGAAAGAATGGGCTGCTCATTGAGTCATGAACTGGACCGTGATCATGAGGTTGAAGAGAAGAAAGAGGATGAGACTGCTGCTAACAAAACTGGCTTCGGCAGTAGTTTGATTGGCGGCGGATCGAGTAGGCCGACTACACAACAGCGTTCCACTGAAGATCTGGGCGAAGTGTTGCTTGACAAGGAAGCCTTGAAGACCAACGACATCGTTGTCCTTGCAATAGGGTCTGAGGCGCGTGCCAAAGCGAGCTCTTATCCAAATGCCGTCAGGTGCGGAGCCTTTGGCTATCCAATCCCAGATGCTACTTTGTCAGTTGTTGATCCTGAATCTGGCTTACTTTGCACTCCAAATTCGATAGGAGAAATTTGGGTCGATTCGCCTTCACTGTCAGGTGGATTCTGGGCTCTCCCCAAGCACACCGAGACCATTTTCCATGCTCGACCCTACTGCTTCAAGGAAGGAAACCCAACCCCGACTGCCATCGATCCCGAGTTTCTGCGAACTGGCCTCCTCGGCTGTGTCATCGAAGGCAAAATATATGTCCTTGGGCTGTACGAAGACCGTTTGAGGCAGAGGGTAGAATGGGTTGAGCACGGTCTTGCGGTGCAGGAACACCGATATTTTTTTGTGCAACACCTCATCCTCAGCATCATGAAGAATGTCCCCAAGATCCACGACTGTTCTGCATTCGATTGTTTTGTCAACGACGAGCACCTTCCAATTATTCTTCTTGAATCGCCATCTGCCTCGACTGCCCCGATATCATCGGGAGGGCCTCCTCGACAGTTGGATATTGCACTCCTTGACTCTCTAGCCGAACGGACCATGGAAATTCTCTATCAAGAACACCACCTCAGAGTATATTGCGTTCTTATCACCGCACCAGGAATTCTACCTAGGGTCACGAAAAATGGTCGACGAGAGATTGGCAATATGCTTTGTCGGAAAGAGTTCGATAATGGTTCGCTGCCTTGTGTCCATGTCAAGTTTGGTGTAGAACGAGCTGTCCAAAATCTACCCTTTGGAGAAGACATCAGCGGTGGAATTTGGTCTGCAACCGCGAGTGGCGCCAGAATGGAACTTCTGTACGAGCAAGAGACACAATGGTCCGGAGTCGATCCGCGAGAAGTTGTTATTGATGATCGGACCTCCACTTCGCTGAGCAATTTCACAAACATCTTCGACTTGATGCAATGGCGTGTAGCCAGACAGGCAGATGAACTCGCATACTGCACCATAGATGGTCGTGGGAAGGAGGGTAAGGGCCTCACATGGAAGAAATTAGATCAGCGAGTGGCTGCTGTCGCGTTGTACCTACGGAACAAGCTCAAGATCAAGCCGAGCGACCATGTCATCTTGATGTACACTCACTCGGAAGACTACGTCTTCGCCATCTATGCTTGCATGGTTCTCGGTGCCATTGCAATTCCAATTGCGCCCTTGGATGCGAATCGACTGTCCGAAGATGCCCCTGCATATCTGCACATTGTCGCTGACATGGGTGTCAAAGCCGTTCTTTGTAACACGGAGGTGGACCATCTCTTCAAGCAGAAACTCGTATCGCAGCATCTCAAGCAATCCGCCCAGTATCTCAAAACACATATTCCGAATGTTTACAACACTACCAAACCGTCGAAGCAATCGCACGGATGCAGGGAGCTCGGCCTTACGATGAATCGATCCTGGGTGTCGCCTTCTAATCCAGTCCTGATCTGGACCTATTGGACCCCTGACCAACGCCGCGTCTCTGTACAATTAGGACATGACACAATTCTTGGTATGTGTAAGGTCCAAAAGGAAACTTGCCAAATGACAAGCTCCAAACCCGTGTTAGCTTGCGTCAGGAGTACGATTGGCATTGGATTTCTACATACGGTGACTTTGGGTGTCTACAATGGAAGCACCACGTATTTGATGTCACCTTTGGACTTTGCGCAGAATCCTGGGGCACTCTTCCTGGCCTTGTCCAGATACAAGGTAAAGGACTCTTATGCTACGACCCAAATGTTGGATTTTGCTATGGGCAATGTTGTCGGCAAAGGCTTTTCGCTGCATGAACTGAAGAATCTAATGATCATTGCTGAAAATCGGCCACGCCTGGATCTATTCTCCAAAGCAAGAGTGCATTTCGCACAAACGGGGCTGGAAAGAACTGCCATCAACACAATATATGCCCATCACCTCAACCCCATGATCGCCTCCCGCAGTTATATGTCGATAGAGCCGATCGAGCTCTGGTTGGATATTCGCGCCCTCAGAAGAGGCTTGATATACCCGGTCGATCCAGATACAGACCCTACTGCGCTATGTGTCCAAGACTCAGGCATGGTGCCTGTTGCCACACGCATAGCCATTGTCAACCCTGAAACTTGCCAGCTCTGCCACGTTGGCGAGTTTGGTGAAATTTGGATACAATCCGAAGCATGTGCCAAGTCTTTCTACATGTCCAAACAACTCTTTGATGAAGAGAGGTTCAATGGGCGTATCATCGGAGGTGATGCCAATCAGACGTACGTCCGAACAGGTGATCTTGGTTTTCTTCACAACGTGACAAGGCCTATTGGGCCTGGAAACCAGCCAGTGGAAATGCAAATCTTGTTCGTGCTTGGAAGTATCGGAGAAACGTTTGAGGTCAATGGTCTCAATCACTTCCCCATTGACATTGAAAACAGTATCGAGAGGTGTCACCGCAACATCACCCCTGGTGGTTGTGCAGTATTCCAAGCTGGCGGAATGGTTGTGGTCCTCGTCGAGGTCTTCCGCAAAGCCTATCTTGCATCCATCGTGCCAGTTATTGTGAACGCCGTTCTCCATGAACATCAGATCGTGGTTGACATTGTTGCCTTTGTAGGGCAAGGCGACTTCCCGCGAAGCAGACTTTCCGAAAAGCAAAGAGGAAAGATTCTGGCCTCTTGGGTGACGCGCAAACTGAGAACCATTGCTCAATTCGGCATCCGAGATCCAGATGGACCAGACGGCCATTTCCAGATACCGGCCGAACGAAAATCTGCCAGCATCATGACCAAGACTCCAAGTCAGGCTGGACAAGCTCGAGCCTCGGTCGCATCAGAGTCACAGAACAGCATCCAACAGGAGTCTGTCAGTAATGTCAGCCGCTCTAGTGGTGTTCCCGAGCTTCCGTTCTCGCTGCCACCTAACCACTATCAAATTGACCCGACCGGACTCTACGATGACGCGTCGACGCCAACCGAAAAGCAGGCGGGTGTATCTCTCACCGACAGGCCTTACACCCTCCCCGAGGGCGTGGTGGAAATGCCTACCTCGACCTTTGATGAAGACGACGATAGAATAAACCCTTACATGACTGACGAAAAGTTCTTCGATCCCAACGCGGATCCTGACGACTTGGACCTTCAATTTGGGTACTCACGTTCGAGCTCGCACCTGGATGTCGGCCAGAGTGGTCCACCACGACTCTCTCTTGTCAATCCCGACGAGTACACGCCTAATGACAGTACGGAGAATACTCCCACGAGCTACACAGCCACCGCGACCCCGACTTCGGCGATACCTCGCTCCTCCAGCGCGTTACGCAATAACGGCGATGAACAAAGCCCCTACGAGGATCAGGGAAACCCATTTCGAAATTCCATTCCCGCTTCGGTGCCAAGTTTCGACTTTATCACATCGCCTGGACCCAAAAGCCCTGCTCGGGAACAAATGGCAAGTGCCTCGGCCGCGTTCAACCAAGCCAGAGGAGCAGCGTCCGGCCGTTCTCTCCTCCCCAGCCAACAGGCTCGGTACCCGCAACCCGATCCAATGAGAACACCACGACAGCCTGCTTACTATGGACAAGATCCACCGCGAGAGACAGCGGCTCATACCGCTCCTTACGACAGGAAGCCGTCTGGAAATTCACTTCGGCCCGATGAGAGACAGAGTGTGGACCTGAGTAGCATCTCTGGGAGCATCAGAAGACGATACGACGGAAGCGCATATGATGATTACGACTATTGAAAAACGTTGCGAAGTCGTTGGTACTACTAGCATGAAATCATAGCGGAGGAGTATTTTTGTTGTACTGGAGACCATGCAAAAGGCTGTTGTAGCGTATGCTTGGTCTTGCTATATACGAGTTTGGAATTGTATACAAAATGTACGAGAGTAGGAATGAGAGTAATATGAAAATGGTGAAGACAGAGAGAGTTCCGAGATGAGTTCTGCTCTTTTTTCCACCTGTTCCTTGGTTTATATCGATTTGATTGTACTTCATACTGAGGTTGCTGTGTGCTTCTTTGACGAGGCTGAATATTTGTCGGCGACAAGGCTGAGTGTCCTACTCCATACCTAGGTATCTATTGTAGGTACGAGTACTACGAGACAATAATAGGTACAATAGGGGAGTGTCTTTTAGTCTCCCCCGCGTTTGACGGTTCTGTTTTTGTTTTGTTTTTTGTCCCGCGGTTGTTGAAGAACCAGAGTTCATCATTGCCGCCGGGGATCTTCTTTGGTGAGTAAACTTGTATTAGAGACGGATGAACGAGCGGGGTTTTTCGGTTCTTCATCTCCAACTTGGACGAGTTCATTTTACGGGAGCAACTCTGTACTGTAAGTGATTTCACGCCCAGGCTTCGGTACAGCATCAGCCTAAACATAGCCATGGATGGGGGGAGAGGAGGACCGAATACATGTACATGATCCTGTCAACCGAACCAAACACTGAACGTAGTTTTTTTTTCAGTTTCTCTCTCCCCTCTCCTCCTCCTCCTCCTCCTCCTCCTCTCTCTTATGAAGACTTGAATCGTGGTGTGATTATTTACTGTACAGTACCTCGAAAAGAATCACCAGCATCATCATCCTCATCGTCGTTGAAACTCACCACGTCGACTTCAACCCCCCGTACAAGACCAAACACATCGAGAAGGAACCACTCTTGTACGAGTCGAGTCTAGTCTGGTCTAATACATCCACCACAATGCCTCCAACTACAATGCGTGCGGTCGTCCTCAAGGGTGATTTCGAGGTAATGTCGAATCCTTTTCCCTTTTCCATCGCCTGGTGACCAGGTCGGCTGTATTTCACTACATCTGTGGCAATCTGTAGTGAAAAGAAATACAGAAACGCATGACTTGATCTTTCACTACCCTCACTCACTCCCTCACACACTCAACATGTGTTGCTGATCTGAATCCATAGGTTGCCGTCGAAGATCGTCCATACCCAAAACTTCAGAAACCGACCGACGCCGTTCTCAAAGTCACGTCTACGGCTCTATGTGTGAGTCTATCCGAAACGCACATCCTTCTCCCTACGACAACCCTCGTGACCTCCGTCGCCACGCCATACACTTGCACTTCCACTCTTGGTACAACCGATTCTGACCAGGTCGACAGGGCTCCGACCTCCACTTCTACCGCGGCCACCTCAAATGCCCGCCGAACTTCATCTGTGGGCACGAGTTCGTCGGCACCGTCGTGGAAAAGGGCGACCAGGTCACCAACTTTGCGGTGGGTGACCACGTCGTCGTCCCCTTTTACACGGCGTGCCAGGAGTGTTATTATTGCGTCCGGGGCCAGGCGAGTCGGTGTTCCAAGGGTGAATTGTTCGGCAACAGCGTCCCGGCCAACGCCATCGACGGTGGTCAGGCAGAGTACGTCCGGGTACCACTGGCCGACAGTACTCTGTTCAAGACCCCGAAAGGTACCTCCAATTCTTTTTTTTCTCCCCCCTTCTCGTTTGATCATTTTCTCCCACCGGAACATGAAAACTCACCGGGGGTTAACAATGCGTTTGACAGGAATCCCCGAAGAGATGCTGGTGTTGATGGCCGACATTTTCCCCACCGGGTACTTTGCGGCGTCTCGCTTCCTCAAGAATTTGTCTCAACGAGACCGGGACGAATTCACCACCGTGGTGATCGGTTGTGGTCCCGTGGGCATCTGCGCCATCACGTGCGCCCTCACCATGGTCAAGACCGTCTACGCCATCGATTCGGTTCCCGAGAGGCTCGAAGAAGCACGCAAGATCGGAGCCATCCCGATCAACCTCAACGACAATCCGGTGGACAAGATCAAAGCCGCCAGTGGAGGTCGAGGGGCCGACGTGGTCCTCGAGATCGTGGGTCACACCGACGCCTTCATGTTGGCCTTCGACTTGATCCGACCTTGGGGCCAGATCAGTTCCGTCGGGGTCCACACCGAACAACTGCCCCTGAACGGTTTGCTGTGTTACGGCAAGAACGTCACCATGTCCTTCGGGAGGTGTCCGGTCCGCAGCATCTTCGAGGAAGCCTTGGAGGTTTTGGTCAAGGAACAGAAAAAGGTGGCCTTTTTGTGCGGCAAGACCATGTCACTGGAGGACGCCCCCCAGGCTTACAAGGACTTCGAGGCGAGAAAGGTCCACAAGATCGTCTTCAAAATGTCCGGGGACAAGGCCGGGGAGAGTATAGCCGACAAGGTATAAGGTTTTGGTGGTTTGGTCTTTTTTTTTGCTCGGGCTTTGGAAAAGAAAGCAAACAAAAGAGTAAAAGAAGAAGAAAAAAAAAGGAAAAACCGAAACCCAACTGGCAACTCTACTTGTGGTTTAAAGGGTGCTTATCAAGATACAACAATGCCTTTTTACCTCGAAAATACCGAATCTTGAATTATACCATTCTCGTTTATTGCATGCTTCAAATACAACTTGTGTTCTCGATCTTCGATAATGCCCCTGCATCCACAAACCTCAAACTTTACCATTGACGTCTACTGATTCTTTTGCATTCTGCCCATTTGGAAGTTTCATTGCCTTGCCTGCTGCTGCTGCTGCCGCCACCACCAGCAGCAGACCCAACAGCAGTTCCTGAAAAGAACAGAAGCACCTGCGTCACGGTCGTCAAGTCAACCCCGACATTGAGAGGATTCCCACTCTTGTCTTGCCTGGGGACACGCAGCGACCAGGTGCAAAAGGGACTCAATGCGATTGTCTTTGTTTCGGCGCCAGTCCCGACACTGTCCGCCAGGGTCCCTCCGGCCTCGTACTGCTCCCGTCCATCCGAGCCAAGTTTGTACTGGTATACACTCTGGACGGCGTTGTGAGTGAACCGGTGTTTCTTGCCGTCCCTGGCCACGATCGTGCTGTCACCGTGACAGGTGAGGGTGATGTAGATGTCTTCTTGCCCACCACCACTCCCACTCGCCGCCGCCGCCGCCGCCGACGACGACGACGACGACTTCAACCCGACCAGAGACGCGCGGAACGTCAGAGCCCTCACTTCTGACCACCCTGCAAAGGCGTGGATGTCGAGTGGCACTTGGAAATCCAAGACTCCGGTGGTGGAGAATGTACCCTGCCAGTTGGGGGCCGCCAACGCCGTCACATCGAGCTTGGTGTCCGAGTACGGGGTTTCGTGTCCTGCGGAATTCTCAAAGTCGATGGCCGCGGCGAGGATGTCGGACTGGAGGACTTGGAACTCTGCCAAAGTGTTTCCACTCTGCAAGATCTTGTCGAAATCCTGCAGCGTGCGGTATTTGAATGCATTGATCTCGTAGAAGAGATAGTTTAGCATATTGTCCTTGAAGTTCTGGTAGAGGCTCAGCATGAAATTTCGATACGGCGCCGTCGTCGGATCCGCGAGGGATGCCTTGTCCGACTGCAGTTGGTCCAATTGTGCCTTGGTCTGGAGGATCTTGCCTTCGAACGACAGGATGAGCTCGTCCATCTTGGAGCACTCGACGATTTTGGCATTGCGCGTCGTGCACAGGTTGGCGTAGTGGTGGACCGCGATCTTGTAGTCGGCGGCCTCTGGCATGCTGGCGAACTCCTCAAGTTTGATGTCAAAGTCCTCGACGCTGGTGACGAGCTTGGCACCGTCGTCGTCGACGTGAGCCTGAACCTTCTTGAACAGGTCGGCACTGTCTGTAAAGTCACTGCTTATCTTGTCGATGGTCTGGCAGAGTTTGAGGTAATCTGTCGGCAGTTCACCGGCGATGGAGATGACCTTGCTCGCCAACGCGGACGCAGACAGTTTTTCAAGTGAATCCATGACGGACGCCACATTCTCCGGGCAGGCGACTATGGTGGCTACCAAGCCTAGGATGTCTTTAAAGGCCAGACACTTGGCCTTCCGATTGACCGCATCCTTGAACTTTTCTTCCGCGTCCATCATAACCTGCTTCGCTTGAGCAATCTGGTTCCCAAGATCCAAACACTCGTCCCAAAGAGCCTTTCTTTGCTTGATGGTCGTGTCCCTGTTCTGTGTGTACGCATTGATCACATCTTGTGCCTGCTTGAAGGCGGCGTCGAAATCTTTGTATGTTTTGGTTTGGTCGGCCAGAAAGGTTGTGAAGTTCTGGAAGACGTCTTCGATGTGGCTCCCGAGAATCAGCATGTTTGTTACTGAAGAGCAATATAGATTGAACGAGGCCAAGGGGACGAAATTGACGGCGTTGCCGAAATAGTCCAAGCCTCTCGAGAGTCTCCCGAGAAGCACGCGGCTTTCATCGTGCAGGCCTTGCCACTTGTCCGTTGTGCTGGGGGCTTTGGTAATACCGTATATCCAAGTGAGCATCTCTTTCGTCCTGGAATAATCACCGTCCAGGTATTTGACCTTGACCACCTGCAGAAGCAGCTGAAGGTAGCCGAAAAGGTGGTCGTCTGGCTGGAAGTACTTTGTGAGGTCGTTAATAGTGTCGAACCACAATTCTCCTCTTGAACCGAGAGAACCTGTTCGTTGTCGACCATCTTTTCCTGGCGGACCTTGCGGCCCATTATCGTAACGCCCGTCATCGATGTACTCACCTCCCGCCATTGGATAATGATGCCATTTGTACCTCCTTCCGCCGATGCCGCCAGGACCTCCAGGCCCTTTGAGACCGCCCTTTCCCGGATCACCAGGCATACCGCCTCTATGTCCCACATTTATAAGTACGCCAGAAACCCTCACATCAATGAGAGTGTTGCAGTGGAACATGCCCCCCGATCCACCTCGGCCGGGGATCTATAAACTCGTCAGCATAATACCGATGGGTTTCACAACCGACCGGGCAATGGTGCTCAACACCACGATCCGGCTGATCTTTGCTTTCGAGGTCTTGGAATCACCTACGCCTGAGTCGCCCCCTTTGCCGCCTTCGCAACCAACGCCTCCGATCGTTCCTTCAGAATACCTTTTCTTGTGATTACTAGAGAGGTCGTCGTCTCGGCCGGAAGGGCCTATACTAGAGGTCCGTAAGTCTCGTCCACCAATATAGTTGCACACTTACAGTCCCACCGCAGCATCGCCCCCATCCTGTCCTGCACGCCCTTTGCCGCCACTAACATTGAACGACATTGCTTTGGGGATTTCACCTACGACAATGGTGATATCGCCAGCATCTCCGCCAAAATCTTCTGGCTTTGCCGGGTCGCCATCTTGCCCGTTGGGATTGTTCCCATTCACTTTCGGGTCGTCGTTTGTTTTGTCCTTTCCTGCTGGAGCACCTAGGATACAGTCGACCCCTTTGGTGGAAATGCTTCCAGATCCTGGCGAGGATTGGAACAGCTGGCGGGCGTAGATGGTTAGGCTATGACCAGGAAACCATAGATCACCTCTTGATGTATCAAAGGTGAGAGAATCGGCATATATGACATGGTCCTGTTTTGGGTCAATCAAGTCAGGAGTGAAGACGAGATCGCTAGCGACAATGGTGCAAGTGGTGCCATCCGAACTGCGCTGATAAGTGAAGTCTTTAGTGATACTCATATTTGAGAGGCCTCAAGAAAAGTAGTTGGGGAGGAGGATCCCAGGATGGTGATGGTGGCCATCATAGCTGGACAGCGCTGGTGATATAGACACATGGAATCTTCATCCATAGCAAAGGCCTTTTTCATGAATACTTCTGCGATGTTGCAATTGCTGTGACCCAATATACAGTTAGAACATGTAGAAAAGGCTGGCTGAATGGAGGCCATGGTCAACGAATCAGCTCCGCACAGTCATCCAGACGACAGATTCAGCTTTTCGCGAAGTTGGTAACTGTTCGGGCCCTCGTCAATTAGGGCTGCGGCTAGTCGCATATTCTTTCAGCTGGAGCGTACGAGAAGATGTGGCGCTTTCGACGGTGCTCGCGGGGATTGGGAAATCATGTTGTCGTTTGGCTATTTCTAATTAGGAAGGAGTTCTTCCTTGGCAACTACAGTGGGCCTTCTTCTTGTAGTTGTCGCAGTCGAGAATGACGGCGAAGAAGTGAGAATGTCTCAAAGGGTGGTTTGAGTGACCTTGAACTTGCCCAGCCAGGTATTCCAAGTACTTGGAGTCATTCGTGGCATCTCTTCCAGGTACGAATACATTTATTCAAAGAGGTAGATCTGCAAACGTCTGAAACAATCAAATACCATACTATTCAATGGACTTCATATCGTACAGAAACCTGAATGATACGAGAAGTTCAAAGGGCAACTCAGGTCCCTCACGACTGGTATCGCTAATTACCCACCAACGCCTTGCTAATGTTACAGTTTGCCATGCTATTCAATAGTTCAGATAAATCCAAAGGGCCACTTTCCAGGGGCGGAGGTGTTTCATAATCCCATCATAAAATCATAAAGTCATTGCTCGTTTCGGGCTGGCAGCGATAAGTGCTCGCTCGGTGTTGGTCTGAGCATCACCCGCGCTGTGGCTGAATGTCGCCGAGCGTTGTATCAAGTCAGCATCAGGTTGTGCCTTTGTCTGCTGTTCCAGTCTTGCCAACATTTCACTCCACAGTATCTCGTCCTCTTCGTCATGCATGTGTTTGGCCATGCTGACTTGCCGTTCGCAGATCTCAATCAAGACCGCATTGGACAGCTGTGGATCATTGCGGACGTATCTGAATGCTGTGTTATAGCTGCGTCGGGCGTCCGCATAACGTCCCTTGATAAATTGTTGTCGGCCCAGACGGCGATACCCAAGGCCAACCCGCCATGAGTCGATCTTTCCATGGGCCTCTTTAAGCTCCCGGAGCCTCTCCTCAACCCTCTTGCAGATTTCATCGACATCACTCTGAGTTCCATGTGCCACAAGCCTATATGCTTCCAAGAGGAGGAAATAGATCGAGTAGTAATTGTTGGGTCCACAGATTTGGTCAACCTCTTCAATAGGTGGAAGCCACTCTGACAAGTCCGTATCTGCATCATACCACAGCATATCCAACGCTCTGTTCAGACGAACCTCGTACAGCAATTGGTTTTGCTTGTCAACTCGAGACTCCAGACCATTGTACATGCATTTAGCCGCACGACTATACAAGTCTCTCAGCTGGTCGACTTCCAGCCCGCCAAACGCCACAAACAGCGCTCGTCGGCAGTCATTTTCGTCGAGAAAATTAGTGGCCCAACTCCTGATGCTTTTCAAAAGTATGGCGGCGAGCGGCTTATGCCCGCTTTGTGCCACTCGGCCAACCTCGAAGAGGAGACGCATTGGGATATCGTGGTACCAGGATGTGAAGAGGTTAGCGCTTTGAAAGCCGGCAAATGCTTGATCCCAATGGCCAAAGGCCAGCTGCTGCTTTCCACTCTCGAAAAGGGTGATTCCAGAGGTAAGGTATGATGAGAGTAACCGTGATGCTCGACGTCCACTTTGATGTTGAGCAGAGACTTGCTTGTCCCATACCCCCCGAGAGCATGCCTCGTGTGTCCAGGCTCGAAGGTTGAACAAAAATTGTTCCGTCATACCTGCTGGAAGACGAATGCTTTCGATGGTGATGGGTGATGATAAGATGCTCGAATCTGCTGGACTCCACGGGACCAAGCTATCTGATGCTTCCGTCGGGCTCCATGAAACCATGCTGTCCGATGCCTCCACCGGTGACAATGTCAGTACGGGCGGACTTGATGCATCGGACACCTCAGACGACCCTCTATCCCTTGCACGAGCCTTCTGACGAGCTCGTCGCCGCCTTACAGAGCGTGCGGCTCGCCTCAAAGTCTCGTTCGGATCCACGGTTGTACGTATTGCTTTGCTGACCGGAAGCTCGCCGTTGACGATCTGTTGGGCTTCGTCTCCCTTAAGATATTTACGCAAGCCCCATTCCTTGATCTTGTTCTTGAAGATTTTTATGCTGAGGGATCGTTAGCATGATCACGGTCATGAAGAAATGAAGGTCACAAAAAACAAAGGCATTGTCCCGCGGGTGCAGCTTTCTCGTCAGTTTAAAGGCGAGAGCACCACGACCAAGTCCTCCAAGGTAATGTGAAAGTGCTCCATGTTCTCATCAACACAAATGTCTATGACTGACAGACTGGTCGTGGTCTAGGCGGCACACGATGCTCACCCAAGAGCAGCAGCCCCGCGAAAAGATGCCATAGTTCTCAGAGCGTCTTACCTTGCGTAAACATTGTACTGGTCTTCCATTATAGACCTCACTTTGGGCAAAGCAAAGTCTTGATCCATGTATAGTTGGGTAAATACCGGCCGGTATCTCTCCCAGTCCTCCCTCGTCTTGAGGTGAAGTTTTGGAGAGGCTTTTTGTTCCATGGTGGTGGTTCTTTCCAATGGATCGTCAAAGGTAGAGAAGATTGGGGCTTGTAGAGGACAGAGGGCCTATTAAAGCAAAATTATCGAGGTCGGCTGTAACTCCCGAAGACTTTCGCGGGTTACAGATACCCCAGAATGTGATACGGATCAAGAGAACATCACAAGATGGGCGGTGATGTTTTGTACCAAAGGTCCGCGACGTCCCGTGGCTGGTCGGCGGATGCCACTTCACAAAAGAGGAAGAGGATAATATGACTGCTTAGAAAGTGGGCTGAGGTGAGAAGGAATCCACGAGGGCGACCCAAAGTTCCCTCTTCCGACTCGTTGGCTGCGAATGGTGTGGACAAGGCGTTGACGTGGTGGCTGTGAAGTTGCATGTGCATTAGTGCGCGTGGGCCTGTTGGGATATTGTCCCTCAGCCCTCAAATCATCTCGTCGGCTCCCACGCTCCTCGGGCGCCTGCATGAGCCTGGCGGCGCTAGCAAGGGGGGCAGTGGACGAAAGTGCATAGAGTGACCAAAGTTCCAACACAGATGCTCCTTCTTACACACAGTCCAGAAATCATAGAACGAGGCACGATTTGTTTGATTTGAGATGTGGTTGGTATTGTCATTGCCACTGCATATGATTGGACCTAGCAGTGTTGTATGGACTACGTTTGGTGTTACAGCAAAAGACTGGGTTGATCGGGCGTTTGTGTTTCAGATAGACCTCACCGCCGTCGAAGTCTCTCACACTGTTCGTTTCCAGGCGCAAGATATCAAAAGGTCATCCCCCCATATGGTCGCCAGTCTGGACTATCTCGGTGTACGATAATGAAGAACGACCCGGACGATGAGGATGAGGCGGTAGTCTGCACCCTTGCAATCCGCTTTGGATGTCAGTTGGAAGATGTCAAGCATGCATACACCACCGCGTCGAGGAATGTCTGCACAGTCCTACGGCGGCAGTACTTCAATACCGTTCACGCCACACCAGAACGGCCTCTATGCCGATTACTCTCAGAAGACGCACTTATTAAAACCCTTGGCTCGTTACCATTAGAAGTTGGGTTAATGACTCTCGCTCGGATATATGACGAGTGCCATGTGGCTTTGTGCAAGACGTTTGCAGCAGCCCGAAGAGCAAGGCCACATCATGAACACTTCAGACGCAATCCTTGTGTAGATCTCCAGCCGCTGCATGATCGTCTCCGTCAGCACAGCGACTCTGTGCACAATCAAGTGATCCTCGAAACCACCTCAAGTGAGGAAATTCCCATGAGAGCGGTATGGAGACCCATGCTCCCCATGTGTTTTGACAAATTACCTAGACTTCGGTCTCTTTCCAGTTCATTGCCCGGAGAGAACTCCCCCGGTCACGAATACGCTGGTGTTGGAGGTGGAGGCGGCTCCGATATCATCAGTGCAAGCTTGCTCGGCCATCTGTTGAAACGACATCATAAACGGATGGAGTTGCTGATATCGACTCGTACTTGGGCGACAGGGTCACAAGGGAAAAAAGGGTCCAAGCTAGGAATCAAGCGAGAAGTGTATCAGCATGACGGACCGGCAGCTGGAGCAGATGGACGACCTGTGCCTGGGACATTCCGTGTCAAAAGTGACACCTACGCAGAAGGACGCGATCTCGAGGCCATTCCACTGCAATATCACGAAAAGATTTTCATGGTACTTGATCAAGGAGAGTCAACACCTGACATTGCCGAGAAGGAGAGAGCAGAGTTGAAGGAACAATTTGCAGCCGTCCTCCGCCAGGCTTCTCGCCCAATTGAAACCGTCCTCGTTGTCGATACGGGCGGTGATGTGTTCGGCGCTGATGAAGCTGGAGAGACAACGCCAGACCAGGACTTTAGGGTCCAAAAAGCCATGGCAGCTCAATCTTCAAAATACAATCTCGTCACCGCCGTGGTAGCACCCGGGGTCGATGCTCCGGAGGATGCGCCTATGAAAGCGTTGAGCGCGGGCGGCAAGGTCTACAAACCAACAACAGAAGAGCAGGCCATGCTTCTCGACCTCTTGGTCAACAAGTACAAAATGGACGGGTCTGATCCGAGTAGATTTGGCAAAACTATATTGGCTCTACAAGCCCGACTGAGGGGCGTTATTGGCTGGACCTCCCTTGACCTTCCAGCGTACGTCGTTGATACCTGGGACAATCCCTGGAATAGCTTTGTCTACATCAGGGAGTGCATGAGCGACATTATATTAATGCCGACCATCAAGCTGCTTCCTCTGATTGAGCCTAAGAAAACGGGCTCGGCTGGTTGAAGCCATGGTGGAAAATTTGACTTGATACTATTGGTGACTCCGATGATAGACCGAATATGTCAGCTCACTGCTGCTCGCAGGGCGCATATAACAACAATGTCAAACATTGGGGGGCCTAGACCCAGAACTCGAGATGAGAGCATACATCTGCTCTAGTACAATACACTCGGCTGCATGTGTACTGCATACTGTACTCCGTAGAGCTACAGTATCGAGACTGGACTTTGTCTCTCTCTTCTTGGCGACGATCTGGGGCTTGCAGTGGAAAATGCCTGTTCCTAGAAATAAATTCCAGATACTTCGTACCCACCCACAATACGGAGTACACTTTAAGTGCACGTTTAAGTAACAATATCATCGGCCAGACACGGGAGCTTCTCTCGTCTTCTTCTTTTCTCATGTCGCTATTCCTTCAACGTTCTGTTCGATCTAAAAGGAACCTCCTTTCACCACTTATCAAACCTTTGTTCTCGGTCGTCGTCCGTTCCCCTCCACGAACTTTTCACACTTACCCCGCCAAGATGGACTCACAATTGACCCCGGTCTTTACGCCAGACGCATGTCCTCGTAAGAAAGCATCCGCGACTCCGCTGGATAGAATTCCCTTCTCTGGAGCTTAAAGAAACTGACTTGACGCGTCTGTTGATAGCTGCTGGACCCTACAGCCAGGCCATCAAAGCCGCCGGGCTGGTCTTCGCGGCCGGTCAGATCCCCGCCGACAATACTGGGAAGCTTGTGTCTGGCTCCATCGCCGAGAAGACCGAACAATGCTGCAAGAACCTCAAAGCCATCCTGGAAGCTGCAGGAAGTGGTATTCCCAAAGTCGTCAAAGTCGGAGTGAGTAGCCTAGGGCATAGACGCCGAACAGGACTGCCCGTTCCCCCCCCTTCCCTTCCCCCTACCCCCTCTACTTATCTTGGGCATGCCCTTAGTAAGGAGGGATGAATGATATATGCTTCTCCTTTGTTCTCGGCCAGAGATGCTATTTTATAGGGTCGATCTGATGTGCTGACCTTGTCTTGTCTGTCGGTTTAGATCTTCCTGTCTGATATGAAGCACTTTGCCGAAATGAACGGAGAATACGAAAAGTGGTTTTCTCACAAACCTGCCAGAACTTGCGTTGCGGCTCGAGAGCTTCCCAAGGGCGTGGATGTCGAAATCGAAGCCATTGCCGTTCAGTAGAGGGGGCTGCTGTTGTTTCCATTTCGTGAAATTGAATGCAGGTCTAAAAGCCTTCCGCAATGGAGCCACATTATGCAGGCCCCAAGCTTGGTACCCAGGTCTACGAGACAGTATATATCTTTGTTGGGCAAAAGGTTCTGGCCAAGAGAGATATCCTTGGTCGGCATATCAATCATAGCCTTCTTACAGCTTACTCCTCCCTTCTTCGCCTTCATGTTCCCCCAACTCGATCACTACCTTGCCCCAGGTATCGCGTGCTCCAAGGTCTAACAACGCTTGAGGCACCTTCTCTAAGCCCTTGTACTGTTTGTCGGTATAAGTGATACCCCGGATCTTACCAGACTTCATCATGTCGAAGATACCTTGCCATACGACTGGCTCCGTCTCCGGCTCTTTCTTGGAGTACATTCCCCAATGCAGGCCAACGATGCTGATGTTCTTGAGAAGAACCCTATTCAGGGCGACTTTCTCTATATTGCCTCCCGCAAAGCCAATTACCAGTAACCGACCGTTCCACGCTATACACTTCATCGACGCGTCGATCATACCTTTGCAGGGGGGAGTTAGTTGCTTTGCTGGCATCATTATGCACTCGCAAAAGGGGAGAAGAGCGACTCACCAACAGGATCGTACACCACATCCACACCAGCCTGGCCATTCCCTGTTCTGTGTTTCGTGCAAAGCTCTATCACCTTTTGTGGCCAACCCTTATCCCGGTAATCGACCACGTAGTCTGCGCCGTAGTCCAAACAGACCTGCCTCTTGCGCTCCGTGCCCGCCGTCGCGATGACCGTGGCTCCTAGAGCCTTTGCGATTTGCACGGCCGACAATCCTACACCGCCGGCCCCGGCGTGGACCAACACCCACTCGCCAGGCTGTGTCTTTGCTCTTGTCACCAAAGCGCCGTAGGCGGTCGGGGTGGTCACGTAGACACCGCAGGCGTCCGCGAAACTCCACCCTTCGGGGATGGGGAAGATAGATGACTCGGGCGCCAGGATGTGTGACGCATAGGCACCGTGGAAGCCACCAAACACTCTATCTCCGACCTTGAATCGATGGTTCATCCTGGTGTTGACAGTGCCGTCGACACTGCTCACGACCGTGCCCGAGGTCTCTTTGGCCGACGTAGGAGTCGCAAGCACAACTCCGGCAAATTCCATACCAGAGATCCATGGTAGAGGCGGTTGATGCTGGTACTTGCCTTGGATCTGGAGTAAGTCGAAGAAGTTTGCACCGCAGGCGTGGATTTTGATCAGGTATTTCGAGGGATCGGGGGAGGGAGTAGGCAGTGTGGTGACGGATAGTTCTTGAGGCCCGGAGACATATTTGGTGACTTGTACGGCTTTCATGATTGGGGCGTATATCTACGGGTATAGATGGGAGATTGACGGAGACGAAGCAGCCGATACCAGAAATATATATATGTCATCAAGCTCTCGACATATACGAACACTGTCACTTATTACATTACCGACGGAATTGACAATGTGGTTCTTTGGCGAGTCCGCAGGTTGAATCGAGCGTTATACCTCGGCTACACTCCAGTTAAAGCGCCGGCAATAATGTCCATTCGAGGCTTAGAGCCGAGCCTGGTAACGATCCTCTTGGGGTCCGATGGTCGGCGATCTGAAGGCTCGATCTTGGCTTGCTGCTCAGTCATTTTCTGCTGCGCCTAGTGAGCCGATTCCCCTGCTGCCTTGATATCAGTGCAGTTCGTCCACGTTCCTACAACGTGTGCCTATCACGCATCCTTCATCGTAACTCCTTCCAATGAGTCCGGCTCAACCACCAGAAGATCTACTGAAGCGTCTTGTCGAGGATTTAGTTTTCCTGTTTGAAGAACTTTTACCCGTTGTACAAACCCAAATCGACAACGAAAAGGCTTTGGGAGAGCGCGTCCAATTTGCCGCAAATGAGGTGAGTGATCAGACTGGACTCCCTGCACGTCTCTTTAGTTATTAGGATGAGATATCTTTTGATTAGCTCTAGATCAAGAGCTACCATTGCGTAGCGATGAGCGACATTTGCATGTATTACCTGAATTTTGTGTATACATTCTATTTCTCTCTCTCAGACCAAACAGGAAATCTTGTACTGACAACCATCTATCTATAGTACGAGCGTCTCTTAGCTGCGGGAAGCAGTTCCTCTATTCCATCTGTCTCTCCGAGTGACGTTGCGAAACGTCTTCGTCAACCTTTGACAGCCTCCCGACTTCCCCAAGCCTGGAAAATTCAGAAAACTCAAGAAGCGATCCAGTATTACAGGATGTTGCACACAAAGGAACCTCCACGGAGTGGTGCACTGAAATGCCCAATCGCACATCATGCCACTGATCCTGAGGATCTCGAGCGAGATTTTACAACTCCTGGTGTACAGGGCAATCTGGGATGTCCCTTTGCTAAAATGTCGAACGGCATCTCCCACCCCTTGAACCTCGAGGAAGATCCCATTGCGGCGGAATTCCACCAAGACGAAAACTCTACTCGGTCACCTAACGACCAGCGACCAGGTCAGTGCCCTATACGCTTTCTTGACCAACATTCCCCGGAAGAGGTTGCCAAGTATTTCGAAAACCACAAGCATGAAATACCCCGCAGTCATGAAATTTGCGTCAGAAGATACCAGGCGAATGAGACGAGTGCTCGCCAACTTGATGCCAAGTATGGTAGCCTGGTCAACATGATACAAGGCCTTGGAGTTAAGCATAAGGCCTATCTTCCAGAGCGAGACCGTATTGAAGAGCGAGACAAAGCGTCTAGCAACAACGTCGAGAAATGGGCCGAAACGGTGAGCAATGATGCTGCACCGGTCACTATGGACACATCGGCAGCTGATGAAGAGCGCCGCGTATCACATTTTGAGCGCCCGCTGCGCGAAGTCCGCGTTGGAGAGTCTCCAAGCCGACCTTGGGGAATTTCCGTGCCAGCTAACAAAGAGGTTCCCCCGAGTGCTCTGCAATCAGAAGACGGTGTTGCGCATTTGAAGATCGACCCAGAAGATTCTCGGGCTTCACCCCCAACAAAGCCTTCCAGGTGCCCGGTAGACCACGGTCAGGCTCAGCAGGCTGAGAGGCCAGCTCCCAAAAGCGAACCTGATCTCGTCAAAGACCCAGATTCACGAACACAGATCATCTTCAATGGACCTGTTTTTTTCGGATACTCGGCTGATCAGGTGGCTGCGTTACTACAGCAGACCAATCTGGGTGGTGCTCGCCCAGCTGAGGGCCAATGATTTTGGCTTTCCATGTATAAACCTGTTGATTTTAGAGCGTTATGAGCGACATGATGATTTCCACGACGACACGATGACTTGAGATGACGACCATCTTATAATAGCTTGTGCTAAGCAGCAATGTACGATTACTTTGATACTATACTGTTCAAGCCAAATTTAGATATGTATTTGAATGTAGGCACGCAAGGAGTCAACCTGTCCATAGTGGCAGAATGGCCAGAATCGAGGTTGAACTATGAAGGTCCATGAATTTGTTCTAGCAACGGGTGTGAAAAATCCACCAGCTCTAGCAAGCAAGCTCGCATAACGCGAGACTTGCAAGCCGCGACTTCGATGTGAATCGAAGAGCTTGTGGGAGAAGCCAAGCAGCTGGAAAGTGAATGTTGCATCCTCATAGAAGATAGTATTGTGGGAGACATGTACAAGTTTTCATTTCAGATTCCAAATGCAAGCATGATAGCAGATACGAGATTGGTTCCCTATTGAAAGGTGATAATGATACTACAAGAGTGTGCGCTGGGGGATGTCGAAATTTTGTAAGTGTGTTTTTGTACGCAGACTCGATCCCTCACCGTAGACTGTCTCTTCGGTCGAGCATTAATATTCCGATGGCATTTCTGTGGTCTGATTCTGACTTCTTTTGCACTTGACCCGCGAGCATTGCAGGTTGTAGCTCAACAAAGTGTTGAACTCACCAGGTCATGGAAAGCCTTTTTACTTGCCTGAGATGTGCGCGAGCACTCTCGAGTGCCAGTAGATGTCGGCCGACTTCCAGAGTGGCTCAGCAACTTTCCGGACGCCGCAGCTTTACCTCGAGCGCCTCGTTCTACCATTCACCTCTGAAAGTTGGTAACGACGCGAACTCAGTTTCCTCTCGAAGCCATCGACAAACGTCCAGATCAGTGTCGTCCGCTGCGGTGCCTGCCCAGGAGGAAGATAATTTCGAACGCCACAACATCCCCCCGACTGATTATGGAGAGTGGCGAGCCCATGGTAGAGTCGTGCTCAAGCCAGATCAATTATTTCATCCCTTCACCAAGTCACCTATACCGGAGATCCGACAGAGAGCTCGATATATGAAGCAACATGCCTTGTGCCCTCACCCCGCCCACCAGCAAACTCGAGTACCTATTTCCCCCCACGATCCTGAAGCGAGAAAAGTCGAAGGCGTCAGTTCACAGCCCCCAGCTCACGTCGAGTTTGAGTGTCCGGATTGTGGCATCCCTGTGTACTGCTGTGAAGAGCACTGGGCAGATGACTTTGAAGCTCATCTCGAGATATGCGACACTTTGAAACAAATCAACGAGGATGACCATGATTTGCGATCTGGAAGATGGTT
Organism: Exophiala oligosperma; assembly: GCF_000835515.1. Classification (NCBI taxonomy): domain Eukaryota; kingdom Fungi; phylum Ascomycota; class Eurotiomycetes; order Chaetothyriales; family Herpotrichiellaceae; genus Exophiala; species Exophiala oligosperma. The sequence continues at coordinate 479,770 of NW_015622820.1, forward strand.
CCCAGAGTTCGAGTACCCGGGGCCGCAGATAGATGAAATATTGGTCAACATGACGAGCTGGGACACGTATCTCTACACCCGACAATACGAAGCGATCAATGAAGACAGGAGTATGCGGCAGGTTACTAGGTTGTTGACATATCCCCTGTCGCTGGGAAGCGTTCTGCATGAACTCAGCCCATATAATATCCGCTCCGGGGGACGGCTCACCACGGAAGGGTTGAAGAGTTTGACCGGTAAGTCATCATGCTCTTTTGTATTGAATTGTTTCTGATCGGTGCAGCTTTGCGGTATACACTCCACCCTCCCAAGACAGGACAGGGAACGAGTATCAAAGGCTTGAGACTGTCGGCTCCTCCTGTGCGGATCTTCATCCTGGGCGCTCGAGCAGAGTCGTCGTTGCCACGTGAAGTTTGGACCCAGCTGTCATACCTGTTCCCTCAATCACTCATCCACCTGGTTTTCATCGGACCTGAGTCCATGGCAAATCGAGACGCGGAGTTTCCACTTCCAGAGAGAACGGCGGTGAACCCCTTCGGAGCTATAGTGGAAGACCGTGTATCACCTAAGATGAAAATTACGACGTACGTCGAGTATTTCCACACACTGCACGAAGCAAACCTCTTCTACCCGTACGACCCTTACTTCGACTGCTTCATGCTGTACCATCCTGGACTTGGCCACCCAGCTTCTGCCCACGAGTGGGAGAAGACATTGCCTCAACTACTCGAGACGAAGTGTCCCATCATATGCACAGGCTACACTGAATGGGATATGACACGAGATTGGCAGTGGGTCATGGAAAAGTGCGCAGGGGAAGTCGACTTGCTCATGGAGCCTGGAGAGAATCGCTTCCGATCCCTACGATGGGATCTGAACGATCTCGATCCACAGGATATCAGCTGTGGAAATTGGGGCATTTGGGCATTCCGAGGCAAGAGGTACGTATTGGCACATCTGGCCGGTGGCCTCTACCACAGAATTATGATTGCTAACAGAAGTCGACAGATATGAAGCCACTACACGAAACTCGTCGGAATAGAGCCCGGAATGTGTACATATAGGGATACCAGCTATCAACAAGTGAATGTATGATAAAATGCTTAGACGGACTAGGCACGATTATAAGCTCACTAGACACTCGTATTTAATCTACTTCGTCCCTCATTGTTCTCGGTTGTAGGCTGCACTGCCACACTTTGAGGGGACTACAACTGCGTATTGTACGAATACGAAGCAAGCGACTACTGCACACTCATCCTCGTACTCGCATAATCCGTTGAAATTCCTATCTGGGCATGCGTAGTAATCGTCATGGATGAGCAGCCATCATGGCAAATTCGGCATCGACGGAAACAGCGGGCTGGCGAAGGACATGACTTGTCCGGGTAGTAGACAATCGCTCGAGCATCTTCAGGGCTGATTTCTTGGTATTTGGTATCATTTTTGCCCTGTGATGTCAAGCCATCGAGCCGCAATAAGAGACTGACCAATGATGTCTATTTCTTTTGGTGGCTGAGTTTTGCAATTCCGTCTGCCCTGCGCCGTTTTCCTTTGGTGCTTTAGTGCATGGCAAGGCATTTCAAGAAATGTATGACACTAGCACTTTTACTCCATGCGTGTTTCCCAACCCATCGCCAGCGGTAGTTTGAGATCCGGGGTGTTTGTGACTACCTAGTACTCCGTAATCATCACCTCCCGTCTTCACGTCTGATCATCATTATATCTTTGTTACCTGGAAATGGAGTTGGTGGGACCCTTTTGGACTGTTGCCACTGATATAATCACACTACCTACTCGTACAGTCTGCTTGCATTCCTGATATCTGATCTCTCTTCTCAAAAGTCCACACAGACTGCCTTTTGTTTCACTAGCAGATCCTTACACCTCCCCTCCCCCCTTCTGGACGACCATACAATAGAAAGAAAACAAAAACATGAAGTATCTACACTTGACAGCCCTCCTATACCTGTTTACCTTTGTCGCATCGGCGCCGCAACCCTCTTCAGAATTCGGCGGCGACATCTCGGTGCGCAATGCTGATTCGTCATCACCCCTCGAATCCTTCAACGCATTAGAAAAGCGCAAAGGCGGCGGCGGCGGTAAAGGAGGTGGAGGAGGAAGCACTGGCGGCCGCACCGGTTCAGGCTCTTCCGGGGGAGGGTCAGGCGGTGGTCGCCCGGCGTCGTCGTACTCGTTCTCCCCGTCGAGCAACGTCGGAGGCAGGACACGCGACGGATCCGGCACGGCCAAGACCTACGGGAACAGGTACGCAGGAGGCGCCGTCGTGCCCTACACCGCGGGAGGACGGTCACCCACGAGAGGCATCGCCCCGTACGCGCTCCCCCTCGGCGCCCTCGCCCTGTTCCCCGCGGGCCTCTGGCTGTACGGGTCCGTGTGGGCGTACCCTTACGGCATCCCCTACCACTACTACCACGACGGGCGCAACACCACGAGCAACGTCACCTGCGTGTGCCAGCGGTACCAGGTCTGCGGGTGCGACCCGACCGACAACAGCACCTTCCTGGACCAGGTCGTCACCAACGGCACCGGGTCGGCCCCCGTCAACACGAGCCTCGTGCGCACCGTGGACTACGGCAACGGCACCGCGGCGACCTACATCAACGGGTCCCTCGCCAACGGGACCACGTCGGACGGTGGTTCGGACCCGAGCAATGCCGACGAAATCAGCGCCGCCGTGAAAGTCATGATGGACTTTGGAGGTTATTGGATCATGGTCGCGACGGTGGTGACGGGGATCTGGATGACGGCATAATGATAACGAGTTCGAAATGGCAAAGGACAATGATCGTAACAAGTTATGAACCTGGGTTTTTTTAAAGAACGGGAGGAACTGGGTGAATGTTCGTACATCGTTTCGTCATTCTAGGAAGCATCGATAAAGGGCTTATATTTTTGGCTATGGTTCAAGCAATGCTCAATTTATCACATGAAGAGCGAGCGGAGGTCACAGTACACTTCGGGTTCGTCTCGAGCGCATCGGGCAGGAAAACGATGGCAGGCATAGGAAGTACGTTTGTATAGCATATGGGATCGAGCAAGCGTACCTCATGTTTAGTAGAACAGTCGTTACTTCTTCTGTACACAAACCACCATTCATGATAACGGAGATAGTTGCGTTACGATGTTCAGCGAATATTCACGCAACATGGATGAAATACAAAGCATGTTACCACTCCAGGATGATATGCCTCTTCCGAAACATGCAGATAGGAAATAGAGTCAAAGAGTCATCAAAGGAATGATGGTCAACGCCAACGTTCAATACTGTTTTTGGATATGTACATGGACAATTGCAGCGTTTACACACGCTTTACTGGGTCTCCCGCCTTGTGAGCCTGTGAAATGGTCAGCTTTTCTCGCTTTCTCGTATTTGTCACGATGCAGGGTTGACTTCTTACCCTAACAGCTCCCGCGCCTCCTAATTCTTGGTCCAGTCCTCCTGGATATTCCGTGGGCGCGCTGGGTTTCCCGGGGTAGTTGACGGTGACCAAATAGGTGATTCCGAGGATACACGAAATGAAACCTCCCCATAGCAATAAACCTTGACCGGTAGTCATGTGTGTGTAGTCCTCGAGCGCAAAGATACCCAACACTTCGTTGTCTTCGTGCACCGGTTCGCCAAAATTCCTCCGTTCTTGCTTGTCATCCCAATCGGCATAAGGGTCTCGGTGTTGTCTCTTGACTCTGGGAGGGTTTATGTAGCCATTGTTCTATGGAGGCCGGTCAGCAACGTCTTTCTCTTGAAACCCCTCCGAAAACGCAAATTTACCATCTCTGGGTCATCAATCTCGCCAATAGCCTTGTCGGAGGGAAAATCCCCAATGACATTACGTGGTAGGGCTGCCCTCTGGGCCGTTGCGACAGAGAATGGAGCTTTGGAAAGGCGTGGTTGAGGTCGGACAAGGCATCGGGTCGACCTTGCGGCGAGGGTCAAGGCTCGTGGAGAGAACATGTTTGAGAGCGTAATGGGGGCAGAGGTGCTCCGAGGAGCCGAGCGACAACTGTAGCAGTCAACACTAGATCATCCAAACCGTGTTGAGTTGGAAGGCGACGGCGAGGTGGTCGTTGGTGGTGGTTTGTGGCAGACGGGAAGTCAGTGATTGATTGGCAGGGCAAGCAATGGTCGAACTGCTCCGAGCTCTCGTGCCGCTTTTAAGACCCTCTGCTGGCGAGCGACGCACCCCCCTTCTCACTTTTCCTCTCACCCTCCCACTCACGCCAAAGTTCTTCACACTGCTCCCTGCAGAATGCGCCGAAAATCTGTCCGCTTAGCAATTGGCTCTAGACGAGCAGGGCATTATCTCTCGACGTGTGCGTTACTCTCTCCATTCATCTGGTTTGAGTGAGATGCCGGCCTCTCCGACACAAGACATGGGTGGGCAGATTGCGAGCAGGTCTCGGTCTTAACCTATCTAGCTATATACCCAGTAGGTGGGTGGGATGACGAGATTGCTATCTACCCCAACACATTTACAGTCAGTGCTTCTTATACGAGACATCTATACCACGTTTTGCACGCTTGGCCGAGGGAATTTAGACGGATACAGGTACAGTTCCGTATCTACCAGAGCTCTTCATAGTGCCTGAGTCTTCGGCACGACCACAGTTGTTCAATGCCAGGCTCAGTGCCCACCACCACCGCTCAGCACAGTCCCAGAATTGTCTGCACACGAAAACGCGCCACCTGGATCACAAGTCAGCAACATATTTTGTTTCGCACGGCACACGAGAGCGAGGCTCACCAATCGTCCCATTACTGTAGGCATCCATAATACTCTGGATACTCGCGTAAGTCCCACCCACACAGATGAATGCCCCGAGCAACCCCAACAACACATGTGCTCCATACACACCCTTCTGCCACATCTTCCCGCCCAGGTAATGCGGATGATCATACATCCATATCCACGCCGGAACCACCAGCGCTAATGGGGCGAAACATAAACTCCCCGTGATGGCAACAAGATAATTGAAAATCGGAATTGCCTGAGCGAGTATGAAGCCCAGAGATGCGAGCCCGAATGTACAGCCCAGCCAGGTGGCCCAATGCACCGCCGAGTTGGACTGCAGGTGCCGGGAGTTGCGGAGGATGCGCACGAAGAGGTACTTTGCCGCGACGTGCGTATAAAAGGCTCCGGAGACGACAAGGCCGATGAGGCCGATTCCGTAGCAGACCTTCTTGACGGTCGGGCCAGCCGACCCGAGAGCGGGCGCGGTGATCCAGATGCCGCACCATGCGTAGATGACGGACGCGAAGGTAATGTAAGAGGCCGTGACGAAGGCCATGCAGGCGTAGAGCGCCTTTTTGAAGTCCTGGGGGCGGCGCATTTCGGCGATGACGGGAACGAATGCGGACGTGCCAGCGGAGGAGACAAAGATGGTGGTGGTGGCAACCATGGCGCCGTGGAAGCTTGAAGAGAAAAAGGCGTGGTAGCCTAGGTCGTAATTCCCGAGAGGGGCGGCGGCTGGGCGGTCGACCTGGGTGACGGCGACGACGAGGATAAAGACGGCGGTGTAGATGCTGAGGAAGCCGGCCCAGCCGACCCATCCGAGGTTGGCAAAGGTGCGGACGGATGCCGAGAGGGCGACGATGATGAGAGAGACGAAGGAGAACCAGACTGTGCATGCCCCATGCTCGGACAGGGCGTTGAACGCGACGCTGGTGCCGCTGATCCCTGCACCGGCACAGAGAACCCATGCGACGCTACAAGAAGGCTATTGTCAGCAAAGAATTCGGGCCGTCCAGTGGTTTCGGCTTTGGGATCACGAAGACTCACTGCACACCTGTTAGCACAATGTCCAATCGGTTCCTGCACTGGACAAACATACCATATAAAGGGCACCAATGGCTTCCTTGGCGATTGGTCCGCCCATGACCCCGACCATGTCAGCAACCGAGTGGCATGAAGGGTGCTTGTTGCGAAAGTCTCCCTGAATCGTGCCGACATAGCAATTCAACATGCCAAAACCAAGCAGAACAAGGGCACCAGCAGCCGCGCCGATCTCGTACATGGCAGCCGGGATGGAAAGAACACCGGTGGCAAAGAGGATCTTGAGGAAGATGATGGCAGCGCGAGGCCAAGTGACGGTCCGAAAATCGACTCCATCCTCGGTGATGCGAAAAACCTCTTGGTCGCCTTTGAGTTCTTCAGTCAACTCACTGGTGCGACTAGGGACGGTATCAATCACGTCGGGATCAATTTTGCTGGTCATCTTGACTGGATTGGGAGAATGTCAGGCTGGCAGGAAGGGTGGGGGGGAATGATGCGTAGTATATAAGTATGCAGGACTCTGGATTGCCTCCCTATCTCGGTAGCCTTCTATCTTGACGGGCAAAGATAAGCCGTCAATTGATCCATCCGGACCCCAGAAGGTTTCGAGACCTTCGTATACTTATTACCCCGCAATAGCAGCTCTGGTTTCCCGAATAGTAAATCGCCGAGAGGCTTGTCCTTTCGCTGTTGGCCCGGGGGAGGAATAGAGTTTCAAGTGGAGAAGGACTGAGATAATGGAGAACGATGAAATTGGTATTCAGTTGGTTGTTGAGGGGGCAAACTGATGGTGAGAAAGAGATATCTATACTTTTACACTGTATAAGGATATGCAGCTGAACGAGGCGCGGGTCCAAAGCAGCTGCAGGAGGCCCAATCAATATTGCTAGCCCCGAGAGCTGGTAGTTGGTGTGATGCTTTGATACAAGCTCATCCACCCCCGCAGGTCGACGACCGGGTCACCAAGTACGAGTGATGCCGATGTCCCATGGCACGTGGCCCGGACGATTGAAGGTTGGATCAAAGGTCTTTCCAGGCGTCTGGACCTCCCATTGCGGTCTCCCACGCGTAAGCAGCGCGTAGGACCGTCATTTCATCCCACCATCTGCCGACGATCTGCATACTGACCGGTAGTGCCTTGCCGGAGCCAGCCAGAGGTCCCTCGATGATCTCAAGCATCCCGATTGGTAGAGTGAGAGCAGGATGACCGGTCTGGTTGAACGGGGCGGTGTTTCCTGTCAAGCCTACCTGCTTCTGAATTTGGAGGATCGGGTTGCCAGTGGCACCGGCGTCCCCCAAGTCCGGGTGCGATCTGGCGACAAAAGGCACCGTTGGCGATATCAGGACATCGTAGGTCTTCTGCCGTCTCATCTGCTCAAGCCTCGAATCCGTGACAAAGGCGGATATCGACGAGAAATCGCCGAGGGCGGCATCATAGCCGTGCCGTGCCTTGATTGACAGATTGGTTGCTTTGCCGTAGAGGCCGGGAAATTTTTGCATGTCCTGTGCATACACGCCATTCAGATAGATGTTCTTGGTCGCGGGGATTGCATTGTCCCATTTCTCCTGCGTCATCGGCCACAGTTTCTGGTTGAGATCGTTCAACTGGAAGCCTCTCCGACCGCCTAGCGCAAGTGTCTTGTTGACATAACCCCCCAGCTTGGAAATGCCGGTCCACACCGAGCTTGCGACTGCGTGGATGGGCACTGACACTTCTTCCACTTCTGCCCCGAGTGCTCGGAACTTGTCCGCTGCGGCCAGAAATGAGGATTTGACTCTGGGATCGAGCGCCGGAGTCTTGAGACCTTCCGCGAGGATGCCGATTCGCATACCAGTCAGGTCTGTCGGGCTCTGTTGGTTGGCGAGAAGCTCGTGGTAGGCCGGGATCTTGTCTGGGGCCGGAGCACCATATGACCGGTCATCGACCCAGTCTGTCCCAGCGATTGCTTTGAGAAGCTTGGCGTTGCTCAGCACGTCGCGGGTCATCGGGCCCATATGATCGTTTGTCGGCTCGTTACTACCGGCACCCGTCCAGGGTACGAGCCCGAAGGTAGGCTTCAGGCCAACGATGCCGCACCAGGCTGCAGGGACTCTGATACTGCCGCCTTGGTCGGCGCCGATGGCATAGTCGACGCCCCCGTTCTCCGGGCCAAGCGAGACCAATACAGCCGAACCGGACGAGGAGCCTCCAGATGCGTAACCTCTGGCATACGGATTGTGCACGACCCCCGTCGAAGCGGTATGTGAAGTTGCAGAGTGACACAGGTTCTCGCACACTGACTTGCCGGCGATGGTCGCACCGTGCTTCAGCATTCGGGTGACAATGGTCGCATCTGTCGTGGGTGTATAACCAGAGAAGAAGTTTGTTCCCAGCAACAACGGGACGCCTCCAACAGCGATGCAGTCCTTAAGCACCACGGTCTTACCGTGCAGTAAGGACTGCGGATTCGGTGTGCCGTCAGTAATCTCGCACCTCCATGCCCATGCACCATGGAGGTTATCAGTCGCCTTGGGGAAATGGACATTCTTCCTTTCGAACCTCTCGTGGTCAACCTCGGGTACGTAGTCATCGGCAGCAAGCAACTTGGCCATAGAATCATGGTACACCGCCAAGAGGTTGATGTACTCATCCTTCTCCTCGTTCTTGATGGTAACTCCAAGGATCTCGCATGCCCGGTCGAGATCTTCAGCAGTCACTGGATTGTCCTTGGACACATCAAGCGAGAAAACCGACATGTTGCAGGATCGGGCGTCCCTTGGTATCGAAGTCTCTCAGCTGCGAATGCCCGATGAAGCTGAATCTATCCCCCTCAACCTTGTTGCCCCAAAACTTGCTGCTAGACGCCTGCCGGGATCAAAAGCGCTATCAAGACATCATTAGCAATCAGGGCGGACATCGGCTCAGTTACGATGGGTTTCAAAGATGCCAAAGCAACGTTTGGAGTTCGACGTTCGGCGTTTTCTATCTCGGGTCTAGCGCCATAGGTATCCACACTATCACCCGCGGTTATCAATAATGAACGATATCAGAAGGGCCATCAGAGGGGCCATCATTTGCTAGCCGTACCGGGATCCAACAGTGACTTCTGTGGAAAGTCGGGGACCTCGAAGATAGAAGTTGCCCGTCGTAGGGAGCCACTGTCACGTCCGCGAACCCAAACACCACTCCAGGGACCAGGAGAACATTGTCGATTTGTCACCATGGTCAACCTTGATCCCAACTATGACATTCCAAGAGATCTCGAGGGTATTTTGAGCCGTCTATAAGGCATGGCATCCCAGGCTGGATTTTATTGACTCTTATAAGGATATGGCGAAGAGTCGTTCGACCCTCAGTGGCCCAATAGCGCAAGGATTGCGGTGTCGTTCGTGTTGAACTACGAGTATGTGTCCAAAATATTTACATGTCTTAGCGATCCGGCTGACCTCAATGGCCTTAGAGAGGGAGCAGAACGTGCTTTCCACAATGGCGACGGTCACTCAGAACCCTACTTGTGGGAGAAGGGAGCATCTGGAGGCTACAAAGAGGGTGCCCCGTACGTCAATGCTGAGTCGGAGTACGAATATGGCAGCCGAGTAGGTGCATGGCGCCTGTTGCGACTATTCAAAGAGTTCAATTATCAGTGGACCACCTATGCTGTGGCACAAGCAATGCAGGTGAACCCAACATTCGCCAGAGCGTGTGTCCGAGACGGGCATGAAATAGCTACACATGGTCTGCGCTGGCTCGACATCTGGGACTATGATTTGCAAAAGGAGAAAGACTATATTATGCAAAGTCTAAAGACCCTGAAGGATGTTACTGGGGAAATGCCAGTCGGAGCGTACTACGGGAGAGGCACGCCGAACACAAAGGCTTTGTTTCCTGAAGCGTTCAAGGAGGCCGGTGGTGAGATGCTCTGGAACTCAGAAGCATACAACGATGATGTCCCTTACTGGGTCGACCTGCCTGCTGAGAAGGAGTTGCCGGACGAGGAGAAGAAGGGCATGCTCATCATCCCATACAACTACGATTGCAATGACGGCAAATTTCACATGAGCCCAGGCAAGTGGGCCGGATCACCTAGTTTAGGATGCCATATACTAATTGTTTCTAGGCTTTGTCGGAAGTGATATGTACGAGAAGTACCTGAAGGCCACTTTTGACATGCTATATCGCGAAGGTGGCAAGATGATGAACATCCCTATGCACAGTCGCATCTTGGGTAAGCCTGGACGGTCAGAGGCTCTACGAAACTTTATGAAGTATATACAAGAGCACGAAGGCGTATGGGTGACTACGAGACGGGATATTGCGAAGCATTTCAGAACCAAGTTTCCATACAGACCTGGCCACCGAGCATAACGATATTTTACATATTTCTGTATAGTGCCTGGACCAGGGCGGGGCCAACTTTGTAATGACAAGCCGAGCTCTGGCTCCAATACATGCCAAGTACCTATATCTAGGTAGTCTTGACTCTTCTCAAACCGATACCGACTTGCAGAAGGTTGTTGAATCTGTTAACAGACAAGGTCGGGACTTTGGTCTTGAATGTTACTGAACCATAAGTATCAAGATGGTTCCACCTGTCGCTCCTGTGCCGCCGGTCGCTGTAGGCAATGATCGAAATAAGGCATCGATGGCATCTTTTGAACCACCCTCGAGCACTGCTCCCATGGATCGCGCGCTCTCGTCTCTCTTCACACCTCTCAAGATTGGTAACGGCCGCATCACACTGTCTCACAGAGTCGTAATGGCACCCATGACCCGCAACCGTGGGGTTCCTCTGTACCTCAGCAGACCCAACCGTGCTTGGGGCCATGATGGGCTCGGCGTCACATACTACTCGCAGCGAACGACACCTGGTGGTCTGATCATCACGGAAGGCATCTACCCGACCGTCGAAGCTTCGGCATCCCCTTGCGTGCCAGGTCTTTTCCTCCCAGAACAGGTGCCTGGCTGGAAGTCCGTCGTGGATGCCGTGCATCAGAGAGGCGGCTACATCTACGCGCAACTATGGCATGCCGGTCGATCGTGTCTGCCACATTTTACCGGCCATGCAGCAATGTGCCCGAGCGCCACGCCGTTCGAGGGAGACCACAAGTCGCGGTACGCACCCCCGGGTGACGACAGCGGGTCTCCGGGAAACGGTCAAGGCATCAAGATGAGTGCCTTTCCACCAAAGGCCATGACGCACGACGACATCAACTGGACGATACAAGCTTATGTTGACTCGGCAAAACGGGCCATCCTCGATTGTGGCTTTGACGGCATTGAGGTCCACGGCGGTAATGGGTACCTGGTCGAGCAGTTTCTCAGCACCAACATCAACAAGCGAACAGATGAATACGGAGCCACAGTAGAAGGGTACTGCCGCTTCCCGCTGAAGCTGATGCAGGTTCTGGCAGAAGCAGTCGGAGGCGATAGAGTGGCTATTCGCTTGTCACCTTTCGGCCTCTTTTTGCAGTCTCACGGAGGACAAAGGATGGAGATATGGTCACATTTGTGCAGGAGCCTCAAAGAGACCATCCCGACCATGTCCTATATCCACTTCATCGAGCCTCGATTCGAGCAAATCATGGACACCACCTCCAAAGAGGCACATTTGAAGGCCATGGGATTGGGACCAAATGTCAGCCTTGTCCCTTTCCGCGAGATCATGAAAGACACGCCGTTCTTCGTGTCTGGCGGCTACAACGACACGAACGTCTGGAATGTAATCGACTCGGGTGCAGCCGATGCGGTCAGCATAGGGCGCTATTTCACCTCCAATCCCGATCTCGTCCATCGACTGAAGCACGGGAGAGAGCTGGCGAGGTATGAGCGAGACCGGTTCTATTGGGTCCCGTTTGACACACGAGCACGAGGGTATACAGACTATCCTGCTTCAACAGAATAGATTGTACAGTTATACCGGTGTCATTACAAACCCCGCTCTGACCCCCCCGGTAGGCACCCTAGACCTAGGTAACTGTATACGGAGTATTCGAATCTTGTACGAGGTATCTCCAACAACCGCGGCGGCCTAAACCACCCACGATGTGATATCCAGGGGCTAAACTTCAATAGGCAATCGCCGAACACATACCTCCTCCACCTTTATCAAAAAGTCAACATTTGACAAAAACTGGGGCATTTGCGGACAAGTCCAACGAACATGTTGGAGATTGTTGCTCGGCTTATGGCCGCTGGGCACCAGATCGTGAATTGAACTGCCGTATATCTCTCTTTGGACGTAAGCCTAACTCTCTGAGACGCGGGAAGCTTTTTGAAGAACGCCGAGGCGTCTTGCTCACAGTTTGAACATTTGGCCGACGACGACAACGGCAGGCAATACTTGTTGTAGTCATCTCTGCTCACCTAGCACCTTCAAAGTTCACACAGTAAATCACCAGTGACCACCGACCAAGGCAGGTTTTTCAACTTTTGTCCATCTTCATTCATCCTTGACACCCACACACAACTCCCAGCCCCTGGCCCCCTTCCAACCAAATACAATGTCCACTCCCGCCCCTTATACCTGGGACCCCCACCACGACTTCCCCCGTGACCTCACGGGCTATGGGGCCGACCCGCCACCGGCCCCCTGGCCCTCCTCGGCCCTCCTCGCCCTCTCCTTCGTGATCAACTACGAAGAAGGCGGCGAGCACTGTGTCCTCAACGGCGACGCGACGTCCGAAGCGTCGCTCTGGGAGTCCGCGGGCCGCTACCCGCCGCGCCAACAGGCCCGCGCCGTCAACGTGGAGAGCGACTACGAGTACGGGTCGAGGGTCGGGGTGTGGCGGATCATGAAGTTGTTCGAGAAGCACGGGATGAAGTGGACGCTGTACGCGGTGGGCAAGGCGGTCGAGGCGAACCCCGAGGTGGCGTTGCGGACGAAGAGGGCCGGCGGCGAGGTGGCGAGCCACTGTTACCGGTGGGTGAACTACGAGGACATGGACGCCGCGAAGGAAAAGGACATGATCCGGGCCGGGCTGGAGAGCCTGAGGGACGTGACGGGGGAGTACCCCGTGGGCTGGTACTACGGGCGGCTGAGCAGTAGGAGCAAGGCGCTGGTGTGGGACGTCTACGACGAGATGGGGATCCCGTTGCACTGGCAGAGCGACAGCTACGGCGACGACATTCCGTACTGGGTGGACGTGCCGGCCGAGGGGAAGATGATCGAGCAAGGGAAGCGGAAGGAGGAGGACGCGAAGGGGATGTTGATGGTGCCGTACACGTACGACGTGAATGATTTCAAGTTCCACACGCCGACGGGGTTCGGGGGCCCAGGGGACTTTTTCACGCACTTGAAGAATGCCTTTGACGTCTTGTACGAAGAGGGCCAGGAGGGAACGCCCAAGATGATGACGGTGGGACTGCATTGTCGCATCATCGGCAAGCCCGGCAGATTCGCCGAGTTGAAGAGGTTCTGTGAGTACGTGGCGACCAAGGACCGCGTCTGGGTCTGCACGAGAGGTGAGATTGCAAAGTGCTGGAGGGAGAACAGGCCGTACAAGGTCGGAAAGATATAGATGGGCCTTCTAGCCTTCTATAACATCGTGGACAAAGGTACCAAAACAACAAAGGCGACATTGCCATGGGCAATTGGTGGCTGAACGTAGGAAGCGCGAATGACGAAATCCATGGACATCGAGGCACAGCACCTGAGGCTAAAGTGTACATATCTATCGATGGGCGAAATCGAGGGCATCCAACCTTATGTTGGAAGTCTAATGGTTTTCTTTTCCCCTTCCATGTATGTAATTCGACAGCAGACAGACGCATTCACCGTCAAGTACTTAGATAACGGTCAAACCCACCTCAGTCTCCTTGAATGCAGAGGCTGCGACTCAGAGTCGGACAGACAAGAGTCTGGGCGAGTTTCCGGTGAGCAGGAGGTCACCACCGAAGTTCCCAAAGCTTGATGATGGCAACCAGATTGTCCTAGCGTTCCAATGGCGAGCCTCGTGGCTTGCGTAGAAAGCTTATGAGGCTCGGGAAGAACAGAAAAACTCATGGAACAGCCTGCTGAGCACGCTACACAAGCTGAGTCGAGGTAAGTTGTATGATTCGCATGTCCTTGCGGGTATTGACGTTATTGCAGCATGCTCGCAATCCATGCTGGTCGAAAACTTCCACGAAGCGGTTTCTAAAGCCGAGATGAGGCGTCAGGAGACAGAGGTACTTCGAGCATTGTTCCGGCTCTTCGCGCTGTACACGATAGACGCAGAGGCGCGTGAATTCCAGAGCTCTGGTGTTGTCTCTTCATAGATGCTGGACGGGTTGCCAGACCAAATCTATGGGTTGATGCAGCAGATCCGACCTCATGCCGTCCGACTGGTGGATTCATTTGCTTCGCCTGACTATCTCCTTGACAGGTAAGAGAATCAATTGACAACAAACAACCAGAACTGACTAACCTAGTGCCTTGGGCCGCCACAATGGAGGAGTGTACGAAGACTTGTAATATCGTGCTCATGTGATCAACCCTCTCAAAGAGCTAGTGGTGAATCCAGACTACCGCAGTAATGAGGTCGTGGTGGACGGAGAGGGCATAGATAGGATACTTGCAAAGCTTCAGGGAGATCAGTCTAGTGTAACTAAGGGGTCGAAATTTCTGGGTTATTCAGGGAATAATCCCAAATCATCGACCCACATCCGCATCCAAGTATTCTCCTGGAAATGATTCGTCAAGACAGGCGAAAAGCCATCGCCGAAGTCGGCTATCGTAGGCAGTGCCATCGGGTCGTTGTCAAATATCGGTTGCTTATCTAGATGATCATCCATAACCATGCCGTTCAGATCTGGTGTTGGGTACACTTGCTGTATTTCAGTCTGCTCTGTGTCGGGAAGAGAAGCCTCCACCGAGGTATTCAGGATAGTGCTGATATTTTGCAGATTCTGTATGGCTGGCGTGCCATAGAGTCCGCCGAGCATTTCGGTGGCAGCGGCCAACGAAGCCTGATCGTGAATCGCCTCTTGGGTCCGGGTTGTTTTTGAGCCTGCATGGTCGTCGGAATTAATGGCCTTCCTGATCGCACGCACGTTCCGTACATTGTTCGCTGCCGCCGGTCGAGCGCTACCGAGCTTATCAAGGAAGCCCTCTATCAAGTCCAAGGCGACGTCAGCTTCAGCCCTCAGTCCTGCTACACGCAACGTGGATAGGTGGGGGATAGCCGCTACCATCCCATAGAAAGAGAAGGGCGATGCCAGGTAGCGTGTATCTTCCCGCAAGTGAATGGCTTGTAGAATTCTGAACATCAGGTTTGAAGCCGAAATGCTCGCTGCATTCTCAGGGGCAATGGCGAAGACTGATCGAGGCCGATAAAAGACCAAGATCGTGGTCAGTAACGGAGCATGCAATTGAGCTATTTCGAAGTCGTAGGGCCGCTGCCAGCCGTCCGGATCTTGCAAGCGCAGAGCGTCAGGAAGGTTTCGGCAAAAGTTAACTAGTCTCTGCAAGATTTGACTGCGTTCCGTAGCTGGCTGCTTGTCCTTGGTCAGAAAATTGCAGAGGTCGTAAAGGAGACACGTAATCTCCTGGTACGCCACAAAAATGTAGGCGCGAACATCAGTAGGATCGTCGAAATCATTGACCGATGGTTGTTCCATGGTGCTATCTGCCAGGTTGAGCATACGGGGACGTCCGTGGGCCGTAGCCATCAAACTATCCCTAATGAACAAAGTCCACCAGATTCGTCGTCGGAGGCCAAAATCTTCCTTATTTGTATCAGGCTGCCGCTGGAGACCGATCTGCTGTGCAATGCCGAGGGCACAGCTTTCCCAATAACGAGCCGTATCAGTGGAGATGTCTCGTGGCGCGGCTGGAGTGTAGAACTGCATTAGGCACATTGATGCTATGATGTTCAGTGGGTTTCTCTCGTAACCAGTGTTGATTAACGCCTTCACGCGCTGGTAGTAAGCGTCTTGTGTCGCCTTATTGACGGTCTCTGGGCGCATAAGCGATCCCACTAGCAGGACAGCCTGCAATAGGAGGAGCGAACCCTCGCCATCAGATGATGATGATCCTAGTGATTTGACATCGACTATTGGCATCCACGGCCATGCTTTGTCATCAAATGCTTCCAACAGGCTTTGGCGAAGAGGGAGCTCTGGGAGGTCGAAAGCATGGTACAAATGCAGGACTTGTAACTCTGTGGCTGATAGTTTGTGCTGGCGGACTGGCTGATCTTCGTTGGAGTGATCAATATTGGGGAAGTCATCGCCTAAGATGGCAGATCGGGACATATAGCTAGCATTATGAAACTCATCGTGGGAGGACCGCTGGGCATTCGCGGTTGTTCCTGGGCTGCTGGCCAGCGAATTCTGGCGACCGATGAACAGCAAAGGGGCAGAGACGTCCTTATTGTCATCCAGATGCTGGGAAGGGCCTCGTGGAATCGGTACGGGTTGATTGCTTCGACCACTTGTGGTATTGCCGTTGCGCTGCTTCTGCTTCTGAGTTTGCTCCTGTCGTTGTGGCTCAGGTTGCTGGGCAGGCGATGGCCTGTTTGGTCCAGGGTGGTCTGCTGCTTTGCGTTTTCGATTCCTTGAGCGGCACTCCACACCGTGTGTCAGACAGTTGCGGCAAGGTTCGATGCCAGTCTGGTCACATTTGACCTTCCGGGAGTAGCATGCCTCGCAAGCTTTTGGCTGTGACTGCTGCGACCGTGAAGCTGGGTCATAAGTGTGAAAAGTTGTGGCCATTTCGGTCGAACATACAAGAATTAGGCTCATCCCCAAGGATCGACCGAAGTGACTGCATGGAAGGAAGAGCGCCAAGTGCCTAACCTGATCATGTATTATAGCACTGGTCGGAAGGGATTGGTTCTCGGACGAGACTCTGCTGTCCGTAGATAGGACTCGAATCTAACCTGACTCCGAATGTCTTGCCTTGTTGGGTGACTGAGAGAATTGATTGGCGCAGCCACTGCGTCGTGGTCGGAATTGACTTCAAGGCAACGGATTGGCGATATATCATCTGAGCAAGCACAAGGTTGATCGTCCCAACGATGTCGACGCTCACGGGTGATTTGCTCAAGGGTCAGATGTGGCGGCAGCATCGACCGAGGTCTGTGATAAGGCATGCTTGGAGCTGTGGGGGGGCGGGATCTTTTCCTGGCAGTACGGAGTAACCCTACAGTACTGTACATGTACGCTACCTTGTAGGTTGGCAAACACGCGTACG
Source organism: Exophiala oligosperma (assembly GCF_000835515.1). Lineage (NCBI taxonomy): Eukaryota > Fungi > Ascomycota > Eurotiomycetes > Chaetothyriales > Herpotrichiellaceae > Exophiala > Exophiala oligosperma. Next base: position 496,718 of record NW_015622820.1, read on the forward strand.
GGTACATGTACTGTATGTGTAGTGTCTAGACCTTTCCCCGGTTGAGGATCCCTGTTTCGGCCCTTCGAGGCTGCGCAGCGAAAGCTCATAGAGATGGCCATTGCCGCTCCGCCATGTGCAGCTTGATCCTCACCCTTGACGAAGTAGACTGGCCTGTGAACGTCTCTGTGAAGGGACCAAGCCAGGATTATATGGCACAATGATCCGCCATCCCTGACCTCATCTTCCTCCCCATCTCATCTACGCAAACAATGGCAATGTATCCCAGTCGAGTTGCATATGACCATCGTCAATTGTTCCGCAGACGAGATCACCAGTAGCATCCTATCTTGCCCACCCCAGTCCGCGACCTCGGGACCACTTCATGTTCACCGGTCACGGACACAATCATTCGCCAAACATGTTTACCCTTGGTCGTATCACATTGAGCTGCACTCGGAACTGGGCATTAAGGCATGTACTCATTGCGTTGCGATGCTCTCATCTCATCCCGTGTCAACCCTGCATATAAAAATTCAACACGGGATTCTAGATTCGCAATGCTTCGAATGATTTCAAGGTGAGTGGCCTGTCTCGTGGGAATAATTTTTTGGTGAAGGCATTCGCTCCATCTTCTCTTGTCCTTGGCACATAACAATTCCAACCCCAAGTCACTCGCTAGGCTTCTTCTCTGGTCCTTCTATTCCTTCTTCTTTTTCTCAGTCGTTAGCAGCCATTGTTCCTTCTGCACAGCTGCTTCAGCTTCAAAATGACTTAAACAAGCTCACAAACAATGGCATCAGTATCTAGTAAGTGTAGCGACAGCCTAAACAACAACGCGCTCGCCATTTTCACCTATAGAGGCGCGTAGTATCTCCTTCTGGGCGATGGACCTAAAGACCTCATGTATCACCTTGTATCTTGACCAACGGATATCACTATTTTCAAGTCTTTACAGAGTATGTTACTGTTCACCAGTGTCATGGGTTGACCCATACAGCAGCAGGGTGAGGCCATTCTTTCAGCAGGCCGGCCTTCGACTTAGTAGGTATCGTGGATAGAGGTAGGTATCCGATATTAGCAGGCTTCTTCGTAACGGTCCCTCTTAAAGGTCGCGGGAATTTAAGGATTGAAAGATATCGTCAAGTCTGAGAAAGAATAGGATTATAGAAGCATGATTATACAGTATTCTTCGAGTGCTTAGGTAGAAGCATCAATCGAAAACCTACCTTTAAAAGACTCTGGAAAGTAAAATAGAACTGTGCAGGATTTCGCCCCTCCAACCGGTCAAGGGGGTCGCGCGAATCGTGGCGCGAGCAAGGGCGGCATCAGCTTATTTCCCGATCGAGGGTGTGGCGCGAGCAGTTCAACCAACTCTAGCCTTGGCTGGAGAGAGAGAGAGTGATGTGTGTGAAGAGGTCCAGAGAAGCTCAGACGCAGGGAGAGGCAACACTGACTGAACTACGGAATTCGACAACTCTCCAAAGTGCAGCTTCTTCTGCCACCCGTCGATTTTGCCTACAGCCTTTCTTAATCTTGACCTCACCACTTCATCTGACGCGCACATTCCTTCAAACTTTGCAGGTTTGCTCGACTCGATCCTTCGAACAAATCGACGTGCGAAACGACTACTTTAACGCCCTACCCGTGGAGTATGCTGGTCGCGCTTTTGTTATTATTGTAAGGGATCAATTTTGCGATGGCAGCAGGCGCAAATGCCGGACTCTCCTCCGACCGGCGACTTGCATCCCAGCAGCCAAAATCAAGGCACGTTTCATCAACCACACACAACACGGCCACCTCTGACTGATGACCATGCAGGAGTTTTCACGGATAATGAAGTCGTACCTCCTCCCCGCCACGACGATGCCTCGATCGAACGCGGTGACTCTGATGAGCCGCAGTCTAAAAGACGGAAGATCGCAGAACACAAAGCCTCTCCGAGACCAGTGTCGCCTCCCTGGAAACGGATCGCGGCGGAAGGCCCAACTTCCTTCCTCGAAGATGGCCGAAGGAGATCTGGAAGGACAAATATCGTGCCCCTCGATTTGCAGCCGCAGTCGAACAAGAGGCACACCCGCGCCGCGTTTGACAAGGTGAAGACAGAACAACAACAAAAACACGCCAAGCCCGTCTACAATGTGTCGACACGAAAGCCAAAGGCTGAGATGCCAGAACCATCGCCCACGCCTAAACGAGTTCCCGGCAGGCCTCCTAGAAATCGCGAATCTGGCAAGACGCCCTCAGTCAAACATGAAGAGGCGCCGAAACCCGCCCAGGCCCTGCATGCGCACCAAGATCAATATGTACGGGAAAGAAGACGTTCGCGAGAAGTCGAAGGAATGAAAGCCAAAATCGAAGAGCTTAAGAAACTCCGAGATAGCCTGAAGTCCTCCGGTGCCTCTGTGTCCAAGTCGCCCAGCCGTCGTGGCCGGCGAAAATCTACCGTCGTCAACGGGGTCGATGTTAAGTCGCCACCCCACATGAATGGTGCTTTGGAAACGGATGACGATGGAGACGAATCGGAAACATCTAGCATACACACGACACGGGATGCAGATGTGCCTTTGACCTTGCACAAAGTGACATTTCGTGTCCAGCTCCCTGAGCCCACTGTTGCTACGCCTTCTAATATCCCGCCGCCGAAGAGATTCACATCATTTTCGGAATTCCTGGACCATGACGAGTCCGAGCCACGCGCCGGTGAGGACATACTCACCCCGCAACAAATTAGAAAAGAGGCTGCAGCAAGAAACAGAGTATGTGGAGCGGTAAAGAGTGGCAAGGTCTTTGACAAATTGCTAAATGATACGCTACCTGCAAAACACGACGAACCAAAACGACAATACGCGCATCTCGACTATTTGCTTGCCCACATCGGCCATTTCAGACATCTGCTGAGGAAGGAAGCACAAGATCATAGGCGGATAGCACAGACCTTGGCTCACGAGGCGAAAAAGTATGTGGAAGAGAAGCGAAAACGAAACAAAGTCAAGAGTCCCGAGGAGATAGAGCAAGAAAGGCGGCTGGCGGCTATTGCTTCGTATCGGGCCGTGGTGAAAGATATGGACAAGTTGTGGACAGCCGTGAGGACTGAGGTAGACCTCATGCGACAGAAACAATACGAAGAAGAACAGCAAGCGAAGATGAAAGGCCATCTCGCCCGGGTGCTGGATCGAACTGATCAAATGCTAAGCCGTGCCACCGATCAAGAGGAGTCTCTCATGAGTGAGACAGACCTGTCAACGGACGAGGGAGCAACGAGCGAGACTGAAGACAGTGAACAAATGTCTGAAAGCGATACAGAACCAGAGTCGGAATCTGCAGCCGGTGATGATGATGCAGAAATGTCAATCGAGGAATTGAAGCGAAAGTACGGAAATCTTCCCGAGTTATCAGCTGATGAAGAGATGTCTGTTCAAGCTGATGCAGAGACCGATCCACATCAGTCTGAGGAAGAAGATTCAGATCCTGAGACCGAAATGGACAGCGAGTTTGACACTGATGACTCAAATGATGGTGATGATGACGACGACGACAATGCCGAAGATAGTGAAGAAGAGACTCGAGGCGGCCTTCTATCGTTGTTCTCGAAGAAAGAAATCGCCAGTATGGCACCATCCTCAGAAGATGCTGCATCTGAGGATAACGATGGCGAAGCTGCCAGTCCACCCATGGTCGAAGTCCTCGAAGATCACGAGATGCAAAACGTGGAAAATCAGCCAATTCCGACAGATTCGGAAAAAGCTGAGCATGACGAGGCCGTACCCGCACGCATGCCTGAAAGTGACCACCATGAGGAGGTACATCGAGACGCTTCAGCTGACGTCCACATGTCCCAGCTAGACGACAATGATTCCGTCAGTCAGGAGGCAAGTGCTCACACTTCGCCACATACGACTGCAACCAAACTGTCCGAACTGGACTCTGTTTCATCGATTGAAGCCGCTGCCGAAGCCACAGCCGAAGCCACAAAACCTGCAGTCCCATCTCCGGAGAGCAAGTCCATCATCAAAACCCCAGTTCCTAGCTTGTTGCGCGGCACTCTACGAGAGTATCAGCATGAAGGACTCGACTGGCTCGCAGACCTGTATGCACACGGAAGAAGTGGCATTTTGGCTGATGAGATGGGTCTCGGTAAGACGATTCAAAGTATTTCATTGCTCGCACACCTTGCCGAGGTTCATGAGGTCTGGGGTCCGCACCTTATTGTGGTACCGACCAGCGTGATGCTCAACTGGGAAATGGAGTTCAAGAAGTTTCTGCCTGGCTTCAAGATTTTGACATACTATGGTAGCCCAGAGGAGAGAAAACAGAAGAGAAAAGGTTGGATGACCGACGACAGTTTCAACGTTTGTGTGACGTCGTATCAACTTGTTTTGCAAGATGCCAATTCGTTCAAAAGGAGAAGATGGCATTACATGATACTTGATGAAGCTCACAATATCAAGAACTTCCGGTCAGAAAGATGGCAAACCATGATGACTTTCAATACAAGAGCTCGACTTCTCCTAACAGGAACACCGCTGCAGAACAACTTGACCGAATTATGGTCTCTCCTGTTCTTCCTCCATTATGGTCAGGAAAACCAGGGCGAGGACGATGCTTTTGCCGGCCTAAAAGAATGGTCTGAATGGTTCAAGAAGCCAGTAGAATCGATCTTGGAACATGGAAGGCAGTTTTTGGATGAAGAAGACCGAGAACAGGTCGCGAAGCTGCACAAAGTCATTCGGCCTTTTCTTCTTCGAAGGCTGAAAGCAGATGTTGAAAAGCAGATGCCGGCAAAGTACGAACACGTGGAGATTTGTCGGTTGTCCAAACGCCAGCGACAATTGTACGATGGCTTCATGTCAAGAGCGCAGACTAAGGAAACTCTTGCTTCCGGAAACTATCTCTCCATCATCAATGCTCTGATGCAGCTTCGAAAAGTGTGCAACCATCCAGACCTCTTTGAAACACGGCCCATCACAACCTCTTTTGCCATGCCCAAATCTACGACTGCCACTTTCGAGATCAAAGACCTCCTTATCCGGCGCAAGATGATGCGTAATGCTGCAAACGACCTAGACCTCGATTTCTTGAGGTTGGCCCCGCTGTCGGACGAGAGTATGTCTATGATAGAGTTCATGCAGACGGCCGGACGTCATGCATCTCACCTTCTCAAAGGTTTACGAGAATCACAATATCGGCGGATCTCTCAAGATACTAATTGGCATGGTGAAACTTGTTTGGGAGTTTTGGGCTCACTGGAAAACGTTGGAAGAAAGTCTAGGATTCAAGAGCTCGACCGAGCAATTTACTACGAGGCGTACCGCCACCATCAACACCCGATCTATGGAAGAGGACTGATTAACAAGTTGACCGTCAATACTACCGGCGCCTTCCTTTCCAGACTTTCTCCTTTTAGAGTCCGAAGCAAATGGTGGGAGAACGAGATGCCGGTGGCAGCTCTTGATCTTGTACAGTCTGTCGAGTCGAGATCCGCTCTCATGGAGCCTCTCATTGAGCAGTTCGCCTGCGTTACCCCTGCCGTGGTTGCTACAGACTTGGGCATGACCGCTGTAACCGAAGCAGGAGCTGCAACTATAAGAGCAGATCCCCAAACGTGGAAACGGGATCCCTTTCACCAAGCAAGGATGAAACTATCCATAGCATTTCCCGACAAGAGACTCTTGCAGTACGACTGTGGCAAGCTACAGAGATTGGACAAGTTATTGCGGCAATTGCAGTCAGGAGGTCATCGGGCGCTCATCTTCACCCAAATGACCAAGGTATTGGACATTCTCGAACAGTTTCTCAACATTCATGGCCATCGGTACCTCAGACTAGACGGCGCTACCAAGGTTGAGCAAAGACAAATTCTAACCGACCGATTCAATAACGATCCTCGCATCCTGGCTTTCATCCTTTCGTCTCGATCCGGTGGATTGGGTATCAACTTGACAGGAGCGGATACTGTCATCTTCTACGATCTGGATTGGAATCCTGCCATGGACAGGCAATGCACAGACCGAGCACATCGGATAGGACAGACTCGTGACGTCCACATCTATCGATTCGTCTCCGAGCACACGATCGAGGCCAACATTCTTCGCAAAGCCAACCAAAAGCAACTGCTGGACGATGTTGTCATTCAAGAGGGCGACTTTACGACAGATTACATGAACAAGTTGACCTACCGGGACATGCTTGACGATGATGGCGCACCAGACGAGAACGACGCCGCCGGACTCGCCATGGACAGGGTTCTTGGGAACGACAAGACCAACGTTGCCGTGTTGGAACAGGCGGAAGACCAAGAGGATCGTGCCGCGGCCAAGGTGGCCGCCAGGGAAGTGCAACACGCCGACGACGGTGACTTCGAGGACAAGACCGCCTCCGCGACCCCGCGCACCAACGAAGCCCACACGCCCGGGCCGTTTGCCGCCACGGAGGCGGCGTTGGCGGAGACTCGAGACGATCAGGATCAAGTCGACGGCCACGACATCGACGGGTACATGGTCAAGCTGCAGTCGTGGATGATGAAGGACGTGCCGCTCGGTCCCGGCAAAGACAAGCGGAAAAGGGGGAAACGACGTGACGAGCACCGAGTGAGAAGAGTTAGGTAGTTAGAGACAGGGTGATGACGGTGGCGACTTGTTTTTTTTCGACTTGTTTTTTTTCTTTCTTTCTCGATTGCTTGTGAAGCCCTCTCTAGGTACGGAGGAGTAGCAAGTCGGACGGACAGAGGGCCGTGGGGGGTTCCGGTGGGGTCGGTCGTCACCGGCGCTCACCCAAGTGTAAAAATAGCTTGATACAAAAAGACCATTTGATTACATCCTGGCTATCACATTGTGGAAGGTTGTGACGAGAATTAAAGTGTAAAAAGAGAAGATGTATAAAAACAGAATTCGACGACAAGATACAAATACACACACACACACAGAGAGAGAGAGAGAGAGATTCTGTATCACCACAGTATTCGGCATTCGTATAGTATGAATTTATGACTGGTGTGGGGGTATCACTAGATTCAATACGTAGTATTTGCCATGTCATACCGGGGGAGAGAGTTTGCGTCTTCCTGGACAAGACAAGAACGAGAAGCGGTCCATCTATCCAGCTTGGAAAAGAGGGCTCTCGGTCCAGAAGACTTGGGGGTTTCTGTCGGCTCTCCTTTTCTCGCTTGGCCCATTGCTTTGTCGCTCACTCCCTTTACGGCGGTTGTCGGTCCCGTCCTCGCCATTTTTTGGGGGGGTCTGCTCGGCGAGGACGGACCCCACAAACTCTCTAGAACCAAAGAATGAATGATTTGATTGATCGATTTGAGAATTCAATCAGAATTTAGAGAGAGAAAAAAAAGAGGGGGAAGGAAACAAAAGTGCTACCAGACCAAAAAAAAAAAAAGAACGTGGGGGGGGTATAGTTCGTGGTATTCGTAGTCGTGTCAAGAGTTGAATCAGTCCCAGTCCAATCAAGACTGGCCCCGTCCGTGTCCTGGAAAATGTCGCAAGACAGGCCCTACTACTAGAGGCCCAAGGAAATATCTTTGCGAGGGTCGTCCTCGATTCCTTGATCGGGGTTTCGTCCGAAGCTCAAGCTCAAGCTCAAGCTCACGCAGCCTTTTCGCCCGACTCTTCACGTGTATCGGGAGAGGGAGACGCAGGAACGTAGTCGTCGGTGTCGAAATGGTAGAGTCGAGGCTCGACGAGACCCTTGCGGCGCAGCACGTTCTTCTTGAACCAGTACGGCGCGACCTGGGAGATTTGGTAGTGCTGGTGGGTGCGGGTGGGCACGGCAAAGACGTAATCCAGTTCCTCGAGGGAGCGCTGCTTCGTCTCGGGCAGCCACAGAAAGATCATGACGAAGGCGATGGCGTTGAGGCCGGCGTAGAAGCCGAACGCGCCCTGGGGGGTCATGGCCTGGAGCATGCGAGGGAAGGTCAGGGACAGGACCGAGGCCCAGAAGTTGTTGGTCGCCACGGCCCAGGACATGCCTATCTCACGGTGGGACAGGGGGAAAACCTCGGCCGAGTAGGTAAAGGGGACGGGGCCCTCGCCGGGAGAGTAGAAGATGTCGAAAAGATAGATGAACAGCGCGATGAAGCCCAGATGGGCGTTGCTGCTCTCGGGGATCCAGAAACAGAACCCCGCCGCCAGGAGCGTCCAGCACATGTTGGGGAAAGTGAAGAGGAGCAACGTCCTCCTTCCGAACGTGTCGATCGTCCACACGGCAGGCCAGGCGAAGAGGAAGTTTATCAGACCGAACCCCCAGGAGGCCAAGAGACTGCCGGTGTAGCTGGCGCCGGCGTTCGAAAACACCGTCGACGAGTAAAAGGCGATGATGTTGATGCCGCACATCTGTTGCGCAATCATGACAACGCCGGAGGCCTGAGTGGCACGGCGGATACGTGGAATGGTGAAGAGCTCCACGAAGCGGGTGAAGAAGTTGCCGTGGGTGGCGGCGGCCGATTCTTCAATCAGAATGTCTTCCTGGATCAATTGCGCGTGGATGTAGTAGAGATCGCGTGCCGCTTGGAGAGGGCTCCTTCGGAGACGGAGAAGAGACCGGTACGCTTTGGCGTGCATTCCCTTTTTCATGAGCCAACGAGGAGACTGTTGTACGACGTGTTAGATTGATGTCGGGACACCGAAACAGCTCCCTACACATACGGTGTCGGGGGAAGAAAAGTCACACTCACCTCAGGACAGAAGAAGATACCAATGACCAGCGGTACGGCTGGAATGAAGGCCGAACCGAGCTGGAGACGCCAGGCGATATGGCCCGTGTCTTTGATGGCCAAATTCGCGCACGTTCCGAGAAAAATACCAAAGGCCGTCCAAAGTTGCCAGGACATGACCAAGCCACCACGGATATTTGTGGGCGCATTCTCGGCGGAGAAGACAGGCACAGTGACTTCCTTTAGACCCATGCCGATACCGAGTAGAATACGGCACGCGACAAGTTGTCCCCAATGCTGGATGAAAGCTGAGCCGATAGGAGACAGCAAGGAGAAAATAGCACCCAGGAAAATAGTACCACGACGGCCGAGTATATCGTTGACAGGATCAGAGATCCATCCAGCGCTGCATGCAGGTTAGCGACGTCTAGACAAAGCGGCAAAGGTAGTAAGAGAGCTCACAAAAAGGCAATGGCAATGTATGGACAGGAGTTGATGAAGCCGATCAGCCAGGAGTTGTCTTCACATGTTCCCTTGGCTTCACAGACGGGGCCTGAGTCAGGAATGCCCATGTCGGCGGGGAATTCGAGGTTGGCAGCGTTGGAACCAGTTTGATCCCATCCTTGAATTGCAGCAGCAATCGAGTTGAGGATGATGGTGTAGTAGAGGATCCTCGGGTGTCGCCAGCGATGGGTGACTTCCTCACGCAAGAACTGGCGTTCCGTTTCGTCAATCTCGGGGATGGTTTCGAACTGGTGAGGGCTCTGGGCCAAGAGGGCGCCTTTGCGAAGCAAGGGAAGAATGTCGCTCAAGTCGTTCTCGCCGGCATAGTTTTCGACATCTTGTAGCAGCTGTTCGCGTGGGATGCCCACGAGAGGGTTTCGGACTCTGTGAGGGACCAGTCAGTGAAGTGTCCAGGGTTGAGGTACTGTAGAAACGGGAACATTAATAAGAGGTTCAGGGTAAAGCTCACTCTCCGGATGTGTTGTTGGTCAACTCGGCGACACTTTGCTTGCGCTTCGACTCATCGGTATAGAGGACACTAGGTCGTCTAGTCTCATGATGGGTCTCATGCTGAATGTTGTCGTCTTTGTGGTCCGCCATGGCTGTTTTGTTGTGTGCAATTCCGGAAACGAGAGAGAGGAGAAGGGAAAAAGGAAGGGGATGTTTGGCTGTGCGGTTCTAATGAAGGTTGGACAAGAGAAGCCGGTGAGAGGGGCATGAGCAACCAACGGAGGTGAGACGAACCAGGGCACGCGAGGTCTTTTGAAGCAAGGACGCGCGATCTTGGGAATGCGACCAAGGTTGCCGCCATGGCCAAGGGGGAGCTAACTGTAGGCGCAGGTTCAGGTTGGGATGGACGAGCTGCTTGTGGGAAACTCGAATCCTTGGGCCTTGCACTTCTGAAAGGTGGATGGTGGTGGCGTCGAAGGTACTCCGTAACCAAGGGCTAATCAATCCTCCCGACACAAGAGCCCCGTCGATGAAGCCATGATACCTTGTGGCTGGCCTCGCTTTGCAGGTAGATGAGGGGGAAGGGAACGTTGAGTAACGCTGATGGGCTCAACGCTGTTGGCTTGAGCTTCCCCCGTTGTGGTCGTTCGAGGACCAGGGTAGGGGGGGTGTTCAATTGGGACTTGCCGCAATCACACGACGCTTCGACCAGGATCAGGAGCTTTACGGGCTACAAAAGGAGGCGGTTTGCTGCACAACGGGCTGTCAGAAGTCCGAGAAAGGCCTTGCCAGAGGTGGATAAGGCAGAAGTTTTGGATCGACTCTTGGGCAAATTGGGACGATGGACAGAAAAGCTGAGTGAAGTTTAGCGCAAATCCCCCGCCATCGGCGTCAGTGGCGTTGTTTAACCATGTCAAGGCGTCTCTGTTCCGTTCCCTACTGGGTGGTCGTGCTGATTGATTGATTGATTATAACCGATCTTTGCCGGTGGGAAATGAGGATGAGGAGGATGGGAAGGATCAGAGTCTGATCACTCGTAGTTTGATGGTCAGGAAATCTGTAGAACAACCCGACATCAGACTGGAATCCTCACCAAGGGAGATTTGTACAGTATAGGGATACGTATACAGCACAATGAAGACTTCCCTAAAGGACGCTTTGCCAAAGCTTGGAAGTGCTTAGAGGTACGTACTGTAAACGCAAATTTGGTGGAGTGTCTGTAACTACCGGGGGATTTGCAGCTAAAAGGATCCGCTCCGTGGGTCTCTTTCTACCTATTGTACGGAGTACAATAACAATACTCCGTACAATAAGGTCACTTCTTTAGCCCCAATACTACGAATTACTCCCTAAACAGTGCTTGTTGGTACCTACGTAAGCTTGACCCTCAACGCCAGAAGTCGACTCCTAGGGAAGCTTTTCTTCTGTTGTACTGTATGGAGTACTGTAGTAGTACAATAGTAGTAGCTTATGGGGCAAATACCGCGGCCATCTACTCCGTACGCCCTGCCACTATCCCCCTCCGTGATACTGGTGATTGAATGCGGTCCAATACGAGAATTGGGTCAAATTAGGCGTCCAGCCAAGTCAGCCTAATCGTTATTACTTTGTACCAAGGCTGACTCTGGTCCAGAACAAGACCTACTGCACTGTACTGTAGGGAGTGCTCGTGCTACTCATTCTCCGCAGAACCACCACATTATTTCCCCGTGTTTCTGTGTCTCTCGATACCCGAGTATCTTAGTCTTTCTCCATCCGGACTACGGGACGACAGTACGTTTGACATGATCTTGATGACTGTACTGTTTCCCGCGTGCATGATGGGCCATCAGCTGATCAAAACTCATGATACTAAGTCTATTACTCTTGCTGGGGCTGCGTGTTGCGTGCCCACTCGCGTCCCTCCAACAGCCTCGTCTCGAGCTGCCCCCTGCCCCCCCCAGTGCCCAGTCCATTCTCGAAACAGGGCACTCTATCCGAATCTGCAGGCGGGATGTAACTGTTTGTTTCCCTTCCCCCCTCCTCATCAGCATGTCAACCATCTTTTTCTTTCTTTCAGAAGCATTGGGCAAACAATGTTCTGCCTTGGTGTATCTTGATTCTGCCGACCTAGCCGATGCAAAGAAACCTCAACCGATTTAAAACAAGTGATACCTGAGGCATTTAATACCCACACGCGCACACACGCACAAACACCCCCCCCCTTCGGGCTTGATGGTTGCGTGCCTGCCATGAGGGATAGGTGCCTACGTAAAACACGTGCAAGAGATAGGTAGAAGAGTGTTCCTATCTCGTGAGGGTCTCCTACTGGCGGATGAGTGACTGACTCATCCAAGTCCTGTCCAGTACGTGCCTGTTCATGTCTGCAAACCTCAAGACGTACTTCGGTGGAAAGCAAAAAATGTCCCAGACATTGCAACCGTTTTTGTTCTCTCTTAGCCCTGCAATGGCTATTTAGCTCTATTATGCCTTACTTCCCTGCCACCTTCCGAATAGCTGCCACGATGTCATCGGGACCGAGACCCTGCTCGTTGACTTGCTCGTATAAACCGCCACCGCCTTCCTTACGCGCTCCCATGGACAGATACTTGGGAGTGAGGTTACGTTCCAACAAATGAGTGCCCATTCGAGACCCCAGACCGGTCTTTTGGGCGATGGATTCCACCACGAGCACAAATCCAGACGACCCGTAGATCTTGATCGAATCCTCGTCGACGGTATTGAGGGTCGGTTTATTGACAAGACCGACATCCAGACCGTCTTCTCGGAGTCGCTCGACGGCGTCCAGAGAGCGGTACAGCATGTCTCCGTAGGTGACGACGTACCCAGCAGATCCCTTGCGGATGAATTCGTCCTTGCCTGGAACAAAATCATAGCCTTCACCGTACAGCGGGTCCTCGGTACCTTCTTTGTAGATGAGAGGCACCTTGGAGCGAGTTGAAAAGATAAATCTTAGACCCTTTTGGAAAAAGACCTTTTGTACAACCGCCTTCATTTGCTCGGCATCGGCAGGGAAATAGAGTGTGGTGGTCTCGGCGTCCATGAGACCGTTGTCGGCGAAGAAGTGATTCAGGCCGAAATGGCAAGTATTGTCTGCTATCTCGTCGACTCCGCTGTGGGAAAAGTGTGACAGAACCGAACACTCATTCAAACGAGCCATGGTAATCTCGGAGATGATCATCTCGAGGAAAGCTGAAAAGGTTGAGAAGACGCCTTGGATCGAGCCGTCACTTTTAAATCCGAAGCCAGCGGCCGCTGAGAAGTTTCCACGCTCCATGACTCCAGAGGGGATGAAAACCTCGGGATGCTTTTGATGAATGGCTTTCAGGCCTGTGGAGCCTTCCAAATCCGAATCAATCACCATGACCCGGCGAGCAGCTTCTTCTTTGCTCAAAGCATCAAGAACCATATTGACTGCCTCGCCAAATACCATACGGTTGGCAATTTTGTCCTTTGAGGACCCTCGATACTTCCAAGGATTGCTTCTAGGTTTGATGTCGTCGTAGAATGAGAGTTGCTCCTTGCTGTAGCCTCTGCTAGTAAGATACTTGCGGGCCGTCTCAACGGGGATGACATCGTGCGCCTTGACTGAACCCTCCAGGCCCTCGATGTGTGGAGCCATGTTCCGGTCGACGATCAGAGCAGCAGGACCATTATGGGTCAGCACTTCGCATACCTTTGGGTAAAGCGAATCGAGGTCTTCTCCGTTGGCACGAACAACGTGCAAGCCATGTCCAGCCAAGGTGCGACCGATCTCATAGCCTTTCAGGTATTCGGAAGGCTTTGCGGCGATTGTTACGTCATTGTTGTCGACAAACACCTTTACGTTGAGTCTTCGAGCCACGGCGATGCGAGCAGCTTCGGCGTCATTTCCCTCCTGTTGAGAGCCATCGGAGCCAAGAAGTAGTACGGTCTTGTCCTTGTTCTTCATGGCGATGCCGTTGGCCATAGCCCACATGTGGCCGAGGCGACCGGAACTGAACTTGATCCCCGGGGTCAAGCCTAACTCTGGGTGTCCCGGAAGCTTAGATCCTGCTTCGCGGTAGTCTAGTAGATGGTCAGGATCGATGTCCCCGTTGAGGGCTGCAAGAAGGTATTGAGTCGCTACACGGTGGCCTGCTTCGTCGAAGAGAGCATCGACGAAGTTGTCTGGGCTGCCATTTATCATAGCGAGTAGGGTGCACACTTCAGGGGCGGTGTCGAATGGTCCCCCGGTGTGACCGGCCACTCCACGCGCTGCTCCCGTGGCTGTGAAAGCGACAATGGCATCGCGAAAGATGCCAATGTTATGCTGGAGATCCTGCTTCTCCTGGGGACTGAGTTGGTTATTTCGAGGATTGAATGACAGCCTCTTGAACCTGGAGAGGTCGACAGGTAGTTTAGCGTTGACCATATTGATATGTCTTCAGGGGGAAGATGGGTAGTGATGGAAGTGAGGAGTGAAATGAGGACACGGCATCAAAACGCTGTCTTGAAAGAATTTAAAGCAGATGGTGTGATGTATGATGTACTCGTAAGTGCCTTACCCACCTTGAGAGGTTGCTGAGTCAAGATCAAGATGAAAGTAGATAACGCCCGTGAACAAGAGAAACGTCATTCGTTCCATCGTGGATACCGCTGCTGATTGATTCCGTAGCATTCAGGGTCTCCAGTTTCCGCGCAGTAGAATTGTACAGTTCCACTATTATATACGATACGGACTTTCACATGCGTTTACTTCGTGTTGCCCACAGTTTTTCGTCATTTATCACTCTCCACCTCTTGTAGATATTCATGCAACATGACCAGACTTTGGCTCCGTACCTTTTTAAATAGCATTGATCGAATGCCACTTGGACGCCCTACCAAACAAAAAAACAGCAATGTCCACGCCTGGTGCGCGCGCAGGTCTGGAGACCTTCGACGACCTTAACATCCAGTACGAAAATGCTTATCGCGACAACGACTTCAAGGTGGCATGCGTGAGGAAGGCCATATCACTCGTCGTGCCGGACTGTCGCGTGCTAGATGTGGGTTGCGGCACCGGTGTCCCAGTATCTCAAATGCTGGCCGAAGCCGGTCTCGAGGTCGTCGGCTTCGACATCTCGCCCAAGATGATCGAGTTCGCTAGCACACGTGTCAGGGGCTCATTCAGTGTCTCTGACATGCTCGAATATCAACCTCAGGGCAGATTTGCCGCCGTCTTCATCATATTTGCACAGTTGCAGTTGTCGTATGCCGATTTTCATGCCGCAGCCTATAAATTCGCGCGAACCTTGTTGCCTGGTGGGATCATTGCTATCGGCCAGATGCCGGCAGACAAGTATGTGAAGAATCGTTCGGACTACGACGAGACTGGTACCTTCGTGGAGGATTATGATGCACCTTTCATGGGTGAGCCGATACCGACATTCATGTTCAGTGCACAGGGCCAGCGGGACTTCTTGACATCGATGGGCCTGGAGGTCGTCAGTGAGACTATTGACATGTTTCAGCCGAACAACCCGAAATGTGTTCCGGAAGAGCAGCAGTATATAATTGCCAAGAGGACGAGTGATGCACCACTCGAGCCGCCAAAACCGTTGCCCAAGTAGATTATGAAGACTATCGACATCGCATGTATTTTCTTCTCTCAGCCGCAGTGATTGTGTCATCTTTTTCGAAAAAGCACCATAAACCGCACCATTGCCTCGGTATTGAACAGCTGAACCTTTCACACGAACACACACTTCGTCACATCATTCGCAACGTGAGGGTTCATGATCAATTCCTTTCGAGATGTGCTCAATCTTCACTGGCTGAAACTGTTGTGAGGGACCAGGAGCGTACTGAACTGCCCCGTGTTCCTTTGCAATGTCGAGTTTCTCATCACCAAATTCGCGAACGAACGTCTTAGTGTCCATAATCTTGGCTTGTGACCCAGTGCTATCCTTCTTATAGCGCTCCAATACCACTGCTCGGCCGACACTCGTCTGCTGAAGCAATGATTTAAGTGAATGGAATGTCGTTCTTCGTGTGATGCACATTATTATCGCCATAATGAGGGCGCAAACGTACATTGTCAGAACTGCGATCGCCAAGGCGGCATAACGGAGGTGATATCGAGTCACGACGCTGTAGGCGAGGACCTCGACAGTGGCTGTATCTGGAACATCCTGCGCCTGGCGGTCAACGTATGTTGTCGTGCTGCTGAATTTGGAATTGAGCTGGTTTCTGGAGGAGGTGATGTAATTCGCGGTAATGTCGGTCCAGATCAATCCTAGCATCTTCTCGATGCCCTTCTCACTGTCTCAGAATTTTAGCGTGTTTCTTTAATGCCGTGGTGGAGAGGCTTACGTCTTCGAGAGTTCTTGCCACTTCCGCTTCAAAGGTAAAGAGAATGATCCCGAGAAATCCGGGACCTGTGTATTCAAGTCGCCGAAGACATTGTAGAGCATCGCGAGGACGTTGATTGGAGCCGCACATCCCAGCGAGTCGGAAGAAAGTAGACCGCTCACCTGCAACGCGGCAGACCCAGCAGGGAGATATATGTGATCTCGACGCATCGTCCAGAGGGCTGGGTCATGCTCGTGTTCATCGCCGACGAGCCCCCATATTGGTTGAATATCAGACAAATTCCAGCCTTCCGTTTTCTCGATCGCCCAGAGGGGAGTTGTCACATTCGTTTCCTATGTTTGAGGCTTTGCGGCTTGCACCTTCAAGTCGTCCAGTGACGTCCCATTCGTGAAAAACGTAACGTTCATGATGAATGCTCTTATCGATGTTGAGCAAGAGTACATAGGTGCACTGTAATTTGTCCCTGGATCAAATCGTCCACCAGAGTTAGTAGCGTCGGTATTATAGAATGCACCAAGTACTGCTCCGCCCTGGTTCGCAATGTGAGAAATGTTTGCGTGATCTTGACCTCCATATCCTTGAGTAGTAAGACCTAGAGCTACAGTGTGAGACGCAAGAGGGAGTTATATGAATGACTGGAGACCACGTACCGATATTCTCAATGAGAGACGAGTTTTGACGGGGATCTGTGTCCATCAACGTGCCAGGGATACCGCTATCAAACGTGCCTGTGCTCATCACCCCAGGCTGATAGTAGGCACTAGGAAGGAGAAATCTTCTGCCAACAAAGCTAGGATGGGCTTCGGAGACGTTCAGCTGGGCACCAAGGTTGAAATTGGTCAGTACTGCTCCTTTGTGAGCTCGTCCATACAGCTGTGGTACCAACTGTGTCTGATTGAGGTCGATATAGGGATAGCCCACTTGCATATGGACAATCCCCCCTTGATCAACGAGATACACCTCGTCACTGAGGGAACCACCTTGAGATGGGATCTTGAACTCAACAGACAAGTTATTGCTTACACACACAGATTCAGGTTCCAGCCACAAAAGATTTTCGCTCCATTCTGCACCAGAGTGCGCGTCAAGTGGGATGGTATGATTCCTGAATCCGAGACCGCCATTTATCATATCCGCAACAATTCCATCTCTTACCACAAGATCGTTGGCTAGCACGAGCATGTCGCCATATTGCATATCTCCTACACATCGCTTCTCATATAGATCAATTCTAGGTTCAACGGCAGTGGAATTTAGGAGCACGCTGTTCTGTTTCTTCTCATCACTCGCCAGAGTGTACGACCTGTACTCGAGATCGAAAGGGGTGGCCACGGTAGATCGATCGCCATTGCGTCCACTTGAAAAGATGGCGCTAAGGTTGTTTGGTACCACAGAGCTTATGTACGCATCGTCAGAATCCCAGTTGATGTACGAGCCTGAGATGTTTTGAGTCATGTAGAAACCATGGTTCTGACCTGGACAGGACATCCACGTCCACCAGCCGCACATGCGGCTGGTATTGTAATCGTCTCTGGACAATGTTGCTTGTCCGAAAGGAGACGTGTCCTGTGCTGATGCAAACGCATCGGATTGTATCGACGTCGCGGTAATTCTAGAGTAGAGCCCGAGGGGAGTGACAACCGCCGCGGTCGCTAGAAGGAGGAGACCAATGGTAGAAAGTGTCGAGATGACGACCACTCTTTTGCTGACTTTTGATGTCGCGGCCCCGTCAGTTTTCAATATCGTTGGCCACCAGGAACCTGAGTTACCAGTCTCAGTTTTCGACGCAATTCCAGGCCAAGAGAGTGCATTTACCGTTTATGAAACGCCCAGTAACTGACCTGCGCACCTTTAGTGGGTTACCATGCCAGAGGACGTATGCTCACCAAGTTATCGCGTTGCTAGATTCTGAGACAAGTCCTGCTAAAATGTATACCAGGAGTAACGGGAAAGTGAGTTGTACTAGATCATCAGTGCCAGAGCCCCTGAGCCGTAAGAGACTTACAGAACACGACTCCCACGTTGATGACGCCTGCGACTTGCCCAACGCTCAGTCTCATCATGAACATGAGTCTGTTGTTGCGAAAGTTGCCAAACGAAGCCCACGCAGGCTGTATCGGGAGGCGACCGAACTCAAGTCTATATTTTCCAGGGTTAGCATTCATCCAAAAGGGGCATGCAGGCCAACCGCTCTCAAGGCTCGTAGAGCGCCGTTGGCCTCATCTTGGCACGGTGGAGTTGTGCAGACAACTCTCGATGATTCGCTTGGAGACCGAATACGATGTACCGGTACTCCGTAGCAATAGCAAGATGGTCTAGAGATGTTTCAGTCGATGCCACTGGACCAGGGTGAATAATTAGAAGGCTAAGCCTTGTGCGAGCAACTCGGCAAAGCGTCTACCACAGAATCAGGGACCGTCAGATGGCTGCTGCTGCTCGAGAAGATTCCTGTTTAGGACACGATCGCATGATACATGAAGAAGAGTGTCCTTCACAGAGGATAAACAGGAAAGTCCGACAAGAAACGGTGCCTGACCCGAGTCAATTCAGGACACACACCAATCTACCCAAATGTAGCGTCGCTTTGCTATGTCAAATTCAGGCCAGTAACTCAACGGGGTAAATGCCTGATGGCGGGGGCGGCTACTTGGCAAAGATCTCAATACTTCGTATCCGTATCCAGCCTTCGGACTGGACGAAATCGCCGCTTCAGAAGTGTATTTGGGCGATATTTCGTAGCTGCTTCAAGGATCGACCATGCAGGGGCTCCTGAGCATCTGCCGTCGGTAAATTGCTCGTTGGGTGACATTACACAGGAAATATTCTCTTCTCGGCGCGCGTTTGAGACAAAACTGATTAGCAACATTGTTTCTCTGTAGAGTCATTTGGTAGATTGCTCCCATTCCCAAGCTGTCCACTATCCGAATGTGTATGATACTTGTCCCTTTAGCATTTTTGAAGATCCAGACTCGACGCTCATGTTTATATTGTCGTCGTTCGTTTTCTTTTTATCCAGCCTCGCATCGGCTCAGACAGACACCATCACGAGCGCTGCATCGTCAGCTGCGCTCTTCCCTCCGTCGGGCCTGGATTGTTGGGCTGAACCTTCTGGCGCGTGCTTGACAGCAAGCTATATACAACACTCTTGTCAGGCGTACAATAGCTTCATTGATGACGTGTATGGTTGTCAGTGCTCAAACCACTATGACTCTGCTTGGACAGCGTAAGAAAGCCAGGAAGATTGCTTCACGAGAGCAGCGCTGATCTCGTGTGAAGGTGTTCTCTGTGTCAAGCTTCATTTAACACGACTTGGGGTGAGGCGGCAAGAACTGATGTTGTGGTCGCACAGTGCTCCTGGGTACTCTCGAAACTGAGTGTTGCAGGGGCGACCAGAACGAGCTCGTCAACTGGGCCAAAGTCATCGGATGCCACAGAAGCCTCCCGCCCTACGACCTCATCGATATTACAAACCTCGATCGCAGCTTCAGCGACGGCCAGTCCTAGCACGGATACTGGGCAGCAGCAAAGAAATAACAGAGCAAGCTTGCTGGTGATAACAGGGGCAGTAGTGGTGATCTTGCAGGCCATGTAGAAGGAAAGATTGTTGGCTAAGAAAGCCTGAGGCCGATCCTACCGCATCAACTAGACAGGTTAGTCTTGCGGCGAGACAATCGTCTTCGCTTCGCTGTCGACCCAGGGGATTGCGATGGGGATAGGGAAAACAGTTACGTGGCTGCACTGGGCACAATGGCCTACTGTACCGACATGGTCACAAAGACCTTGGTGGCTGTTCTCGAACGCAAGTCACTTGGAAGAATTAGGCATAACCTCCGATATCATGAAGCTGACTCTTCTTGATCCGTGTGAGCACATGTGTTTAACTGTCAATATTTGCTGTTCAGAACGCGTAGAAGAATGTGAGGATTGATTGATGAGCCTCGGTACTTTCCCGCCGATCGTTGTTTGTGGTGGTGGCCCCAAACTGCGCCTGTCCAGTTTGCGTTGTAATGGTCGACTGTAGAACAAACCGATCACCGATATCCTTACCTACATATGAAAATCTACAATGGTATAAATATTCCCCCTGGTTCTCCCTGGTCTCTGTACCGCCGAAGTGAGAAAAGTCAATTGTGAAGAGGAGTCCCCTGCCCAACATGGCTGCACCACCGCAAATCACATGTACCAACCTCTCAGGCAAGTTTGTCATGGTCAGTCTATTCCTCGCCGGGCTCTTACGGCCTTACAATGCTTATATCGGAACAGAATAAGACTCTGTCTGACGACTTCGACTCAGTCCTGGCCTTGCAAGGCGTGAGCTGGCTCACCCGCAAAGCCATTAGCTTCGCTACCGTCGTTTTAACCATCAAGGAATACAGCGAAGATTCCTTCTACCACATTGACATCACTTCTGTGGCCTCGGGACTTTCAACAACGCAAGAGAATCGTACACTCGACTGGAGTGAGAGAGACCATACCGATAGAATCTTTGGCTCTGTGCGAGGAAAATCTCGAATGTTCAACACAGGCGAATATCAGATGGAAGGGCCAGGGTCGCCGGAAGACGCTACCTTTCTCCAGGCCGAGAAGCTCAAGGATGGGAAGACTGATTCCAAGTTCCTTGACGACGAGCACGTACAGAGTTGGGTGAAGAGCGTTGACGGAGGGAATTGGATTGCGGAACAAAATTGGGGCTTCGAAGAGATCAACGGCGAACGAAGATACACTCGACGTGTAGTTGTGTGGAAGAATGGGAAACAGCAGCGAGCCCGGCTGGTGTACGACTACAAAGGACAAGCAGACGATGGCAACGTTGGCAGAGAGGATGAGGATGATCTAGCTTATGGGGAGGAATGATCGATGGTCAGTACCGCGTTCCAGAGCTGGACTACCATGAACCCTCCGTCTATTCGTACAGAGCCTCGGTAACAAATTCATTATTCGTAATTGTGAAGCCTCGTCGCCCATGAGCACATGTCAGATCTTTCGCGACTCTGGACTTTCACAGCCTATGAGAGAAAGAAGACGGTTTACGCGCGGCATACTAGATACCTCTATATCTTTCCGCAGCCTCGAGGCATTTTGTTTCAGGTTTAGCGCCTCGCAACAAGGCTCAGCCGCCGCGCTATTCGCTCCAAAGCGGGATTTATGGCGTCATCCTTTGGCTACCAACACTGATGATACAGCGTGTTTTTGCAAATGCCTCAGAAAAAAGTTACACGGCCCGGATCAGAATGGAATTTCATGGATGAAGCCTGGTTCGAATTTATGTGCTGACTGATTCATATAAGAAGATCGCCGCCTCTCTGGGCATGTTGGCCCCCGACAACAGTCACACCATTACAATAAAAACCCCCCCCTAATTATCAAGCTAAGATCCATATCAGATCTCAATCTCATCGCGGCATCTGAAACAAGCACACAAATTACTTGCCAATTGGCCTCCCATTCACCAAGCAATTACCTCTACCATTCCTCAATCACAACAAGATGCATTTCTCTGGACACAAGACCACTCAGCAGGAAGGTGCAGAGTTCCAACCTCGTCGCCATTCCCTTCGCGATCTTCAGGCGAGAGCATATGCCAAGTGGGTTTTAGAGACCTCAAAACCACGAAAGCATCACACTAGCAGTTTCGAAGCGGAACGGGCCCGACGACACTCTGCGAATGAGGAAGATGTAATCATGAGAACGTGAAGAGGGTCTATTTCTGGAAGCGCTGGAGTTGGTTGGTATCCTGTTCAGGAACGGAGTCTGTCGCCGACTTTGAGTACAGGCTCTTGACAGCGAATTCCATAGTCGAAATGGTTGAAGGCACTGTATTTTTATAATTGATGTATATACATACTAATGCAACTTATTAAGCAAGCAATGACTGACACATCGACCACGTACTTCACCCCGTGAACTACTTTATCTCGGCATGGAAAGACCTAAACCTAATGTGTTTCCAATACGGAGGACGGAGTACCTACGGAGTATTCGTCTTCCCCGGGGGAGTACAAGAGTGCTCTGCATATCCTCCGGACGGAATATCGGACCGCATCCCCAGACCATGAACATCTTGTGATGTCACGTGAACACCGCACAATGAGACCTCAACTGTGGGGCAGAACCGGCACGGTCCCGGTCTTCTCCCCTCAAATTATAGCCGGTAGCAGGCCCGGCCAATGAGGCACAGGATCCGATACCTCGGGCAGGCGATTTCTCGTTCAATTCACGGCCCTTCGACTTTCTGCACAAGAGTTATACTTGTACTCCTCCTATATCTGCAGCTTCTTTTGCAAGTAAGGCACCAGACTACTCTTTACTCCGAGTCTGTACCAGTCCTCCAATCCCTCCACTCCTGAGCTTTTATTGCTGTTGCTGTTGCAATGGCCGCTCGTCGCTCACTCCTTCGCGCAGTCCCCGCATTGTCTGCCAGACGAGCACCCCAGATTACACACGCCTCCCTCAGAATGTCACCAGCACAGCAGACGGCAACGCGCCGACTACATGCTACCGGCAAACACCTGGCTGCCGCCGCTGCACAGGCAGACTACCCGACTACTCATGCAAAGATCGAACAGGTCGCCGACACGACCAACTTCATCGACAACCAGTTTGTCCCTTCCCAGGCATCGACCTGGATCGATCTCCATGATCCCGCGACCAATAACCTCGTCACCCGCGTTCCTCAAAGCACTGATGCAGAGTTGAAGGCGGCCGTTGAGTCCGCGCAAAAGGCCTTTCCCAAATGGCGAGCCACTTCCATAATGACGAGACAACAGATCATTTTCCGCCTGACACATTTGATCCGGCAGAACATGGACAGATTAGCCGCTTCAATTACTCTTGAGCAGGGCAAGACGTTTGCTGATGCCAAAGGCGATGTGCTCCGTGGTCTTCAAGTCTGTGAAACTGCCTGCGGAATCACCACCCAGATGCCCGGCGAGGTCATCGAAGTTGCCAAAGATATGGAAACGCGAAGCTACCGTGAGCCTCTCGGTGTGGTTGCTGCGATCTGCCCCTTCAACTTCCCCGCCATGATTCCTTTGTGGTCGGTTCCACTGGCAACAGTGACGGGAAACTGCTTGATTCTCAAGCCCTCTGAACGCGACCCTGGTGCAACCATGATCATCGCAGAGTTGTGCAAAGAGGCAGGCTTCCCCGATGGTGTGGTCAACGTCGTTCATGGTGCTGCCAAGACGGTGGACTTCATCATCGATGAGCCTGCCATCAAGGCCATCTCTTTCGTCGGCTCCAACCGTGCAGGAGAGTACATCTACACCCGGGGTTCGGCCAACGGCAAGCGTGTTCAGGCCAACTTGGGCGCAAAGAACCACGCTGCTGTCCTTCCGGATTGCAACAAGAACCACGCTCTCAATGCCATCACTGGCGCCGCTTTCGGCGCCGCAGGTCAGCGATGCATGGCGCTCAGCACCCTTGTCATGATTGGCGAGACGAAGGACTGGGTTCCTGAGATCGCAGAGCGTGCTAAGAATTTGCACATGAATGGTGGATTTGAGGAGGGCGCCGACCTTGGCCCACTGATCAGTCCCCAGAGCAAGAAGCGCGTGGAGGACTTGATTCAGAGTGCCGTCGATGAGGGCGCAACTATCGTGCTTGATGGTCGTGGCCAGAAACCCGCAAACTATCCCAATGGAAATTGGGTAAGCTCATCCTATCATGACCATCCTCGTATTTCTCATACTAACAGTATTAGGTCGGCCCAACAATCATCGCCAATGTCAAGCCCCATATGAAGTGCTATCAAGAAGAGATCTTCGGCCCAGTACTCGTGTGCCTGAACGTGGATACAACCGAGGAAGCGCTTGAGCTTATCAACTCCAATCAATACGGCAATGGGGCCGCTGTTTTCACTCGATCAGGAGCCACCGCAGCGTTGTTCCAGAAGGAGCTCGAGGCTGGACAGATTGGTATCAACGTCCCGATCCCAGTGCCGTTGCCCATGTTCAGCTTCACAGGTAACAAGAAGTCTGTCGCGGGTACCGGTATGTCCAACTTCTACGGCAAGGATGGTCTAAGATTCTACACCCAATGGAAGACAGTGACCAGCTTGTGGCGTGCCGAGGACGCGTTGGCCACAGAGAAGCAAGTCGCCATGCCCACTCACTCATAAAGGAGCTGGAGAATCCGAATATGTAAAGTGAGTTGGTTGGACTGTGTGTTTGCTATATGGGAAATTGCCTTTCGCCCGTTTACCCATGGACTTGACATTTTGAGCAAATATGGGACAAATTGAACAAAAGTCTAGTGCTGCTGTATGGCAATATTTGTCTATTCGGGAAGGACTTTCGTATGCTGAAGGTCCACCAGCTTGTAATAAGGATGTATCAACCTACCTAGGTATCATACGAGTATAGGAACACTTATTGTACCGTGGCTGGGTATCTTGGATAGGAAAAGACATCATATCAAGTTCTCATCTTCCCTCCTTTACTGAACTTCGACAACCCTGAACTTTTCCTATCTTGAAGGACATGCTCCCAGTTTGATGGCGGTTCTTGGCGATAGAGCTGGCCGAGAAACCATTATTGAGAGACCGCGGCGAGCCACCAATAAATGGATTTTCTGGACATGTCCAGGAAGCCCACAATACTTCATCGATATGTCAGAAGCTGATTCAGGCCCCCAATCTCCCAAGCTACGAACCCTAGATACCTGGGTAATAGGAACGGAGGTAGGTATTGATCTTACATATACCCCTTACTACCCTTACCTACATTTCATTTTTCTCTGTCAGCTAGGAATTCAGCCTTGCACAATATTCATTCAATTGCTCGCGTGTCATCACGCTCAAGAGGCCTAAGAATGCCTGAAATCTCGAAAAGAAAGGTTCAACCAATCGAACAAACAATAGCTACTGATGCTGCAACACAACAGACCTATGGACTGGACAGGGCCAAGTACCAACGACCAAAGCGGTTTGCAATTGTACCGGCATTTGTCTTTGTAATCTTGTCATTGCTTGCTATGTATTATATGCGAATTGCGAGCAACGCTGCCGGGGTCGGTGAAAAAATGGAACACATCAATAACATCAAATATTTCCCCGAATACAGCGTTCCACTCCGGACGACGTATACCGGGCTTGGTCCTCTCGATGGCTTCCTTCAGTTCCTGGTGACCGCATTCGCACCTGGAGCTGCAGGATGGGATCCGGCATTCCACATTCTTCAGCCTTACTTCCTGGTATCGTTTTTCCCACTTGTCTCGATCTTTGTGATCGAGTCGGGCAGGAAGCGGAACCATCACGCACTCACAAGCTAGTAAGCATCTTCCCCATGGCAAAAGCCTTTCTGATTGAGACTGATATCACGCAATAGCACCGGCGTATGGGCTCTCTTTTACCAAACAGTAGGTGGCGCTGTGATCATACCTCTCTGGTTCTTAGCATACCTCTGGGACTCTAGGAGCAGCGATTACTTTTCACCAGAGTCACGAAAGGTTCCCCTGGCTTATGCCAAATCTTTATTGCCCGCGTTGGGCATTGGATATTTGATCCCGACGATTTTGATGTTTCTACCTTATTCGCAGGAGGATTACTGGACGACTCAATTTATGATCGCGTTATGGCAACCCTCCCCATGGTTCGTCAATGCAATTCGCTGGGTTTTGTCCAAGTTCTACGCAAAGGAACAACCTGGGGGTGTTGAGGACGAGAATGGTTCTGAAGATCATCCAGCCGATTTGGACTATCTAGGGACCATCTACAGAATGACCTTCGTCGTGTCAGCTGTGACACATATCGCGACGATGGCCATCTGTTTCTTCTCCACACGCCCAGAGTACTCCTTCCGCCAGGTATTCATCCCAGGGGAGATCACCACCGATACCTCCCTTTCGGAAGCTCTCCGAATGATTTTCCAGGTCGACTTTTGGATCATATTCAGCGCTGCATTGGTGTGGGCTTTGTTCGCGGTCTGGGATTTAAAGAGGGTTGGATTGACCGACGTAGGGCTGCTCAACAATGCAGTCACAATAGTCGTACAGGCAATCATATTTGGTCCGGCAGCAACCACTGCAAGATTCTGGAGCTGGAGAGAGTACATGATGATCAAAAAGCCAACGGGCGCCAATCAAGAGAAGCACGATTGAGTCTCAGCAGACTCGGGCAAACCCAACGCAGACCCTGTTAAGCTGTTCTTTCCCTCTGGCCGTCAGCACTAACTCACCTGGACTTTGCGATAACAACGGAAGCACCATGTCATGCCGAGAGACTATTAGGTATTGTTGTCTGGTTGGGAGGATACATATGAATATATGTAATCAGGATTCGCGCCTAGTAGTTAGAAGTGCAGCTAGAAATTCAGCCTTGTCGAGTGACAAGGCTCGCCAGCGAATGCGGGGAAGACAAGTGCGAAAATCAGGCAACAAACGTTCGTTACGGAGTACTTCCAAATGATATGGCCACTGTGTCTACTTGTATTCGATTCGTCACCTAGTATTTCAGAAGGCTACTTATGTCTGGTTAAAGTACCGGACCAAGGGACCTGATGCAAAGTTTGCAATGTGAATATCTACATCTTTGTCAAATTCTTCGAGGTTTGTTCCCCGGAATGATCTAAATCTAACACTCGACTTCAAGGTGATAGCAGAGACAAATCACTCACAATGAGATTTCTCCTTCTCTTGACCTGGCTTTTCATAGGCGCAGCATCCTCAGCACGAGTCACAAACCCAAAGAAAGTCCCTCGCGATGCGGTCCTGCTCTCCAAAGTCTCTGCGCTCACCGTCCGCGCTGGTAAACAGACTTCATCCCGCCGTGTTCCAGCTGTTCCTCAATTACTATGTGTTGGTCCGTCGAAGATCTGCAATTTATACACCGTTGATGTGATGCGCTGTACGAACGAAGGCGTCGATTACGATGAAAACAACGTACAATGGAGCTGCAAGGCATCCTTGCCAGAAGATTTTAAACTGGGAAGTACAGATGTCATCTGCGAGGGTTACGAGAGCAGCGACGATCCCTACGTCCTGAAGGGTAGTTGCGGGGTTGAGTACCGATTGTTGCTCACTGAGAAGGGTGAGGAGAAATACGGCTCATCGACCAACTTTGGTTCGGGTCTGATGGACAAGAATACGACTTCAGGAACCCTCATAAGTTGGGTGTTCATGGCTGTCTTCTTCATCGTGCTGTTTATTATCATACGGGGGTTTTGGATGGCTTGGAGAGACCAGACCCCTCATAGACGACGACCTCGAGGCGGCGGATACGGTGGCTTTGGAGGAGGTGGTGGCGGCGATGATGACCCCCCGCCACCTTATGATCCTCGCCCTCCTCGCCCTAAGAAGCCTGCGTTCACATCTAGTTCGAGTGCTGGTTCTAGCTCTACAAGACCTGCACAGCCTCGGCAGGAAGAAGGCTGGCGACCAGGGTTTTGGACGGGAACTGCCGCAGGTGCTACCGCAGCCTATCTCGCTTCGAGAGGTACCCAGACAGCGCCACAGCCACCACGAAGAGACAACGGGTGGTTCGGTAGAAGGAGAGATGATGACTGGTTCGGAGGCGGCAACAACAACAATAACGGTCAAGGTGGTTGGTTTGGTGGCGGAAATAGAGCAGCTGCTCCGCCTAGGCAGTCCTCTTGGGGATCTGGAACCGAAAGTGCAAGCCCCTCGACGACTCGTCACACAAGTACGGGATTTGGAGGGACTAGCAGGCGTTGAATATGGTGGAGGATGCTAGTGAAGCATCTGGCTGAAGAACATATTGGACATCAAAACGCTGTCAGCAAGCGACCAGGACGCGCTCTCTGCCTCCTCGTAATGCTCAAACACGAAATGAACTGTGACGCCCACTGATACTATTTATTCTCTGTTGGACCCTATCATTCGTAGAGACCTCCTGTGCGAGCCTCGCCAGTTTCGAGTTGGCTTACTGTAGACATCTGCCTCTGTAAACCGCGCTTTCAACCCGTCAAGTTGCACTAAACGCGTCATAAGACGCGAAAACACGAAAACACGTGAGCTACATCGTACTTTTGTCAGACCTCGTCCCTTTTCATTATCAAAGTACGGATACGGATACAACAATCAGGTAACATCTTGCTCTTCTGGAGTGGTGCTACTGACACTAACATTGGAGATCAGAACACATCTTATGAAATAGATCCTGATTGCTCTGTCAGAGCGAGTCGTGCCCATTTCTAGCGGGCATATAGCCTCGTCGTTAATTCTTTGAGCGATCGACAACCGTCTCTCTATCAGACAATACGTGATTTTTGCAAACAAGCAAGCGTGGGTTGATCGCACATTTGTTTAGAAGGAAGAGTCGAATATTCAGCGCGGTCGATGATATCTGACCCAAGTTCTTTCTGCATGCGCTCCACATCAACTTGACTTCTGTCTTCACACCCATCACAACTGTTTCCCTCTCACATCAGTGATCCCTTCCGGGTCAGCAGTCTTCGATTTGATATTGAACCTTTTGGGCAAACTGGACAACGGCTTCTCATACAAGATACTACCTCTGTGACCAACTCCAAGAGTCCATAGCGAAGCCTCGTTCTGGTGCTCAGTAGCCATTTGAACGTGTGTATCACATATACACGTACTGTACTGTCCAAAGAAGACAGCATTGACAAACGGTCAGCTCTTACGAGGCATCACTGAACCACGCCAAATTGGATACAAGGCTCTATCTTCACCCATTCACCGGCTACCTGCGCATCATTCTCATCCTCGTAAGGATCCCTGTTACCGCAGCTGCAGGAGTCCAACGTCATCGCTTCCCCTTCATTCAAGACTCATAATCGCCCTTTGTCAAAAGACAAATGCATGTTTGATATCAACAACACCAAACCCTATTGTCACGTCACCTATACCAGTACTCCAGCCCAAATCAGCGTTGTCCTCCTCAACTAACACCCTTCCATCGATTGGATCCTTCAGACCCAAACTCTCTGAGAGCTTTTCTCACAATCTCCCCTGCACCTCGACCGAACCACTCATGATCATGGATTCAGGACGTGATCAACCGGAGCTAGTCGACCTTGTTTCGGACAGTGAGAGCGATGAAGAAGTTTTCGATCACCTCAAGTCTCCAGGACATGAACCACTGCACAGAAACATCATTACCACGTCACACGCAGATCCGATGGGCACAATGCAGAGACTGTTTCCACCAGTTCTTGACGCCGAGAATAATACACAACAATCAGGTGATGGGTCTCTGAGGCCTCTCTTGCACGATGATCATGAGGCGTCGGAACACAATTCGAGGAGCCCGTTGAGTGGGAACGGCGGCAGCGTTATACGTACAGGAGCACCCAGAAGTACTGGGGCTGCTGATTCGCACACTCAAAACCCTGTCATCTTGGACATACTCGACGACGACAACAGCAGCAGCATAAGTGACACTGCCATGGGGAGCGATGACGGTCGTAACGGATTGCGGGTGCTACCAGGTTTGAAGCCAAATCCGAAATCAAGACGACAGCCACAGGGGAGTCGGAAGGAAGATGAGAAGGATACAAAACTCACCACCACTGTCGATCTATCACAGTTGTCTGACGAAGATGACGATGACTGGCGGCGTGCGGTTGAGCTGTCTTTGCAAGACTCAGCAGCACACGACAATGCCAACGTTAGCCCGAGCGGGAACGACAGCAATCCAGAATCTGAAGACGAAAGCCTCAAGAAAGCAATCGCACTTTCTCTATTAGATGCAGATGCGGTGAGTGACGACAACGGTAGTACTAGCGGCAGTCCTGCAAAGTGCAACAACCAAGACGGCATGAGGACCACTAAGCCAGAGGTGAAACTAGATAAGAGCAATGACACCGAATTATATGGCATTAATGCAGCGGCCCAGCACTCAGACGGTGACACGCGAAAAGAGCGCTGTACGACAGAAACAACCTTGTCGGATAGTCTAGCTACACCCACTGCAAAGTCCGACCCTATTGTTGGTTCTACTGCTACAAACCTCGACGGCGATTCATCAAAGGACAAATCTGCGTTCAGTATTCTCACTCTGAACCGCAAACAGATGGAAGAAGAACGATTGGCGAGACTCAAGCGCAAGCGCGAGAGCGACCTCGAGGCCGCCAACGACAAAGATTCGAAACAAATTCGCCTGGACCACACGGCGTCTTCGGCTCGAAGCATCTCTCCTCCTGCCCACCAACGACAAGCTCATCGGACAGGTACTCAATATTCAACAGGACTGTCTTCTGCGACGGCCAATACAAGACTAGGGAAGTCAAGCACGTCAGATTCTTCCCATAGCCATTCATCTGCTCCTTCACCAACGTCACCGCCCTTTTCGACGGGCAAGGTCTTCAAAACCGCCCTCGCCGACGCAAGCACTGTATCGTCCATCGACACCATCTCTTTTGCCCAACTTATTTCCCCATCCAAGTGTCTTGAATCGGCCCTGCTCTCTTCCTTCATCTGGGACTTTGACTGGCTCTTTCCACATTTCGACACCAAACGCACCAAGTTCCAGCTTGTCATGCATGGCAAATCCGCCGCGCAGCGCGCGTCGATTCGCGCCGAGTTCGCTGGCGTGAACAACGTGCGCATCGCTTTTCCCCCGATGGATGGCATCACCAACTGTATGCACAGCAAGCTCATGCTTCTGTTCTACACTGACGAGCCTGCGTCAAAGGAGGCAGCGCCCCAGATGACACCGTGCTCGGGGAGGGAAACGAAGCAGGACTGGTCGAGGAGATGTCGCGTCGTCGTTCCGACGGCAAATCTCGTTGGCTTCGATTGGGGGGTCGGCTCCTTCATGGAGAACACTGTGTTTGTTATCGATTTGCCCGGGAACAACATCTCAACGTCAAGCACCTCTACAGGAAGAAAAACAGAAACAGAAAGGACAACAGGGATAGCAGACGCCAAGGGAAAGACGCAGTTCGAAGCCTCGTTGAGAGCATTCCTCGAGGCGCAAACGGTGCCCGACGACGTCCTTGCCAAATTGTCCTCCTTCGACTTCAGTCTCACCTCCGACCTAGCCTTCGTGCATACCTTGGGCGGCGCCCACACGAAACCCCAAATAGTCCAGAGTACTGGTCTGCCAGGCCTGGCCAACGCCGTAACGCAGCTTGGGCTCGCGACTCGCCGAGAGCTGCAGCTGGACTACGTCACGTCCTCACTGGGCAATCTGAACGAGACCTTTATGCGTAATGTCTACAACGCGGCACAGGGCGATACCTCGGTTGGTGGCGGTCTGGCCACTGCGCCACCGTTATCGTTCTCGTCGTCGTCGTCATCGACATTTTTTCGACGAGCGGAACCGATCAAGACAAAGACAGCAGCAGGTTTGCTGCATGATGCAGGGGTGGACGACGGTGAGGAAGGCCACGGCGGCGAAAGCGAGGGCGAACGAGATGCATGGAGGAAGAATTTTCGGGTTTACTACCCCAGCGACACCACTGTCCGAAGCTCCAAAGGAGGAATGCACAATGCGGGCACCATTTGTTTCTCGAGCAAGTGGTGGGCGCAGCCTTCGTTTCCGCGGTCGAATTTGCGCGACTGCGTTAGTCTGCGAGAGGGATTACTGATGCACAACAAAGTAAGTACAGTACACCAGACGAGACATGCCCGGACCCCTATCTGACACGCTCGACTGCTCATGGCTTGCGTCCTCGGTTTCGGGATGGAGGCCATGTTATGCTATTGATTACTGTATTACTGTATTACGATGGGTCACACCGGTGAGGGAGAATGATGGCTGATCTTGCTCTGCGCCATTTTGTAGATTCTCTTTGTCAGACCTACGTCGACTGGCTCCGAGGCCCAGCATAGGCCTTCAAACGAACACGCACAGCCACAACGGCCATGGATGTACGTGGGAAGCGCGAACTTGTCGGAGAGTGCTTGGTGAGTGTTTCTAGCTTTGTCGCTGTCAACCACGCCCCCCTCCTCCCCTGTCCCCTGCACGTTTGTCCTGCCCAGGATTCTGTACGGGAGAACTGATGTGCCAACGTCCATTCAGGGGAAAATTGGTTCAGGATAGGTCGAGCAAGCAGCCTAAGCTCAATTGTCGAAACTGGGAGTGTGGAGTCATTATTCCGCTGCCTCTGACGAACGAAGGAACAGAGACAAACGGGATCGCCGGCCCAGGCGAAACCGAAACTCACAGTAGTAGCGAGAGTCTTGCTGACTTTGAAAAGATCGTCGCCGTTCCCATGAGATATCCTGGCGAGAGTTTCGTAGCAAAGGGACAGAAGAAACCGTGGACGCTGTTTGATTGATGTGGTGCCCCCCCCCTCTCTGGTACGGTAACGGAGTAATAGATCAGGCCTTTCCGAATGATAATGCTCGGTCAAATTTCATGTGATATTCTTCTTACCGTTAATACTGTACCAAGGATGAGTTGAACTTGCTTTTTCTTTTTCATCATCATCATCATCATCATCATCATCATCGATTTTGGGCTGGATGCAGCAAAGCAAGCTTCCCCCTGGACAAACTTTCGACGCGGGCGCGGATGGTCACTATGGCTCCAATTTCAAGGCATCCGCTGGTTTCACGGGCTAGACAGGAAAGCTCGGTAGGAGGAGACACCTTGAGCTGTTCGACAACGTTGGGTTTGGTCAAGGGGAGATTTAGCTTTTTACTGACGCCGAAAAGTGTGTGGGCCAGTGGGACACCACACACTCCGAAAGGCACCAGTGAGTTATGATGGCGTGCTTCGTCGTGAGCCAGGGTCCGGTCCTCGTACATACATACAGTATAGTATTGATTACGAGAGGAGTTTAGTTTTCTTTTTTTACACACGGAGTAATAAATCAGAGGCGAGTACAGTAAGGTTGCTGGAAGAACACATCCTGACGTGGTGGTCTGAGCTGTGAAGCTCAGCCCCCTTCTGAACGCAGAAGAGATGAGGTTGCGGTCTGTCCTCAAACCCTTACTCGTAACAGTACGCGTTTTATCCTGTTTCCCACGAGACGTTCCGAACCACTTTCTCTGCTAGACGCGGGAAGGAAAAAAATGGAAAGAAAATGTCAGTCCCAGACTTGTCACCAGAAAACATTCACCAGTTGAACTCGTATCGCGATGGCTTTCCTC
Source organism: Exophiala oligosperma (assembly GCF_000835515.1). Classification (NCBI taxonomy): domain Eukaryota; kingdom Fungi; phylum Ascomycota; class Eurotiomycetes; order Chaetothyriales; family Herpotrichiellaceae; genus Exophiala; species Exophiala oligosperma. The sequence continues at coordinate 529,647 of NW_015622820.1, forward strand.
TACAGTACCGTACATATGTCGATCACAGTCCTATACAGTACTGGGTGATGCCCGTGGTGGTCCTTCCGGGGGTCGGGGGGGGTCAAGGACAGAAGACGCACTAGCTTTTTGGACAGACCAAGCTTCTTCTCGTCGGGGGGGGTTGGGGCTCCAGCATGGTTTAACTGTAATACTGTACTGTGAAGGCTCTGTCCGTGTCCACGACGGGAACTCAATACTCATTGCCTTTTGCCTTTTGCTACATGGAGCATGGAGGATGTAGACTTGTCCATTTCAAGCAGTGGCTCGCTTCACCATGGATGGCTCGTTGTGAAAGCCAAATGACAGTCTGTGGAGCTCTCTGGCATGTGTCTCTCTTTCTTTTCCAAGGGATCGTACAGTAGATCTCGAGTCCACATGGGTGTCAAGTTGACTTGTAGTGCTGTACAGGTGCATGTCCGTGCCTGCCTTGGAATCCTCAGGTCACCTTCTAAACTTGGGAAGGTGAAAAGTCTTGCCTTGCGCTGCAGCGTGGAACTGGGTGCAACGTGGTGGCTCCTCCGGCATTTTGGAGGCGAAACTGAGGCGAAATTGAGTAGATTGGCGGTGGTCAAGGCAGATAGAGACCAGCAGATTGCCACCACTTACTGTAAGCAAGCACATGCCAGGCTGACGTTCCTGGCATGATAGTAGTCGTACTGTATGTACTCTGTACACTCATCCGTGTACCTCTCTCTGGGATTGTTTTAGGCTCCCCCAGATTTGACTGAACTCTGGGTGCCATTAAAGCCCGGAAGCGCTATACAGTATATACTTTTGTCCTTGAACGGAAAGAGCTGGGCGGGACGGTCAGAATCTGGCCCCAGAAGGCTGTTCAACAGCGAGTCATCTGGCGTACCAGTGTGTACCGGGGAAGCATGATGGGTGTAAGGTTGAAGAGTACCGAAAAACAGAAAGAAATGTTCTTCATTAGTTAGCGTGAGGCCGCCGTCTTCAGTGCTTCCTGAACGCGATCCTGGAAAAGCGAGGCAGAGATCGAGCATTGTGCCGTGGTAGTTCGGAACCGCAGGGGACAAATGCAACGTGACCTCATGATGTCTGGCACTTGGGAAAACGCGAAACATCGGCTAACCTCCCGTAACAGGAAGTGATTTATTGCCTAATTCAGTAATCACCCTTGGTAAAACGCCAAACGTCGGCTAACCTTCCGTGATAATAAAGATTTTCATAATCTTATAGGCTCTCTCGCCTATTGAAATAAGCACTAATATCTATAAGACCTCTATTGTCGCCTAAACCTTTAGGGGCCTTATAGGCACTCAGCCCCTAAAGTTTAGGCCTTATTTACTCAATTCTAGACCTTCACCCCTATAATATCGTGATAATTCTTAACTATTCTCTATTCACTCAGTCACTAGTCACTTTCTCTCGTCTTTACTTTTACTGATAGTATCTAAAGTACTCTATAGTCATTACTTCTATGTGACCATAATAGCTACTAACAATTGGAAGAGTAATTGAGTCGTTTATCGCACGAGAATGAGATGTTTGAAGGGTTGTTGTGCAAAATCTGATTTTGCTGTCAAAATCGCCGTCTAATAGCGCCTTTCGGGTGTTTGGCGTTTTACCATCTGCTATGATGTCTATCCCAGGTAGACCTTTTTGGATACTCGTACAGTACAGTTCGACACACCAACCCGCCTGTCCCCTTACCTACCGTACAGTACAGGAAAACTCCTCTCACGAAAAGGTCTCGGGGTCAACTGACTCATCCTGTCGTCGTCGGGACCACTCGTTCGGGTCAGGGCATGGATTCCCTCAACCCGACCAGCAGATCCCTGCCCACCCTGCCACAAACTCCAGCAGGTGGACCAAGCGCCCCCTCCATCCAACCTCGGTGAATTATACGGCGAAGGTGTCGTAGCAGTCAGTCAATGAAAATGGACAAGAATATGGTGGACAGGCAAAAAAACCGCAGTCAGGAACATCCGAAGCAATACAGTAGGAGGTGGTTAACCCGGTTGCCCATTTCCGTTATTGGACGATCCGAGATTCAACCAACTGCCATACGCGACGAGTACGAGGACTTGTCATGATGACTGACGGCAAGTAGTACAATTTCCGGCACTTTTCCAGTGGACTAGTTTCGTTGTGGGGGGTCCCATTTTGCTGAGCCTTGGGCAGCTAAGTGAGAGAGTGCAGATTCCGGCGGTTGGCTCACAAAGAAAAGGAGCGCCAGGGTAATCAAGGCCGCAACAGAACAGTCTGGACCACGCCTGGGCAGTAGTTGGCGCCGCTCCTTCTGCCGAGCTCGTCTGACCCTAGACTTGTTGGGCACAGGCCGCATGGAAAAACGCCGTGGATATGGAGTACAATAATCAGATCGGCCGTTGTCATTTCCTTTTCCTTCGCACAAGCTCCGATGACAGCGCAAAAATGCAGATGCATGGCTCTAACTCGAATCGTCGGGTGCTGACACTCCCCATTGGCACAGCTCATGACATCAAGAGAATGGAAACAGCCGATCGCAACCCCCAAACGTCTACTTCAGGGTCTACTTCTGGATAACACGGTTACTCGGTGTGTATGTGCCAACTTGACAGCCCTGACCATTGGCAGCATGGCGCAATGCGCGATGCGAGACAGGCAGGTCCCCTGTAATGGCTGACGAATGTCGAGGCTCCATCTCTCAAGGCTGGGCCGCTCAACATGGGATTTCGTGAAATTCGCAATCCCAACCATCGCCAAAAGCCCTGCACACGGGAGACCCTCCTCATTTTTGAGCAGAATTCCATCCTTTCCGACATGTCTCTCCCCATCCCACCTTTGGCACAACGCGAAGACCCGATCATCCACACGGCACGCCCTTGTCAAGATCCCAGGTGGCTCGGTGTTGTCTGTGACGAGGTGCAGCAGATACATCCCAAAGTGGTCAGGCCTAGGAGAAACAAATGGAATGCACCAAGCACGCAACCCACCATCCTCGACTAGGCTATACGAGGGCATTCACAGAATAATTACGCCTTCTGGCCTGACGTTTCCAGGCCGCATGATGGAGCGCCTCGTGCCTGTCGAGTAGCCAATTGTGGGAATCGGTCTATCCGAACATTCAGGTCGCACATGCTTGACGGTGAATTGCCATGACTAATCCCTCCCCTGTTCCTCACATCGACTGGTACTGTACAGTACATACGTCTCTACTGTAGTGGCGCAGACAACGCCAACGCCGCCGCGTCGCCTCATTCTCTAAGACACCCTTGAAACGCCAGGTCCACCAACCAATAGCAGCTCTGGATCAGCTCGGAAACCAAGACCATTAGCCTGAGGCCATCGAAACGTAGCCCTTTGTTTTCATAGGCCGAGTTGCCCATTTCCCGCATCGTTGGCCCCCCTAGGAGAAGACTGCAATGCGTAGGGCTATGGTGTGACTAGTGATGCTGTTCCTGTTGCATATTCGGCTTAGTCGATATAATGTGGCTCCAGCTTCTCCCGGCCGTGATGGTCTGTTCACATTTCCACTACGATGACCAACTAGCCCAGTACATGTTAGCAGGGCTCCAGTGATACCTCGGACAGGCTATTCGATCCGTCCTGCTCTTCTGTCGCTCGGGCCCCCTTCTACTGGACGATACTCCGTAGTTGCGGTGACAAATGGCTCTCGAGAAGCCACCAGATGCCGACCAAGCTGAGATCTCTGGGCTTGCCGCGTGGGACGGGAGGATCGCGTATCTCACCTTTCAGGAGCTGTACAAGTTGTGTACGGATACAATGCTAGTCCAAGCCGTGTGTATGTGGGTGTAAATCTCTTTTGCAGGTTCGGATCCATCTCCGTTGCTCTTCTCTGCTGTCTGTTGATCCTCGCGCTGTGAACCAGTCTTTGATATCCGAACAACCTTTCTGATCCTGGGTCCAGGAACACCAACTAGCTCGATTTCTGACTTTGATGCAAGTCAACCCTCTCCATCCACCTGTCCGTCAGCCAGCCATCTGCCACTCTTGCCGACTCGCCTACGAAGTCAATCGTCCTCGTCGACTCCCCTGACTGGAGCCCTTCCACTCCTCGACTCTTGACAACCACAAGATCCAGGAAGTTTGGCAGCGGCTAGAGACGCATCTCACATCTCCCTCTCCCAGGTCCTGCCTCGTTGGTGGTGTGGAGAAGCGTCTGAAGTAGCTCCCGTCTCCGGGAAGTCATCGAAACTTGGAAAGTCTTTGTCATTATTCACCTCGTACTCTCACTTCATCCAGTCCCTTGATGATAGTCGCCAGTAAGCCCTTCCTAAACAAGTCGTCGAGCAGGAATCCCAGACATCCGTAAAGTCGGCGACCAGGGTGAACACGAGGAAGGTTGTTTTGTGACCACTCAACAGCGACGCAACAGCATAGCATCCACTGTATCTGCGTCTTTTTCTGCCGCGCTGGAAGAGATCAGCTGGACGAGGAAGCAGGATATTTCAGAGGGCTTTTCAGAAGCACATGCCAGTCGAGGACGGCAGCAGAGCGCCATTCATCTACTTCGACCAGTCTGGCCCATCAGTCCCCAGGGAACGGAGTCGCTCGTTGAAACTATAAGAACAACCCTGCCACAGATCTCACTTGGAAAAGTCACCGTCTAAAAGTCAATCTCATCAGCTTGTGCCTATTACAGATCTCCAGCGGGCCCTCTACACATCTTAACTTCGACACCTCCATCTGCTAAGGCGCCTCTATCTTCGTCTGCCTAACTGCCTGTCTTTGTATATGTGTGTCTGTCATCCAGGCATCGCACACCTCATCGAAGCAGGTGGAAAGGGTGCTTGGGGAAGAGACAAAATATCTCGGAGGAAGGCACGTCCAGCAGATCCCAAATCTCGAACCGCACCCTGAAATCTTCTCCTCTCACAAACTTCGCATCGCCAACTTATTTTCCTTCTTGTATCGTCGAATTCTCTATTTAATAGCCTTCACCGAAAGCCGAAGAAGCTAGTCAACAGCTGGCTTTGCACCTGTCGTTACCTGTGATCGCCTGTCGGTTCGTACTGTCTTGGAAACGACTCTGTCCAACTTCCGAACCTCTTGGTCACTTCACTTGTCTCCGCTGAGGCGCATCTGTCAAAACCGTGTCAGTTGTAAGTCATTCCCATATACCTACTTCTTCGATTCACTTGTGATGGTCACAGCATCTGACCGTCGGCACAGATCCTGACTACTTCCTCCCCTCAAAACTGCCTCCTCCAGACCAGACGAGACCTTTACGGCTCGCTTCTGAATACAAGTCAGCAGTCTTTCCTGCGTACATCTTTTTCTCTCATTCAGCGTACTTGTACCTGCTAGCCGACAAGACCTTGGCCGTGCCCTAGCTCAAATCTTCTTGCAGCTTGTATCCTCTCAAACCGCCATCTGAGTTCACCCTAGGGTTAGAGTCTCGAGCATAACAGAAACCTTCACCCCAGACTGGACAGAACCCAATCCTGACCAAGATTCACTTCTGCTGATTTCACCATGGCATCAGGCGGCGGAGCGTCTTTGCAACCAACCTTCCGTGGTCATGTCGCCACGACTCAGGATGCTTTGATATTGTTCGAAGCATGTCTACAAGGCCATCTTTCCCATGTGCCGCGAAGGCCTCACGACCGGGAACGATCCCACCTCATTACGAGCGGTAGCATCTTCATCTACGAGGAGAACGCGTCAGGAATCAAGAGATGGACCGACGGTGTGACATGGAGCCCAAGTCGAATTTTGGGCAACTTCTTGGTGTATCGCGAACTGGACAAGCCCTTCCCACCTGGCGAAAAGAAACGTGCCATGAAAAAGCAACAGCGACGCCCAAGCCGCCCCGGCGAACCATACGCACGTCCTGATGGCTACGCTAATGAGCAGTCCTCCCACGATGCAGAGGCGGAGAGACAGCTCATAGGATCTCTGGTCGATTCATATGGGTTCAAAAAGGATGGTCTCGTAAAAAAGACCATGAGCGTGACTGTCCAAGGTGTCACTCACCATCTTGTGTCATACTATCTGGTTGGCGATGTGTTGGCTCAAACCCTGCGCACTCCTTCCCAGAGCGACAGCCTTCAATATGTGCGCCCTCGCCTCGAGTTGACCCAGAAACAAAGCTTTCGGGCTCCTCTTGAAGACGTTGACGATCTCGAGGGTGGCCAGCCAGGATACGGCTATCGGCTCAGTCAAGCTCCCCAGAGAGCCTCTTACGGGGGAGAGTATAATCAACAACCATATTACCCTGCGCAGTCTTACCCAACCCAAGCCTATACCTCTCTGCCACCACATACCGGCGTTGGTCCTTCTTATCCAGTTGCCGTGCCACCAGTCCCGGCACCTTATACTCTGCAACAGCCGCAGGTTGCTCCAAGCCACATGCAAAACCATCGACTTGAGTACAGTCAGTACGATCAAGGTAGCTATGGCCGCACTTACGATCCGACCTCACGGTCGATTCCGGCGACTCCTACCAGTCTGCCTGCAAGCATGCCGCCTAACATTTCTACCATGGGATCAGATCGATCTCAGACGCAGACAGGGATGTATCCGCCGATGAGCATGCAGAGACCAGTCAGCAATATGAGCCCGGTCTCCATGGATATGCGATCACAGATGCCATATCGATCTAGCCCGTATACTCCCCAGCTGGATCAATCTCGCCAGACCCAAGCATCTCCGATCCCAGATCGTCGGGAACAGGCGCAGCCAGCATCTCACATGTACCAGAGCCCAAGGGCCCCCTTCTACCCCGAAGAAACGCCTCAGCAAAACACCCAAGGGCAGTACTCGCAGCCTTCACCCTACACCCAATGGCCCGGCCCAGCTTCACAACCACCTCATCCACCACAATAGAAATATGTGTGTCATCGGCTCGAGACCGGCCATTTAGCAGACAGACATCCAAGAGATCATGGACGGATAGAATGCTACTCCCAAGACGATGAAGATTCGATGCCAACGAATTAGTCTCGCATCACATTACGACCATGCTTTTAGTATTGTCGGGGTCCGGTCTTCATGCCTTTGGTTGGTTCAGAAAAAATCTACTTGCTCAACATTTGAGCAACTACGTTTCTGTATTCTCAGAACCTGCTAGTTAATACTCCAAGGGAGTTCTGGAATGCACCTTGGTGTATCGAGCCTGTCAGTTGCCGTCCACAGCTATCTACACCTCAAACCATCGTCACAACTACTTTGCTTTTCTGTACTTATGATGACCTATTTTATACCAAAAAAGGCCTTCCCCGTCGTGGAGGAGGCTATCAGTCTTATACGAGCCTTGCTGCACACAAGAGGAAATCCAGGCACTGGGCGGAAAGAAGGAAGGAGGAAACCAGGAAAGGAAAAGCACATGGAAGCGAAAATGACCCCAACGGCCTCGCCCTTGAGAGTCAATGAACTCAACGATATGAATGAAGGATGGCTGTACTTTGTTTTCTGCTTATTCGTCTTATGCAAGGATAATTACCTTTTTTAACTTTACTAAAAAGAAGTCGTTGTGAGGCGGTTTGAGGGATATCAGAAGCGAGCGCTATAGCAACCCTGTTTGAGCTTTTGATTGTTTATGGAGTTTGTAAATGGGATTAGCTTCATTATGGCTCTGTTGGCAATGTGCAGGCAGTAAATGTGAACGGATCTTCTGGACGGTCTTCTAGCCTAGCATCATTCGTAATGGGGGCTTCACAGGAAGGCTTCCTCGTGTTCAATAGGGGAGGGTATGTAACGGGAACAATGTAATAAAGCAATTGTCAGAGAGACTAATAACCAAATCCCAATCTGTCCTTTGTCCCACAACAGAGATTAATTCACTCAGGGAAGGAGCGGTCACAGCCCTCTTGATGGAGGGCTTGGAGGAATTCGATCGACCATCCAGGCCCCCTCGGGCAGGAAAACCCACCGCTGAGGAAATCGACGAGAGCCAGCTGCCGACGTGGGTTTATCGGCAGAGGCGAAACACAGGCTTCACGAGCCATCAGTCCCGTCGTCTGACGATCCTTTTTCACCCAGGATTCACAGCTGGCTTGGGCAGGTCAAAGATACGCCGTCGTCAGTCACGAGCTGCATTGAGAAACTAGGCCAGTACGAGTAATTACGAGGAGGGAGCTAGCTGCCTGAGAGAGAACGGGTCAATGGGCACGAGCTGAATTGGACGTGGCTGGACGATGGTGCACACTCCACCAAGCTACCCATTCCCGCTTCAAGTCTTTTCTCGTCCTGCGTCAAGTCAAAGAAAAGGAATGTTGGGCATCAAAAGAAAGACGGAACCCAAGGAGCAGGCAGGCGAAAGGCGCGTTGGTGCTGTCCTCAGAATGGGTAGGGCGACATTCGCCTCGTCTTTCCCTCTAACAATATACCGGAAGCCTGTGCAGTAGGCCCCCGGCCGAACCTCTGCAAACGACTAGAGCTGGTGGAGCGGTACCATCTCCTCAGCACTGACCGTTTCTCTTTTGCACGAAGCGCCGACCCATAGCTAGATTGGCTCTTCCAGCTACCCAAGGGTCGAAAAGTTTCTGCCGAAAACTCCTGGGCGATCTCCGCTGCGACACAGACCTGGGGGAGGGCCCCCTACTGCAGAGCATCCATCATTTGCGTCCCATGGCATGGGAGGCCGGGGTGTAAGTAGGTTGCGTTGGTGCCCCCCTTGGCCCAGTACTTGGTCGACCAGGATCAGGATCAGGATCAGGCTCAGAAACCGTGCCACGATTGTGAACCGAGTCTCCCTGTTTTGAGTCTTGTAATCTTGGAACGGTGCCCTCTCTCTCTTTCTATCCCCTCCAGGCCCTTCCGGAATCTACTTCCACGAGTCTCCAGCTTTGGAGGACTTGCTGGGGCCACTTTTGGCACCACCATGGTAAAAAATACTACGGATTTGCTCGTGCTCGGTACCCATGATCCGCAAGAATGATGCGAAACCGAGCGTGCAGGGTTCTGGGGCGACGGTAGCTCCCCCCCCTACACCTTACAGCAATACTTGTGGGGAGTATTTTATTGTACATGTGCTCCTTACGAGTATGTACAGTATCAACAACAGCAAGCTCTCGGTCATGCATCACCCTTTGATGAGTCGCTCGTCTGGAAATTTCAGCCCAAAACAGTCTTCCTCCAAGGTCCACCTCACTAGTTGATGTTTAGTCAGGCTAGGATCCAGAACAGAACGCTGGAGCTGGGATTTCTTTGAGCATGTGGTAACAACCTTTGGGGTGCTGTATGGAACATTCTAGGTACGGATATTGTACGGAAGGTTTTCTCGTTATACTGTAAATTTTGTCATGACTGCACTGTTTTACCCTCCCAAAACAGGGTGATGATCAGCAAGCAGATGACTATAACCCTGTCAATCAATGGCTTGGAGCAAGCCCACGTTACTCATACTGCCCTCCGTAAAGGTTCAGGTTTGGCCTTGCTGCGCGAAACGCCTTCTGAGCTTGCAGATACGAGCATCTTGGGACTGAAAACGTCGGATGTGGGTGGCTTGGAAGTCGAAAAAGTTCGGAAGAGGCTTTCCCTGGTCAACAGACCCTGGTACGTCCCGAGACAATCTCCTTCCTGGCCCCCCTGGTCCGCGTCTGACCTCGGCAAAATGCAAACCACCAATTCGTCAAGAAGAACACACATGCTCGTATGTTATTGCCTGAGGGTAACATGAGTACGGGGAGTACGAGTCTACGAAAAAAGAGGGGGCTGTGGGCAAAGCACCTCGAGACCCAAGGGCCCTAAACAGACGTTTCCACAACCCGGTAGAATTACCTGCACGTCAGAAGCCACAGATGGTCGCTAAGGGGTCCCGGAAGAATCGGCGGTCAATCCGGGCGGGCAAAGCCGTAAGCCAGATTCGCCGGGGTACGATGATCGTCCGTCCGACTGACTAGGCAAGAAATCACACAATAATGAGCAGTAAGAGCCGAGCACGACTGCCTCACTACTTGGAAAAAAGGAGTCGTGCTTCGTGTGCTGAAAATGGCAATGCTCGGGCATGTACAATACTACCTCGTACCCACTGACCCAAAATGTCGGTATCAATCCCCACAAAGAGTTGCGCATTTACATATGATTTGCAACTGGCGGGTAGGGTGGGTGGTGGTGGTGGTCGATGCAAAAAGATACGAGGGATCTTGTACTTACTTGTTCCCACCTTGGCCCAAGCTTGGTCAATTTGTCGGACCTCGAGATCGTGGACGACGATTGACCTCTCCGCTTTTTCACGTAAAAGTGAGGCGAACAAAAGGTGCTCCAAGAGAAAAAAAAGAGGCGAGAGCCACCACAACCACCACCACCACCACCGCTCAGCGAACGGATATGCACAACGGCAGACGATTGGACTCTCTACAACTGTAAGACGAAATTTGAAAAGGAAAAAAAAATGGGGATCAAGAATGGCGGCATTGCATGTGAAGCTTGTGAGGGCCATCAGACTCCTCTTTCTATCTCTCTCCCTCTCTAGTTATCGGGGTGTGTGTGTGTGTGTGTGTGTGTGTGTATGTGTGATGTGTGTTTGTCTCTCCCTCCCTCCCTTCCCCCTTCTCTCTTCGGATGCTCGGAATCGAATGTGGCTTGCGAGCTATCAAATATTGTAGACCACCGGGACGGCCGCGTGGCCAATTACTCTTGTTGATGGTTTTTCAATTTCCCTTGGCCTCGGGTCACCCCGTAAAGGGTCATTCGGGGAGAAGAAGTCGCAGGGTTTTATAGAGTGGTGTACGGAATACTGGTATCAAGCATGAACGGAGTACGGATTGCCGACTACAAAACTTAGTAGACACCACACACAAAAAGAAAAAAAAAAGGACATGAAGTCGGGAGAAGGTTTTTTTGATCTTCACCGATCCTTTTTTTTTTGACTGTACTTTGACTAACAATCACCTTGGGTCATAAGCATCAAGGTCTTTGTGTAGGTACACATGTGAGTTTTTTGTTGTACGTGATTTGGGTGTTCACTTTGGTCCACTGCGTTTTGTGATTCGAGGAGAGGTGGGGGGGGCGGGGGGGGCGGTTGTCCCTTTCCTCCCCCCCCCCCCCCAAAAAGTCATGGTTTGTGGTGCGTGCGTGCGGGCGTTGTGTGTGAATAGGTTGGATGACAAGACAACCTGACCACAAGCTCTCGACTTGTACCGTAAGATTGACTTTTCCTCTTGAAACCTAACGGGGGGGGAGTGCTAACAGTAGTGTAATAGCTAGGTACTCCTTGTGTAGAGGTGTACGGAGTCGGTCACCTCTGCTCCATTAAAAAGACAAATAACCTACAGAGGTAAGATCGGAGCTGAGATTGAGATACTCCCCACCGGTACGGAATGTACCGTGAATCATTTTTTATTGGCCTGGACGACGGGATCTACTGTTGCGTACAGTACAAGTACTTGTTGATTACTACTGTATCGTAGGTACCTAGGTCCCTGACGGGGTAGGCATCAAGGTAGGTACTATAGGTATGTACCCAAGCACCTACCCAGTACACAAGTACACATCAACATCAATAGCACATTCCACCACCACCACGTCAGTTGACGAAAGTTAAAAAAAAGACCTCCTTGCCATTGAATACTAAAAGGTTTCGACTAATTACCCAAGGTGCTGGCTGACTGGTACTCGCTCGTGTCCGTATCACTGTAAAAGTCATCATCATCACCTCAGGTAGGTATGCTCCCGAGACAACATACGAGTCTCGTATCAAAACGCGGACCGGACAGCACGATCATTTCCAAGGCGTCAAAACCTACGGAGTACAAATGCTCGTATCATATTTTGCCAAAACATGCTCAAAAAACAAAAGTCTTTTATGCTGGTGGCGATTCTGAAATCGCGAGCAAAAAACAAAAAAAAAGAAAACGAAATCTCCTCAGAGATACAAATACTCGTCGATACTTGATTTCCTTCCAACCTGTTGAGACACAAATATATCTCACCTACGATGATGATGATGATGGCTGCGTTTACTCCGTACTCTCTATATGCCAATCGTCAATGTCGATTACTTGCCCGGCGGGTTCGTGGGTGCAAGACCTGCTCCTCCTTCATCTTTCTTGGCCCTCACTTTCTCAATCTTTTGTTCAGTGCCTGGTGCAAGGCTAGATCCGCTCGCAGCGGCGGCCTGGCCAAACTTGAAGTCGGGGAATTGTATCTTCCTCCCCGTCCTTGCTTCAATCTCCCTCTTCAAGCTCTCCCCAGTCGGCATCGTGACTCTGCTCCCCCTCCTGCGTCTGGTCTCGACTTCCTGGCGAATCTCGTCAATGGCCTCGTCGATCTCACGCCCAGGGTCACTCGGAAGACCGAGCAAAGGCGGGTAATTCGTCTCTTGAGACACCGTCTTTCGGATGTACGGGTGGTTGCGCTTGTCGAGCTTGGCCACCAACCATTTCTTTGCCGGCGAAGCGAAAAAGGCCATCGCCACACCAATCTCGATGATGGCATAAAAGTACACTCGACCCCACGCTTTTAGGGAGTCATTGAATCCCAAAATAACAAACGGTGCAGTGACGAAACTGAATGTGAACTGTGTGACGAGGTAGCCGGCGATGTCATAGTAGATCTTGTACTTTGTCGACTTTGTGCCGTCAGGGGTAAGGAAGAATGGACGTATATAGCGTCTGGAATTCTTCGCCACGGTCTGGACGAACGCACCAAGCAAAAAGGTAAGGTAGTAGCCAGGGTAGAAACCATGCCAAAGTGCAGAAGTGACGAACGTGGCCAATGTGGCACGGAAGCCTGGTTTCTTTCCTTTGGGCGTAACTCGTAGGTAGATGTAGTTACGGAGCCATTTGTTGGTGTTCTTGTTCCAGTTGTCAAGATATGCGCGCGAGTTCTGCGCCGTCTCAATGCCCCATGCGTTGACATTCTCCAAACGATTCCAGAGAGGTTTGCCCGTGTTCGGATCCATACCATTGTAGCCTATGCCGGCCATGATACAGGCCCCCTCTGTGAGAGACCAGACACCGTAATATTTGAGACGAGACGTGAAGCCGAGCATGTACATCAGCCATACTCGACGTGGGAACGAATATTTCATGTACTCGTCCGACAGGAGCAGTTTGACGTTGTACCAGCCACTGAAGTTGAGGAAGAGTAAGATCCAGAGCACGCCCGCGACGGCCTTGTATGCAGCAGGTCGACCAGACCGAGGTATTCGGCGAGCTTTTCGGGTTGCCGGGCCCTTTTCTCCTGGCCTGACATCGAACATGGACGTTTCAATCCACCGATGGTAGTCAACATAGTCGAATGCTGGACCCGTGAACACCGAAGGAAAGAAAAACACATAGCCTGCATAGTCCAAGAGGTTGGGCATCTTGTATATGGCACGATCTTTCTGGTTGTCATTGAGAAGCTCAGGTTTCAGCCTGCCATCATGGACGTTCCAAGAGAACGCGTGTAGCTTCATGATCAAAACCATTTGTCCTCCTGTTATATCCACCAAGCTGGCATCGTCAATCATCTGTCGATGGATGTGGCTTATTGACATGTGCCCCATGAGGAACACGAACACAATCCATGGCATCAGAGACCCGTCAATGTAGTATGCTATGGCGTATGTGCCGCCAGACGCGACAAGAAAGGTCCATATTCCACTCCATAGGTCGAACAGACCGACGAAATAGAACAGGGAGCCAGCGACCACAAATAGATTCCGTAGCTGCGGTGAATTATCCGGTAACCGTTTGAGAATGGCAGCGAGAGGATAGGAGAGTAAGAAGCAGCTGAGCAGCTTGAGCTCGTCGACGGAAGCACCGAGGGTTTTGCCCACATACTCGAAGGCTGGAGTAGCTGGTCAGATGCGTTGTCCTCGTCGCAATTCTTTTCACTTACGAACATTGATCCCTGGGATCATTTCGAAGCTTCTCTTAGCAGTATATCCAGAGATTGCTAATGTTAAGGAAATATGAACCTACAGCTTGCAGCCATAGATGCGTACTCGGCCAGACTGTTCAGGTCGCGAAAATGGAGTCGAGGGACAACATTGTTGAGAAACGAAAACGTGCGGAGACGATTCGGTACGTCATTCTGGAATTTATTTGTGCCGATAATTAGCCGTTCACTGATGGCTTCACGGGAGACACAGCAACATTAAAGTATACACCGAATAAACATACTGCATATATTGTAAACGTGAATTTTCTTCCAACAAAGTACGCCTGGATGGCCACTAATAAGACTCACCGCGTCGAAGAGCGACTTTGGTCTAATTGGTTTGGAGGTTGGGCTTATCCTTGGAAACTGCTGCTTAGTGGATTAAAACTGGGAGTCTTCAGCGGTTTCCATGACTACTGTAGCATCTCTATGAATAGGAGGTGTGAAAGGTCATAGGCGGGATAAGTATTAGAAGAGCCGGGGGTTCGAGCTTCCAAACTTTTTGTTCCTCGTCCTTTTTTTGAGTTTTTGACTGCTATCTGGAGTGAAGGTGGTGAAGTCGTTAGGGCAGACCTAGATGGACTGAGGAATGTATTGGTCAATGGCCTCCTTCGCATTCACTTGCCGGCATCGTGGTTTGCCAATCATGATTATAATCAACTCTGCTCTCATATTCTTGACATCGCTCCCTCATTGTGGTGCAACTGAGGGATTTTGATTTTGATATCACTACCATGCCGACTTTCGATTTTGGCCGGCTCGACGGCAATCTTTACTGTCTTGATGACCCTCAAGGAGTCAAAGATTTCCAGATCATGGTCGAGGACTTCATCAACATTGCCAAGGTCAATCCCGATGTTTTGAACAATAACATAGACAGGATCAAGGAGTTCTGCCTCTTCGTCTCGGTTGATGATGCCTGGTCTCTGGCGCAACTTGTTGTTCCCGAGTTCCGTGTTTCTCAGTAAGTCTTGATAAAGTGCACAAGGACATGACGACTCACACCGTTCAGAGACCTCCTGATCGAGAACGGCTCCGGCCCTATGCACCTCATACTCCAGTCACTCAAGCACAAGCTGCCACTGCCTACGCCTGATTCCAATTCCCCACCTGCCCATGGCAAGGAGCTTTGGAAGGCTATGTTGTCTGAAGGGATGCTCTATGCGCCAACTCTAGGACGCGGTGTCCCTACGACCATCCCAGAAGAGCCAGAACCTGGCGCAGAGGCTTTAACCACATGTAGGGTGGGCCGTGCTCAAGCAAGTCGGTCGCTCACAGTGTTACTAGACCCGCATACCGCAGAAGCGAATAGCGAAGACCAGCTATGTTCCGTGTCTGCTTCTCATATGTCCCTGACACAACCGCCAAAACGCGTTTTGCGGCGCAAGCAATCCTTTTGGTGCGACTGAATGATGGAAAGAAAGACTGCTTCCCGGGGCTTTTCAGACCTCGGTTTACCTCTGAATCTTGCACAAGATGGACATTATGGGGGCAGGAACGTTGAGCCAACCAACCAAGGCGAAGTCGCGCTATTTTCCACGTTCTCTAAACGAAACCCCCGGGAAATTCGATGGACATTGCCTGCCACGCCCAAACTGTTGCGCGGAAGCAGCTGTTTTGTGGACACCCGGACAGTCCAATAAGTTGCAACAATTGAACCTGTCACTGTCAAGTGTGTACTCTACTCCAACCATCGGCTTCAAGTTCAAAGTCAGAGGGAAAAGGGTGCTCCTATCGACCAACCTAACTTTTCGCATAAACGATCAACAAGAGCTCGTAAAAGGCGTGTGCTAATTTGGTTAGTGAGTACATAATTACCATAGACTCAAAGAAACAAGAAGATCAACGATAGGAGTGGGAAGCCACAGGTTATTTTGCTAGATCGTAGATCGAGATGGCCAAAATGATATGGATTCATCAATGCGATTCCGCGTCCGCTGAACAAATCTCACTGGTATAACCAGATATGTTGTGTCTATCGCACTATGTGAGGTCATGTTAGAACATCCGACATCTCCTATGCTATGGCGTAAGAATGTCCTTGTTCAAAGAATACGACACGTGAAGCATGGAAAGTCGAGAAGTGTTGGTTGTAGCAAGGAGGCTTAGTCAACTTACAGTCGGGTAATTATCACGCTATTCCGTTCTTGGAAACGAGGGCTACGCACAATAAGTTCATGTCTTGGCGAGTGTGAAAGTCCAACTGCGGTCCAACTTCGACATTTTTGAAAAAGACTTGCAAGCGCCAGCCATCAACACTCACCACCCTTGCAAAAGTCGAGACGATCAACGATTGGAAAGCGAGTTCTGCAAGACTTCCAGTCGCCCATCATGTCTCAACCAGCGCTCAACAAGATCGCCCACAACAGCCCGTCGAGGCAACACCCGTCCGAGCTGGAAACCAGCATCGCAAACGCTCTCTATGAACTCGAGACCAACATCCCGGACCTCAAGTCTTCCCTGAGACCTCTTCAATTCACCACTGCTCGCGAGGTACGTTTTTTATCTTGGTTACGCACGCAGAGACACCTTCAAAACCTACCCAAATATGTCTTGACGTTTTGTGGTTTTCACTGGAAAATGGATTAAACCTTGGCTTGAAAAGAGAAAGGAAAAACTAATCGAACTTTCAAACAGCTCGAGGTTGGCCACGGCAAGCGCGCCATCGTCGTCTTTGTCCCCGTTCCTCTCCTCGCGGGTTTCCACAAGATCCAGCAACGCCTGACCCGCGAGCTCGAGAAGAAGTTCTCCGACCGCCACGTCCTGTTCATCGCCTCGCGCCGCATCCTCCCCCGTCCCAAGCGCTCCAACCGATCCCGCACCACGCAGACCCAGAAGCGTCCTCGCAGCAGAACCCTGACCGCTGTCCACGAGTCCATCCTCGCCGACGTCGTCTACCCCGTCGAGATCGTCGGCAAGAGACTGCGGACCAAGGAGGACGGCAGCAAGGTCCTCAAGGTCGTCTTGGATGAGAAGGAGCGCGGTGGCGTCGACTACAGACTCGACACCTACTCGGAGGTCTACAGAAAATTGACCGGACGTGTTTGTGGCTTCGAGTTCCCCATGAGCGCCGCTGCCGATTACTAGACGAATTGACCGAAGCACAAAATGGGTGAGAGAGAGAAAAGCTCGGGGTGCCAGATAAAGCCTTGAATGGGAGGTGTTTATGAAGGAGAGAAGAAGAAAGAAGAATGGAGGTACGGGCGTTGTACAATCCACCCCCCCATCAAGGAGCCAACTCGGATGGACGTGGCGATCAAAGGCGTCACTTTGCATGAGAAAATGGAATGGCCAGGAAACCCTTACGTACGCATGCAGAGGTAGCATTATGCTGTTCAGGTTGAGCGAAACTGCAGATACCGACAGCAATTTCAAGATTTGACAAAGATATGTTTTTGTTCTGCACATAAGATTCTACAGTCTCATTCTTCTCGAGGTCTTGCCGTACAGTATAGACTAACGCTGCGTGACCCAAGCCCTTTTGTATTTGTACAAATCTTGGTACGTGCTATTGTCCAAAGTCTCCTCCACCGAGGATATCTTTTATATTGACATCTCCACTCCCTCGTTTCAACGGCTCGGGTTGCCCTTCACCAGGCTTCCACCCGATCATGTAAATGACCCTGAACGTTGCCGGGATCCTGTCCTTTTCGTCCTCGCCGCAATGCAACTCTCTGTAGATGGCCTCGTTCGCCAGTAGCACGTCCCGACTCATCGGCCCACCCATGCTCTTCATGATCGCATTGCCCTCGCCCATGGCTTGGATGTCGGTCATGAGGGCGAACGTGTCGGGGTACTCGACGACGATGTCGTCGACGTCGACGGTGAGCAGTTTGAAACCGGCCCTGTTCAGCAGGTTCCCCACGTCCCGCACGTTCGCGAGCGGGGAGACGTGCGGACTCACGCCGCCTCGCCTCTCGAGGTCGGCCAGCTGCAGGGAAGACCGCAGCTCGAACAGGGTGTCGCCGCCGAACATCGCGGCCAGGAACGGGGCGTCCGGCTTGAGGATGTTGTTGACGCTCGCCAGCACCGAGGGCAGGTCGTTGATCCAGTGCAGCGACAGGCTCGACAGGACCGCGTCGAAGCTGTTCGAGTCGTAGGGCAACGTCTCGAGCGAGGGGAGGAGTGTCCGGGTGACGGGGACCCGGGGCGCAGGCAGGCCGTCGTCCCGGTGCAACGTCGCCTGCGAGGTTTCGGCACACACGAGGTGCTGGACCCGATCGGACAAGGGGATTTTCGTCTCAGCCTGACCCTCTGGGACCTCGGGCGCCGTCATGGGTGGTTCGGACAGCGCGCGGGCGATGTGGCAGCTGTTCGCCCCCAGGTCGAGAACCCGAGGAAATTGGCGGTTGATGTCGAGGAGGCGGTCGACCAGCCGCCGAGCGACTTCATCTTTGAGGTAGTCTGTCTTGCGGCTGTACTCGGGGTTGGAGGCGGCTCGTTCTTTCTGGAGGTACTTGACGTTCTCGTTGAAGATCTGGAGAGTCGGGGCGCCGGGGGATTGAACGGCGTACGGGCGTCGAGAGATCTGCACGAACCGCCTTCTCAGGGCCGACGTGGGAAGCCAGGGGCGCAGGGCCGGTGGCTTCATTGTGCACGGCGAGGGGAGTGCTCAGACAAGTCCAGCGTCTGGCTATTGGAAAGGTCAGATCCAAGAGGAATAATTCACCTTGCTGGCAACCACTTTCAGATAATCTTGTTGATGATGTCAACCAATTAGGGAACGGTCAAGGTGTATCGATCCGCACTCCCTCCCCCATTTGCAGCCTCACTGACTTGCAACATTTTCTTTGCCACTTTTATTTCATGTCATGTGCGGGACGCTCATGTCTATGCAACTTACGATCGAGTATTCTAGAGAGAATCAAGCAAGCCTACGCAGGGAAATAGTGTAACGTGGGACAGTTTTCTGAACATTATAGTACAGCACTCTAAGTCATTCATTCATTCATTACAAACGCACCTACACTCCGGTACAGGGCATATACGGTGCTTCTCGAACCACATCCTCGCATGCGCAGCGTGGCATCCGTGGGAGCACTTCAGACATAGGACCGTAAGCTTTGCCATTGTAGAATCCCATTGCCGTGCTTGTTCTGCCATTTGCACCTCTCTGTCAAGTTCTTGCTGTGGAGTTGCCGCCTCATCGACTGCGATGCTGGGCACATTCGGAGTCTCGTTCGTTGATTCTTGGATGGTAGGTACCGCGGTTCCTGTCGACGAATCCGTAGTTCCCGACCTCCTTGAATTGACCTGAGAATGTGGTGACGATTTCGGTTGAGGTGATGAAGTCGCTCTTAAGCTCCCAGAGCCTGTGGCCGGTCCGATCGTGGTATGTACGCTGCCAGACAGACTGGCACTCAGATCGACACCGCCTTTATTGCCATTCAGCCTTGCCTGTAGTGGCCCGTACCATGGCAAGTAGGATTCATCTGGCATTCCAAGCCAGAGATCGCACACCCCGCAGCGTGGTAGATGTCTGCCGCATTTTGGACAAACGGTGCCAATTGCAGCGGCCTTTTCTCTAGTCAAGGGATGCTGCTGAGTTTCTACCATCTTGTGACCTGGTGAGGTGTCCTCGTTAGTGCCTGCATTGTGGGTTAGGCTTTGTGCGCAAAAGCCACACACGAGTCGAATTTGTTGCTTTGCAGGTTGTATGAGTCGTCTTCCGCTTTCGTCCACTGCTGCATTCTGACAGGCTATATCAAACCTGACACGATCAAATCGCAAGTTCCAACCATTCATCATATGTCTGTATGCATCTTTCCAGCTGTCGAATTGGCGAACAATTTCATCGTCATCCACATAACGTGGAATGGCGGGACAAAGCGCCAGCACTGCAGTCTGCAAGTCGCCAAATCGCCGTACATAGCTGTTGAGAAGATCAAACGCGTCACGCGTGCCAATACCGGTGAGAATGATGCCTTCAGCGTCACCTTCAGTCAAGGCTTCTCTCCTCGCTTGCAAGATATACTCTGTAAGCTTGGAGTCGTCAAGATGTCGAAGCGCGACGCAGACTCGGTACTTGAGTGGAAGGGAATCTTCAGCAACAACGTGAGACCAGTCTCCCGTTTTGACAAAGGCGAGGATAGCCCGTGCGTATGGGTCGGTAAGCTCTTCAGCCAATGATGAGATAGTCTCAGCCCAGTCATCTTGTGCATCCGAATCGTCACCAGACGTCGCCCCTGCATCGCCATTACGCATTTTCTTCGAAGCACCCGCGATTGCCATTGCCAGCATCTTGTGGGATTGATTTGAGCCCCTTCCACGTAGGGCTTTGTAGGCCAGTTTACGGTCCATGGCAAACATTGCAAGTGCCGCGGCTTTGGTATGCTGATTCTGGCTTACCAGACGACTGGTTCTTGCCTCAAGCTCTTCATATGACCAAGCGAGGCCTATCGAATGTAAACACAATTGTCTGTTCGCTGGGTGTTTTGACTTGGTGCTCTTTATAGAGGGAATGTTAAGTCGGCGGACAAGGTTTTCGATGATTTTACTCGGTTTGTTAGAGCGTGGTCCCAGGGTTCTATTCTTGGTATTGATATCCTCCATCCAGAGGGCGTAGACCCCAAGGCGTGCCAGGTCAAAATTGTCCTGCGTCATATTTCCATTTTGAGATATCCTGGTCGCTCGTTCTATCCAGGCCCAGAATGATTGTAACCAATTTGAGTCGGAGACGATCGCCTTGTTCTTGGTCGGGTTGAGCAGATAGCCTGCTTGGCAGCGGACTCTTTGGGATGAGTTTAGACTGAGAAGGTGCCGAAGAGGAACGTCCTTTTCGTAGTATCCAAGATCCGAGTACCACGTTTGGTTCTCGAAGCTGGACATCTTCCCCACTCCAAGAGCCTTTTTCTCTTGACGGGTTTGCTTGATGGTCTGTTTGAGTAGATTCCTGGGCTGCGCTTTGCGTCGGATAGCTTCAATGGTCTTCCCGCAAGATGAGGCATCCAATGAAGAGTGCTCGAGAAGCGTGTCGCCCCTACACAAAAAGTCGAGATTTGCAAGGACAACCGGCTCGGGAGGAGGATTTGTTGAGGAGATTCGGATTCTTCCATCACCCGTGAGAGTCAGAATTTCGGGTTGCCCTAGCTTTGACGACGTCGTCATGAAGTCAAACGACACAATTCTGATCTTTTCATTCTGAAGAGAGGGATCGCTCGAGCACTGATTTGCGACTTCTTGGGCCCGATCAAGAAAAATATCTAGAGGGGCACTGTTTTCCCAAGACACATCGTTTCCGTTATCTTGCTCAGACTGGTGTGTCTCGTCCGAGGAGTCCTTACTAATATCGTAAACTTTGAGATTTCCAGTACTGGAAAGCACACCTAGATGCCCACGACGAGCTTTTGAAAATCGCAGGCTCCATATGGTGCCTGGACTTTCGACAACGTTCTTCAACTCCAAGGAAGCCTCTGGTTGCCCTGTTCCTGGACTTGGGCCTGCACCAAAACTCATGTGTGGGGTGCTGAGTCGACTGATCATTCGTCTATCCCAAACGCATATGGAGGGATCGCTAGTGGGATACGCAGAAGCGAAATAATTCTCATCAAGCCAATCTATGGCCAGGTTATGGACGCACCTCGTGGCGAACTGTAGGCCATTTCCTACTGATGGTTCTCTGAGGTCGTACAATCTGACAAATTGGCCTTTGACACCGGCAACTAAAAGCTGAGGGTCATCTTGAAAGAATTTTAAGCTGGTGATCGGTTCTCCACTAGCAAGTTTATGGAGTGGTTCGGAGTAATTCTTCGAAAAGCTTTTCGTTCCAGGTGCCGGAAGTCGTTGGTTGTAGTCCCAAACATTAAGACAGAAGTCTGTTCGGACTTTGTCCAAGCCTGCCGCCAGTAAATTCTGGCTGCTTAAAGTCACAGCGTTGCAAAGTCTTTGGCTTCGGACTTGGAATGATAACGAATCTTGATGACCCTCGGCAATGTTGATAAGAGTCGCTTCTCCGCCTGCCTGTCCAACAACCACGAGATCCTCGTTGACAGGATGCCAGTCGAAAGCGCGGAAGGCTGGCACTTTTGTTGACGTATGGATGGACTCATATTTAGTAGACTTCTTACTCTTCTTGGTAATATTGCATAATTTGAACGATTTCCCAGCCACGTCGACATATAGAAAGCGCTGTGGCGTGCCTGTATGGGAGTTCTGCGAGAAACGGATGGCGGTCTCCATAGCGATATCGAGCTCTCAGGACGTGGATTGGTGCGATCCTAGCGCCCACACAGATGTTGACGATGTTGCTCCATGTCCGGCTGGTCGAGAGATTCTTTACATCAACCTGAACATGGATGAAGAACGCATATTATGGGAATGGGTATTCTTCTTGCTGTTTGTATCTGCAGGTTGATGTTAACGCCAAAGTCGAAACGGGACTAGTGTATCCCATAAGGCGGTAAGAGGCGGCAGAATAATTTTATCGACTTGTACACTCATTCACGATTTTTGTCACTTTGAATCGTCATACTTGCCCAACACTCTTTTTATTAAATCTAGAGTTCTCGTTGATACTTTCCTGGATGCATGTCCTAGGGATACCATTCGCATTCCCTCTATCATCACCTCCTAGGCGCCATGGGCAAATACCGACCCACAAGTCAACGCCGAGGACCTGATACCTGGCGCCCTTCAGATCGAACATCCGGCCGTGGCCTTGATATTGGGCGGAACAATGACCGCGAACAAAGCAGCGATGGCGACCGTAATCCTATCCCTACTCGTGAAGAATCTAGGAGACTAGGGCCTGTCAGATCGGCCGTGACGAAGTCGACGAGGGAACGTCGAAACAACCCCTCCTCGCGAATTCACTCGCTTCGCAACCTGCTGGCAAGGGACACCAAGCTGCCTATGACGGTTCGTCAAGAGAAGGAACGGGAACTCGCTGCTCTGCTTCTAGACCAAAAGAAAGCCGAGGTCATCAAAAATGCTAGAAGTAACCTTCAACGCTATCATTTTGTGCGCTTCATGGAGCGGCAGAAAGCCACAAGAGCGCTCAACAAGCTTGTCAAACTGAGAAAGTCGCCCTCGTACAAGGACGAATACAAAACAAAGCTGGAAAAGATGATTCACGAGGCCGAGGTGGATGTCGCATACACTCAGTATGCACCTCTGGGAGAAAAATACATTAGTTTGTTCGTCGGAGGTGAGAAGAAAGAAAAGGGGATGAACAAGAAAGATTATGCCATATTGGACTCAACCCAGCGTGACGAGCTCCGGGCCTTTTCAGACGACGTGGCCCAAATCATTCGGTCAGCCTCCGGTACGAGACCGCCGATGTGGTATGAAGTTGAAAAGTACATGGGTGAGGGCGAGGACAAACTGAATGCTCTTCGAGATGGGAAGTTGACGGTGCAGAAAGTGGACAAAGAGCTTGTGAGTGTTGGTGGCAAGGAACAAGCGGCTCTGCGGAAGTTGCACCAGCATAAGACCGAGGCTAAGCCATCATGGCTCGACGATGACGGTATGATCGATCCAGCCGATCTAGATAGCGAGGATGAACAACAAGGGGACATTCAGATCAAACGAAACGACGATGATTCAGACGGCGACGAAGACATGGCCGATGGCGGATTTTTCGAACGCTGAACAAGGATGACCTTTGATGATGTTAACGACTTTGAGATACCCCAGATTAGAGAAGGCGAATGGAGTCGAAATATTGTTATACAGTGGGCTGGAAGAAACCTTTTTAAGACATGTCAACATCCCGAAGCTGGGGTTTACCAGGAGGTTCTTACTCCTTGACGACGCGGACTACTCGGATCGCCACATCTGTACAAGACCTGGCAGAATTGATTTTTTCCCTTTTGTTTCTGAGGTCATTTCGTCTGCACTGGTCATTCTCACTTTTATCTTTGAACAGAATTAGCTCTGCACCTCTCAAGTCGACGCTGCCAGCAACACTCATTTTCACACAAGGTAGTGAGCATGTCCTGGCTACTACGATGAATGACGGTGTCTGATTTTGTTTTAACTGTGATGATTTCCTGCTAAAGTGTCATCAATCATTCGTGTTTACAGATGTGCGTGACACATGAATCCTTCAAGTACACCAACAGGCAAGTCATTGATATCACCAGCTTTACCGGTGGTGGAGAACAGAAGACCGGGCAGGACATCGATGAACAAGCGCTCATGGATGAGTATACGAAAGACCAAACACCATCTCACTGTTGTTCAGGAGTACGATGCGGACCTTTGAAACGCAAGCGTGAGGGTGATGGTGTCATTATTTGCATTCAAGAGCTTAACGGGTGTCATGACTTTTTACAGGCTCATCGATCAAAACGGTATCTCAGATACCATAACTGTTTAGGTACCCAAAAGCGCCACAATACTCACCTCTGGTCTATCTGGTCTGCCTGTCTGTTCGTATGCCGGTATTGTTCTCACCCATCAGCCTCTCTCACCTTTTCTTTTTGGCTGAAGCCAGTCATGCCATACCGTCAACATCAACACCGATATTAACATTTGTTCTCGGGGAGGTGTCACCATCATGAAAGGGTATAAAAGAGGCAGCGGCAGCAGCTGTACAACCACTTTTACTCATCTACCACTACCACGTTCAGTATTGGTACTACTACTACTATTACCGCCCCTCTGCAATATCGGACTCTCTTCTCTGGTCTGGACTGGATACCCTCTGATCGACAACATCTCGGCCTGAGAACCGAGAGATTCAACACTGCCTCTTTTCCTCGTTTTACTGTTTTTGATTGGTTCATAAAAGATGTCCAACAATTCATCTTCGTACTTTGGTTCCGCCGGCGGCGGCGGCGGCGGCTACAACAGTTCCAGGAGGAACGACAGAAGCATCGACTCGTTGTACTTTGCCGACTCCCCGCCGCCCAGCCGATCCAGCTACAGCCAACCCGGTTACACCGGTGGCACCAACACCACCACCGGCGGGTACGGCGGCAACACCAACGCCAAAAAGGCACGAGAGTGTACCACCAGCAACTGGGGCGCCGAGATCGACCGACGATACCTGGCCAACACCTCCTCGAGGGACTTTGCCTACGACAAGTCGGACCCGAAGCACACGTCTTCCTACCTCTTGCCCGAGAAGAAGAGATGAGAGACTGACGCACGTTGGCCCCCCCTCTCCTCCCTGGAGGACAAAAGTCTCGGAGTTTGTGGCTCTGTGCGTTCTGGTGAAGGGGAAAGGCAGTGCGTTCTGGTGAAAAAAGGACCGATGGGAAACAGAGTGCTTTTTGAGGCATGGAGGAATGTACCGAGGTGTGGCGTGTACCTGAAAGGGGGAAAGGGAAGGGGACAGGACGGAAAAGGGGAAAACGACGACATGCTAGCTAGCGACTCGACTCGACGCTTGATTGACCCACACGTCCTTTTTTTTCTGTCTTACTTGCTCAACACCACGGGGTGAAACCCACAGAGTGAAACCACAGACACAACCAAAAAAAAGGGACAAATTGTTTCTACCGGACAGGGTCAGGCTGGAACTCCCGGGCCATGGTGGCCGGGGTATGCTGTGTTCCCGTGGGATAGCTACAGGTGCGGCTGGATGGATGGTTGATGGACCTTGGGCTTGTTGACCCTTCTTTTTTTTCTCTTTCACTTTTTTTTATTTTACCAACAAAAGAATGAAAAGACAAAAAGAGAAAAAAAATAGCCCCCTTGAATATCCTAGCTACACCATCTGATATGTGTGGGGAATCCAACCATCATGAGCTACTACTCTCTTCTTCTTACTGCTCGAAATTTGAACACACCTACTTTGCTACCTTAGGGAAGGAGTACTTATGGTAGGGTGTAGACATGGCAGCGTAATGAAGTCAGTGGACATACTGTGCTGTGCTGGACCTGATCCAATCTCCTTGTTCATCATCGCCCGTTCCCTTCTTCTTCTTCTTCTTCTTTTCTTTGAAATAAAGTCATCCAACTCGCACTCATTGACACGTTAGTCTGTCGTGTATCAAAAGGCTCCGTATTCGCACTCGACCATACCTCGGGCATGCATAATGCACTCAGGCTCCTCGCTCGTATAGAATTCCATCTTCTTTATCCAATGACCCCAGCAAACGCTTTCCGAATCTCGAGTTGGTCCGTCACTGAACATACCAAAGTGGATTCTGTGTTACACGCTTTGCTGCCGCATGCTCTTTCTAATTTTCCAGTTTGTATCTGAATCGCCCAGATATTCTTCGTCTCTCAAAGGACCCCCTGGTTTTTCTTGTGACATCCATCTGCGCACTCGAGCCTTCGATACGGCAAAGGTGGCGAGTCAAGCCACAGAGCGAACCATTCAAGTCTCTCAGTCGCCGCCATCACGATAAGTCTCCCGCAAAATCCACATTGGCGATTCGGCTTCTTCGTCAGTAGATCCAATTGATCAAGAACCATCTCCGACGTTCCTTCTGGCATGAGACCTCGAAAGTCAATCTTTTGCTTTGGATCAAGTTTGGCGAGTCGTCGAAGTACGGTCTCACTGAGGCATGGCACCCCAGACGCCTCGTTCATTTCCGTCTTTCGAGGCATGCCGAACTTCGACTTCGACTCCGGCACTTGGATCTCTCGCTGATAATCACAGGAGCTAAACGGTTTCGGCTTCCAAGGGTTCCCTGCCGAAATCAATCTGGTCAATTTGTGGCTCATCGCCAGAACGACAATTTCAAAAGGCAACTCGGTCAGCTGATTTCCCGCAATGTTCAAAGTTTCTAGGTTGACGAGGTCCCGGATTCCAGCAGGGATGGATGTTAAATTGTTGTTTCGCAGCGACAATAGCTGAAGATTCTGAAGCTCTAATACCGGGGCTGGAAACTTTGTAAAGAGATTATTCGCCAGGTAGAGGCGAAGCCGAGGCTCAAGGTCTGTGCCTGTATCGAGCATGCCCGGAACAATCTCATCTTGCTTGGCCAAGGTCTGGAGAGAAGTGATTTCTTCAGGCAAGGAATCTAAAGATCTTCCCCTTTACGGCAGAAGGAAAAGTAGTTAGTAAATTGTGTCTCGGCATACAAGTCCATGGCAAAACTATCCCAGACACCGAGGTACTTACGACAGATCCACGTCCTCCTTTCCCATATCGAGACACTGATGAACAATCTCGAGTACCTCGCGATGCTCCTTTGACATGGGTTCCAGAGGCGTGACCTTGAGTAGTGTTCTCGTCTTGGGGCTGACGCTGTCGGTTGTGGGTTGGAAATCATCTTGACCTCTACAGTGGTCCCCGGCTAGATTCTCTTGTGCCCATGATCTGAATGGCGGCCTCTTCTGCCTTGTCATCGTGTTGTTGTTGTCGTCTGCGTGTTCGGCTTCGTACCCACGGGACTGATCCCTCATCAACTCGTCCTCCAAAGTGAACGAGTCACTGGACAACGACAAATCATGATCCTCGCCACTCTCATCTTGGCTCCCCATGAAGATGCCCGAGTCAAAGTTGCGCGTGAATTCACGCTTCTGTCGCGTGCTCTTCCGGCGTCCCTCTCGGGCGGGGTGCCGATCCCACCATGATCCCTGGAAGGTGCGTTTCTTGCGTCGACGGTCGGTGTAGTTTTCGGCGCCGGGCGCCTGTTCGTCACTGGAGAAGAGGGCCGGGTCGCTCGACGTCGCCGGCACGGTAGGCTCGTCGTAGACCTCGGCGGCGCGTGCTCGCTTGCGGGCAGTAAAGAGGAGCGACTGGCGAGGGCGGGGGGGCGTCTGAGCTGCTATCAACGCGGACTGAGGGATAGGAGGTAGGTCGAGATCGTCCATCATGACAGAGCACTCGGAAGAGTCGACTCGGGTAGTCAAAGTGAGAGGGGATCGGCGGGACAGGATAGGCTGGAGGGGGCGTGCCGGTTGAACGAGAAAAAAAAGAAATCAAAGTAATAACGAGCGACGAGACCTCAACGGGTCAACACATGAAATGACGCAAACTCCCAAGGGGGAAGATATGTTCGGTGGTGTACCGAGTCATGGTGGTGATGGGTGGTGGTGTTGTTGGAGGAAAAGAGAGTGAGTGACGTTGTTTGAGGGAGACGCGTCGAAAATGGAGCCAGTGTCGCGTGTCCAGCTTTTTGACAAGACGTGTTTCGATGCCGCCGTTGGGTTGTTCGACAGGGATCATCTACGCGGAGGATTCTATCACTTCCCAAAAACTACCGAGTACAGTATAGCCGCCCGTGGTCGTTTGAGGACCATGACACCTGCTAGAACAGTATGGAGTTTGGAGTACTCTTATATACTACTCTGACTTTATATATACTCACTCGACCTACTCTCTAGCTACATGTAGCGAGTGAGTTTTTTTTTTTGACCAGGCAATTTTTCATCGAATGGCCCAAGTACATGTTCAAATCACTCAAAATCAGTGGGAATGACTTCATTGTATTGATCGATACCAGCTATCAGCTATATCAAATCAAAAACAACAGCCATGATATAAATCCCACCTCCAGACGAGAAAGCTAGAATGAATTTCGCTTGCACGCTTCAACAAAAGAATAATTCAATCGTATCGGTCGTACTCAAAATGCAAAAATCATTATACACACACAAAGGCCCCTTTTCCTTCCTCACTCCCTCATACGATAAGGATGAAACTTCTCCTGTTGTTTCCACCCTGGAACTTGTGCAACGCCAATTGCATCATGCCCCCTCGAGAACACACACAAACACAGACATACCCAACACTTGTGGGGGTGTGGTGGTGAGTCCTCCTTCTCTTCTTCATCAGCCATCGCGTCCCAGGCGATACAACAAATAAACATCTCTCACAACCCCTCTCCGACACACTTTTCCTTTCCCCTCCAGTGAAACCAAAAAAAAGGTCGGCTGCGACCTCCTGGACACCCCGTCCACCCAAAGTGTCTCGTTCGGGCGCCGTCCAAGAATTGAAACGAGAATGGGTGTATAACATTTGTCGATGAAACTTCATAAAGGTAGGCACCAAGGCGAGGAGCAGACTGGTGCTCGACTCAAGCAAAGAGACTTTATTGACACAGTCAAAAAAAATGAAGGACAAAAACGAAAGAAACGAATTTGAAAACGTCGACCGGACGCTGAGCATGTCGACGGGTTGCTTTAGCTGATAGCCAATCAGAGCTTGTGTCTCGGTCATAATGAACCCCAGACCATGGCGGCGGCACCTGCGAGGGCGGCCACTGCGAGGTTGATCTCTTGGGCGCTTGCGGCACCGGTCGCGGTGGCGATCGACGGGCTGCCGGAGGCGACTGAAGAGGCGACCGTGAGGGTCGGCTTGTTGTAATCGGTCGCTGATGCCGTGGTGTGCGCGGTGCTGTTCCATCCAGTCGGGTGGGAGATGGTGGTGGATGTGGTTGCGTTGGCGTACATGAGGTACTTGGTCACAATTTGCGTGGTTGACATGGTAGCTGTGACGGTGACCGTGGTTGTGTCTGACGACCAGTCTCCTCCACCGGGCCCACCTGCGAGCACCGATGGTGTTGTCAGCGCCAGCAAGGCTGTGGCGAAAGCTGTTGTGAAGCGCATTTTTGATAGTACTCGTCAGAGAGGTTACAAAAGATTGCGGTTCGGGATATATGGTCCTCTTCGATAAGAGTTCGTTGGAACCGCGACGGAGCGAGTTTGCGCGATCTTGCTATGGTGTCGGCGACAGAGTTTGTGTGTTTGTGGTTGTTTGTTGTTGTGACTGCCTGAGTGAGCTCTGCTCGAGTTGTTGATTTTGAAACGAATGCGATGCGACTGAGAGGGAGCTCAGTGACTCAGGACGATAGCCAAAGGTGCTATCTTGCAGAACCAGACTCTGGGGTCAAGCAAAGAGGAGAAGAGAGGTCCAGGCGAAAGAGAGAGAGAGAGAGAAAGAGTAGTTGGGAAGCACAAGCGTATATGTGGCGGCCGGGAAGCATTTTCTGATGGGTACTCCGTCCCAGCAGGTGTTCTGCGAAGGCCCGCCTACCTTTTGATAACGGTGGAGCGCTGGCCTGGCAGCACCATGGGCCATGGTCGCCTCGACAGTTGGTGAAAATTGCGTTTGTTTGGGAACGAAGCGCCGGTCACAGTCCAACATCGAGACGATGAGCGACGACTGGCTCGAATTACCTGATTTCGCTGGGATTGCAGCTCCGTTGATCGTGGAGAAGAAGCGAGAGTGGACCGGCATGAAACACCATCGCTGACTGGCCTGTTTCGAGCCATCAGGGCCTGTTCCTGGTCCTGTCCCCCGCCGCCAGCCAATGCCAGCCATGCCAAATTTCCCGACAGGCCGCTAGGGACGTCAAGCGCCAGATTAACCACGGTGCTAGCAAGGATGGGTCGAAACCAACGAGGTCACAAGAGAAAAATTGATTTGAGCAAGCAAATTCAAATGCGATTCGTTTGTGATTCGTTCCTGAGCCGGAGAGAGGAACCGTCTTTCCTACGGAGTAAGGCAAAGGATAACCACACGTACACACGCACACCGATCCCCTCGGCCCCTGACAGGACGGGCAGCAACAGATGGAAGAAGCCAACAGGGCCACAAGTTGTTTATTCGCGAATTACTGTTATGGAGCAGTCAACCGCCTATCATTGCTGGCACTTTCGGTTCGGCCCAGGGTGCATTGACATAACGGAGTATGGAGTGCTGGCCCTTTCTTCAAAGAAGTGGCTCAGAAACCACGCAGAGCCGCCAGTGTCACTGTCTGTCAATCTCTTCACCAAGAAAACGATGCCCAACAGAAAATAATGGCTTTGCCGGGGTGCCAGATCTGCCGCTGACGTCGCACCGCAGAGAATCTTCTTGCGACTTGCAGCTCAAACCGAAGTAGATGTTAGAATTTCTTTGGTTTGGTTTGTCCACGGAGGGAATCTTTTCACTTGCCGCCAGGAAACGTTTGTGTTGCTGGTGGTTACCTAGGTACAGAACCAGCGAGGAGGCTCCGGTAAGAATTATTACATGGGTTCGTTGTTTGCACCATACTAGACTCTACTGTATGTGTATCCATACTTGAAACTCCGAGCGATTCTGGTGACTGCGCTGGCTCTTCATCCTTTTTTTTCCGGTCCCAAATGCCGGGCAACAGGTACCGGAGTACGATTAGGGTAAACCCACCCAGGACATGAGTACCTACATAGGTCGCTCTCGTATTACTTGATGTACTCGTCAACAGCTGTGCCATGATCATCCCGTGTACAGTACAGGATAGTCCCAAGCTGTGTTGTGGAGTAAGGTTGACGGGTGGTTCTACTTCTTGACGGTCAATTGTTTAGTCTGTGCTCCAACCATGCAAAGTCTTCCCTCCAAAGTGAGTTTGGGTTTGGCGCCATCATTTTTGCGCCGGCGTCATTTGGTTCGTTGAGCGCAAGAGAAATTGCCTCTTCCAGGTCAACAACGAAATCCGTGCGACGAATTTCGCTGCAAAGGACACCTACGAGTACCGGATACTATCGTTGTACAGTACGGCTCCCTATCGCAACTACCGCTGTCTCCAGAGATAAAGATGAAAGGTATGTTCGAGAAGCTCCCCAGGATTCGATGGTCGAAGCGCGCACGGAATATTTCTCATTAGTGTGGTGTAGAGGGTCTCGATTTGTTGCTTATCATGGTCTCGACCTCTTCGTCGCAATTGATCACATAGCCTTGAAAACTTCGGTAAAAGCAAAGTATCGTTCCACGGTACCCGAACACAAAGGGGGTTCGAGAGTTGATCATTGGAAAATGTCATCAGCGATAAGACATTAATAGCAGGGACGACGGTCCAAAATCCAGAACTAACGCCATCTCCAGAACTTCGCTTCGTAGTGGTCGTTTCTAAACCCCCATGGCTTCCCGTGGTTCAATAATGCTTGTACTCCGTATAATGTACAATACAATAGGAGAGATTGTTCCCGTGAGTCAATCCCTAGGGGGGGCTTTAGATGTACATTTGTATCCGTACAAACGTATTAAACTACTCAGTCCGGGAGTTAAAAAAATAATAATGGAGTAGCTTTTGTTAATCATCAACCCAGCAACGGGAGACCACATGTACAATACTACTCTCAGGTACTGTACGGAGTATGTACGGAGTATCCCCAAGCGAAATCAAAAATCGTAATCTTTTTCGTAACTCTTGCCTCTTCCTTCTTTGTTCTTCTACTCCGTTACTCCGTTCTCCTTGATAATGCTGGGGGAGAACTCGGGGGGTTTTCAACTCGTACAATAAACTAATGTAGTGAGATTTGATTTGTGTTGAAGAGAAAAAAGATCATCACACCTCCCAACCCCCTCCCCCCAGTGGTTCGTCATTCGACATTCGATGAGACGGACCTTTACTCTCCTGGAGGGAAATGTGTTGTAGATCATTCGCGCGGACACCCTCAAATTCCCTCCTGCAAGCACTTTCCGCTCTCTCGTTCTCTCCAGTGACGGAGAGATACACGCGAGGCGAGGAGAAAAGGGGAAGAGAAAACCTCTCTCACTCGCCGTCTCCTTCACCCCGAGACTTGTCGGTAAGCCAGAAGTTTGCCGGTTCATACTGGACAAAGATGTACTCCGTAAAACTTCCCCCGAACTCTTACTAGCGTCGTGTCGTTCCTCTCTGAGACACGCCCGCCATTGCCAGCCACTCTTCTCCTATACTCTGTACGCACGGACTAGATCCGAAGACCAATCCTCGTTGTCGGTCTGTCGGCTGGAAAACAACTGGTGTGAAGGTCCCAGGTATGAGTGTTCACACGTTCAAATGGCTAGAATGAATGAACATGAGAAGGATTTCCTTGAAGTCCAAGTGCTCGTGAAAACAGAATATAAATGTCAGGTACGAATCAATATGAGCTGGCTCGAAGATTAATTGTAGTATTACGGGTTACTTCGGTATCTCTAATTACTCCATGGGCTTGTCGACGATACCAATTCTGCCCAACATGCAACCTTTCCTATCATCTCTCCTCAATTCATCAATTAGCTCCTTACTTGCTTCCATTCACTCTAAACTTTCAGTTGTTCTCTTCTGGTTAATCTTCTTGTAAACCTGTATTTCAGGCGCCCCTAACATGGCCCGCCGTAAATGACAGCTAAAATGCAGAAACCATTTTCCCCGAGTGCATCGATCATATCTTACGCAGTTGCAGGCTGAATTTCACCTTCATGCTCACCAGTAACAGCATTGTCGTGGTGTCGATGAGTTTTCTCCTTGTGACTGGACGGGCTCGTTTCTGGATCTCGGATCGAAATTCCAAGTCGTTCAACCTCGATCGAGCGATGTCCCCAGAGAAGAAGCGCTCCGAAACCAGCTGTCACACAGTATCAGCAACCCTCCACAAAACGGCCGGGAATGTCTCAACGAATACTCACGTTTGGCCAACAGGTCAAGAATGCCGTAAAAGACTGCTTCACCGTCGCTAGAAATGACGTTTCCGCCTTCAGATAATCCCCAGGCAATGGGATAGAGGAACCAGAGCGAGATTGTCCACACCCCACAGATGGTGAACGTCTTTGATATATCTTGACCGAGTATACGGGCGTACGCGCGACCTTCAAATACCACCGTGTAGGCCACAAAGAGGAATGCGACGCAGCCAAACACAAAGAAGCTGGCCCGGAGTCAACGACGAGCACCAATGTGAGTTTTGTTTTTGGACATCATGGAAACTTACCCAAACTTGTAGCTGGACTTGACAAGAGCCCCAACTAGGCCAGTGACGACCATGACCTCATCCATCAACACAACTGTGGAAAGTGTCAAAAGAGATGTATGAATATTAGGGTGGAACACAGAACATCCCGCTTGGATGAATGTACATACCATACATGATGGTGGGAGTCGGGAGGCCACATGTCAACAGGAGATCGGCCAGCAGCAATGGTGTGGTGATTGCCCAGTCGATATATCTCACGTAAAAGATCTGTCGCATATTCCCTGATACTTTAGGGTCGCTGCGTTCGAATTCGACCTGAATGGCCGTCCATCCCAGATTGCTTCCCATGCAAAAGTAGGCAATCGAGGCGACGAGGGTGATCGAAGCCGTCAAGTAATGGAAGATTCTTTGCGATCGGGTTTTCTTGAACGACAATGCCATGAAGACGAAGGTGCTGAAGCCCATCGCAGCACATATCGCATAGTAGAAGTCTGAACCGGCGGTGGTGATCTGTACACATGTTAGATAAATTTGTGCCAGAATGGAGAATTACAGTCCAAGGGTGCAAGCGATCCCAGTATTGAGGCAGGGCAATGTTTTCCCAAGCATGAAGTGCGGATGCTCTTCGAGCGGACTTACATGGTTATTGGTCGTAACCGTGTTTTGCATAGGATTGGCTTTGAGTGCGTCGTTGCCCATGTTGGCAAGTCTTGGATCTATACGACCCGGGTATGATATTATGTGAAAGGGGGTGCGTGGGTTAGTATCTCTGAGAGAAAATGTGAACTGACCTGCCTTTGTTGACGACGTCCAGCTCCAGAGGCCCAGCCCAAGAGGTACCTGATTTATACTCGAGGCCGGACCACCCTGAAGGACGAGTACATGACGTCGACTCGGAAGCACCCATTTCCTCTTTTCACCAAAAGTCCACTATCGAGGACAAAGACCTCTCGAGGCGTCACAGATCGATGACCTACCATGCCGCGCATTCCGCAAATCCTTGAGCCTGGCAGAAGCTTGTCTTGGAAAAGCATTCGAAGTAAAGTTTTACAATCATGCCTGTGCCCAATATGCCAGTTTTAGGCGCTGCAAGGCATGTACATGCCGACATTGTCAAACTTTGAAAAAACACGGTGATAGTGAAAAGTGTTGATGTCACCAACCCCAGACATGCGGTGCAGCAGTACGAATACATCGCACAACAACCCGTGATTCATCTGAATGGGCCCGAGCTTCGGATCATGCGAGTTCTGCAATATTGTGGGCGCATTGTACTCGCATGTGCCCTGGGACGTTTCGATATACCCGGATCTTCAGTTGTCCTCGAGATCCAAAACTGTTAGATGGGGTGGGATGTCAAATGTGTTTCCCACCTGAAGTTCTCCCCAGAGGTAACGACAATACTTAAACTGGTGTAGTGGGATTCGGAATACCCTACCCGTAACAGAACAACAGCTACAGCCATTGAAGGGTGCCATCTTGTCTAGTCACATTCTTGTTTGACTTTTTGCAAGCTCACAAGACCGTTGGAGATGACGATGGAAAAACATTACTGCAATCACTCAACTCGGTCTCATGATGGCGTAACATCGAGGCGACAAGAATAGCCATCAGGAGGAAGTCTAAGAAATATAGAATCAAGGCACAACTCTGATGTTGATTTAGTACGATCTTGTTTGATGATCGACCACGTTGGCAGACATCTTGACTTCGCCCGAGTTCATCAAGAGCCCAATGAAATCGACGTGGATCGATTTACATCATCACGGCAGTTCCCAGAGAAAAAGCTGCTGCTTTAGACTGTGGCTGACGGCAGGCGCCGGTGCCAAAGATCTCGGGACGAACACGAGTACGAGGTGGAAGCGACGAGATCTGGTGGGTCATCGATGACATCGTTGATAGTCACCAGTCATCATGAATCGGGAAGTCATCTCGTCAATGTTCGTAAGTTTGTGAGCAAAAATAGCATCTCTATCATGCACGGATATACCTCAAGACATAAGGCAATGTGACTGCCCAACAGACCATGAGGAACAACACCACTAGAGGTCCAAGGGGGATTGGAGGCCTCGCCACCACATCTAGATTGCTGACTATCCTCTTTTCATGACCCCCAGGGGACCAAGGCTTGACCATGCCTAAGTCGTCAAGAATCTGACCGGTTGTGATTTTGCTACCGGCGAGGACGATCGGAACCCCAGTCCCGGGATGAGTACTGGCGCCAACGAAGTAGAGGCTTTTGATCTGATCGTGCTTCGTGCGTGGTCTGAAGCTGAGGACATTGAAGAAGGAATGACTCAGTCCCAATATAGCACCTTTGTCGAGATTGAAGCTCTGTTTCCACGAAGCGGGCGTATTGATTACCTCGTCGACAATGTGAGATGCCAGATCGGCTCCGGTCCTCAGACGTACTGTTTCAATCACGGCATTTCGTGCCTTTGACACCATTGCCTGCCAGTCTTGTGCATGTTGTGGATTTAATCCGCGATCGGCCTGGTTCTCTAGTAAATGCCCGCAAGGTACGAGAACAACGACGGTGTCTCGGCCGCTAGGGGCCGCACTGGGATCAACTCGCGAAGGAACGTTGACGTAAAAGGACGGCTCTTTGGGTATCAATTGTCGTTTGAAGATGTCGTCGAAACTGTCTTGGTATTCGTCGGCCAAGAAAACATTGTGCGTATGTAACTCGGGGATAATTTTGTCCATGGACCCTTAGCACGTCAGAAAACCTCTTTATGCTCCAGATCTAATCCGACTCACAGTAAAATGATATGCTGGAACAGGAAGCTTGCTTCTTTGAGAGGGACTTTGCTTTCTGTGATGGTGGGAGGAGCTCATTGTAAGCGTAGACGAGATCGGCATTGACCAGAACGACATCGGCATTGAGAATTTCCCCCGACGCCAGCGTCACTCCAGTGGCGCGACCAGAATATCGATCGACGTTTACATGCGATACTGGAGTTGAGAGCCTGTACTGCACGCCTAATCGTTTGCCTATTTGGACCAGAGCGTCAAGGACTTTATGAAAGCCGCCTCGAGGATACCTTGAACCGGGTCAGCTCAGGGCCACGTCAAGACCACATCATCTTACCAGATACCCTCTGCGAGCTCCGTGTACTGAAGTAAGCTGTAAGTACCTGGTGCTTCGAACGGACTCATGCCCATGTACATGCTTCCGAATGTGAATGCCCGCCGTAGTCTCTCGGTCATGAAGTATGTGGACGCGCGACGCCAGATGCTTTCAAACGGGTGGAGAGCCAGCAGATATGGCAGGAAGCTGGGTCTTGCCAGATGCAGAAGACTTGTGAAGTTCTTTCTCAAAACATGGACAACGCTGGCCTCATAGTGAACATGGGCCTCTTGCATCCATTGCAGATATCTCTCGAAGCCATCCTTGCCCTCCCACTTTTCGATGGTCTTTTTCATGGCAGCCACATCGGTCGATAGTTCGATGCACTCTCCATCACCAAACCACACGTTGTAATTGGGCTCGCATTTGAGCAATTCAACCCCCTCTGCTTCGAGCGACGTGTCTAGGTCGATGAACGCTTCGCGAAAGAGGTCGGGAAGGAGGAGTAGTGAGGGGCCTTGGTCGAACCGGTGGCCGTCTCGGCGGATGAGGCTACACCGTCCACCAGTGAAGTCGTTTTTCTCAACAACAGTGACACGAAAGCCCGCCTTTGCAAGGCGTGCTGCACTCGCAATGCCTCCAGCACCGGCTCCTACAAAGTGGGAGTCAATGACAATGTCGGACCAAAGGTAGGAAAGCCGGCTGGTACTCACCAACGATAACGGCAGTCTTGGGCTTTTCCATGACTGTGGTCGCAATCTTCAACAATACAGAGACTGAAATCAAAAGAACAAATCGTCGCAAGTGAGCAAAATCACAGGGTGGAATGTTCTTGTATTTCCGAAAGTCAATGACAACATGACTCTAGCCAGCGCATTGGCGCTTTAGGCGCCCTCCATCTGCAGCCGGCTGTTGACATACTTGCCAGATTCGGCTTGAGGACTGCTAAATTTACAATGGGTTTAATGGCGTGAGAAGATATTTATCGAGGGCGGAAAGTTGACACCACGGCTTCAAATGTTGAAGCTGATAATGTCTACGGGATACGGAGTACGGGAGAATTTAGTTCAACGCGTAGGAAACGTTCGCGCCGATCTCCCCGCATCCGCGGAAACAGCAACAGCCAACCCCCCTGTAACGATGCCAGCAGCACAGTGCAGTGCTCGCCTGCATCGACGCCCTGCATGAAGCGCGAGCGACGCCTCCAACTACCTAGAAATTTCTTCCTGTTAGAGCCAAGGTATCTCGCGTTAGGGTTCATAGCAACGTTTTCATCACACTGGGCCCCTCCATCCGGCCATGGTCCTCCATCCCACCCAGACTCTTCGGGATTTGGGCACACTCGCTCGTCCCTTTTTCCCACCACCGGCAAAGTCCAGTGGTTGTCCATGATTCATGCGGTGCCGCAATACCCGTCCTATTTCCATATAGCTCTCGACTGCAACACGAATGCCACTCCGAGCATACGGAGGCAGCTGTTCGATGGCGTCTCGGTTTTCAGCATAAATGTCAAAAGCTGTGTTCAGGATCTCTTCTCGGAAGTGTAGGACTTCTTGCTTTTGTGCAGTAAGTGATGAGGTAGAGGACTTGGTAAACCATTCATCGGGAATGTAACATCTCCCGACTTCGGCGTCAGTTTGCACATCTCGCACAATATTCACGTATTGCAGCGCTCGTCCCATTTTTGTGCCGGCCGCAACACATTTCTGTATTGTATCGGAGTTGGCTCGTTTGTCAGGATCGTGTTCGTAGACCAGACTGAGACATAATTCGCCAATTGTCGCTGCCACACACGTGGCATATCGCTCGAGATCGCTAAAGGTCTTGATGGGAGGATTCTCCTTTGCATTTTTGGCGAAAAACTCCTGGTCTATTCGAAATCCTTCCAAGAGTAAATACAGGGGTTCGGAGGGTAGCTTGTCCGAGGGTAAGAGCACAAGGATGGATTGCGCTTTTGGCGAGAAAGGCGCCAACGCTTTTTCCA
Source organism: Exophiala oligosperma (assembly GCF_000835515.1). Lineage (NCBI taxonomy): Eukaryota > Fungi > Ascomycota > Eurotiomycetes > Chaetothyriales > Herpotrichiellaceae > Exophiala > Exophiala oligosperma. The sequence continues at coordinate 568,016 of NW_015622820.1, forward strand.
ACCGTGCCTTGTCGCACTTTGGAGAATAGATGGTGTCGAGGAAGTGGGTGAAATGAGTGACCCACATGTCTGCCTCTTCTGCAGAAGGCGCGTCGTCAATTAGATCGTCTGCCACTCTACAGAAGGCATACAGCAAGATGAGGTCAATTCTAAGGCGGCCGAAGAAGACTCCAGACGCGAGATAGAATGAACGACTTTTTCGTGCAAGCACCGTCAAAGCGGTCTGCAGACCATCCAGGCGGCCGCTGTCGTACTTGGATGTTGGCAAGAGTAATGCTTTGATCAATAGCAGAGGCGAGGGGATGCCGGGGACCACTGGAAAGTGCTGTGGAAAAGCATCCAAGATTGCAAAGGCATTGTCGCAGGCGACAGAACCCCAGACGACTAGAGTGTTTGTGATGAGGAAAAAGACAGCTTCCTCGATCTCAAGGTGAGGCCAGACATGGATTCCCAGTTTTGTTCCCAGCTCAATGGACCATGTCCCTCGACGGAGAGCCAAGGTGTCGACAATCCAAAGATAAAGAGTCGGCAGGGCAATGATCAGCCACGTCTTCGTCCACGGCAAAAGGAGAAGTAATTGATAGGAGAAGGTCCAGAGCATCAACATCACAGGTGCCGCCCAGGCAAGGATCAATCTCATATAAGTGCCTTCGGGATTGCCACCCCGCAACAAAATTGGCACCACAGAGGCTAGAGTGAGAATGATCTGACCTGCCCTTTTCCATGGCAGGAGGGCAGCACCGGATGTATCACGGGAATCTGCCTCGTTGCGGAGGTATGTTGCCGTGACGATGGACTTGCTGAGCAGGATTTGTAGACATGTCGTCTTCGTAAAATGGTCAGGATGGCAAAGAGCGAACCAATGGGAATAACTTACAATGTAGGTTTGAATCACAAAGAAAAAGAGCTCTTCTGCAGGGATATCCAGAAGCTTTGGACCTATTATGACATCTGCCGGGTATGCTGGATGAGGTCAGACCACTGACGAGCGAGAGACACTACATGAAACGTACTCCAAACCTTGGTTCTAATAAGATACGAATCCCTGGATTCTGGGTTAGATCGTTATAGGTTGAGTGTAGAAGTCTCCTGACATACCATGGAATGGTGTATGAAACTGCAACGACCTGCAGGAAGAGGATCTTGTAAACATCTCGCCGAGTGAACAAGGGACCCAGAATTATCGTCAGAACTATGGCTAATGGGATGGTGTAAATGAGGTGGCTGTTTTGAAGATCCCGGATGTCAGTAGCTATAGTCACCATGAACTCCGAAGGGTGATTGCGAAAGCGAACTTACACCAGCGCATAGTCGTACATGGCGCCGATATGACGAGAATACTCTGTCTCCCTTTGCGAAGCAACCTCGAGAGACTCATGAATCGAGAGACACAGGAGACATGGTAGGAGACATGGCCATTGATAAACGTAGCAAGCAGGTCCTCAAGGATCGTCGCTCATTGAAAGCCCACATAATATGCAAAAATCGAAAAAGAGGTGAAAGTGCTGAGCGAGATCTCGGAAGGAGTGGTCAATGAGCCAGCAAGTCCGCTAGGAACTAGGAGACGCAGAGCAACCAAATGAGTAGTTCCGAGAATGGGGTCTTTATTGTAAGGTCAGGAAAGAAACGGGACACCGGTACTCGTACCTATGTAACTGACAAGTGGCAGCTCGCAAGGTGGTGAATTGATAAGGTTCTGTTGGTTTGGCATGACGCGAAGAGTCTCGAGGCAAAGAAAGCCACACACCGTATCGAGTTAGAGCACCTCGGCAAGGCTAGGGCAAGGCTCTGAAGGCGGCTAAAAGCAGCGAGGCGCAGGGAAGTGCAGGCATGTGCAGGCATGTGTACTCCGTAAGTCGCTGCGTGACGTGCCGCTCAACGACAAGTGCTTGTATGTACTCACTCGTACTCGTACTCGTACAGTCTATCCGTGCATAGGTAGGTTACGGTGGTACTGCGTAGGCGTAGGCGTAGGCGGTACTGCGTAAGAATGCTAGCAACTCGTACTCCCTCCCGTACTCCGTACAATTGCCAGCACACATTGCGTCACGTAGTATCATGCACGAATTCATGCACGTCCAAACATGGCGTCCACAAATCTCGATTTCTACTCGTGGCATCATCGTCATTCTCCGCTTCGCCTGCAAACCGACTCTATCGAACCGAGGAAGCTTTTGCTTCCCTGAATTTCCTACTTGGTCAATTGATGAACTACATCATGTGGGCTCCTTGCCCATCCGTCCGCTAAGACCCTCACTAAACCTCACTACCGATCCTTCTTGACATGTGGGAGTATCTGTTTCGTCGATTTTCACTTCATTGATAACGAAAAGTGCGAATTGTGGAATGCCTGCGTCTTGTTGCACGTTGATCTTCCGCCCTTCCGCATCATTGCGACGACGTGTCTCTCTCAGCTTGGTTCAATCCCTCCTCACAACGGATCAGGTCAATGCTACCCCTCTTTCAATATGCAGGACTAGCCACATCCAAGTCACCACGACCAACAATCGGCACTTCTCAAGGCTTCTGGGAAAACCGTAGCGACTGACACGACCGGGTCGACGGGCAAGCAGACGGCCTCTCCTTCATCCAGCAACTTCAACTTCGCCTCGTCCGTCTCGATCCCCAATGTCTAAAGTTATTCTCGTTGGGACCTCGTGCCAAAGATCTTTCCAATGGCGGGCTCCGATGCTGCGAAGCACAAAAAGGCACAACCGCACCCCTATCTTAGCGGCAACTTTGCGCCGGTCCATCAGACTGTGCCGTTGACACCATGTACCTACACAGGCACAATACCAGAAGAGCTCGTGGGAGGGGAGTATGTTCGGAATGGAGGGAATCCCGTCTCGAACGAGGACCTCGGCCGGGATGCGCACTGGTTCGATGGAGATGGTATGCTGAGTGGAGTGACATTTACCAGAACGACCGATGGAGTCCAGCCTGAGTTCGTCAACCAGTATGTTTTGACAGACATCTTTTTGTCCACCATCGCGTCACGGCGCTTGCGTACCCCTCTTTTGCCCAGTATCGCTGCGCTGGTCAACCCGCTTTCGTCCCTGTACAAGGTCATTTTCCTGGTGTTTCGGACCGTCATCTTTGTGATCCTGTCGTGGTTGCCGGGCTCGACACAGGTCATCAAAAAGATCAGCGTCGCCAATACCGGCATCATTTTCCACGATGGCCGGGCTCTGGCCACCTGCGAATCAGGTCCGCCCATGCGAGTCAGCCTTCCAAGCTTGGAAACCATTGGCTGGTACAATGGTAAGAGAGCAGAAGGCGAGCCCGGAGGCGAAGAAGGCCCAGGCTTCGGAGGTGAAGGCATACTCGGCTTCATGAGGGAATGGACGACTGCGCACCCAAGGGTAGATCCCCGGACAGGAGAGCTGATACTCTTCCATTCAACCTTCGCGCCACCGTACGTCCATTACTCAATCATTCCTTCTACTCACAAACCCATCGTGTCGACAACACCATTGGAAAGGCCGACGAGGCTGCTAAATGCTCCCATCCCCGGGATAGCATCGGCCAAGATGATGCACGACTTTGGTGTTTCTTTCAACCACACCGTCATCATGGACCTACCGCTGTCTCTTGACCCCCTCAACCTGGCCAGGAACATGCCGGTAGTGGCCTATGACCCCATGTCAAAGTCTCGATTTGGGGTCTTTCCGAGAAATTCGCCAGAGCTTATTCGCTGGTTCGAGACCAAGGCTTGTTGCATATTCCACACCGCCAATACCTGGGACGATCAAGTCATTAACAAAGAGACTGGTCGAGTGGACACGATCAGCGTCAACATGCTGGTCTCTCGATTGACGTCGGCTTCGCTGGTTTTCTCGGCCGGTAATGTTGCCGCACCGCAGCCGACAACCCTCAACGGCACCGAAGAAGAGGAACAGTGTCGACCGTATTATTATCAATTTGGCATGGATGATTTCAGGTGCAACCGGATCAACCACCAATTTGCCTTGAGTGCCGTTCCCTTTGAGTTTCCGAGTGTCAATGAAGAATACGTCATGGGACGAGTCAGATACATTTATGGCTGTTCAACCTCCGAAGGCTCATTTGGCGCTGCTCTCGGCAGAGCAGTCAAAATCGACTGCCTGGTCAAAGTCGACGCGGAGACCTTGATCAGCCGAGGAAAGAAAGACCCGAGTCTTGTCTCGGTCACTGGATGCGTAGACATGAGGACAATTCCAGACATTATCAGCGCCGACAGGAGCAAAGAGGATCCGATCTCGGTGTTTCAACTGCCACCTGGATGGTACGCTCAGGAACCTCGCTTTGTGGCACGTCACAATGGTGAAGGCGAAGATGACGGGTGGTTGTTGACCTACGTCTTTGATGAATCCCAGTTGGATGAGGATGGCGAGTGTCGACCTGATGCCATCAGTGAACTGTGGATCATTGACGCAAGAGACATGACTACCATTGTTGCTCGGATTCAGTTGACCCAAAGGGTCACTTATGGTCTCCATGGCAGCTTCATCACTGAAGATCAGATCAAAACTCAAAGACCTATTGAAACGATTCGCGGCATCAAGGAACTGGATCACCTCAAATCGGAGGGTGGTCTCTGGTCAAGGGCCAGAAACCGACTCGAGGGATTCCTCGGATGATCTACCTACCTAGTTACACAAAGTCCAATAAATAACCCTAGACGACGACAGCCGTCTTCTTTTTTTCTGATGTGGTGGAGTGGCTTTTTGGGGCGGGTTTTGATTCGTTTTCCTCACAACAAGAAATTCAGTATTGATAAACGGAGAAACTGTATAGATTTAAGAATTATTCCCGCAATGCTAAGGAGGACCTATTTTGTGATTTTGTGAGTCGGTAAACAACAGCAAAGCGCTCAGGATGAGATGTATTTGGGTCATGTTTCGTTCATTTCTAGCAAGAGGTCTCGGCCAATATTCGTCCTTGCAATGTCCCTGTATTCTCTTTCGGTTCTGGCCGAATATGCGTTTGAGGGCCTCGAGGGTTGAAGGAGAGAGAAAAAAAATGAGAACTTTGTTCGTGGTGACAACGAAAAGTCGGTCAACCCTGGAGTAGATATCTACCTACATACCTAGTAAGTAGTATGGTACTTAATCTGTGCCCCCTTAAAGGCCCTGGAGGGTCAAAGATTATTATTACTGGAAAACAAACCAAAAGAAAAGCATCATTGGGATACATTTGGACAGCACAACACAGCCATATATAATAGTGTGAGATGTAAGGTGTGAGATTGAAGGAAAAAAAAAACCAAAGGGTGTAAGCTGCTGCGTCATTCACAGAGTAATCTCCAGGTAAATACTACCTCTGCTTACCTCCCAACCACCATTCGACACATGCTGGTAAAGAGCCTATCATGATGCGTTACCTAGGGTATCTATGCATGAATGCGCACGTCTCACACACTATCGCTCATCTGTTGTTTTTGCAGTGACAATGCTTTGCACATGCTGTGTGCCGTGCGTCGTGTTGTCGTGCGCCATGTACTGTACACGCCGTGATATGGCTTGTGTATCAAATATTAGTACAGACTCACGTATGTGGGGGAAAAAGATCCTCTCTCGCATAAGTTCCGGTCGTGTTGGTAACAACAGCATGACGACAATATCGTTGTCGTTGTGTTCGAGAATAGCAGTGACTTGGAAAAAGAAACTTGTTTTGGGAAGCTCACCTACCATTGGTACTTCGGTAAGGATTGGGAATTTGACCGCCTTGATACACACAAGAAAATTAAGAGGAGGTACTGTAGGGGGACCAGCCAGCCAGTCTGACTAGGGTAGTGTGTACGAGTACGACCCAAGTTCCACGTAGCTTAAGGCATCCAGAGGTACGGAGCAGTCAGGTTATCAATCAAGACCATTTCGAAATTTACTTACTCCGTACCTCAGACGAGACATTGGCATGAGAATAAGATCAGAATAGATGATCACAGATCCAAGAAAAAAACAAAACAAACACAGAACTAGTCTCGGTTCAACAGTCAAGTACCTAGGTAATCATCAATCCATTATACAACTCCGTACATGCTACCACGCAACCACCCTCATCAAACCTCCATGGCGAATTCATATTAAGGTATACTCCTCTTTGTTTTGGGTAAATTCTGTAAATGCCCATACACCATCACCATCAACCTTCATCAACTACCGTCTAAGGGAAGGGTCATACTCTGTACGAATACAAAAACACCGATAGACTGTGTGTGTTTCATTGTACAAACTCGAACCTCGTTCATTGAAAGTGTAGACTGTAGAAGATAAAATTTTCCCAAAACTCCAGCGTGATCCCTAGTCAGAACCCCAAACCGAGGATCGTAAAATGCAACAATGAAGAAATCAATCTTGAAAGTTTGGTTGAACTTATGACGACTTGGGGTGTAATCTTCCCTTCATCTTGAGTTTGTGTGAGTTGCCAATGCCGTTCCCATTGACATACTCTTCGGGAACCTTGGGCCACTTGTCAACACCATCGAGGAGGGCAACGGCCATACCGCCGGCCATGTGTGTTTGGACGTGGCAGTGAAACAGGAATGCGCCGGGGTTGACGACTTCGTAACGTAGAGCCATCCAGGTGTTGTTGGATTCGGATGGGGTGGTGGTGTACTATAAAAAAAAGAACTGTCAGCTTCCTCCACGAACAATAACGCAAGGGGGGAAAAGTTAAAACTCACCCCATCACGTAGAGGTGGGTTGACAAAGTTAAAGGTGTTTGCTGGCAGGACGGTAGCAGCCTCATCAACGGTGGTCCAGTTGAAAGGTCCAACGCCCTTGCCGAGAACGTAAGCCTTGTTGCTGTGTTTGTGCATCGGGTGAGGCTGGGCGAGAGGTCCTTGAGTCTTGATGATCAGATCAACCCATTGACCCATCTTGGTGGTGAGGACCAAGTCATCGGTAGGCAGCTTGGCTGGGTCTTGGTCGATGAGAGGAGTGGCATCTTCCATGCTGGCGTTGAATCCATCGACACCGCTGAGAGTCCACTGGTAGGCGCCGAATGGCTGGCCGAGCTTCTTGATGTTGAACTGGTAGGTGATGTCGGCCTTCTTGGCTGGTGGGTTTGGCGGGTACGGTGCGGCCTTGACGTCGTTGAATGGACGGAGCAGAGTGAGGTTGGCGCCGGCAAAGTTCATGGTGGACAGGGCGTTGGGGTCCTCGGTCGCGGGACCGTACGAGCCCTTGTAGTTGAGCACACCAAATCCACTGATGATCTGGTTGAGACCGTTGTTGGCGACACGGATCGCGTACTGCGCAGGAGCCTGGTTGAGCTGGACGAGCACCGAGTAACGGTCGCCGTTGTTGATCATGACCTGGTCGACGAGTTGGGGGACCACATAGCCTCCGTCAACAGCATACACCCACATCTTGTGGCCGTCAATGGTGAATTTGAGAAGCTCGAAGCCACCTGGGTTGATGAAGGTGAAGGCAGCCCATCCCTTGGCCGGGTCGACGTCGAAAGTGGCCATCTCGCCCGTTGATGGAGTGCACTCAAAGTACGCATCGGGTGGCAGGGTATCGATCTTGAAGCTGAAGTTTCCTTGGGTGGGAATCAAGTTGGGAGGCAAGCAGCCCTTGTTGGTCATTTCCGATGGGCTGACAGTGGCGAGCATGGGAAGAACCTTGGGGGAGGTGTAGGCAGTTATTTCGCCTCTGCTCAAGCAGTATTGCGAACCTTTGCCGTTGATGATGATGGCGTCAGCGCAAGAAATGTCGACATTGGCGGCCTCTTCTTGCTTGTGGAACTCGGCTGAAGTGTACTTGACATAGTCAGACACAAAGATGACTTCTTGAGACTTTTCAGCGGCGACCATGGCGGCGACGGCAGCTGTATCGTTGCTGATCAAGGAAAAGGGCTTTGGCGCGTTCTCGGCGGCTTTGATGATGATTGCTCCATAGAGTCCGTCCATCATCTGCGAGCGGTAATGGGCGTGATAGAAGTATACCCCTGAAGCGTCTGCCGTCCACTTGTAAAGGTACGAAGAACCAGGAGAAATAGGCTTTTGGCTGAGACCTGGGACACCATCCGACCATGGAGTTCCCTGCTGCACGATACCATGGAAGTGAACTGCCGTTGCATCTGGCATGTTGTTGTGAACCAGGAATTCCACCTCATCGCCAACGGTGGCCTCCAATGCTGGGCCGGGAAAGGTGCCATTGACGAGGATCATCTTCTTGGGTTTGCCCCCGATGGGCGAATAGTCCTCCCATGTTAGGTCTACCTCGAATTTCACCTTCTTGGCTCGTTTCTCTAGTGAGGATACCGAAGAGGACGAGGGGGCAGCATATGCAAAGATAGCGAATGACAGAAGCGAGAGTAGGACAATCAGCCTTGAAAAGGCCATTGTGAAAATAGTTGATTGTTTAAACGAAGGAAAAGAAAAAGCAAAACGAACAACGAGTGTGTTGTGATGCGTGCAAGGGAAGTAAAAAGAAGAATGCTATAGTACGAGTAACACAAGAGGAAAGATGTTGTGCATGTGCGAGGTTGGGGGAGGTATATTATCCTCAACGGCCAGGATCGACCATCAGCCCAAGCCGGCCATGCTGCAGCTCTCCAGATGAGACTTCGGCTCGTGACAGGACATCGGGGAATTACAGCGCCACGATTGAACTGGAAGCAGTGGCCTGGCTTGGTACTGAAAATTGCAGATTGAGAGTTCTTGTCCCTGTATTAGCGTCTTAGCTTGCGGATTGCTTCTGGGGCTGATGTTGCTGGGCATGGGTAACGCATGACACACAGACTTCTTGCAGTGAGAGATGCATGCCTTCGGCAACCTCGTGGCTCACCCATCCAATGGAGAGGCCGGTCTTGTGGAGGAACCTCTACCTCTTTCGGTCTGCCCGGCTGCAGGAACAGGAGCTCGAGGCTGGGTAGATCAACCCGCCGAGATAAATGGTACGAGATAGGCGGGAGGCTGGCAGCAAATCTCTCCATGATAAGGCTCAATATATTTTGAGATAATTGATAATGTACTTGTCACTTTGATGATGCAACGCCCACTATACCTGTCGAACTCGATATATCGATAATAATCTTACCTGAGCCCGAGCTCAGCAATAGCGAGGCTTTCTTTGTGACAGAAACTGTGTGTGGTGGCACGGGCGATGCCAAGTACAAGGCCCATGGTTGTCTGAGAAGCGACAGGGCCGGGTGGAGGTTGGGACTCTGATATCCGGATTTTCTCTCCAAGGCTAGCCAATCTGAGTACAGTCTTTCCGTCTCCCTCGGTGTCTAGCAGTCATGGCTTGCCAAGAGCAAATTCAAACAAAACGAAAAGTTGTTCTGTCGCTGAGAGTAGAGACAGCTTGGCCGATCCGCGAATAGTGACCGGTCTCTTGGTAGAGCCTTGGTAGGGTGGGATGACAGAGCCCATTGGTGTCAGGTGAGAGAAGGCGGCCTCCATAGGGAACGCCTACCAAGGCTTTCTCTGAATACCAAGCCCCAATCTTATTTAGGGGGTGTTTCTTGAAGCTGTTACAGTGTAGACTGAGCGCTTTGGATCATAAAGCAGGGCCATGTCGCTGGATAGCAATTTCAACTTCTTCGAGGTCCCTCTGGTCCTTGAAGTCTAGAAGCCATCTGGTCAGTGCTGTAGGGGTTGAGGCCGACTCGTCAACATTCGGGGAACAGGAACAGGAACACAAGATCGACTTTTTCGCGTGTCAGCACTTAGCAAAGGCGGCGGAGTCTTCGTCTGCGGGAAAGATTTTTCTCTCGTACTGTCCAGTCGGTGGTGGTTCCTCGTCGCTCAACGCCATTTCAATTCACTGTTATCACCTACAGTACTGTAGGTAGTCACGAGGTTGCAAAGGGAAGGTAAGGAAACATCAGTGGAACCATCGAGGATGTTTGCCGAGACGCCAAAGAGATGACTGCCGAGTCCCATGAGTCTGGGCATTGTTAGTGTGTTCGGGGCGCTGAGACCCTCCGGAGACCCTCCCCTATATTTGGGTCTTTGGGGCCTACTAGGCGCCATCGCCTTACCTAAGAAGCCCCCCATATGTGAATCTTACCGAATGCACCGCAAGCCCAAAACACCTTCCATAGCAGCCAAAAAACCACTCGCCAAGTGCTTTCCGTCGTTCTAGACAACGCCCGTTTATAGATTCGATTTTTCTTATCTTCTTCTTGGCCTCAGTAAGCCACAAACAACAAAAGTTGGGACTTTTCGGCCTTCCACGCCGTAAGCCTTCTCAGATTTCAACCATGACCATGTCGCCCAGGATCAAGGCTCCCGCAAGGCTTTTCTAGAAGATTGCGCAATATCGACCCATCGAGATCATAGCTAGCTACCATGCTTGATATGCTTGATACTATCTGATTATTGGACTTTACTTCACACCTGAGCCACCACCAGGTCAGAAGGGCATTATGTAAGTGACACGGCATATCTTCTATCAAAGGTATTCCATGCACAGTTGGGTAGGTGAGGCGTTCCCGCCGCATCGCACAGAATGAATGGAAAGTGGTTTAGGCTGAATCCCTTGGACCAACGAACATCCTCGTCTTCCCCATGTGACGCCCGAACAGTGACTGCAAGGGTGTTTGCCTGTTGGGCGCATCCCGCCTTCATCAGACCACAAAGAAACGATGAAGAGGATTTATTCTATATTTGTTTGACAAAGGGATCACATGCCTACATCGCTAAGCAAGTGATTCATAACGCAAGCATAACCACATTATCGATTGACAGTCTAGGTGTTTTATGTAAATCCATCAGATTTGGATTCTTGTCCTGCTTACTCCGTACTCCCGCATCCATCATCACAAAAGAGCGGGGTTTGGACAGTAATGTCATCATCATCGCCACCACCCTACACGGACTCGCGCGGTCGCGAAGACCAGCGGCTACCGCCCTACCGAGCGTCGCATGGCTTCGCCAACAGCCAAGAAGAACTAGCCGCGCTCAGAGACTTTGCTCAGTCCAAGCTATACGTTGATCCGGGCACGAATGGCATGCTCTCGGAGATTCGAGGCTTCGGCTTGAGGAGTCTCTCTGTCGGCGCGCAGCCCGCGTCGCAAGAGAGTGCTGTTGCTGGACTGACCCCGGAGACAGATGAAGAGAGGAAGCAACGCAAGGCCTCCGAGAAAGCGGCGAAAAAGACTGAGCACGAACGCAGAGGCAGTCTCACCGAAAGACTGGCCAGAGTCATCAGTGGTGTCAACAACGGCGGCGGCAGCAAAGACGGCGTTGGCTCGTCAAAGTGAAATTGTGCTTCAACGAACACATGAGCAAGCAATAATAACAAAACACCAACGACGGCTAGGCGGTCGCTTAACAAGCCTATGCGGCAGATGCATGACAGACAACTACCCGTTGTTCCAGCAAACCAAATCCAACACCAGCAGATTCTTCTTCTTGGATGGGCACAATATGACAGGTTATGACATTGATGGAATATCATTACGCATTCTCGGCGATGTAAGAATATGGACTCCCCCCAAGACGTCACTTGAGATGTATAGGGTTGGCAAAGTGGACTCGCTTTTTTATGATGTTGACGCTGGTGACGCCTTTTCTTATTTTTGTTTTTGTACGGTGATACAACAAGCCAGGGCCAGGACTTTGGGACACAATCAGTCTCGGGCAGCTGTACTTTTACGTCCAGACCCTTGGCCTGCCGTACCTACAGTTTTTTGAAGTCAAGACTCAGTACCTTGGTACAAGATATTTTTGCCAGCCACGCAATTTTGATAGTGACTATCACTCCCGTACTCCATCCTCTTTTTTTCAATTGACACGTTTTATTGACATTGGCACGGAGTACGGACTCCATAAGGATGAAATGAAAACAACAAAATTATTGGCAATGAATCTCATCAATCTTCACCTCGTAGTCGTATGCCATGTTCGGGGGGATGCGTCCTTTTCATCTCTCAATACGTGCCATGCAGCATGCGCTAACAACAATTCACTTCAACTCGACTTCGTCACCCTCTCCCACAATCTCGACCGTGCGTCCACCTTCGTCTAAGCTTCTCCGTCCGGCCTCGAGGATTGCCGTGGTGAGGATGGTGTTTCTCAACGTCGGCAACCCCCTCCTATCCAACTCGTCGAGGCCGACCCGGCCTTGATTCACGGCCGTGACGGCGTCGATGAACTTTTCGAAACTCACATAACCATATCCTCCCTGCCCGGCAAAATTCCCTTCCTCGTCCGGCGCGTACCGCATGTAAAACGGGTTGAACCATTTCAGGGAGCTACCGGAGTGGTCATTTTCGTCCACGACGTCGTACCCTCGTTTGGCCTGGTCGACTTTCACTTCGCCCTTGGACGCGATGTAGTGGAAGTGTTGCTGAGAGTGCACTCCCGCGTTCATCGGCGCCGTCCAGCTTGCCGTGTAGATGCCGGTGGCTCGCTTCCCGATGTCTCCGTCGCCGTGGCTCTCGGCCCCCTTGTTGACCCAGTCGACCAGCAAGGTGATTGTGTCCTCGGTGCCCTGGACGCACCCGACGGATTCTGAAATTCCGACGCTCGCGCTCGCTCGCACACTTGCCGGTCTCCAACCGGCGTCTCTCACCATCCACTCGCAAATGTCGACGTGGTGGGAGTTGAGGTAGTAAGAAATGTCCGACTCCCGGCCGGCCCAGGCCTTGAACGTCTCGAGCTGCGACTTGGGCTGGGACATGTAGCTGTAAAAGTAGTTGAAGTCGCCGAGGTCGCGGGCGCGGAACCGGGCGTCGGCGTACGCCGGGTCGAATCGTTTGTGGTGCTCGACGTACACGAACACGCCGTGTCTCCGGGACAGCGCCACGAGGTCGAGGTGGTGAGAGAGGAGTTTCGTGGCGGGCTTGGTGAGCATGACGTGGATCCCCCGTTCGATGGCGTACTTTGCGATCTCGTGGTGAGTCGAGTCCGGCGTGAAGATGGTCACGGCGGACCCCTTGGGGAGGGCGTCGATTGCGGTCTTGTACGCCTCCGGGTCCGATGTGTCGTCGGACGGGAACGACGAGAACGACACGTCCAGTCCGTTGTAGGCTCCCGAGATGTTCTTCTGGAGGTGTTGTCTGATGGCCGGGAATTTGCGACCCGACACGCCGGCCATCGATAACCCCGAAACCTTTCCTCGTCGACGAAGGTCGAACACTATATCGGGATGACGGAGGATTTTGTGTCAGTCTCTTTTTTGGACCGTCTTGAATTGGTTGGCATTTTTGGCCAGTTCAAAGGGTTTATACGACATTGGTATTGCTCATCTGACGTTGTAACCGTCTAGGAAGAGCAATTCCACGGTAATGGTGAGACTCACGTGTCAAGCCCACCACTCCCACTTTCTTATCTGATGTTGAGGCAGCCCCGGAGACGAAACCGGTAGTGTACTCCCCGGTACCTACCATCAATACCGCTGGAGGTGCCATCGTTGCAGCGTAAGACGATCTTGTCTTTTGGTGTTATTCTGCTTTCAAGTGTCTGGCGTACAACGCCCTTTTTCGACTCTTGCGTTGCTGTGGTTGATGCTTTGTATATATCGGTTATTGAATTTTCATCATGTTGTTCAAGTACGGAGTACGGCAAATGAATTATCCATCTGCGGCTATTTAAATGGCGGGGGAATGTTTCCGAAGTGTTTTAACCGCGATCCAACATCAGCATTTCCCTTGACCACCTATCTGAGAAATATTACTATAGGTACCAAGTGGTGAAAGCATGACAAGAAACAGATTCTGTTGCACGGTTCTCATAGAAGTCAACCTACGAGGACGATCAGCCGTTCTCCCATCATGGAGCCTTATGCTCAGAAATTGATGTACTTTAAGTATACTTCATGACTCAGCCCAGACTCATTCCCAGTGTTTCAATAAATAGCCCACATATCCATATCACTATGGCTGGGTAGAGAGAAAGAACATAATTCAAAGGTACCTTCGTAGCCTGACTAGACCTCAAGTAGTAGACTGTCCATAACAATTCCAACCAGTCGCTGGAGAGCGATACTGAGGCGACCAGTCAAATAGGAGGAGCATTTCCTGCATTAGGAATGGTCGTGCTGCTGAGATAATTGCGCTTCCGACCCCTGTCGGATCGAGCAGGTTGTTGCGATATTAGATCCTCGCGGAGTCACGGCAGCCCCGTGTCATCTTGTGAGATGCCATAGGGCAATAAGGCGTCATTTGCTAGAGGTGCTGACATCTCGTCGTACCTGTCACAGCCGAACATAGTCAAGGAGAGCATCTTACCTAACGGGCTAGGATAGCGGACCCTTCAAAGGAGAAGCCATTCAAACGTCGCCGTGGATTGGGTCTTGTGTACTTAAGGCTGAGCGAATTTACGAGATAGCTGACCTAACGGACTTTGATGGTGGTCGAAACTGTAAAGTATTTGAACACCGCATTCCCGAGAGGGCGCTTTCTCCGGTTCTGATGCTGTGACAAGGTTGCAGAAGCTCAGTCGGAACCGAATCTGTGTCCTTGAAATGCCGATCGGTAGACCTCGAATACCAGGAACTGAAGAAGAGAGGGCCGGAGCTCGTCGCGCCAAAGTTCGTGCTAATGTTCAAGCATTTAGAAGAAGACAAAGGGAAAAGAAACTTGCAAAAGACGCGGTCGTTCGCCAAACGAATGAGTTCGACTCAGACGTTGTCCTCGAGGCTGAAACAAACAGACAGCCAGAACCAGAGTCGCCAGTCACACTTCCCTTTGAGTCTGACCCAAGGGATGACGCTTTCGTGGTGTCCAAGGATGGAGAGCCTTGGTTATGGGCTATCCCATCCGAACTTGGTGCAAAATTGAATGGAACAACATACCAAGACGCATTGATCAAGGCCCTGCAAGACAGATATCTCCCTTCTCAGACGAATCTGCCGCGGATACAATACGAACCCAAGAAGAGATTCTCGATATGCTGTTCGACTTGGATAACTTCGACCACCTTGGATATGGGCAAGCCCGAGTGCAAAGTGTTGATGCAAGCCCTCCTAGCGGCTTCATTAGCAATCATTGGAAGAGAACGAAAAGATGAAGAGATGACTCTGCATGCAGCCTATGTGCAGACTGAGGCCCTGCAAAAACTGCGCTTCGCTTTGACCAAGTATTCCGAGGGAGACAGAAGCATATGCCCAACCATGCTTTCACTGACATCTCTGACCTGCGCAATGTCGGAACTCATCGCCAATCAGTCGTGGGACAACTTCAACCGCCATCTACTAGGTGTCGGTGCGCTGCTATTTCATGGTGGTCCCGAGGGCTTAAGTAGTGAATCCGCGCAGGAGCACTTTTATGGATATCGCGTTACGCAAGCACCTTTCTTATTCATGAACCGACAGCGAGCTTTCCTGTCCAATCCAGAATGGCTCGAGTTTCCTTGGAAGAAGGACCTCGAGCTTGCACAACGCCCTTTGCATACCATGCTTGACATTGCCTTTACGATCCTACCTGAGATTGTAAAGCAGGATATGCCAAAGAGATGGTCGCTGTCATGTCTTCAAGGACGCCTCGAACGAGCAAAAAGGGTGGCGCACGAATTGACTGAATGGGAAGACGACTTACGCTCACAACACAGAGGCGTCCTGTACAAACAAAGACCTGCAACATGGGGTGGTCTCGATGATTATTGCTTTGAATTTCCTTTGCTTTCTACCGGGGTAGCTTTCAGCATGTACACGGCCGTCCGAGTCCATGTGGCAGCTCTCATGGCCGCAGTTGTCAATGACATCCTCATTCGCGACCCAAACGCTGACGTGGAGCGTAAGCCGGCTGTGCTCGAAGCATTACGTTGGTCAAGACTGGCTTGTCAGTGCCTTGAGTTCTTCCACAAAGGCCAAGTCGAATTCGCCGGGCGTATCGTAACACTCTGGCCACTGGAAACTGCTTGGGAATTTTTCATGAGAAGTCAAGCCGATGGGGTCCTGAATGTCTCGAGGGAAGTGGCTTGGTGTCGAGGAATAGCGGAGAAGCTTTCAAACATGGGTATACCGCCGTTTCAGTGGAGGTGATTGTGGCGATGCTCGCAAGAAGTCGAAGATGCCGGCACTTTAGGCTATACGTGCCGAAGACTGGAGAATCACAAGAGTGAGTTCTGTTTCAACGATGATTTCGAGATGGGATGCGATAATCCTAAGCAATACGGATTGTCAACAATTTGGGACCGTGGAGATACCATATTACCAGTACTCGTAGTTAGTCTCAGCAAACCTCTACAAGACTTGATTCGACATGAGGAATCTCGCATAGTTTTTGGGACTAGATAGAAGTGGGTTTGCTCCATGCCAACTCAAGGACGGATTTGAGCATACTCTGCGGACGTACTCGTACTCGTACCCGTTCCCACTGTGAGTGGTCTAAATGATATTTCGCCAGGGAAGAGTGCCAAGCAGCGATCGCAGTAGCAGGTCGTGCACAGCCTCGAGGGAAACAGTACGAGTAGATGTCGAGAAGCGTACATTCTAGACTCGTCGATCAGCTTGCGATCCTTTTAAGGACTGAGGGTGAAAAAGCTTGAACGCCTGAACTCTCTAAAGTGAGAGCTGCGCCACAAGTTGTGGCGAATAATCACGTGAAATATGCCAATATGTGGCTTGTTCCTGACGCTTCCGACGCCTGATTTCCAGCATCAAATCAAACTGCCCAAATCTCCTCAATTAGTCGTTACTCCTACTCTGTGATACGCGTTTCCAACGCGCTTTCAGCTCGCAACATCTTTTCCTCTGACGATGGTGGCACAGGAAAACCCTTTGTGTTAGTGATGCTTATTGACCTACGGAGCAGCTTTGAAGTGCATCGTCTTCCCCGCCATTGTTGCTGTCAACGTGAATGACGCAGTCCAAGGCGAAGACAAGAAAGCCAAGGAACGACAGATTATCCGCCAAGCAGCCAATTCAGTATGAGAATGTCGTGATGCATCCTCGGTCAAGCTTGGGATACTGTGAATGAAGAGGAGAAGAAGAAAAAGAAATATACTTCTTCATGACTGGGCTGTACCAAAGACACTGTCGACCTCAACATGGAGCCTGAACCACGTGAGTACCGAGTAAGGATACCCGTGCTCGTACTCGTACGGAGATCTATGACGTGACTAAGCAAGGCGGGAAAAGGCATCGCCTCTTTTGTGCCCCGACAGACAATTCAGGGGCAGCTGTCCATTCACTACATGATTGTCTATCAATCCGATATCTACCAGCTTTGTGGATGGGTGAAAGCATGAAACAGCCGAATCACTCCACATGCCTGACCTCTGGATCGAGCAATCTGAGCGCCTGCTCAAACATGTAAAACTGAGGTGGGTGGGTTTGTGTAACTTGCCCAGGCTGCACCTACTTTGCACAGCCTCCTTTCACGTTCTGGGCACCAGCTCAACAACAACACGGGGCAATTCAGTTGCCAGCCATCAACTGCACCGCCCTTGTTGAGAACCCAAGATCATATCAAGGTTTGTACCCTCGCAAGGCGAACTCTCTATAATGTTTATACGCTCGATTGCCTTGCATCTCTTCTTCATCAAATCAATATGTCTCTGCGACTGTGATACACGCCTTGAATAAGGCTGAAAAAGAGGCCATGTCTGTTGCTTGATTCTACTAATTTCCGCAAATTATTTCAAGGCAGTCTCGTTCCTTCACCGGTAGTGCGAAATGGGTGGCCCAAATCCTCACGGCCCCCGGATTACCGTGGATACATCGGTATGAACACCCAGGTTATATTCGGATTCTTGTCTCTCGATGGCTAACTTGATGGTCATAGAACCTGTACGAACAAGGCTCAATATCAGCGCCGTTGAGTCACACGAGGAGTCCTAGTATGACGACGCCGCCTCAGACAGCTGTTGATGAGAACTCCTATTTATCTCCTACAACGCCAGATCGGAAGCACACTTTCGATGGATCAACACTCAACTCTCAGTCAAGCGATGCTGCATTCCGCTTCCGATCAAACTCGGGAATCTCTGCGGCATCCTCTGCCACAGTATATTCCAGAACCAGCCTCCAGTATGAAGCTGTGGATGATGCCCTCCGGCCTGATAAGGGCAATGAGAAGGACTTCGTCGTCCAGAACAACCCTTTCGCCTTCACCCCCGGCCAGTTGAATAAGCTCCTCAATCCCAAATCTCTTTCCGCTTTCAAGGCCCTCGGCGGTCTGCGAGGTCTGGAGAAAGGGCTGAGAACTAGCATCACAGCGGGCATATCAGTAGATGAGACCCGCCTGGACGGCCAAATCTCTTTCGACGAAGCAACAACAGCCGGTAAAGAGAAAGTATCATACGGTGATATACCACCGCCATCTGCACCGTTGAGGACTGAGACGCAAGGAGTCGGCACTTCCCAATTTGATGACCGGTTAAGAGTATTTGGAGACAATCGACTCCCAGAACGCAAACCAGATGGTATCCTAGTCCTAATTTGGAGGGCTTACAACGACAAGATCCTCATCCTTCTTACGATAGCTGCAGTCGTCTCGCTCGCGCTTGGTATTTATGAGACGGTCGCCGGAGATTCCGGTGTTGATTGGGTAGAGGGTGTTGCTATCTGTGTCGCCATCGTGATTGTTGTCACTGTGGGTGCAGCGAACGACTGGCAGAAGGAACGCCAGTTTGTGAAACTCAATAAAAGGGTAAGTTGAAAGTTTGTTCCCTTGTATTTGGCAACATATGCTAACATCCTCTACAGAAAGATGATCGAGAGGTCAAGATCATCAGATCGGGTAAATCGATCCAGATATCCGTCTATGATATCACGGTCGGTGACGTGCTGCATCTCGAGCCCGGAGATGCTGTGCCAGCGGATGGTATCTTCATTTCCGGTCATGGCGTCAAGTGCGACGAATCTTCTGCAACTGGTGAATCAGACCAGATGAAAAAGACCCCTGGCGATGAGGTCTGGCAAAGGATCCAAGAAGGTACAGCCACTGCGAAATTGGACCCTTTCATCATCAGCGGCTCCAAAGTGTTGGAGGGTGTGGGTACATACCTTGTCACGAGCGTCGGCACGAACAGCTCTTACGGTAAAATCCTGATGAGTCTACAAACCAAAAACGATCCCACGCCATTGCAAGTCAAACTGGGAAAGCTTGCAAATTGGATCGGTGGCCTGGGCTCATCGGCTGCTGGTCTCTTGTTTCTGGTCCTCCTTATCAAGTTCCTCACACACTTATCTTCCGACAGCCGCCCGGGCGCGGAGAAAGCCCAAGATTTTCTGGACATCCTCATTGTCGCAATCACCGTCATTGTTGTCGCTGTCCCTGAAGGTTTGCCTCTAGCTGTAACCTTGGCGCTCGCGTTCGCAACAACAAGAATGTTGAAAGAGAACAATCTTGTCCGAGTGCTCAGGGCATGCGAGACCATGGGAAATGCCACGACTATCTGCTCAGACAAAACAGGCACTCTCACCCAGAACAAAATGACCGTGGTTGCTGGCACAGTTGGAGCGGATACAAAATTCACTTCGTCGCCTACCGAGAAGTCCAAATCTGGAACAATGTCTTTTGCAGAAACGTTCAGCAAGCTGAGCGCCCAAATGAAGGAGTTGATCCGAATCTCGATTGCACTCAACAGTACAGCTTTCGAAGGCGAGGAGAAAGGAGTTCCGACTTTTATCGGCTCGAAAACCGAGGTGGCCATGCTCACCTTGGCCAAAGAGCAGCTCGGTCTTGAGAACCTGGCTACTGAGCGCTCAAATTTCAAGATCAAGCAGCTTATTCCGTTTGATTCCGCGAGGAAGTGTATGGGTATCGTCATCAAGTACCGTGGCAGCTATCGGCTTCTCGTGAAAGGTGCCGCAGAGATCATGCTGTCCAAAGCTACGCAAACCATCTCGAGTCTTTACGAATCTGAAGGGTCTTGCCAAGTAGTCGAGCTGACTACAGCAGAGAAGGAGGGCATTTCTGCTACAATTGACGAATACGCCCAACACTCTCTTCGCACGATTGGCATGTTGTATAAGGACTTTCCGCAATGGCCTCCCGCGGATGCGAAAACACTCGAAGAAGACCCAAAGATGGCAGATTTTGACGATGTCTTCCACGATATGACGTGGATTGGCGTGGTCGGTATCCACGACCCTTTGAGAGAAGGCGTTGTCGAAGCTGTTGCTCAGTGTCAGCACTCCGGTGTCGTGGTCCGTATGGTTACTGGAGACAACGTAACAACAGCTCGTGCAATCGCACTAGATTGCGGCATCCTTCATTCAGATGATCCCAACGCTGTTATGGAAGGTCCCAAATTTCGCCAGCTTTCCGACAAGGAAATGGACGCAGCCCTCCCAAAACTACGCGTCCTAGCTCGATCATCTCCAGAGGACAAGCGTATTCTGGTCAGTCGTCTCAAGCATCTCGGCGAAACGGTCGCCGTGACAGGCGACGGCACAAATGATGGGCCCGCGCTGAAGATGGCCGACGTCGGCTTCAGCATGGGTATCGCCGGCACTGAAGTTGCAAAAGAAGCTTCGTCCATCATCCTTCTGGACGACAATTTTTCGTCGACCATCACCGCGCTCATGTGGGGACGGGCTGTCAACGACGCGGTCAAGAAATTCCTCCAGTTTCAGATCACCGTCAACATTACCGCCGTGGTCTTGACTTTTGTGTCTGCCGTGTCCAACGACTCGAACCACTCGGTGCTCACCGCGGTCCAACTTCTCTGGGTGAATCTCATCATGGACACACTGGCTGCATTGGCCCTTGCGACGGATGCACCGACCAAGAAGATCCTCGACCGGCCTCCACAGCCCAAATCCGAGCCCTTGATCACCATCAACATGTGGAAGATGATCATCGGACAGGCGATATACCAACTCGTGGTCACCTTCATCTTGTACTTTGCCGGCATGTCGATCTTCAACTACGAGATGCACGAACGGGTCGAGCTCAACACCATCGTCTTCAACTCGTTCGTCTGGATGCAAATCTTCAACGAGATCAACAACCGTCGCCTCGACAACAAGTTCAACATCTTCGAGGGGATCCACCGCAACTTTTGGTTCATCGGCATCAACTGCATCATGGTCGGAGGTCAGATCATGATCATCTTCGTCGGCGGCCGTGCTTTCAGCATCACCCGTCTGAACGGTGTTCAATGGGCCATCTCCTTGCTCACCGCACTGCCGTGCTTGCTCTGGGGCGTCCTGGTCCGATGCTTCCCCGACGAGTGGTTCGCCGTCGTCTTCAACGGCGCCGTGCGCGCCATGACCTTCGTCCTCGTTCCTTTCTGGAAAGGTCTGCGCTTCATCTTTCACCCGATTGCGGAAATCTTTCGAGGAGTTTCACGCTTCTCGAGGCGAACCGCCAGGAGAGTGACAGGGAAGAAACCTTCGTCCGACGAAGAAGAAGAAGATCAATCGGCAATGACTGGTGACGCCCCGTTCGAGGGAGGATCCTCCGCTCGGGCCCAGGACGGTACGAGAAGAGTCGTGGACGAAGAGGCGGGTGTTTTTCCCGTACCGACAATCACCACCACCACCCCTGAACCTGTCAGTGCCGACCCAGAGACCGACCCGACGATCAGAGAAAACCCAGAGACGACGACGACAATAATGATACACCCCCTCTCCCTACATTCTCAGTGACCGGACCGAGCCGAGATTGAGGTTTGGGTGGGAGAAAAGACCGAGGGCCTTTTTCCACTTTTGCGTGGTGTGGTACGTCCGACGTCAGCGCGACCCGTGCCACGACACGACGACGCTCTGTTGTTTTTTCACGCGGTTCATGATGTGGATGTTTTGACTTTCTTGTCGATGTTTTTGAACTCGATTATTCCCTCTCCCGTGTGGGAGGTGACCGGCGCAGTTCTTTTTTTTGGGATGAATCATGGAAGAGGATGTCGAACGGCGGCGGTCTAAAAATGGCGACAACAACCTGTGGACGGAGCACGGAGTACGGAATACGAAGGGGGCGTTTCTTTGCCGTCGAATGGGATAGATATCCTTGAGGCTGTCGGCGTCTGTGTGGTACATTCTGTATCCCCATGTCATGTATGTACCGAGTAAGTGGTGGGAAATATCAAGAGGGTGCGTGTGGTGTGGACAAAAGTGTGCGATGTATTTCCAAGTCAAACAATGTCAAATGATAACAGAAGCACAACTCCCCCCAAAAAACACTGGAAGCAATAAGAGATTTGTCTTGGTTTGCGATCATGAAAATTTTTTCTGGATTCTAACGACGAACTTAGGACGATCAAAGGAAATAATTGACAAGAAAAATTTCCATCATCTCGTCTGCATTTCCCATTTCCCCGTAGTATCCATATTCCCTCTCCCAGCCAAAAGTTCACTCCGCTACACTCCCACAAACATACCACAACATCTCACGAGGATCTGATCTTCTGCTAGACAATGTCTCAGTCCAGGGTCTGACGACTCGTTCAAGATCCCATAAGAAAACATGATACGACATAGGAATTTGTGTATGTTCTCCATATATCGCCTGCAAAGGTTGACGTGCAATCAACCTTCAAGAGAGAGAAAAAAATAGGTCCCGAATACCCTTCTCAATGGCGAAGAAATATCTCGCCCACCATAAAACGCCGGTCCCGCTCATGACATAGTAAACAAAAGTTCTGACAGGTAGGATGATGATGATGATGATGACATAGATACAAGGTTGTGTGATGAGGGTGGTGGATTATATTATTAAATATAATGCTTGCTGTGACTTTCATTTTCTTTTTTGTAGGTCGTTTCGTGTCAAGTAATTAGTGCTTTCCAGGAGGACCGTTAGATGGACCGCCAGGGAAAGGAGGTGGAGGACCGCTTGGGATACCTCCTGGACCCATTCCAGGCCCTCCAGGACCACCAGGTCCCTTCATCGGACCCCCCGGAGGACCACCGGGAGCTCCAGGTCCTTTGCCTCCAGGACCGCCCTTTCCAGGAGGAGGACCTTTCATGGTGAGAGAGCTTCGCTTTCGGAGTTTCTCACCAAAGAGCCATAGCATAATAGGGATTGGAGTACCAATACCAATGGCAGCCAAAGCTAGGACGGTGTTACCCCAGCCATATTGAAGGGCCTTGTACATAGCAGGAGCAAACAGAGGGAAACCGAAACCAGCCAATGATCGAAGAATGGTGACTGCAGCTACGGCCGACGCTGCCAGCGGACCGTACGAGTCGACGAGATACGTGGTGACACACTGGAAAGCAGCGATCGTACCAATACCGAAGAGAAAGGCGCCAATATTAGGGACAATCCAGTGAGTGACATTTTGAGCTGACCACCCGTATACAAGGAGGCCAGTAGGTACGAAGAGTGAAAAGGGGATGACAAGCGGCATTCGATATTCGGGCTTTCCCTTACCGCGAGGGTCTTTGGCCTTGAGTTTCTGGTAGATCTTGTCGCCTGACTTGCCGCACACAGGGGCACCGATAAAGAAACCAAGACCCAGGGACAGATAGTTGAGACCAGAGATGCCGACACTTTCATGGTACACGTTGAGGAAAAGCTCAAAATAGGTCGACAGCGCCAGGTAAAGGATACCATAGGAGAATGCCATGTAGAGTGCCAGGACTTGAACGATAGGCTGGGTGAACAGCATGCCAAAAGATCGACCCATGGTCTTGGCAATCTTCTTCCAGATGGGCTGGTCAACCTCGCCTTCGCCGTCGGCGCGATATTTGTTGTCGCCGGTTCGTGTGCGGATTAGTTTGGCCTTCTTGTGGAGGATATAGGGCGCGTAGGTTTCTCTGAGTTTCCAGAACCCGCCGACGAGAATGAACAGGTTGACAATGGAGCTTGCATAGAACATCCATCTCCAGGTTGACTTCTCAGCGACCCAAGCACCAACGACAGGGCCGATAGCAGGGCCGAGCAGGGGGCCCATGGCGTAAATACCCATGGCCTTTCCACGCTCTTCAGGCTTGAAGAGATCGCCCAGCACGCCACCACCAATGGCCAGAGGAGCAGAGCCACCAAGACCAGACAAGAAACGGAATGCCATTAATTGTTCTTTCGTCTGGGCAAATCCACAGGCGGTGTTGAACGCCAAGAATATAATGTTGGAAGACTGTAGAATGATAACGCGCCCGTAAAGTTCGGACAGAGGACCCAAGAACATTGGACCGATAGCATATGCCAAGACGAAGATGGAGAGAACGATCTGCTGTTCGATCGTGTTGGTGATGCCAAAGTCCTTCGCGATCTGTGGGATAGCAGGGGCAACCATGGACGAAGCCAAGGGGGAGAGGAAGGTGAAGGATGCGGTAAGGCCAGTCACAGCCCACTTCTTCTTCGATGGCCAATTCTTCGGATTGAGAGGATCATTAGGACCTTCGAACTGAACCTGTAATGAGTTATTAGACGAGATCTTCTGTTGCGGAACACTCAAACATACCTTGTACGGGTTATCACCGCCAGGTGGACCTCCTGGGCCTCCAGGGCCACCAGGCCCTTTCTCCTTGGGCAGGAACGGAGTCGGTGTTGGGGGAGCATTTTGTGACTCGAGGTCAAACTTGCTCGGGTCCTTTCTGTCCGACATCCCCAGACCGTGGCCATGGCCATGGTCTTCGTCACAAGTGCACCAAGACTCGTGGGAATGTTTGCTCTGAGCACGGTCCATTGGTGGAGTCATTTGTTGCGAAAGGGGTCGCTTCTCGTCGCGACCATAACCATTGTGTAGTGCATTCATTGCGAGCGTCTCTTCAGATTGAGTGGGATAACGCGGTACGGACTGGTCATAAAAGGAGTCATTACTGTTGAGGTAGCCTTCTGCGAGTAACCTCTGGTTGGCGACGAAGTCGGGATTTCGATCGAGGTAATTGTCGTCACTGACCAGCCTCGAGTCGCGGGTGCGGAAAGAAGGAGCATATGAGTTCATGGAATCGCGTCCGTTTCGAGCGGTCTGCATGGATCCCTCCTCGTCATAGTGGCCGACATGATAGTCGGGGCCATCGTCGTACAGCACAGCGAAGGTAATCTCACTGCTGGCGCGGTCGGAGCCAGGTGAGGGTTCAGCAGGTAGGGACCGATGTCGGTAGGGTTCCGTCGAGTTGAGACGTCTTAGCGAAGGGAATCTCGAATTCATCGCGGGTTGAGACAAGGGACGGAGGGTGTTGCCACTGTTGCTGCGCGTGTCGTCGTCCATGGCGGCGGCGGCGTTGTCGTTCCCGGGGTAGGCGGCCAAGGTGGTCGGTCGAGGATGGTGGCTGTAGGGGTGAGGAGGTTGTTGGTGTTGATGGGCTTGAAAGGAAGGGGGACGTGAGCCAGAGTCGTAGCCCTGGGCGACTTCCCAGCTGTCCCAACTACTTGGAGCCGCCAGTTTTGGTAGGATGCAAGGTGAACGAGCGTGATGTGGCTGGAATCAAAAACGTCTGGTTGGGGGGTGTGAGGGAGAAATATTACAACCAAAGAACCGAGAGGGCGGAAGAGGAAGAGAGGCGTGTTTTGGGTGAGCGAGTGTATGGGTCAGAGGTTTTTTCTGGGAAGAGGCAGAAGTAGTAGGAGGAGGAAGAGAGACAAGAAAAGGATCCGCAAGATGAGCGAGATGACGAAGAATGGAGAGTGTGAGAGGAGAGAAGAGTAGGAGGAGAAGGAAGGGAAAGCAGACACGGGCTGAGGAGCTGGCCTGTTGGCGTTGCTGGCCTGCTGCGGGCCCTGGGATCAGAGGTTAGAACAGATGCGGATTAGGAACAGCCTTGGGAATCACTGGGCTTTTCAGGCCCGAGTTTTAGAGAGGGAGGCATTGCCCTTGGGCTGTTGAGGCCCCCCCGAATTTGGTTCCATGGGCCTGCGCCGCTCGGTGACTCGGGATCACGATGATGAGACGGACGATTTGCCCAGGGACCATGCAATAATGCTACAGTATGCTTTGACAGACGAGTCTATGTGCAATAGACTCGTACCATGACACCCTCTACAGACAAAATACGAGGTAGAATAAACAGGCCAGAGCATCAGAGCGCCAAAGCCTATTCAGTACCTAGCTCGTAATGAGTACCTAGACACCTAGAAATAACCCATGCAAACAAATACCCTGGAGGCCCTGGAGGCGTTTTTCCAGCCTCGTGAATGGGTGACTCGGGGCTCTAGCTGCCTGAACCATTTGCAAAACTCGCATATCATCACCAATAATACTGTACCTCTGTACGGAACAGATACAACGATAAGAGGGACCATGCACAACCACCTCACCTTTAGCATTTCATGCCCCCCCCGGAGAGAGAAGCTCCTCTGTCTGATCGCTTTTCGACATCATCATACTCCGTACCACGCACACACACAGTCCGTTGAGTTGTCGCATCTCACGTAAACCCCGCTGGATGCCGACACCGACATCGATCATCGCTACCCCCTACGGAGTAACAAGTAATCCTCTGTAACTACAGGAAGACGGAGTAACGGCATCAGCCTTGTTTGGATCTTCTTCTTTGCCGCCTGAAAACACGCCCCCAAGTCACAGACAGAAACCACGGAGTATGAGATTTCGTATTCGGGAGGGGGCCAGGTGGGGAGGGATCAGAGCATGTCGACAAGCCTTAGCGGGGAATTTACCAGGAACAGGGCTTCACCAGTACCGACCATTGGCCATTATCGAGGTCCATGATCGGAGTTCAGGCCTCCTCGAGCCTCCACTGTTGCTAATTATGCCGTCCGTAGCGTGTCTCGCTAGGGCGGGGCCTGCGCCGCAATCTCATCTCCCTCCCCCCTGTTTGTTTCTTTTTGCTGCTCCTCCACGGCCTTTGTCGACCGACCTCCGGCCTAGTGCGCCTCGTTGCCTAGAAGGGGGTTTGGATTGAGATGGAGTCGACCAATCTGATCCCTAGACATGCCCGTCATTGTTTTGTATGCCCGCTTATGATGATGATATGAGCAACACTACTCGTACACACGCAGAGCTCGAGCTTCATACGAGTACTTGGTACGATATCCCCAGACTCGGCCCTCTTCGCTTGAAACCGGGGAGGTCCAAGTTCCTCTTTGAAAAAGAAAAAAAAAAGCCAACAACAAACAAATCCCTCTATGCAAAAATTGTAGCTGCTTTTTTGACTCAGTACCGTACAGTACTGTACTCCGTCCGTAGAGGGATTTCACTTTGCATAAGCCAATTTGAGCCGCATCACTCCTTCGACGGCTCCTTTTTCCCACCTCGCAATCTCAAGTTGCAGGCTTGGCGACTCCCCTGATCATCTTTTTCCTTTCCCCCCAATCACCCCCCTACTGTAAGCATTCACCACTGATTCAGCCTTAGGGAGGGGGAAGAGAGATTGTCCACCGCTTCCTTTCGCTTAAACTGTGGTCTTTTTCCTTCCTGCCATGGCTAACCGACCGCCTGAGCGAAATTGTTGCAGAACATCCATACGGAGCATAGGTTCCTCGCCTATCTTTTTTCGTGCACGGGGTTTTTTTTTCAAGACGTGGGCTTTATCTACCAGCACGAGTACTCCGTACTCCTGTTCAGTAGCTTGAACATCTGCAACTGGTCTTTCGGTAGTTCATTGTTGCCGAATGCTCTCGCCGCTTAGCCTACTCGTAGAATTCGATATTCGTAATCAGCAGCTTATTCGAGTTATGCCTTTTGTTTATAGCTGTGACACCTCCAACAAAGTATCTACTCGATGGCCTCATTCTGCGTCTCTTACCGAGGTTTGTTTGCTTTCCTGTGAATATAAGACGTTGGGGAGCCGTCAAGTGATTTTACTCAAGTGGACTGTGCTGGCCCAAGACAACAGCCCACGCGAAGCAGCATGGACCCGGGTTTCGAACCGGCAATATTTTGCCGCGTGTGTGATGGGGGTGATAACCAAATGTGTCTTGATCCGTACCATATGGCCAAGGGGTGACGACTTATCATTATGATCACTTATCAACTATCATTTAGCTTGTGATAGCTTGGTCAAACAGTCCCCGCTACGAGAAAAGAAAAACGTGGAAACACTTCCCTGAAATGATAAAGCCCATCATCGGGCGGGGAAATCTGCCTCGCTGGCTTGGCCCAAGCATTTCCGGCGTCCGAAATACTCGAAGTCGTAGTCGTCTTGGGATCGTATCAGATGCGACTATTGTACTCCGTACTACCTTCCCGTGTCCCCTCCCCTCCTGTACGGAGTCAAGACGAGGCGATTTTCACCACGAGGCAAAGCGAACCTGACCACCCACACCGTGGTACATACGGATATGGCAGCTCGTATTTCGAAATCGGTCAGGTGAAGCTCCGTTCCGTGCGAGAATGGAAAAAAAAAATACTACCTCCGGCAAGTTTCGGTTGTACGACACAAAATGATTTGATGGGATGCAACAGCATCACCAACGACACGGACTGGAATGCCGGATTTGGTGACACAGTGGTGAGCGAGATGATACTGTCTACTCATGCTCGTGACGACCGACCCTTGGACTCTTCACTGTTTGTGGCATAGAATGCGACTTGCCAAGCTGGAGCTAACCCTTGGACTCCGGTCTCTATAAAAAGAACAAAAGAAGCTTCCCCACCGACGGCTCGATAAGAAACGCCGCTTCCCCGACATCTACAGCAGGAGACGTCGAAGGGAGGCTTGATGATGCTTTTCTCCTGTGAGTCTGACATGCGCCCTGCCAACGCATGGACTGGGGTTCTCCGCCGACCGACGTGCGGCTGAATCGACAGAAGCAGACTATTCGGTACTCCGTTCGAGCTGGCCTGATCGTCGAAGGAAGCATCGTAGTGGCTTTCTTGGAACTGTGTGGCCTGAGATGACCAAGGTTTCCCCAGGCAAACAAGCACAGTATGATCCGTAGGGCTGTGACCCCAGACCGTTGATGACTGCGCATTTACAGTCCACCCGGTGGCCCGCCTTGACGGACATACAATCCTCACCGGAGTATGGTTTAACTGTATGAAGCTGCAGCCGATGCCCTCATCCACCGCCAGGCCTAAACACTTGTGCCCTGGCTTTCGGGTTATCAACATCATTGCCAGTGTGGTGCCTCAGACAGCAATGGAGCCTGACTAAGTGCATACATGTCTCATCATCGCATGCGTTCATGTACCTAGAGGAAGTCCCCGACTTGTCGGCTGGATGCATGGTGACGTTACCATCCGTCCGAAGCTCACAGAATGCATGACCGCCATATAGCAATTCTAGCTTGCTTATTGGCTCGAACATTGCGTCGTTCTCTAACGGTCCGGGAGAGGTTCAAACACAGCGCTGCAAAGGAACCTTTTTGGCAAGCATGAGAACTTCAGCTGGCACAGAAGGAGCCGGCGTCTGCAATGATGGTGAGAAGCTTGGATGGAATTCATCTCATCGCAAGTCCCCCTTTAGGCGTGCACACACAAAGGTCAAGGCCACTTTAATCGCTCAGGCTTCCACATTCGACCACGATGACCATCCTCAGTTGGCCACATCCTCAGCTCGCATTCACAGACACCCGTTATCCGCACCTCCATCGCCTTTTGCAGACCCTTGCCGTTTTCCTTCAAGTCAAAGAGCAAATATTGATAGTGGCTGCATTAGCGTCTTAGTCAAACCTGTATGTATTGTTCTGTATCCTCCAAGCATGTGAATGAATGACTTTTAACCACTTTGGGGGTGGTGCATCAATATTGGCCACTATTGATGGCTTGCAGATGTCGCTGGTTCTGGGGAAGCTCGTGATCACCATCCCCAGCCATCCGTAATTTTTGAACACGGACACCCGCTGGCTTCGCTCAGACCACCATGTCGTACCCTGACAGTGGCCCTTTCTTGTTGCCATGCTTTGTTTGAGGTGTGGGAGTTCACCTAGTAGTCGATCCACTTGAATGTACGAGCGCTCTCGCTTGTAGGGTCGGCAATGGTTTTTTGTCAGATTTTACTTGTTCCAACAACAGACCAAACAAACACCACCTGCAAACAATGTATGTCGCAACTGCGTCGGTATAGTACAGTACATGTCGACCAAATTGTTGAATCGTCAACGTAAATTTCTCGTTATCATGAAAAGCTTACCAGTTGAGCATGCATTCGGCGTTGAGGTTGCTCTTTTGTTGTTTGCCTTTGTTTATCCTGCTTCAACGCCAACCACAGATATACAATGCATCTTTCATCGCAAGTATTATTCTTGACCAGGCTTCGCGATGGATCTCGTAGCAAAGCACGATTCCACGAACATAGAGTATACCTGAACCTTCTTCACGGTCTGGAACTCGGTCTGGACTCGATCTAATTTCTCCTTCTCACCTCTAGACGTTGTATACAAGCTCAAGGTTTCGTTATGACATTTCCTTGTGCATCTCTGTCTTTGTTCGCTCTCCACACTCCTTCTTCGACTTCGCCGGTATCTGCAAACCATTCTCGTTTCCATATTTCGGCCCTGGCCTTTACTCTTTCCAGGATTTCCTCGGCCCCTCGCCAACCACTTGCTCGATGTCCACTGCTGACCGAGACTGCGATACTCTCCTCTTCGATCTTGACCTCGCCTAACCTGTGCACGATGGCGATCTTCTCCAGGCCGTGCTTCTTCTGCACATCTTCCGCAATGGCGAAGAGACTCTTGATGGCGAGGGAAGGGTAGGCCGAGTAGGACAAGCGTGACACCGGCCGGGAGTCGAAGTTGTTGCGAGTCGTGCCGAGGAAGAGGACGTTGGCGCCGGCGGTCGGAGAACGAGTGAAGCGCAGGCAGGACTGTGAGTCTATAGGATCGTACACGAGGCAGATGTAGATTGAATCCGAAGATTTGGTCTGGGGAAAGTTGGCAGGATCGAGGACCGAGGAAGAAGCATTTGAATGTGTGATGGATGCCGCACCGTCCTCTGCTGTGGTAGACATTTTCGAGGCGTGTCGAGCTCGCTCCTGTGAAGTATACGAGGATTCTCGCGACGCTCTGGCAACTATCTTGCACCAGAACTCATACCGTGGACCGGATGTTGATGCATCACCCTCTTGTCTGAAGACAAGACTCGGTTTCAGCACACTTGAAATTTTTGCCGGTCAAACGTTCTGGCACATCGCTCAGAGGCAATATCGCTCGTACGAGCTATCGCAAAGGCGCCATACTCCGTACTCGCCCCTCGTACGTCATTTTTCATAGACTCCCACAAAACCCACGCTCAGAAGCCATTATCAAAACATTGTGTCCATACGAGTACGCGTATCAGTTTGGCGTCGCAAATATCTCTGACAAGCATAAAACACATGTTGTCGATGATGCTAGTTCTCCTCGCAACAGTCTTTGTTTCTTGTAGGGCCTTTGGCAAAGTAATGGGGTTCTAGTTCGCTACCCAGGCCTTCCATATCCACTGTTGTCCACCGGCTGGTAGGAATAAATCCAAATTCGCACAAAATCATGTCTTCCTCGCCGTTTCAATGGAGCCACGTTCGTGCTCACCGCCTCACTTTTCCTTCGACGTCTTTCCACTCACCCCGGGCATGACGCAGTAATT
The DNA here is from genome assembly GCF_000835515.1 of Exophiala oligosperma. Classification (NCBI taxonomy): domain Eukaryota; kingdom Fungi; phylum Ascomycota; class Eurotiomycetes; order Chaetothyriales; family Herpotrichiellaceae; genus Exophiala; species Exophiala oligosperma. Next base: position 599,256 of record NW_015622820.1, read on the forward strand.
GTGTGCTTAATGTTTCCCCTGCATGCCCATCGCTCTTCTTCGGGCAAGAGACCTTCCCTTCTCAGGTTTTCGTCAGCCAGCGCTGGAATTGAAGTGGCTGGGAAGCATTCGCATTGGCTGCTGTCCATATGCAAGATGAGAGACGGCGTGATCTTGGAAATGCCAGGGCCGAGATTGAGGCTCAAGGCGCAAAAGATGATCCTTTCAATTGGTACTCCATATATTTCCACACATCTTGTTTGCCATCATCCGACATATTTTATATTACATATAGGTGAGAAGTGGAGTTTTACATCGCAAAGTGCACCGTCGCAATGCTTATGTATGTACAGTAAATCCAATGCAAACGGTGGCCTCTCTTTCCAACTTTCCTCATAACGACGTCCACAAGTCTGTGCTGGATGAGACATCAGTAGCCGTCAATAGAAGTGGTGTGGTGGATTTATTTCGCCGCAGTCGTCGAGTCCTTGGTTTTGGCGGTAAGATAAGGTAGAGGCGTCGTATCAAGCGGCTTGCCCTCCCTTTGCCAGTCTCTCACATGTTGCAGAAGAATCGCAGCAGCACTCTCTGCCGTGTCTTGTCTTCCAATGCACTCCACAAAGTCGCCTTCCGGATCCATCACGTAAAAGTATATGCTGTGGTCAACCAGATAGTCTTCCTCACCGGGTTCCAAGTTCGGTGGTGTCGAGAAGTACACTCTGTACTGCTTACACACATCCTTTGTTTGTTGCCATGTTCCGCACAACCCCTCTATCGAAGGATGAAACTCGGCAAGGTATTTGCGGAGGACCTCAGGAGTGTCTCTGTTGGGATCACAGGAGATGAAGATTGATCTCATGACGTTCGGTGCCTTTTCCTGGATGATATCGATGGCCTCCCCCAACTTGTCGAGTTCATCTGGGCAGATGTCCGGGCAATGGCTGAATCCAAAGTATATCTTTCATCGTCAGCGCAATCCCTCGTGTGTTCTGAGTAATGAGCATACCATCGAATATTTCCCCAATAGATCTTTCTCGGTGAATTCATTGCCGTCCAGGTCTTTCAGCGTAAACGGTCCCCCGACTTTAGGTTTGCCGTAGCCTTTGCTCATCTCCGTGAGTCGTTTTCGCTCGAGTCTGGCTTTCTCGTATTGAAAGTAGAACACCATCGCCGCACCGACGCCGACGAAGAGGGCCGCTGATCTGAATGAGAATGGCTACGTCGAAAGTTAGAGAGAACGGAATGTCACATACCGCGAACGATCATACGTACACCTGTGCGATGGTACATCTTATCCCCGGCACCGAATCTTGCGCCCGATGATGAAAAATGCCGTAATTGCATGCATTGCGATGATAGAGGCTGCCGCCGAAATGACTGCGATTTTGGTGGTCTGATGGACGAGGTTGTCGCATAGGTCTGCGATGCCTTCGAGATCGTCCTCTCTGGCTGGGTAATAAGGCGCCGTGCGGCTTGCTGGAGACGAGACATCTGCACAGGCATCTTGTCGGTCTCGTTGCAACGGGGTTCAGCACCTGGTAATGATAGATGATAAATTTATTGGAGAGCTTGAGCATTTGTAACCAGCGTCGCTGCGGAGGCTTGTCTGCGGAGATGACATGACATTGGGTTACATAAGCACAAGCCCAGCACCGTTACTGTATGAATGGCAATATCTCAACTGCAATTAACATGTTCTTCTGCCTTACTCCGATGGTTCGACTATTTCATGTCGAAAGTGATGTTATGCACACCCCAGCTGACTACTGTAACTGCTCACACGACATGAAATGGGCCCAGGCTTCGTTACTTTGCTGCTTGCTCCCTTGGATGGCCACCTCGTTGCATGATGGGCGAGTTTGCCATCCTGTCCCAATCATGGAGCATTTCAGTATTCTCCTTGGACAGACGAACTTCTTCACCTGCGCGATCCACCAATTCAGCCTGATATGCCTCGGCGGCTTCTTCGAAGCTGGTTTTTCCCTCCAGCGCATCTTTGTACTTGAGAACTAGACTTCGTGCGTCGGCGATACCATGGTTCAAACCCTGGCCCCTCTGAAACGTCATCGGATGGGCTGCGTCGCCTGCAAGAAGAAATCTCCCTCTTCGGGTGTCCCAAGGTCGAGGGATCCAGTAGGACAAGTTATTGGAGTAGATCTTTGTCCCTTCAGGAATCCAAAGATTCGCCGAACGAAATGGTTCACCCATGGTCTCAGCCTTCGCTTTCAGGTTAGCTAGTGAATCGACTTCTTCCCCTTCTTTCTGGTGCCACGTTGTCTGTAGCTGGAACACCCACGTGGCTGGGTCGTTAGGATCCGGGACCTCTTGGACTTTTCACTGTGGTTAGTGATCGAAATGGAGGATAGGAAAAGGACTTACTTGAGATCCACAGCCAATATCCATTTGGGTGCATGCCCATGGTCATGATAGGATGACCCTGGCGAACAAATTTGGCTTTCTCGGCATCATTGTAACAAACATGTAAGTTGACGGCGGAATAGGGAACGCTGCAGGCCTGGCCTTCCTCCCCAAACTTAGACTCCCTGACTTTCGACTTGACACCATCAGCTCCGATCAGCATGTTACCCGTTGCCTTGGTCCCATCCTGGAAAACAGCTGTTACAGTGGATTCGTCGTCATCATACGCGATATCGGTGAGCATTTTGCCGTACTTCAATTGGGAGTTCGAGATCAGCTCGGTGCTCAAGCCACAAGCCAGAAGGAAAGCTTGTTAGGTGCACTTACCTGAATGTCGATGTCTTCCGAGCACAACTTCCTGAAGCGCCGACGAGAGACACGGTACATGCGCAGGAGTGGAATGTTCTTCATTAACTCACCCGTCTGGCCATTGTAGGTCGGCAGAACACCAGGATCTGGAGGCTCGAAGTTGGGATCCACAGCAGCGGTGTAGATACGATCAAAGAGTTCTTTGGGAAGGCAATCAGCGAGCATGGGTAGGCCCCATTGTACCGACATTCCCCATTCTCGTGGCCGATAGGTGGTTGCAGAAGGTTCGGATTCATAGATAGCGTAAGATATTCCTTCCTACTCCAGGTGGTAGAGTTCAGTATTCCGTGGCCTGCCTCACTTGCTAGACAGCACAAGGCATGGTCTACCTTTTTCAAGCCTTGGGCTATGAGTAGGCCGACGACGCCTATGTTGAAGACAGTGTGAGCTCTTGTTGAAGTCATGGGAAGCCGTTACGAGTGCATTTGATAGACTACTAAAGATGACAACCATACCTGAGCCTATGATGAGAATATGGAAGGGATCCTTTTTCTCCGCCATCGTTCAGCTGCGGCTTTGATGAGAGACGGTAAAGTGAGGGCGACGACAATGACCAGATTGCGATGATTTGTGCACAGAGGGGGCCGAAGACGATGGGAAACTCAGGTAGCTAGGTAGATGAGTCCGATGCGAGGACCGAGTTGCATGACCTAGTGAGGGATTGGAGGGGGGACCATGCAGGGTTAGTAGACTCTAGTCTTCCGTGCATACATGATGGGAGATTCTTGCGAGCATTTTGAAAAGACAGCGAAAAAGTGGTGACTTGTGACGGCAGAAACATGAATCTCCTTGACTCGAGACCAGGTCGATTGTTCGTGAAAAGAGTGAAATGCAGTCGGCAGTATGGTGAATTGCAACCTAACGTGCGAGGGGGGATGGCCGATCTGAAATGTCTTTGCACTGAGGCTGGTGCGCCTCATTGGATATACGTAAAGGGTTCATGACACGCCACTGGACTAGCACTGATTGATGTGTCCTTTTGGAGAATGGTGAGCAAGTCGATGAAACATGCTGCAGACGAATGCAGAGCGTAGGTTGCACCTATAGAATTGAGAGGAAATTCGGAAGTATGGAGCACGAGGACTCCATATACTACACGATCCTGTACCGTAGATTGTCAAGTGCCGGGGCGGACCATTTCGGGAGTCACCGCTACATAAACGACGATCACGGTAGAGGGTAAGTAAGCACAGGTCATGCACTGCACCTCGTATTCCACCCCAGGTTCGCCCGCCCTTGTCCTACACGAGGGCAATGAACTCCGCCCCCGTTGTCAGCAAATATCATACCGCAAGTTCAAGACCGCTAGGCCCACCGGAGACTGAGTCCATTCTCCATGCTGGAATATGGCATCTCAGGCACCGATTTCTGATGCGGCGGTCGAAGCACAAGCTGACGACAATCCGCAGCCTGGACTACCCACGGATGCGGATGGAAATCAATACATCGAGGTTGACGTAGGCCGAAGTTTCATGGACTCTTCTCAGAGGATGTTGACACACAATTGCTGATGATTCCTTTTGCACGACAATAGGGTCCTGATGATCTGGACGCCGACTCTGCCTATGGATCCTCAATGTAGATGGAAATAAACCTCCGATTGCGGGATACGGAGATCATTGACAGAGCACAGACAGAGTGATCTCACCTCCCTGGCCTCTGATATCACTCGCGGTATCTGGGAACACGGCCGCCGGTACCATTCATATGGCAGATCACGTAAGTGTATTGCCTTTGTCCGGGGACGCGAAAAAACAAGTCTGAAGACATAAATCTTGCAGAGTATGCATTTCCGAACGACGAGGCCGAAGTCGAGAGGCTTGACATGCAACATGCCATGCACACCCATCTGCTGGGAGACCGACTGTTCTGGGCGCCTATCGACCCTGAAGCCGCCCAAGTATTGGACTTGGGAACTGGGAGTGGCATTTGGGCCATTGAATACGCCGACATGTTCCCTGGCTCCTCAGTCACTGGCACAGATCTGAGCGCCATTCAGCCTGAATGGGTTCCTCCAAATTGTAGTTTCGAGATTGACGATGCCGAAGCCGAATGGACATGGGACGAGGCCACCTTTGATTATATCCACAATCGCAATTTTGTCTGTGCGATTCGAGACTGGCCGAAGCTCATTCGTCAATGCTTTCAGTATGAAATCCTTGACAGGGAGACCAGGTAGCGCGGTGAGTACACTGGCTAATGAGTGTGTCTCTCCAGATTCGTCAAACCGGGTGGCTGGGTCGAATGGCACGAGAAATATCCATTCATGCGCAGTGATGATGGGTCGCTTCTGGAGGACTCGGCTCTCTTTCACTGGGGAGTGAAGTTCTTCGATGCCAGTGAGTGACCTCGATGCTGAAGGTGTCACGTCTGTCTTGCGTGCAGTCAACAAAAGGTGCACCTTACTGACAAGACCAACCAGGCATTCCTTTCGGCACTGACGCCACTTCGCCTCGAAACCTGAAAACTTGGATGGAAGAGGCAGGATTCGTGGATGTGAAAGAGCACATTTTGAAGCTTCCCGTGGGTTCATGGCCAAAAGACAGGCGCCTCAAACAGGTTGGCCTCCTCGAGAGCGTCAACATGACCGAGGGTATCCAGGGGTTGACCATGATGCTCTTCACGCGATGCCTTCATTGGACTCCTGCCGAGGTAGAAGTATTCCTATCGAGGGTGAGAAGGGACGTCAAGGATCGGAAGATCCATTGTTACTACCATTTGTAAGTTCATCTTGACCTGGGGGTCACAGGCTTTGCGCTGTCGGGAGCTGATTCCTGGCGCATAGCTACGTTGTATTTGGGCGGAAACCCAAGTGATCGATCTTGTACGGAGTGAAGAAAAACAATATCAGTTTGATCAGAAGCTCGAGGTTTTCATATAGCCATCTTGATATTGGAGGACATAACGAAAAGTCTGTGCTTCATGGCCCGATTGGGATTGAATACAGTGTCTACACGTGCCTGTTCGCTCCAGGGGTTCATTAGGGCTCGGAAAGCCAAGTCTAGGGTGTAGAGTGGCCTAGAGCGAGCGGCCTTCTCGGGCAGCATTTTAGCCTCATCGGCCTTACCAATGCAGGCTTAGGGGGCGTAGCTGGAATCTCAAACTGTCTTCTTACCAAATCCAGGGTTACTACCGTCATTAGGGCGCCTATCTAATCCCTACAGTACCTTCTAATTGCAAGGTGTTCAAGGTTAGGAGGGCGATCACATTCATCTGTCAACAACCTCTTTGGTGGCACTCAGACAGAGCCTTCTATCTCAGTGATCGAGTCAAGTCTAACTCATGCAATCCCGCAAGAACTCGGCCGAACCGTCTTTCCCTTCTACGGGTCGACGGCATACACAATCTAATGAACACGCGACTATTGATTTACCTTTCGCACAGTGGCCGAGTGTTCCTGCACTGCTAATAACTGCTGGTACGGAGTACAGAGCAGTCTTATCAGCAAAATCAATCGAGAATATAGGTAGGTCTTGTCCGGTTCCGAACCTCGCTCGCTGATGTGCAGGCGCAATGCCGGTGTCGGTAATAACACAAAAGAACCCAATTTACTTCCTGTTTCCTGGTAGTAGACTCTTTTCCTTCCTTGACTATCATTAGAGATTGGATCGATCCCCCGATGCCGACAGTAACAAAGTCACAAGAAGTCCGCGCGCAACGATGATAGCCGATGCAGAACATTCTGTCCATCCCGGGAGTGCCATGATAAGAACGAACGACGAGTATCCGATCACTGAGACTTCAGCCCTGCTAAGTCATGCTGATCCAGGACTCGCACATGAAAGGAGGACCACCGACGGATGCGTAAAGGGACCAGATGCCACAAGCAAGAGTGTCGACGACGCCTTCACCCAGACGACATGGCAACAAGAATCCAGAGTCCTCGCGGGCTACTCCGTGCCCATGATCCTCACATTTCTCCTGCAGCAGTCTCTCACCGTATCCAGCGTCTTTGCAGTCGGGCACATTGGCACGACGGAATTGGCCTCGGTAAGCCTCGCGACCATGACGGCCAACATAACAGGCTATTCCATCTTTCATGGCCTGGCGACATCGCTCGACACGCTTTGCGCCCAAGCCTTTGGCTCCGGCCGCAAGGACCTCGTCGGTCTATACACCCAACGCATGGTGTACTTCCTCTGGCTTACCACCATCCCTGTTGGCGTCATATGGCTCTTTCTCGCGGAGCCCGTCCTGATCGGTATTGTCCCCGACCGCACCGTCGCACACCTCGCCGCCACCTACCTGCGCATCGTCTTTTTGGGTGCGCCGGGCTACGCGGCATTCGAGGCGATCAAGCGCTTCGTCCAAGCCCAAGGCCTCTTCTCAGCGCCGCTGTACGTCCTGATCGTGTGCGCACCGGTCAATGCTCTACTCAACTACATCATGGTATGGCGGCTTCAATGGGGGTTTGTCGGCGCTCCCATAGCCGTGGCAAGCACACACGTCCTCCTCCCCATTGTGTTGGTGCTCTATATTCGTTTTTCAAGAACCAACGCCGCCGAAGATGGTGACGCCCCATGCTGGACCGGGTTCACCAGCAAAGCGTTTCGGAACTGGGGTGCGATGATCAGACTCTCCATCCCGGGCTTACTGATGACCGAAGCCGAAGTCCTCGCTTTCGAGATCCTCACCTTTGCGGCCTCGCGACTTGGAACGACCATCCTGGCCACGCAGTCCGTACTGGCCACTCTCGTGTTGATTGAATTTCAGGTGCCCTTTGCACTGAGCATCGCCACTTCCACCCGGATCGGCACACACATCGGCGCGGCTCGCTTGAAAGCCGCCCGGATGGGTTTGAAGGTGACGCTGTTCGCGGCCGCGCTCGTGGGAAGTATCAACATGACCCTCTTCATCGGCTTGCGGAGCGTGATACCTTCCTTGTTCTCGTCCGACCCAGAAGTCATCAACAACGTCGCCAACATCATCCCGCTCTTCGCGGCGTTCCAAATGTTCGACTCCCTGGCGACCACCTGTAACGGGATCCTGCGCGGACTGGGACGGCAAGAGATGGGCGGATATGTGCAATTGTTTTGTTACTATGTCGTTGCTTTACCGGTCAGTTTTGGCTTGGGATTCGGTCTGGATTGGAAGTTGTGGGGACTCTGGACGGGAGTCGCACTTGGATTGGCCTTGGTTGCTGCAATCGAACTGGCCTACATTTTCCACACGGATTGGAAGAGGAGTATAGAGGACGCGAGGGTAAGAAATCTAGAGAGTGATTGATGATTTATGACTCTGATGACTATTGATGGGTATGTAGAGAGAGCAACAGAGCGGTGAGTGGAACCGAACTATTCGCCGCTGCTTGGTAGTCCGTCCCTCATGGTTCGATGCACTGCCGCCTCCTTGTGTTGTTCTCAGGAAAAAGGCACCACAGTTTGGGTTGTTAAAAATTCAATCAAAACATCTCCCGCGTCGGTCCAGGTTCACCACCTTGTCCACGCTGAGACGCCACGCCACTGCTCAAATTGCCAACACCGCCGGAATGTGCACCTGCGCCGGTTGTGGTTCCAGTCGTCGTCCCAGTCGTCGTTCCGCGTGTGGCTGTGGTCGGCGACGTGGTACCCCTTCCAAGTCCACCGGTCTTGAGTCCAGTACCGGTCGCGCCGGTCGTGGTGGGGCGGCCACCACCGAGAGTCTGGTCCGCTTGTTTCATCTCCGCCTCCCCTTTTTCCTTGACCGCACGATTCTTGACTTCACCGTGTTTGTCGTCGAAGGCGGTGTCGACGCCCTCGTTGACCGTCCCACGGATGACGTCCCCGGTACCCTTGATGCCCCTGAGGGCCGACTTGACGCCCCCGACCACGTTGGTGGTCTTGTCTCGAGTATGATCTGCCATGGCCGTGTTTGTCTCAAACGGTGAGAAGGCTTTTGGTACGCAATATTATGTCAGTCGATTGACTTGAGTGGTTTTTCTTTATTTGTACTCGTACTTGTGTCTTTTGGAACGAAACAAGCCAAAAACAAAAAAACAGTACGAAAAAGGATGTTTGATTTGGTTGATTTAGGTAACGGCTTGATCTACTATGAATACTTTCCAAAATATTCTCAAGGTACTCGTGGGCAATGACGATAGACACGAACTTCTCTCAAGGGTAATTACGAATACGCTGATGTAGATATGACGTTCCTGAACGAGGCTTACCGGCAAGCATATCCGCTAGTTCATCCTCCGTATTGATCGGAGAATCTGTTCCCACCCCTTTTCGTACTCGATGCGAGTATACCATGCCGTACTTTGTCGATTGTGATGGTTTTGTCATCTTGTTCGTCACAGAGCACGAAAACTAGGCACGGCGTCCTATTCAGTCAATGATTGTAGTAGACGACAAAGATGGAAAGTTGGAGGACCTCAACGCCTCTCTGCGTAGACTTCGCATACATATGCTAGCAAGCTCGGCTCAAAAAGGCCTCCTTATTCTATCGATAATTTCGTAGCAGGTACTGACTGCGTGGGCATAAGAACTGCCCTTGGTTTTTCATTTCTTAGTGACCTCATCCATCATAGCACATTACATTGTGGCAGTTGCCGGCAAGAACCACACAGACTGTGTCCACCCCCATGGGATAGTCAATATAGTTTGGAGCGATGCAGCTGGAAAAAACCAAATCAGGAGGTGGGGGGGGGGGAATTTGTCGATATCAATCAAACTGACGGGGTGGGCCGAAGAATCGTCGGGAACGACCAACTCAGAGATCGAAAACAGTCGTCTTGGATCCCTCGACGGCAATGATGTCTGGTAAAGGAGCGTAGGGAAGCCCAGTCGCCTTTTCCATCTTGGTCCTTTCGATCAATGCCTGCGTTTTCCACCTGTTCTCAAGTCTGGTACGCTTTACCCCAAGAGCCAGTCTCAGTTGGACTTCCTGAGAGGTGAAATCTTGGTCAATGGTTTGGAGTTCCTTTGCTTGATCTTGTTCCATCTTTTCGAGTTCGGCTTCTTTCTTCGCAATCAGATTTTCGACGGCCTTTTTCTGCCTACCACGCAAAACATTGATCTTGGACGAATGCAAAGTGTCCATCACATCTCGTTCGCGATATTGTTGAGCAAGGTTGTGATAGTCCTTGTCCGTCACTTTTCTTTCCGGTAAAGAAGAATCAATGGATGAACGGCCTGAACCGGGACTCACAGAGTCCGGTGGTGGCGTAGAAGTATGACAATAGGCTTCCATGTGCCGCAATCGCACTATGCAAGCTCGTTTCTCAAGCTCATGTTCCTTCTGCATCTTAATTTCCTCCTCCAGTTGACGTGCCTCCAGGGCTTCAACAATTTGTTCATTCTGGCTAGGGTTTAGCTAGGGCGCTGGCAGAGGGCTAAGGTACTCACCTTTGTGCTTTGTTCGGCGAGTATCTTTTCATACTCCACTTGTCTCTGCCTCTTTGCGTCCTCTTTCCGGGTTCTTAGTTGTGAAATTAGAGTGGTCTGGTACTCTAGAAAGCGGACCTTCTCCTCCAATTGGGTCATCTGAAGATTCATCAAGTGCCGGCATTCCATGCTCCGTTTGAGGGCGTCTTCGTCAACGGGCGTCGACTCATCATAACTCGGTTTGCGGGCGGGCAAGATTGGTGACCACGAACTCTTGCTCGACTTGATCGACAAAGGATTCTTCATGTCTATAGAGCCCTCTTCACTCTGATGTGTGTCTGTGCTGCTAACACTCGTCAAGGTCGGGGACGCAAGCGCCGCGGAGCCTGACCTTCTCTTTCGAAAGCCCGAAAGCCTCTTCAACCCTCGTTTCAAGGGTGAGTTTCTTCTCTTGTCTGCATCCACTCGAGATGAAGGTGAGCGGTCGGAAGTGTAGGACGATCGCGTGATCGGTCGGTGGTCACTTGAAGCAGCGGATTTCCAGTCTGGAGACTTCGGGTGGATTGCACTCGCATTGATTGAATCCGAGGCAACTGTGACGGTAGCTAGAGATGAAGTAATCGCTTGTAGGGCCGACACAACGGCTGGTTGTAGCAGACCGAGAGCTTGAAGCTGTGCGGAAACTTCATCGTCGAGATCATCCTCGGTCTTTGACGAGGTCAGTTGTAGGACAGCCGTGTTGTAAGAGACATCGTCGATGAGTTTGGCAGACTCTTTCCATGTCTGCAGGTCATCATGCAACATGTTCCAATTTGTTCTGCCTGCTACGGGGCTGTTGCTTCCCAATACCAAAGATCGATTGTGATCTACTGCTGTCATCTCGGTCGACTTGAGAGCAAGGACTGCCCTCCTGTGCTATCTCATTTTTTGACCTAGTGATTGATGATGCAAAGCGGTACTCGTGTTCTGACAGCTCAATCTCGTATGGGGGATGACTCGGGTTGCGGTGTGTGTAACGACAGAGGTAAGGGGATCGAGGCCTGCGGCGCGTTGCGTGTTGAATCGAGGATGGACACACGACGGTGGAGTTCAGCAAGTTACTCGGTCTGGAACATTGGGGTCAGTTGAAAAAAGCTCGTGCCACATTGTGAGGCAAGTCAGAAAGTAGAGGTCGGATGGACAAGCCAAAGATATGCTTTTTCTTGTAGAAGGGCATGTGTCCAATCTATGGACTGCCATTGAGACTCACCTGGCACGGAGAAGCAATGATGCAAGCTTGAAGGAAATCCCGACGATTTGGGCTCGATAGCGGCGGACAGCGTAGCCACCTGTACCAGGGTCCGCAGGTGCAGCTAAACGACGTCTCGTCTAGGCAGAGTCTGTCCTAGGTGTGCCAGTTGAATACCAGGAAAAAGCACGGAGTGCTCGTTCACGGAGATGCTGTCTGTGGGTAGAATTTCGAGTACGAGTATCGAGAATGAAGAAGCAACCCCAGGATAGAAAGAAGATCTTATTGACAAATAACGAGCGACTGAGGCAGTGGACGGCGAGCTCCTCGCTCGATCCCACGAAGTCCTCAAATAATGTAATGTGAATGAGACGAATAAAGAGGAGTCGTTGCTAGCTAGCTACGACAGCGACAGGGAAGCAGGTCTTGTCGCCTGCGGGACCATTTGCGACTTACAGTACGGCGTATAACGAGGAGGTAGGGTAGGTTGGTGTAGGGATCAACCTGACCGAATGTTCTACTGAATACCCTCAGCATCCTTGTCGTGGCGGCTGTCAGTTTATTCCAAGTGCCATCTCTGCAGCGCAGTTTGACAGCATTTGACAGTCTGTATGCAGCAAGTCACTCCATCTTGATCCCATTTACCGAGTCTTCTCGATCCCGTGTCTCCCGTCTTCTACGAGTGGTCCGAAGTGCCTCCAACTAACAAGTCGTTACAGAGTCACCCATGAACGGGATATGCTGATTTCCCACGGGCACCACAACGAAGCGGGAATCTTCTTACGGACACGAACGCCTCTTCACCGCGTATGGGCTTCCTAGACCCAGATGTGGCTGGAGAATACGAGTGCTATACTCCGTACTCGCGAATAAAATTCCAGCTAAACGAAACCGATGACCCGGCACGAAGCGATGGAGGTGGAGTGTCATGTTCCCATCGCGAGGTCTTCGCCTCTGTGATTTGTCCACAATCTGCTTCGGTTCGCCTGATATTTGGCTCGGGCATTTTGAAGGCCCAAAAGCTCCTAAAGCCAAACGAGCTCTCAAGATGCGCTCTCACGTCACTATCGTTTTGGCAGGTCGATCTATTAACCAATCCATCCTGATCACCGACAACCCTGACAGGTCTTTTCGATCCTTGAGCCAATGCCGAATCTTGTTTCCCTAACTTGCAGGGTAGTCGTCAGCTACGAGTAACGAATCTGCCGTCCTGGTGGCCATCTGTGATCGTTTGACCGAGTTGGGGCCTATTCTCATCGTCCATTCAAAAAGACATCTCGATTGGTGACGCGGACTTGGAACTCGCTGCACTACTATCCTAAAAGACGGCTTGATGGCGCTGATGGGGCCACAGTTCTGCACATCATCGAAGGCTTCGTACACTACGAATACCGGTGGTCCCTGTGGCCAATTAAACAAACTAGTTACCTATTCTAACCTAGGACACCTGAAGACAATTCCCGCCGGATTCATTGGAGCCTGTATATCCAGACAACACTTCCACTGGATGTCACCAATGGTACAGTCTTCTCTGCTGTATTTAGACGATTTCCTCATTATAGCAATAGATAGAGATTCATGGTAGTTTAATATTGGGGTTTTGCTGGACCCATTACCGTCATTGGCCTGCCTCGGGGTCATTTTCCATTCTCTATCATGTCTGTATGCATGATGGCCAGCTCGGGTATGATCAAGCTCTCTATTTCCATGCCTTCGGTCACAGTCCCTCCTTCAAGATCCACATGTTGAGCTTCGTGCTTGCGTTCTGCCTTGCCTACCAATTCTTCAACTCCAGAGATACTTTTCGATCTCCGTGCTTTGGGGACTCGGAGCCACCTCTCGCCTCCGTTCCGGGTAATGAACACCACTTCCCATTTGCGCGTAGTCAGTAGGTTACCGATAACCAAATCATGCTGATATCTCTTGAGAGCTTGTTCGGCTTTGGCCACAAGAAGGGCAGGATCAGTCTCAAGCTTGAAGCTCACAATCATGCTTCCCTTGGGTGCCCACGAGTGCACCAACGTGCTGAGGAATTTAGGTACCGGGTCGAGATTGATGACCAATTGTCGACTTGCCCCTGCTCCTTGCCCGCCGGCGTGATCTTCTCTCGACTGGATTTTGTGCTCCTCCATGCGTTCTCTGGGAATGAAGAAATCAGAGACGGCTGCCGCAAGATAGAACAGCGCGCGTTCGCCTAGCGGCTGCATCGAGACGGCGAGACTGCGTAATTGGAAGAGGTAGTCGGTGACGGTGGTGAAAGGCAGCAGGAGTAAAAGGCGATTCTTCTTGGCCAATTGGTATTGGTGTAGAACACGTCGCATCTTCTCCTGATACTCCTTCCTCACTACGACACGCTCATCATCACCATCATGTTCTTCCATGAAGTCAAGGAAGCAGTTTGTACTGTGGCTGTAGTGCCGGGAGTAAGGCAGGAGGCTGAACTGTCGATGGAGAAATATCACGGCGTAGCCCGCCTCCAGGAAGTATTCAGCTGACGTTGCTCCACGGGTTCCAGCGGAGAAGTTATCGATAAAGCGTACCGTCTGATTCTCGAGGGGTACCGTCGTGCCTCCTGAGGTGACCAACGCAATTCGTCGGTTTGGTGAGCTTTCTAGGTGGAACTGGACGAACTCGCGTGTTAATGCTTGGTGTTTTGACAGAGACTTCGGCGCTGGATTCTTATGAAAGTACTCATCGAATTGCTCAACGCCAGGCATGCTGGCGTGCTGTCGCGACATGCTGATTTCAGTGTCGATATCAAGTTTCACGGGCTCAATCTGTCTAAATAACAAGACACCTCAGGATTCAAGTCAGACGATCCGAGATGTGCCGTGAGCGCTGGCATTCAAACAGGACAGTCGGTCTTTTTCCTTTGACAGTTATTCGGCAGCTGGAGTATGCTATGTTTGGAAGCCTGTAGCAAGATTGGAAAATAAGGTCTGATAAAAGAAAATGAGCTTCGACTCGAGGTCTTAATTTTGCAGCTTCAATGAGTATCAGATCTGCGGTGTAAATACCATCATAGTTGCTCTAACGTCTAGAGTAAATCATCAGGGCTTTCACATTTTTTGAATCGGTTTGAGGTGTTCTGTTATACCTAGATAACTCACTCAGGCACACATTGCCATCTAAATACAGGTTAACACTATCTTATAATGTGCTTAGATCCTATAATGGCATGGTGGAGGGAGCTTCTTGATCAGAAAGCCGAGGCAAACGGTGGGATATTCGGAGTTCGGAAATACGATAATCCACACTCTGGAAACATCAGAACGTGACGTGAAGCATCACGTGGACGGCTCGAGCTCATCGAGATCTACAGTACAAGGCTGATTTTGGACGTTTGGACCATATACTCCGTACCGTGTCTGCCCTGCCATGAACTAGTTCTTTGTGATTGATCGCGCTTGTTCTTCGTATTCGCATTTTTTATTACACGTCGGCTTCTTATTCGTATTTCACAATCACTAAATTAATCTCCTGATTTTCATCGTGAGATGATTGCCGATGGTCGATTGTATTTGCACTATCCCTTGTTGAGGGCGTTCAGCGAACCCGACATGGTCTTCTTGTCCTTGAATGCATTCATCACCGCAAACATGCTGTAAATATTGACCAGGCACCCACAAGGCTTTCCTCAAAAGACGATTGATCTTGTCCCACTCGCATGGCAATTGGTGTACTTTCAGTCGTTCTTCGTCGCACCTACGATACCTCACCCTCTCTGATCCACCTGACATAGCTCGAATCTGTCCCGTGCCGTTTCTCTGTCTTCACCCATATGGCGCTTCGTGCGCAAGGCGTTCTTGAACAACGGGACAACACACCCTACTCAATTACCGAGAACTTGGCCTAGTTGGGTAGATGACTTACTGACAACCCGATTTTTGATTGAATATATAAAGCCCAAGGTCTGCGTAAATGTTGTTAGCGAACAAACTAGGGCAACCAAAACCTTGAGTACACAACTATCACTATGGTTCATGTTGTTGAAGGATCATATTGGGTCTACGCACCTACCAAAGGGGTTTCAGCCGCCTTTGCAGTTCTGTTCCTCATCTCAGGAGTCCTGCATGTGTGGCAAAACAACCTGAAATACAGATCCTGGCGCATTGGGTTTCTCCTTCCCTGGGCTGCGCTCCTCTTCATCGTGGGATTTGCGCTCCGAGAATATGGGGCTTATCACTATGACAACCTGTCCATATTCATCGCAAGTTCAGTCTTACTGTTTCTGGCTCCTCCGGTCTACAATGGTGCAAATTATTTCATCTTTGGAAGAATACTATACTACTTGCCATATCTTTCGCCTCTCCACCCCGGCCGAGTGTGGACAACTTTGTAAGTCTTCCAACCCGACATTTTTGGGCGACCGGAGAACTAACACTAGCAAAGCATTGCCCTCGACACAATTGACGGCATCATCGCAGGCAATGGCGCGTCTAGGGCTGCCAATGCCGACAATAGCAAATCCAGCATCAACGCTGGTCTCATAATGGTCAAGGCTTCGCTGTTTTTATTACTCGGCATGTTTCTGGCCTTCATTTATCTCGTCGTTTTCTTTCATCGGCGATGCCTCGAAGCGGGTGTCTTCAATCACAAGTGCAAGGTCATTATCTACGAGCTATACGCTTCTTGTTTCCTGATCCTCATACGCAACACCTTCCGCACTGCGGCTTTCTTCTACCCACCAACTTCGGTCGCGAACGGAGACGAAGTCCTCTTCTGGGTGCTTGAAGCACTTCCCATGCTGGCAAACACTTTCCTCTTGAATATCTATCCCCCAGCCAAATACCTCCCAGCCAAACACAAAATATACCTGGCCGTGGATGGGAAAACAGAGATTGAAGGACCGGGAATGGTAGACAAGAGACACTTTCTACTTACCCTATTTGATCCATTCGACATTGGAGGCCTAATCAGAGGCGACGATAACAAGAACAAATTCTGGGAGAAAGACGGCATTGGTGGACCACTAGAAGCGGGAGGCTCCACGAGCGAGCTGCGGACAAGGGAGCACATTGAGTGCGACACGAAAGCTTCTCGAGACCGTCATCAAGGACCTATTGTATGAGATAGGAGATGCGTCGCCTTGAAGAGAGCTATAACTGTTCGTTTGATTTGAATTCTTGATGTACCATCTATGCTTAGCTGTCCATAGACCGAGCCCAATGGAGCTCTTCATCTTATGAGTAATTGCGCGAGTTATTCTTGGCTATACACCAGTCAGTGTGACAAAGGAGTCGAGTCCTTGTCCGCGATATCGCCACCTTTTGTTAGGCCTACCAAGGGGGCAGGGATGTAACCGCGCTCCGCCTTTCACCTTTTCCGCACTCTTTTCTTACAGCTTGCCACCTTGCTCGATCATTGACTCCTTCCGGGCGAAGGTTCTGACAATCGTCGTCAGCACCATGAAAATTCCGCTTGAGGACTCTGAGATGTGTCCCCGTTCCAGCGATCCTTGTTATAAAGTGGTCAGCTCACCTTCGGAAGCTCTTGTCTTCTTAATTCTGCATCACGCAGTATACCACAAGCCGCCTTCATGGAACGGACCAATCTTTCCTATTATACAGTCCCGGCTGCGTGGGTTGTTAGCCTGATACCCCATTTCTATGCCATCGCCCGCTACGATAGGGTTTCTAAGGCTGGTAAATTTGACAGAGTCAATCCTAGACTGTTCGTTGCTTCTGTCGAGGACAACAAAACCATCGAATCATCCTTGAAGCGAAAAATTATCCGTGCTGAGGGAGCACAACTCAACGGTTTCGAAAACCTGGGCTTTTTCGCTGGTGCCGTGGTTGCGGCGAATACTACTGGCGTAGACGTTTGGTGGTTGAACGTTTTGAGCATGGCATATGTCTTCAACAGAGCACTGTACAATATAGTCTATATCAAGGGTGTTGCTGGACCTGTCCGAGGTCTGCCATACTATGCCGCTGTGGCGTATGTCCTTTGACACTCCATTTGATTTATGCTAACAAAAGTAGGTGCGCAATCACCCTTTATATCAAAGCCGGCAACGTGGCGAACAGGCAGGGGTAGTGGAATCCTTGCAGGGGAAGTCGATAGCCCTCTCTCCTCCTCAAGTCATTGCAAACATCTTTGAACATGAGATTCCCTTTCAGGCTTTTGTTATATTTTGGTTCTTTCTTACCAAAATCGTCCACCTTCCAGAAAAAGTCGGCGGCTAGGGAAGTCGAGTACAAATAAAGAACAAGTTGAACAATGAATCTCAGAATCTCCTCTTTCCTGTCAATCTGACTTAAATACCTCTTGATCTTCAGGGAACTTCTCGGTACCATAACAAACATCTTCCAAAGTCCCAAATGGCTTCAGAGAGCAGTACCTTTTGGGTGGTTACGGCTCCAGAACCAAATTTCGACGAGATCGCGACAGTCAATGTTTGCAGCCATGAGGTTCCGTTCCCTGCATACTGGCGCATTGTCCAATTTTTCACTGATGGCAAGACAGAGAATGAAGCGGTTCAAGAGGTTATTCGACATACTGGCACTAAGACGCTCAGAGTCGTCACCGAAGTTGTTAGCAGTATTTTCGAGAATCAGCGACGAATCCAGGCCCCGACCACTCGTCAGCCTAGTCGCTTCAGCTTGGCGTTCATGAAGCCAAAACGTGTCAGTGTTTATCGTGCCGCGCGAATCGAGGCTCGCCAAGATCTTCGCGCTGCGGAGGATAGACTACATGTGGCGAAGAGCCGTGAAAACCAATTACTTATTGACGCCATGATTATCATGCGGGAGATAGAGCTCCTCGACAGAGAGGGTATCGACTCAGATACACGACGCAGAACTTTGTCAAAGATCGAAATCCGCATGAAAGATGTACTGGAGAAGCAGAAAGACGTCGCGGCGGAGGTTGAGTGTGCTAGGCGACTTACCATTATTCATAGAGCTTCGTTGGCATGAGCTATGGGCACGATAGGAGGCTCCAATCGTCACTACAATGAGAGTATACGTTCCACCACTTTTTGAGATACTTTGTGTCACAAGTAAGTACCAGTTGCTTCATAGCACATGATTGGCAAGGTCTGATTCGTCCTTTCACAGAAAATACTGTTGTTGTTGAATAATGAAGCACACCTATTTTGGAGATCTCACAAAGCGACAAAAGATTTCCATAAAGAAACAAAGAAGCAAACATATCTTTGTCAGTGGTCTGTAAGTTCAACCTGTGTTGTTCCCTGTGTTGTTCCCTGTGTTGTTCCCTGTGTTGTTCCCTGTGTTGTTTCTATATGAAAGAAGGCCCTCTTGTATTGTCTGTTTTGAGAATGGGATTGTATGTCGTGACAACAACGACGCAGTGCGGTTTCTATACTACCTTTGTACGGGACCATCATGTCTTTCTCAATACATTTATAAATATCATACCATGTCTGCTTCTTCAAGGTCAGTTCTCCCAATATCTCCGTTGTACCCCTGGCATAGCTTATCTTAGCTGAGAGTAATTGAACTGCACAGCAAAAGTATCCAAGCAACCACCATGGCTCCTCCGGAAGGGTATTTCGACCTTGAACCCGGTTTCGAAACAGAGATCTTTCAAAACAAACGCTTTGGCAAACTCCGTCTGGCTACGGAGGAATTGATCTGTGTCGCCATGGCGGCAAGAATCTTATTTCTCCTCAAGAATGAGCATTCTAGCAGCTGTATACCCTGTCATATACTCACTGAATTCAATGTCGAGATTGATAGCGAGACGATTCGTGCAGTTGTCGAGAAAGACTTCGAAGTGACCGAAGAAGACCTGTCAACCGGAGAATACATGGTCGCGACAGCACCACCGATCAGAGGGCCAGGTTATCATGGTGGCCACATCCTTCCAGCTGGAATTGCCTACGAGTGTATCAATCTGCGAGACTATGGCGTTGGTTTTGTGATGCAATATGCCCAGGTTCAGTGGGGTCTGTCAGTACCGGAGCATGTGGTGGCCACGCTCATTGATGACTGGGTCTTGATGGTAACTAGGGTTGGTGACGGTGTGCCTGACGATGCACGTCCTCATCACGAAGGACGTCGCATCACTCAGTTGGCCCTCCAACCTTACCCAGAACTGGAGCAGCGGGACGTACTCTTCCAACATGCACCTCCTCAGTATGAACCACGACCTATATACCGCAACAACTCGGGCCAGGAGGTCCTTCTTCGACATCCGCGAGAGATACCCGACAGCTACCCACGAGGATCACGAGCCCGAGATGTCCCGACTTATAGAGATGGCGAAGCACCACCTGCCTACAGCGACCGACAACCCCATTCAACGGTTTCCGCACCTCCTTCTTCCTCTTCTCGTCAAGAAGTGCATCCAGTCACGACCTACGCAGATTCGGAACACCGGAGTACCATAAGCAATAGCTCCGCCGAAGCGGTTATTCCGAAAGGGCGGCATTTTGTCGAGACTGATATCGTCACATACAGCAAGATCGATATTAGCAACTATCTGTTTTTCAACATGCCAGCCGTTCTTCTCGACGATGAACTCGGACCATTGACATTTCCACATGTGTCTCGGGACTTTCGGCGTTTTCTCCTTCTGACGATGCTGGGAAGAACTCGGCCAATTCATGTGGTTGAAATGTGGCCGCAGTATCGCCTTGGCAGTACGGGTGGCCTGACTCTATCAGGCAAAAGAGTGGCGAAGCTCGTCAGAGATATCGTTAACGAGCTAAAGGTGAGTGCATGTGCTACATCCCGACGCATCCTAGCTGGTATGCCGATTATTGACAACCGTGAAGGACTTCTCATCTTACTCCGACACATGCAACGTGCCAGGGGAGTTCGCGAATTGGGCAATTTTGTCTCAGACAGTGCCTTCTGGAGAGCGGCGTTTGAAGAAATCAAGATTGCTGACAACTTACATGTGCAGACGATACTGAAGCGAGACCCTGTACGTGTTTTCCCTACGGTGAGTACACTGGAGAGATTGCTTGACGATATCAGAAATTTACGATCGGAGGACAAAAGCTTCCAGGTTACCTTTCAATTCTCACGGGGAACTCCTCGGATACTGGTATCAGTCGCAGGTGTAGACACCCAGCCAGCTCTGAGTATTGGGGAGCTGGAAGGCGATCGTCATCACCAGCTCAGCGGCCATGAATATCGTCGTTACGTCAACCTACTCGAGGGCGCCAGAAACATCCTTCAAGGTGCTATTGGGGCCATGAGTGACGAGTCGTTCATAGTGGCCAGGCATCAGCTGGAGAGATTCGTGCGTGCTGGAGTTAGAACGGTTGCCCACCACGGAGAGAGCGTTCAACAGCTGCAGGAAGCCCTCGAAAGAGTGCACACCTTGAGCAATTCGAAAGAAGCATCTCGTATCAACCCCGAGTATTGGGCGGCAATCATGACCAATTCAAGCTTGGCTATAGTCGGACTGCTTTCCACGTCGAGGGCATGGGTCATCATCCCAACTTCAGATGAGCCTCCGCGTCAACTGGCTTTTGTATACAGACCCAAGCCACTGGCCTCCATGTCGACACACAGCTTCCGTTTCCACCTCAACGTGATCAAAAACATACATCGTCTTGGCCCGCAGTTGATGCATACCTTCACGCCACCATCGGAAGTGAGTCTGACCATGGAACAGTTCCACCAGGAGTACGACAATTTTTTGGTCCAATGGGAGGCATATAAATTGACGTACTTGCCCGGCGTTGACGACTATGAATTCGAACACTTGAACAAGATATACAAGCGTGGGTTGGCCAGACTGTATGGCATAATTGGTCGGATCGAGGGTGCTTGCTCCGCCGCGACAGCTGAGTGCAAGGCCGCTTTGAGGCAAGAGTTGAGTACCCATCTGAAGCTTCGTCATAGTTTAGTGGACAGAATCGCTTCCTGTGAGAGATCACCCTTTGCCCCGGATCTGGATCTGGATATCAAGGAGGTCAAAATCGCCATGAACAGGTACTCGACTGAGTTTTTGCGCGTCCAGGCGTGGTACTTGAAAGGTAATCAGAGACCGATGGATCCTGCCTATCACGAGGACATGGCCACGGAGGTGGATCAGATGCTAACGGACCTAGAGGCTGATCTAGCCTGGTTTGAACTCGAAGCAGCAGAGGAGCAAGATGAGGCACCTGAGGAACACGACGATATCGCCGCAGTGACCTCAGTGGATGACGTCGAAACACGCCCAGAATCTTCTCATGCCCTGGCGATTGATCAGACTATGTCTTCGGCTGAAGAAGATGAGACTGCTTCATCCCGAGGTTCTGACGAAGCATTACGGCAAGATGAAGAGGTACCAATTCCCGGCAGAAACGTATATGCGTCTGCACCGACACATGGCGGGCAGACTTTACCACAACAGCACGGGAACACGGTCGCCGATCAGAGTTTTCGGTCTTTGCTTGAAGGTAACGATGATTCCTCAGACCCATCGGGCTTTCAGAATGCTGACATTGCGACTAGTTTGCCTGGATCAAGAGAATCTCCGATCATTGCAGACGACCGAGCTTCCTTGGATACGCCTCAAGTGGAACCATCCCAAGCAGAACCAGCTACAAGCGATGCTTCCGGTACTCTGACAAGCGAGCCACAGTCCAGTAATGAGGTCTCCGTCCCAGATGGTGGCAATGCTTCTTCTTCCTCTGCTACGAGTGAGAGCGCGTCAAACATCGTGCCGCATGGTCACCCGACCGGCCCGTTGCAAGACAACAACTCCGAAGATCAAGGGCAAGAAGGGAGCGATCAAGAAAGCCAACCCGAGTTCTCTGATGTGTCTGCGGCGGTGGTGGATTTCCTTCGAAGATGGCGCGAGAGAGCGAGATTGCGACGAGAAAGCCGGTGAGAATTCTCCTTTGCTTGGAGGACACGGAGGGGGAGCATGACGAAAATGTCACGCAGACAGGCAGCAAGTTTAATTGACAAGAAGATTGCATGAGAGGTTGTTCGTGTCAAATATAGCTATATCAAAGTTCAGAAATTCCCCTGGAGGGCATTTCACTGGAGGGAGGAAATTTTGCCGTTTTCGGTTCTGAATTTACCCTCCGCATCATAGACCAAATTGCAATGATTTTTTCATCAAACGAACCATGATCATAGGTTTCTTTTCCTTTCTTTTCTCACACAATGTGAAAGGTAGACGAGATATTCCAACTTTGAATCCAGCAATCTTTGGTTTGCTGACTATAATACTACCTTGGATATAGTACTTCTCTTCGCAACGACCTCATTGTGACAACCAGTAATCAAACCATTGAGCAATGGCTCTTAGACTTTCTTCCTTGACATAACCTAGAAATCAGAATCTTGTCAGCCAAAGTCGTATTTCGGGTTTCAACAAGCACCTCGAGTATGTACAAACTCACGTTCATATGGGTTTTCCATATTCCCTCTAAGGGCAAAACCATGTTCGACACCGGAGAATAATTGTACGTTGTAAGTCTTTTTATCTTGTCGTAAGATATCCACGGCCTCTCTTCTGGCTTCTGTCGGAAATGTATGATCGACTCCTGAACAAGACAAAAATAGAGGTTCTTTGGAATCCAGTCACGTTAGCGTTACGGTATCTTTTTTTTCCTTGTCGATTTTTGACCTTTCCAGGGGTGGGAGTTCTCTCTCACTTTTGATTTGACGAAAGTGATGTTCTTTCAAGAATGCCGGATGGGCAAAAGCTCCCGCCGAACAGGTATTGCCAGCTAGTTCGTTACATACATAAGGTGCTCCGAAGCAGTACCTGAGACACAAGGTATTCAGTCAGCATCACTTGAGTCAGGTGGAATAGCATCATGTTGTAGAGGTTGTAAGCTCTGTCACATACCCTACACATGCATATTTTGTAGTCGGCCCACCAAATTGCTTCTTGACAGCCTCCACCCAACCGGGGACCGTGGCATCTGCAAACGCGATATGTTTCTTTTTCCATGCTTCATAGTCGAAGTTTGGGTTTGATCGATCGTTACGGTCCTTTCGATGTTTCCATACCGGGTCCTAGAAAGAACTCGCAAATCAGACTGAACACATCCCACAAGTTGAACAAGACAATCAAGGGCCAAGGGTGTCTCGAACCCCACGAAAGTAATCCAATCCCATGACAGTGTATCCTGCATCTGCGAATCCATCCATGATCAAAAATCCATTTAGAAAAAACCCCCAAACGTCGGGGAAGTATAGGACGATGTTGCCGTTGTTACTTTGGCCTCGAGGGACTGAAATGTACGTCTGGACTCCGGAGATCTCTTCAAATCGACCTCTCGGTTCACCATCGTGGATGGATCCTTTCAAGCAGCAGTCCCCCGACGGTTTGGCGAGAAAGCCTTCTTTATCTGCCATGTTTCTTGTGAAAGTATGTTGACTTCACTCGTTCAATTCGTATTACAAGTCAATGAGACATGACGAACATCATACCTCGACATTGTTACCAAGACGTTGCTAAGCATTGGAGTAAAAGTGGGTTAAATCCTTCAAGGATCAAAATGGCCCGAGGTCAAAAGGTCATTCGGTCTTTTCTTCTCCCTTGAAAATCACCGTCACCAAAATCATATCGTCTACGCTGCTAGAAGACGACAAGCAGAGATCTACAGCCCACGTTGGGTTTCGGCGATTCTGAACTTCGCCGTGATCGTGTTCCAACATCAAAACAAATCTCCATTTTCCCACAACATCGAAGCACACATGTCCAAGAGAGTCCCCAGAAGTCGTCCCCAGGATTTTTACACTACGTGGGACCGCCTATGGAGTATATGGGGAAGGATGATTTCATTTTCTCTTTCTCAAACCCCCAGGTCTTCTTTCGAATTTTTTCTTCACTCACGGTGGTTGAATTTCTCTCACACGATTTGTGGAAGTGGCCCCTGAACGCATGACCATGTCCGAACCAAAGACCGGAGAATTACATGTCGAGAATCCAGTCGAAGCGACTCGGAATGATGTCGATACCGATGTCGAACTCGATGCCATCAGCAAGCCGACCGCTGGTAGTGGTCTCGACGCGATTCATGAGGTAGGAGTTTCATATCCACTCAATCAATACACAATTTCCGGTGCTGATGTACGGTCTGACAGGACTTGGCTGTTGGATACAAAGAGTATCGAGAGGCTCTAGAAGTCGAGGTCAGCCAGCGTGATGTGAGTACCTCCCCTTCGGCAATGCGGTTTGGCGTCCAACTCACACTCAAAGTAGGACCGTCGACTCCGATGGAAGATCGACCTCGTCATCCTCCCCATCTTCCTTTTCACCCAAATGCTCCAGTTCATGGACAAGACGGCACTCAACTACGCCAACCTGTTCGGGTATCAGAAAGCGCTGGGCCTCAAGGGAACCCAGTTCAATTATCTTTCTGCCATGGTCTACGCCGGATATTTCTTCGGACAGTACCCCTGCGGTTGGTTGATCGGTCGATACCCAGCACAGCGAGTCATGGCCATCTCGTGTCTGATGTGGGGGTTGATGGTCCTCATCCTTACACAATGTCGATCGTACTCTTCGGCCATGGCGGTTCGCTTCTTCATGGGCATCTTCGAAGCCGCCGTCACCCCTGGTCTCACGCTGATGACTGGGTTTTGGTACAAGAGAAAGGAGATCCCTCTCCGACAGTGCATCTGGTACAGTGCGCTCGGATTCGGAGGCATCGCAGGTAGTTATATTTCATTTGGGGTGTCGAAACTTCCAGGGGACCTCACCCCCGAACGTTGGGAACTGATCTTTTACATCCTCGGCGGCGCCACCATGCTGTGGTCTTTTGTCTTGTGGTTTGTGCTTCCGGACACACCCTCCAACGCCCGATGGCTCAGTCCGCACGAACGGGTCGTCGCCGTGAAACGAGTCGCGGGCAATCAACTCGGCATCAAGAACAAGTCATTCAACAAACAACAAGCAATACTGGCATTTTACGACCCGAAATCGATTTTGGTCTTTATCGCCGTTTTTGCCGCTGCCATACCGAACGGTGTGGTCAACTCCTTCTCCACCATCATCATCAAAGACCTGGGCTTCTCGACCACAAAGACCACGGAGTTGAAATCGGTCGGGGACGCCGTACAAGTCGTTGCGCTTTTGATAGGGGGACCATCACCCTGACGGTACCAAACTCTCGCCTACTGACCGCCACGGCCGCCAACATCCTCTGCACCGTGGCCGCTGCACTCATGGCCTACCTCCCTCGTCACAACACCTGGGGTCGACTGGTTTGTTTTTGGCTAGTCAACGCTCAATCCGTCGGCTTCACCATTTCCCTCGTCACCATAAACAGCAACATGGCAGGCTACACGCATCGAAGTTTCGCCAGCGCATTGACCTTTACGGCCTACTGTTGGGGCAACTTTGCTGGGCCATTCGTGGTCGAGCCAAGTCAAGCACCTGAGTACCGTGGCGCCACCATCGGATTACTTGTTGGGTACGCCATTAAATTCGGATGTCATTTACTCTTACTCGGTGAGTCCATGTACCTACTGCTTGTTTATACCGACCACCTTTGGCCCCCCCTGGTTCAGAGCCTTCATGTGTCAAGAGATAGCTGTGACTGACGACATTGTTTGACTTGTAGCTTACATGTTCTTGAGCAACAAACGTCGTGATCAGAAGTACGGTATGGCCGACAAGGCAGCGAGTAATGAGGCAGGTATGCAAGACAAGACTGAATACGAGAACAAGAATTTCAGATATGTCTTGTGATTTTGACTTGCGACATATGACGGAGATGTTAGACACCGATAAACCAAATTTTGGATTGAACAATGAAAACTCGTCGACGTGACAAGCGAGTCTGCCTGTCTAGTATAGATAGATAGGGCATGAGCAGCGTATCTTCGATGACAAGCCATGGAGTCGTGTGACACGCTGCTCCGCAGTCTCATCCCAAAATTACCGAATGCGGCGTTTCCCAAATCCCTGTCCGTACGTCGCCACCCCCAACTTCCTGCAGTAACGCCGTGACACCGACACCTCATCTGATGGGGACCTATCCTAGGTATGCTTATGTCAAAAAAAAAACCCACCGGGTCAAAAGAACCCGACACTCAACGCCGAAGGGGTTTCATGCGGGGGAAGAAGGTCAACAACGAGACAGAAATGGGATCATGGATGCTGACTGGGGTTACATGTAACAGGACAGTTATTTCAACTTTCTCTCCTCTAGACCCGACAGGAAACTCTCGGTTCATTTGAAAGTCTCTAGAGTACAAGTTTTACCTCGTTGACGGAATTCATAAGTCTGAATACCGTGGAGGACCTACCCACCTACTTGTACACAGATACACACCACGCCAGTCAAGAATAGATCAAACATACCTATTACCTTAAGCGATACCAAAACATCAACCATGACTTCATCAGCACCACCTAGAGCGTTCAACTTTGATGGACAAGTGGCTATCGTGACCGGTGCAGGTTCAAGACTTTCAGGTAAGATACCTATTTCATAACTTCTAGTACCTGTCCAACACCCATCACAGACATCATCAATGCTTAGTTTGACAATACTGACGCACACATCTCTCTTTTTTATGTTGTCAAGGTGAAATTGGAAATGGTAGAGCATCTGCAATATTACTGGCAAGACAGGGTGCCAAAGTGGCTCTACTAGATCGGAACGTGGAATGGGCGAAAGAGACCAAACGTATGATCGATACCGAAGGGGGAACCTCCGAAGTCATCGAGGTCGATGTGACGAGTGAACAATCATGCAAGGACGCCGTGGCCAAGACGGTCGACCTTTTCGGGGCCGTCAACATTCTCGTCAACATCGTGGGGGTAGGTGGTGCCATGGGTGACGCCACCAGCGTCGACCTGGACGCTTGGGATCGTGACATGAGGATCAACGTGACCAGTATGGTTTTGATGGCCAGGGCGGCCATCCCGGAGATGCGACGGACCGAAAAGGGTGGTGCCATTGTCAACATGTCTTCGGTTTCGGGATTGTTGGGAGGAAACCCGAGCCTACTGTATCCAACGACAAAGGGAGCGATAATCCAATTGACCCGCGCAATGGCCGCCCAACACGGCCCGGAAAACATCAGGGTCAATTGTGTCTGCCCCGGCATGGTCTACACTCCCATGGTGCGGGTCAGGGGGATGACGGACGAAATGAGACAGGCCAGGATCAATCAGAACCTGCTAAAGTCGGAAGGCACAGGTTGGGACGTGGGATACGGTGAGGATATGAACTCCTTTTCTTTTTTTCTTGTTTCTTATTTCGGTCCTCGAACGCGAAAGAGCCATTTGCTGACATCATTCTACCAATTTTTCTTCTTCTTCTTAGCCGTTTTGTTCTTGTGTAGCAAAGAGGCGAGGTGGATCACAGGTCTCATAATGCCGGTCGACGCCGGTACCACGGCAGGGAGAGCTGATAGACCGGCCCTCAAGGCCGACTATTTGGCGGAAGAAATGACGGGGATCCCAAACCAGGCGAACCAAAACAACAACAACTCATCCTAGATGACTTTGTTCCTGTAGCAAAAAACAAGAAGAGAAAGGAGAAGAGCACGATCGAGACTCCTTGGCCGCACAAGCAATGGTAGAAGGAAATGTATTGGCGGCAATGGCCACAAGGACTGAAACATGACCGTGCCTATACCTGTCAACTTGTGAGAATGTGTCATCGTGCCTGGCTATTCCACCACTACGGACGGGTCGACATTCAGAAACTGCATGACGCTCTTTCTCATCTGATTCTCGTCGACCGAATGGATCCGGCTTTTCATCACCCTGCTCTTCTCGATCAACTTGGCTGAGATGTCAGCCCAGGTCAAGGTCTCGTTCGCTCCCTCGCGCCACTTCTGGTCTCCTTGAGCAGTTTGCACATTTTTGAGTCTCCCATTTTCCTTGCGGATGATCCCATCCACCATGACCAGCTCCACGTCCGCGGGGCTGCTCAGCGTCACGATCGCGGTGACGGGATTCGTCTGCGCGCCGCCGTACATCGCAGGCGTGGTTCCGTCGTAGACCACAATATCTGCCGCCATACCGGCCTTGAGCTGGCCGATTTGGTCGGCCATACCTAGCGCCCTGGCACCTTTGACCGTAGCCAGGTTGAACGCGTCCTCCACACTGCGGTTGAGTTTAGCGGGGGACTTCCAGCTCTCGACGAGCGAGTCGTTGAATTGCGCACGCGCATCTTGTAGTAGAATACGCAGCTCCGAAGCGAGGGATGAGCCACAGATTGCGTGGCTGTCTGCGCCGACCGAAGCGTGCGAGAAGAAGTCCTCTGTCGGGTGATACAGAGCTGTCGGGTGGCCCATCACCATCTGCATTGCTGAAGATGGCGCAGAGGATATGTACATGTTGTGTTTTTGGAGGAGCGAGGCATCGCCGGGCATGGGGTTAGTCGCATGGGACACTACCCAGTGTGTGTCAGGATCGACGATTCCGTACTCGTCGAAAAGGGCCAGTCTCGAATTCTTAGCTATGAAAGAAGTTAGCGTGACTGGCCAGACGTTACACCTTTAGAGGAAAATAGAAAGAGATGGTAGGCCTGCCTCCTGCTGGGCTTCGGAAATAGTGTGTTGTCACATGCTTGATTCCAAAAGACTTGATCCGTTTGAACACGTCCACTGTCGTCGCCCGGTCGAAACGAAACTCGTCCAGCCCAAATCCGATCTGGATACGCCCGTCTCCATAGGGTGCATTCTGAGCCAGGGCTTGGATTTTATCCATGATCCAATCACAGAATATGTCGCCGTCAACCTCGAGGGGGTCATGTTTCCGCAATCGCGAGCTGGGACAGAAGCAAAACACCGCGCGTAAGCCAGTAGCCTCGAGCGCAGCAATTGCCGCATCGGCTGATCCCAAGTTAGACTCGACTTGATCCTCCCCTATTTGTGGCAATTGATTGACTTACAATGCTCAGTTGAGTAGTGAAAGTGTGCGTGATCCATGACGGTGGTAGTGCCCGCATCGATGCCCTCCAGCGCGCCAGCCAACTCAGCCCAGAAGATGTCGTTCGGCTGATGGTGCACGTTGTCGAACAATCCTGACAAGCCACACGTAAGCATGTGTCGTGGGATTTTCCCAACGAGATCCCGACTGAAATCGCCCCAACCTACCTAGACATAAATATTCGAGAATAGTGAACTCGCTCCAGAGCGACTTGCACAATGACTGCCACAAATGCTGGTGAGTGCTGATGAAGCCAGGACTCACAATCTTATTCTTGCAGTCCACCACCTTGACATCAGAGCCGGTCGGAAGTTGAATGCTAGGTGATATCTCTTTGATGCTCTTCCCCTCTACCAGGAGATCGCTCTCGATGGGAATGACATGATCATCATCGTCGTGGGTCAGGACTGTGCCACCGCGAAACAGAACCCTGATCGGTGCGGCCATCGCACAAACCGAACAGTTGAACCAATTAGTGTGGATCCTTCGGATGCTAGAGCACTCCCAAGAATTCGTAGAGATTCTGAATTTGCTCTGACGCGTCCCGGATTGTGACACGAATTTATTGCTTTTTGATGCCAACGAGTTGCGGTGCATTTCCGTGCACGGTGAAGGAGAGCCGACCCCCCGCCTGAAGCATTTTTGATGTATTCTTTGTCATGTCGTCCCTTTGTGGGGGCGATCGAACGCAAACCCATTCAGAGCAAGTGGATCTCATCGAATGCAACACTGCCGGCACGATCGATTGCTCCGCATGTGAGCGGTCGGGCACCGCAACAGAGTCGGATATCATGGCAAACCGACTGAGGAATTCGGATCATGAAGTCAAGGCATCTCCCATAATCTCCAATTGGTGGTTCGCATCCAGGAACGGGGCGGAGAGATGGCACTGGTAAAATAGTATGATCCAATAGGAAAACCCGCAAACTCTCCGGTGACTTGCTTCTAGCCTTGCCCATCGAGCGACGAGTTCGCCATCTGGGACATCGTCAGCACGATCGGGCATGATCATTCCTGGCAGTTCATATTCATATCGACATTTCGCCGATCTCAATGGCCGCCACAGCTTTGGTTTGTTAAGTATGGGGTGTAGACTATTATCGCGGTATGTAAATTCTGGACTGTTTCTTTCACAACCACTTTCGTACAACCGAATGGGTGCGCAAGAACCTTCTTCGAACTTTCCTTGAAGCCAGTTGCTAGGTCTGCCAGAGATAAAGGCTGGCAAATACTCCAAGGTGCTCCGAAATCGGTCATACGAAAGCCGGAGGGATGCCCTGAGACATGTACATCTTACTAGGAGAGGAACATGGTCTACTTAGACGGGAACCGGGACAGGTAACGGGCAGTCAGGATTCTGTGGAACGATGTCTGAATGACGAATCTCGTATTGTTCGACGATTGTCTACCCTGAAGGCCCATATCTGACTCTATATGGTCGCCTGGGTTGCCCAAGATCCTCAATACCTGCGAGTCCTTCCCCTTGAAAAGTGGGAATATCCGGGTATCCTATGGAGGTCTTGTAGAGTGTTCTGCGGTGCACCTGTACCTAAACATGGTTGCGTTCGGGGGTTTCATTGACATTCTCGATCAAAGTGATGACTTTCTGATCGCTTTCTTGGAGTTCCACCGCCTTATCGTCAAGGTGAGAATGGCCCACACGGGTCTTCCAAGCGGCACTGGCTCCCTTCTGGAACAGCTCCTCAACTTCCTCCAAGGTCTTCTGGCCAGTTTCGGGATACTGCAGAAACATGTGAATGGCGGCTGTGAAGCACAGGACTCCAAACACGATAAAGGTTTTCCAGCTGATGTTGGCAAACGCTGGGGGCACAAACAGCCCCAGCGCAAAGTTGCAGGCCCAGTTGCACACAACCGCGACCGACATGCCGACAGAGCGTGTTTCGAGGGACCACACTTCGGCAGAATAGACCCAGGGCACGGGTGCGAGTGTCAAACCGTACAGCAACATGTTGATGTAGGAGAAAGCGATGACGGTGTGACTGGCTGCGCCTGTCACCGAGACCCTGACGTTCAGATTGCCATTCAGTCCGTCAGGAAGATAGGTTCCGTACTGACCGAGGACACCACCGACGACAAATTGACAGGTGCCCATGCCTAGAGCTCCAAGAACCAAAAGAGGCCGGCGCCCGATCTTGTCCACGACGACGTAGGCGATGGCCGTGCCGACGATCAAAGCCGCATATTGCGCTCCCGAAGAGATCAAGTTGACATCTCCCGTCAAACCAGCCATCTGGAAGATGTAGACGACATAGTAGATGAGCACATTCGCACCGGTGAGCTGCTGCCAGACCTGTACAGAGATACCGGCGAGGGTGCGGCGCCACATGCCGTTCTTGATGAACTTCTTCCAGCCACGGAGGGCTTCGCGCTCAGCAGCCAGGGTCTGCGTGATCTCTTGCCACTCTGCGATCACCAAAAGGTCTTCGCGGTTGCCATTTGCCTGGATCTTGGCCAGGACGTCGTAGGCTTCCTCGAGACGCCCGACTTTGGCGAGCCACCTGGGTGATCGGGGCAGGAAAGGAAGACCAGCTATCAGCACCAGACATGGAAACAACTGAAGGGCCCAGGCAAGCCGGAAGGACGTCGTTGCTCCCGCAATGTGAGAGGTGCCGTAGCCGATGAAGTACATGACCAGGACGCCGATCTCGATGGCAAATTCTTGGAAGATGATCAGAGCTCCGCGAATGTCCTTCTTCGCAATCTCGGCCAGGTACACGGGCACTTGGGCAGAAGTGACTCCGACCGTGACACCGTTCAGGATGCGGCCGCCAATCAACATGCCTGTGGAGACGGTGGCCGCCTGGATGCTGGTGCCGAGTAGCCAGAAGAAACAGGAAACGAAGATGGTGTCCCGGCGGCCCCAACGATCCGATGCAGGACCGGCGAATGCAGCTCCAACCACCGAGCCTGCAGCCAGCGAGGAGCCAATGGCACCCTGGATCGCACCGTGCGGGTTGTCGAAATATTCGATGTATTGTCGAGTGCCGATAATGGCGGAAAGGGACGATACGTCAAATCCAATTCTACGCAGCGATTAGCAACCCATCATCAGCGACGGCATGGTCGGGAGTTTGAAAACCCACAGCGCCCCTCCAAATGTGGCAACCACTGCCATGAAATAGGGGTTGTATGTCTTCGGGGCTTTCATGGCGGCGCTTCTTGTACACGGATCGTCTAGAGGTTGGACGGTTCGGGGGGAAAGGCGTTAGGGCAACTACTTGCTTGTTCGGTTGCACTGAACGATCTACCATGGGTGCTCGAGGCGCTGCCGATGCCTTTTTATATTTCTCGGTGCCCAATTCTTCTTGACTCCAGATGTGTGCATGCTTCCCCTTCCCCGGTCTATACGCTCCACGCGTATCTCGGCTTCGGAGGTCGAGGGCGTGGGGTTAACCAATAGGAAAACATGGACCGATGAGACCCGCACGACACGGCTCTCAAACATGCACCGAGGGGCAAAGGACAGCCTCCTCTGGCACACCATGACTGGGGCGAGTGGTATGGTTTCAGCCAGTTGGAAATCATGGTTTGGTAAAAGCACACTGCCAGTCACAGGTGGGCTGGTCTCGAAAACACGCGGGGATTCTTGGTTCGGAAACGGGACTAACGTACCGAAGCTGATTCCTCAAGCTCGAACCATGACTGATGCGTCTGCATGGCAAAGTCGTATAAAATGGCGTTGGCGGCGCGCATTCTCCTAACCATCGTACTCACTCGGTCTCACGGATCATAACACTTGTTCGTCAAAGACCTGGTCCTACTATTGCAACAAATTCACGCCGAACTGAAGGCAGTCTCCAAATCGTCACCGCCTGTGCAAAGCAGCTCGAAGTTGAATATGCCGAACAAGTCAATTACATATCGACCGACAGACGGCAGTCCCGTGCCAGCATTATCTATCTGCGATCACCCCCTCTGTTACCCGACGTTTCTGGCCAAACACCGGCAGAGACATGGACTGAATCCGGCCTGCGAGCGTGCGAAACCGAATCAAGACGAGAGAAACGGTGTCCGTGGCGATTTGGAGGCCATACCATCCTCCTTAACAGTACAGAAATCCGAGCAAGACAAATTACTGTACATGTATGAGCGGCAGAAAGTTATCGACCTGTGCTCCTCATACGCGTACACTTTAGACTCCACCATGATGAACCTCGACATTGCCCACGATTGGGCCAACCTCTTCACCGAAGACTGCGTCGTGACCTACCCATTCGGGACGCATATCGGCAAAGAAGGACTGGCCAAGTTCGGCATGATGGCGGAATCAAGGTTCACCCGGATGCTGGTGAGTCCCAGTGCGAGCCATCTGACACAGAAGCCTTGGCCCTCATAGGTAAACTTTGAAAGCTGACACCAACAAGCACATCGCCAGCAACTTCATCGTCGAATTCGAGTCGGATACTGTTGCTCATGCACGATACACTTGCTTCGCAACCCACGGGCTGCACGAATCGGACATTTCGAAGCATTTCATGGAGGCTGGATACTATTACTCGTCGTTCCGAAGGGTGTCTGCGGCCGATGGCTACGGTGCCTGGAGGTTCTCGCACCTCACCCTGGACATGGTGTGGACTCTCGGCGAGTCGCTGGGACTGAACGAACCGCAGAATGGATTAGCTGAGACTCGATATTAGTGCTGCGTAAACATGGTTATTGTTGCAGAATCTCACATTTCGCACTGTTCGAAGTGTCAAGTGTTGCGCATCTTGTAAAAATTTGAGGGTTTTACGAAATCTTGCAAAGCACATAGACCAGATAATTTCGGAACTAGACCTCGACAGCTATAACTCGAAGCTAGTAATGGGAAAAGGGAACACTCTCAAAATGGAGTGTCTGTCAGCAGAACAAACATATCCTCGTCAAAATCCCATTGCGGGTCTTGGCTCGAAAGAGCATGGAGGGATCTAATCGAGGGCCCGAAGCCGGCGGCTGGCGTGACGAATTGTTCGGGAAGGTCGAGGTTGAAGTCTAGGTCTGGGAGGTCGAAGGCAGCATGGTCATCGGAACCATCTCCGCTTGCGTCGACCGCAGAGCTAGTCTGGCTCTGAGCGCTCTGCTTCCCTCGATGATTGTCAAGGAAATTGGTGATCTTTTGTCCAGCCGCACGTGAAAAGGGCATCGCACTTTCGTAGACCCGGAATACGCCAATGGCTGCAAGAATGTCTTCTAGAACGTTGCAGGTAATTTTTGAGGACAGGGTAGCTTGGACAGATGGATAAGCGGCACACAGAAGGTGTGTGACTGAGGCGTTCCAGAGGTACTCAAGGGCATGGAAAAGAATGCCTTGCAGAGTGCCGCTCATGCGGCTACCAGGATGACTGTTCGATCACAACAATCAGCACTCGATCTTGGTGCAGAAAACGGCTAGGACAGTGTCCGAAATTGACGTGTCACAGACGATGCCATGGAGTCATTCAGACCGTCTTTGATAACAGTCAAAACATCTACCTCTCTGCTCCTGCTGAGGGTGATGGAGCACGACAAAAGGAACGGTTGTTGGAATTGGACACTCACATCGATGTGACGACGAGTTTGATGGTCTCCGATGAGATATCGACACATTTAGCGGCCAGATCCAGAATATTTTCCGCGACACGTTGACGTTGTCGGGTTTTTTGAACGACAAGGTTCAAAAACGCGCGATAAAGTAGCAGCCTCATATGTAGAAAGCCTGCTTCATTAGCTTGCCTTGGGACAGTGGTATTGCTAGACTTACGAAGACGGATAACGAGTCCATGAGGCTCTTTAGCCCATGGGCATTCGTAAAACCAGCTCCGAAACCACGTCTGGAAGATTTCATCGGCTCTTTGGAGGGCCTTTCCGCGGTCGCTTATGCTGCTATGCTTGTACGCGAGTGAGTACACCTGATCCCACGTGTCCCACGTTACGTATGCGAATTGTCGCTGGCCAGTCAGAAAGATGCAGAATGGTTTCGTTCAGATTGCCTCACCATTCTCTCCAGGTACTGAAGGTCGATTGGGGACGTTTCCAGGTTGAAAGGCGCGATGTCGACTTCACGTGCTTGAATAGTGCATGGACGTCCAACTACTGCCATTATTTCCCTTTTGAGAGGTCAAAGAGTGTCATGACGAAGGCTATACAGGAACACGGTACCGTTGATATGTAAGAAGACACCTGAATCTGTTAGCACATTGTAGAGTTCTTAAGTCGACCATCGTACCAGAAAGTTGAACACCATCCGACAATGTGTGCTGAGTTGTCCGGATCACTTTTCAAAACCCTGTGCAGTCCGATACCGTATCCCACATTTGCTGCCAGACCAAGAACGGTGTATGCTTCATGTAGTCTTTGTTGATTGTACAGCCAGAGAAACTGATGCTCGTGTTAGTCAGCACTCAGGCTGGAGGGGAACGCTGACCATAAGCATCAGGCTGTTTACAGCAGATATATCACCCCCTGCAAAAGGTACATCCACAAGGCTAGATTTTGCCAGCAAAAAACAAGCTTCCCCGTCTTGTCGTGACGCGAGAGCTTGATCCTGCAGGTTCGGGTCCGAGTCAATGAGGCTGTATTGATGGCCGAGTGCGATAGTCATGTACATGACGGCCGTCCACCATTCGTAACCCTTTCCTTCTGTTGGTAGACCATCGTAGTAATCGTTGAAAGTTCCGACGAAGAGCCTTCGATTCAGGATCGGAAATATGCGATGTGCTGTCTGAAAGTAGCAAGCTATGTATCTTTCCGCTACGGGTTTTGGGGGTAAGAACGAGCCTGACGCCTTTCCAAAAGATAGTTGGGACGGGCCTCCAAGCCAGAGCAGCGCTCGATTTTCTGGAATGTGCAGGTCCTCGGCATCGACTAATTCGGTATCTGGACCGTCTTCAGTAGACTCAATAGTATTGATGATCATGTTCGACGATGAACCGCCATAGAATTCAGGCAGTCTTGTCGGGTCTAGTGTCAATCGATTAATGCCTCGCAGTGCCCGATCCATGTCATCCTCAGGCTTGTGCGTCGTCCTTTTGGTGCTGAAGACATCGACATTGAATTGCTGCGATACTCCATCCTCGTCTGGCGATCCTTCATAAAGCCGTAATCGCTCCTCAAGGTATGCAATCCGCCTGCCAAAGTCACTTGAGGAACACGCTGGAGGTTCGAAACACTTACTTGACCGCTTTGGCAAGAGTCAGGCGCTCAGAAGGCTGGACGTCCCCGTCGTAGGTGCAGACAAGGCTGTTGTCTGCACATGCCTTGCAAGGACTTGCCGCATTACACTCAAGCGCCAGTGTCAGTCCGATCGGAGATGGTCAGGTGCAGTCTAGCTAACCTTTCTTCGTAGAGCTCTGCAGTTATTGCATGCTTGCTCAATGCGTGTTCGCTTGTTCGAAGACTTTGCTGCTGTCGAGATGGCTGCCGCAGGAGTGGTCGCATGTTCGTGTATCCTCTTCAGGTTTGTAGGGCCATTTGTTGTCATGGTTGAATCCGAGAAACGTTAAGCACAGTCGGAGGTTGCAGGGACGAGAACACAGTCTCTAGAGAAGACATACTGTAGAACCACAGGCCAATAGGAAAAACTGGGGGAAAACGGAGCGGGAACTTGGCCTCTTGTGGCAATTCGTGGGGTTGACGAGACCAGTACCACTGATTGAGACACAATAATATCCTCGCCGTACAGGTTCTGGAGCCACATAGGAAAAGGATACCTCGTCTTGTATGTCAAGTCAAATTGGTTCGGGAGACAAGATCCCAATTGACAAGGAGAAGCGACAACAATACGACGCAGACAAGAAGGTGGCGTTCGCGGCCACTCAAACGTTTGATTACATGATCAAGACTGGTCCCGAATACAGCTCTTGAGCACAGGGACTACCTTCATTTTCCTTGGGGTGAAAGAGGCTGACCCGAGAACGGTGTTCTACCATCTAATCGCGGCCGATGGAGGTGCACAGATGGCTGACGATCCAAGAGCCAATATTTTTCACACGGCAATTGGTTAGGTGCTCTCTTTCAGTCTCCTAGCATACTTGTCCGAAAGGCGAGCCACTACGGAACAGGGTGCGAGAAGGAATCTAATCAATATCACGTTGGCACCACACGGGTATACTTTTGTGGGCAAAGGGACGATATCGGTGTTTGTGCCGGATTTACGATACGAGGGCAGCATATATCGACGGCTCAAGAGGCATCAAGGGGAGGTAGTGCCAGCGTACCTAGGGAACATTGAGCTGATCGACGTGTGGTGGGATGTCCGAGTAGAGATTGTGCATATGTTACTAATGTCGTGAGAAGAACAGGTGGCCCGGCCCTCTGATACCTAGGATCTGCCCGGGGCAATCCAGCGGTCGGTTAATGAGATTCGAACGGCCGGGGTGGATCAAAAGGACGTGCTAGAACCGAATATCCTATAGAACGTAGAGCGACGGGGGTGAGTAAGGGCGGCCGATATTAGTGAACTTTGAACGTTCTCGCCTCCATCTACACCTACTACCACGCAAGCGCCAGACCCACGTATCTCTTCAGATTCAAGCCCAGATATTACAAAACCGGGCCTGACCGCAGGCAGTATCACCCTTTTTCCCGATTCGGGGTGAGGCGCGAGAAGTTCGACCATACCTTGGCAGCTGAAAAAGACAGCATGTCACACCCTTCGTATCGCGATGGGAATACGAGGCGAAGGCGAAGGCCCTTCAGCTGAGATGCTGAACACGAGAAATATCACGAGGGTGGCCTTTCAGCTCCTCAATTGACCTAACTTAAAGAAGATCGACTTTTGGATGTAGTGAGAAATGTGTCCCAACTCAAGACCCTCTTCTGTATTCATACCTACTACTTCATTGATCTTAGAAGTCTCAAGATAGCCTCCAGACCTGGTGATCCGGCCTAGGAACAAAACAAACAACAATATGCTCTCCGGTTCCTGCTTGTGTGGTGACATTACCTACACCTTCACAGGTGAGGTGTTGACCAAGGTAGATATTTCCCTCATCCCTTCCTCGGACACATATAAGTACCCACCCCCCTTCGCGGGACATATCTGATGGTGAAAACACCGCAATCACAGGCATTGTGCCACTGCCTTACCTGCCGCAAGCTGTCTGGCGGTGGATACACCACGTGTTTCCTTATCCCAGATCCTGACAGTAGCCCCGAAGCCGCATCCAACTTCAAGCTCCAATCCAAGACAAACACCCCTCTGCATGAGAGCTCAACCGTACATGAAATCGGTGTCAAGATCAAATTCTTCGGCTGCGCCAAGTGTCCAAGCATGATATACAAGACGGCCCCCGAAGGATTCCCAGGTGTCATCATCATGTTCGCCGGCTCTCTGGATGGCGAGGAAGGAGGAGATCTCAGGGCCAAGGGTGGTGCGGAAAGCCTCGGCAGTCCACAGTCCGAGTTGTGGGTGAAATACCGGCTTCCGTGGCTGAAAGAGGTGGACGGGGCAAAGCAGTGTCAGCAATTTGATGAATAGGGACACTGATAAAGGAATTTGTTTTCTCCGGTTGCTTTGCTGTGTCTTGCAATGGACTGGGCCCAGATATTTGGTCACTGTAGGTGGTTCGGAGGGGGAAAATGTACGTCTTGCTTGGGATTCGCTGACATCTGACCGGGACTTTTGAAGGTCTCTCTCTCTCTCTCTCTCTCTAGTGCTCATAGCAGATCAAGTGTCGAAGTCCGTAGTCTGAAATATTTTCTTCTCCTTGATGAGCTGTCCCTTGAAACGACGTCGGACCTGAAAGGATCCGCTGTGCTTCTGATATCGACCACAGCGTTTCCCTCTTCAAATTATCACCAACCATATTTATTTCCAGCCTCCTTTTTGTTTCTTCGTCCACTAGCAAAACTCTCTTCCAGAGCATCCTTCTGGGTTGTAGCAGCGTTTAGAAGTTGTTTCAAGTTGTGCTTGCCTGGTGCAATTGCCCGGACAGGGTTATGTTGGACCTGTTCACCGGCTGCCCGAAGTTCCTCGTTCGCAGCGTATTCTTGGTCCGTGTTGAAGTTGACTACGTTGATGGCTGTTCCTCTGGTGTTATTTCCTCGTCGGCCGAAAAGCTGTCTTCGGTCGGCTTTTGACAGACCCAAATCTGAAGCAATCGCATCAAGGCTCTGTCCGTGATGGGCGATGGAAGGGACCGTAGAAGGTTGATTCACTGGAGTGGAGGAAAGGTCTTCTTCACCAACCGGATCGTCTAGAATTTCGACTATTTCGTCCTCCTCGTCTGGTACTACCTGTGGTGATCCTTCGGGAATTGCGTTGTCAATACCCGTACCAAAAAGGCTCACTTTCTTCGGTGGTACTGGAGCAGGCGCAACAACTTCGGAGGAATGAGGTTTGTCAGAAGTCAGTGAAGCCGTTCCCGCACCATCAGCAGCGATCTTTGGAAGAATAGGGCCATCCGCTTTACGTTTTGGCTTCTTGTTGTTTCGTGCAACTGAAAGCGGCTTGAACATGAACGGGTTGCCTTTAGGGGTTGCGGCTTTGGAAGTGCTTGTTTCATCGTTTACACTGTTCTTCGGAATCGAAGGTATGGTCTCGTCCTGGTCCTGCGTTCCACTTTCAAATCGCCCATCCATTCCAGTCTCTTGCTCTGCAAACAGTTGCCTCATTTCGGCATCAGCCTCGCGACTAAAACCTGGTTCGGCGCCAGTCTTCAAACTGAAAACTTTTCTGGCTGCAGGCTTTGGCACGTTCTTTGCGTCCGCGTCTCGTTTTGGAGCAGGCAGCATGGAGTTAAACCCACTAAATGCGCTCGCCCCGATTCGAGGTCTTTTAGCAGCCGGTTCGCCATTTGTATCGTCGTTCGCTGGGAGGTCGTGTAGTTTTACTTGGATCTTTCGAGGATTTGTTTTGTTGACTGTGAAACTGGTGTTGGAGGATGCAGTCGCAGGCTTGGATAGAGGCGCTTTGGGTTGCGAGGTCTTCTCGTCGTCAGAGCCTTCTGAATCGGAATATGCGACTAAAGACATATCGTTAGGGTATCTCAAAGCCCGTGAGATTGGATGGGATATTGCGAGAAAAACGGGATTTCATCATACTTCGAGGAGCGGATGTTGTAGATCTACGGAGGGTTGTTCCAGATTCTTTTTGCAATAACTATTCAAATGACGTAGTCAGTCTAGCCTGGGGAACCTCGAGGGTTTTATGCTCTTCCTCATAAAGGGCCTCTCATGCTCTATTTTTTTCTTTCTACGGCTTCGTCGCGATACATTTCCAATCCCTCACATTAAATTCCGACATCGAGTGTGTAGTCTTATTAGACGTCCAAAACGCGCAATGCTGGCCGCAAGACTCGGTTTTCAGACAGCCTCGCGATCACTGCGTGTACGGCCTCTCTTACAAGCACATACTAAGCGACTATCAGCACCTCAGTTCCGCCAATTTGCAGATCGCCCACCATACAATCAATTTCCCAGACCAAGGAGTGGACAGCAGCAATGGAGCCGCTTTGGTCCCGTGCGAAATGCTCAATATCTTTGGAGGTA
This sequence comes from Exophiala oligosperma, assembly GCF_000835515.1. Lineage (NCBI taxonomy): Eukaryota > Fungi > Ascomycota > Eurotiomycetes > Chaetothyriales > Herpotrichiellaceae > Exophiala > Exophiala oligosperma. Next base: position 639,852 of record NW_015622820.1, read on the forward strand.
TCATCGAACTGCTGTCTTGACTGTAGGCGGTGGTGGCGTGGCATTCTACGTGTACAATCTTGAGGAAGTACCCATCACACACCGCCGACGGTTCAATATTTATTCTCCCGAGTCAGAAAAGGCAGAAGCCGGTGGCCCTCAGGCCTATAACACGATTCTCAACCAGTACCGGGGCAGGATCCTTCCGGCCGACCATCGTTTGACAGAAATGGTGGCCCATGTTGTCGAACGTCTGCTCCCATCGACCGGAGGGTTGGCAGGTGATGAGTGGCGGGTACACGTCATAGATGATCCAGAACAAAAGAACGCATTCGTTATGCCGGGAGGGAAGGTATTTGTCTTCACTGGAATTCTCCCAATCTGTCAAACCGAAGCAGGCATCGCTGCTGTTCTCGGGCATGAGATTGCGCACAATGTCGCGCATCACGCGGCGGAACAGATGTCGAACAGACTGCCCATGGCCGCCGCCTCTGTTATCATCCAGCTACTTTTCCAGACCGATAGCTACCTCTCCGATTCGGCCGTGAACCTTTTGATGAACCTTCCTCACTCGCGGGTCCAAGAGGCCGAAGCGGACCATATCGGTCTTTTGATGATGGCCGAGGCATGCTATGACCCTCGAGAAGCGGTGGCATTCTGGACACGGATGAAGAAGGCAGAGCAATACGAACCTCCTCAATTCTTGTCGACACACCCCACGCATTACAATCGCAGCGAAGCACTTAAGCAGTGGATGCCAGAAGCTCTGACAAAGTATGCGGACAGTGGCTGTGAAGGGACAAATCGGTCTCTCCGAGATTTTATCGGCACAATGGGAAGACAACTACCTGCACCTTGATATGGAGGGGCGCCTGTGCAGCAAGGTTCAATGTTAGCCTCTTGGTTCGAATACTAAGTCCCTCTTCGATGACAAGCATTTCACCGTCGACATGCATATCTGCAGCTTTTCTCCTGCATTCAGTCCTTGGAAAACCTGGCTATTTTGGATTCAGCTGATGAAACCTCTCTCGATTCTATGATTCGCGGAACCACACAGCCTGATAGCGACTAGTACACGAGGTGCTTCCGAAGTGGCGCCTTAGCTGGCGTGTTACATTCATTTACTAGGTATTCTTGACTGCCTGCATGTACAACACAGATTCGCATCTTCGCCTCTTTCTCGAATGATCTCCCGCCCAGTCATACTAGGGTCGACTTTATTTCGGGCCTATCTCTCAACTCACCTTACCCTCATAACAGGGCAACATCATGTCTGGGAAGACTGATGTTCCCCAGCGTCGCTTCAACCATGCGTGCTACATCTGGTATGTACTTTATCACAAATATTAACGTTGCACCAAAGCAGATCTCACCGACGGCCATATCTAACAAATCCATATTAGGCAGTGGCCGTGCCATAGGCCTCGAATTTGCCGAGGTAGGATGCACATGACTCGCTCTTCTCGATATCAATGAAGCAGGGCGAAAGACCACCAAAACACTTGTCCTGGAACAATTCAAACCCGCCACCGCGGCCCGCACCATCACCACCGACCTAGCGGCCAGACCACCACCACTCGAAATCGGCATTCACAAAGTCGACGTCTCGTCTCGCCGAAAACGTCGCCGCCGCCTTTGCCGCGACAAGGGCTAAATTCTGTCGCATCGATTACTCTGTTCATCTGCGCAGGCTTCCTCGTTTTCAGCGGGGGCAGTGCCGTCCTGTCCGTGGAGTCTTTTGGCAGAGATACCTGCAATCATCTACTGTGGCCTGTGGCTCTTGCTCTGGCGAAGCCATCAGGATCATACGTACCCAAACCCCTTCGACAACGAAGCGTACCCGGACGCCCGGAGCTCCACCGCCAACGTTATCTTCAGATTTGGCACTGTACACGATACCCCAATTCGCCTGCGTGCAGCGGCGTCCAAGGCAGCCATATTGGTCCGTCAAGCGGTTCGACGTCGTTTCCTGCAGCCAGTGACGAGATCCCGCGTCAACGTTGCGTTTGCCGGGACATCATCAACTCGTCCATGACGGACCCGAACCCTCAATAATGAGGCCGTGACTGGACGAGAACGCCGCCTGAAACACACCCGTGAACCGATTTCGGACGACCAGAAGCCGAAGTCGCCGACGTGTGTGCGTCTTCCTGCGCGGGCCAACAAGGCGAGCTACGCCGCCGGTGCCAGCTGGAGTTGTCGATGTATGGGGGTTGGGTTTCTGGTGATCGAAGATCTTTGAAGACACTTATCATACGGATAGCCTACCTAGGTATACTTTCTCGAGCACAAAGCGGCCCGGAAACGTCCTGGTATCTGTAATCAATTCTGCTCCAATTCAGACACTACTACGGAGTCAAAAAAGAGAAAGAGGAATACTACAAAATGGGTATCTCTCCTTTTTTCTTTCTTCGTTTTCCTTTTCATCTCTTTCCGTTTGGCTATCAACTCACGTATCTTCATTTCCCCCTCAGCTCTCATATTGGCATTGGACATTATCCGAGTTGGCTTACTACCCTATATACACCTAGGTATCAAATATCAAGATCCGGCCCCCATAAGATATTTAACTATGTACTCCAGGGAAAAAGTCATGACACGTCCACCGTCTTTTGATCTCATAAATATATGAATAAACCACGTCAATATCATTGGTATCAGCTAAGAGTCGGACTCTGCGCGGGGCTTCGTTCGGTCTCAATCTTGGTCCTCAACATCTTCACATACGTACTCTGGCTATTCGAGCTCGCGCTCAGCACATTAAACAAGCACCGCAACTCACGGCTCTCGTTCCACTGGCAATTCGCCAGCGTCAACATGTCCATGAGAGTGTAGGTGACCTCGAAAAGCTTCTCAAAGATGCCCATGCCGTGCACGAGGATCGCATCGTAAGCACCGTCCGTGTCCGCTTCGTCGAGGCCCAGGCATGCGCATAGATCTTGTGCGATGGTGATGGGGTACCGCGAGCTGAAAATCGGGTCCGGGGACGTATAGCTGATCAGACCTTGGCGCATGCTGGCTTGCCAGAAGATGAGCCGGAGCCACTGGTGCGTAATGAGCACATCTGCCTTTTGGACGTCTGTCATCGCAAAGGAGCCAAAGGACATCTCGTTGAGTGCGTGTTGGAGACCTGCGATGTTGTCGAGAGGTTCCGTTTCCGTGTCGGTGTCCCCACCGCCGGACCATAGGCGAACAAACTTCTCGTCGAGGATGGAGAAGAGATTCACGAGGGCCGAGAAGCCCGCGAGGACAACGGCGTCGGTTTCGTCAAAGTATTCGTTCGGCAGGCTCGGTAGGCGGGTGATTTGGGTGGGTTTGTTGCGGAGGATGGCGAGGCCGCGCTCGGTGATGAATAGCAATGCGATGGTGCGGCGTGAGCATATTGCATTGACATCGGAGAGGGAGGTGTATGTAGATTCACGGTGGAGACCTTGTTCGAGGGCCATGCCGATGGCTTCGCGGAGGTAGAAGGCATGAGCCTTGGGTCGGTGGAGTTCGAAGAGAGCCACAGCAATATGATATGATGCTTGAATGGAGAGGAGTGTGGTGTTCTCGGCCCAGTCGGGAGCGGCGCATTGGCGGAGATATAGGCATAGTTGGACGAATTGGAGGCCAAGAGCGTGCTTCTTGTCCAGGGGAAGGTCGGACTGCGGAGCGGCATGAAGGACTGTGGTGGCGCAGAGAGAGACAATGAGGACCTTTTCTTCGAGGTTGAGCGTCTCTGCAGACCGCAAACGTGCTAATAGACTCTGTTCGTGGATGATGGGCCGGATAGAGTATAGGTGTCGGAAGTATTGGCGGATGCATTGGGACATGAGGAGGGCGGAGAGGCCAAATTCGTTGGCGAGTTGTTGAATCTGTGGTTCGATGGGCGATGAATGAGAATCGCTTCGATAAAGGAACTTTGGGCCCAGGGACGGCATCGGTGATGATGCTGTCGTCGCTGGAGAGTGGGCGCCGTTAGCGCTACTCAACATGGCGTCGAGGGAGGTCAGTTTGGTGAGAGGAGTGGATGTTCGTGACGGTGAATGCTGGCTGTGGTTCGAACGGGCATGTTGCTGCACGGCTTCACCGGGGATGAATGTTTCTGGAAATATTTGCTGGGCCAGGTCGCTGACGGTCATGTAGCCTGTCGGAGAGATGGGTGCTTGGAACTGTAGCAGCTCGGAAGGTGGCATCTGCCACGATGCTGGAAACTGTATGCCTGCTTGCGTAAAGGCTGTGTGCGAGGTTGGCTCAAACGCTGTGCCATTCTGTATTGTAGGCACAGATCGAGGGACATTGTTGGGGTCCGAGGGAGGAGCAAAGACGTCGCCAAAGTGCGAGCTGGAAGGTGATGACAATGGCGAAGCCAATTGCGATCCCAAAGGGCTGTCGTTGCTCCATGTCCGATTCAGCGCTGGGATTTGCATCTGCATCTGGGAGAAATCGAACGGCGGTACTGTTGTATCTTGCTGCGTCTGCTGCTGACTCTCATCTCTGAGCTTTGCTATGACCGATCCTGATCCTTTCTTTGGGCCCCTCTTCTTTCGCGCAATGTCTCTTGTGCACCTCAGACCGGCCGAGATGCATCTCTCGCAAGGCTCAGTCTTGGAGCATTTCACTTTGCGTTTCCGACATGCATCGCAGGGGAGGAGGGATTCGGGTGTTGCGGGACCAGCGCCATTGTCCTCGATGGATTCAGCCATTCATGAAACTCTCGACTGCAAAGAAGCAGCCGCTCAGGCTCCGGAGTTTGAGGACAGGTCGACCAATGCTGTAGTCATAAGTCTGAGCGTGAGGACGAAGCTGTGTCAATTGCCATGCGCATGCCCATGTTGAGAGAGAGCGGGGGAGAGCGATGCCGGGGAGCCGGAGGTTTTCGAATACGAGGCAACGAACATCTGCAAAGAGTACCTAGAGTTAATGTGCTTCAGTGTCAGATCTCCTTAAGTCTTCAGCATGCATAGAAGCGGAGAGGCCTTTTGTAAGCGTTGAGTGTTGGGCATGTGAGATTGCACATGACTGAGACTCTTTCTCGGCCTCTTCCAGAGGGGCATCGCAGTAGCCGACGCAAAGGAGTGGGTGTTTCGTCCATTCAAAGGCGAGCATACAGAAAGCTGGGGAAGACTAACAACATCCCTGGTGCTTGGGCCTTCACCATCGATCCTGAAGCGGAAACTCCATCCAGATGAGGATCCTAGCTTGAAGTCAGATATCTTTTCTTCTGCTGCAATTGCACTCACACACCTTTCATACTCCATACAAGTCAAGCCATGGCCGACGCACTGGCTGGTGCTGTGCCACCGCCATTTACGCTGGACACCGGAACCGCCATTTCCTTGGGCATTGCATTCTCCCTGATGCCCCTGGCTCAAGGTCTAGCTGCTGCTTTCTTGCCTGCAACTACTCCTAGGAAGTATTACTGGCTATTCCTATGGCATGCCTACGGTATGGAAGATCCATGAGACTTCCTCGTCATGTGTACTGACCAGGTATTTCTGTGTTGCAGATTTTCTCACCCATTTTATCATCGAAGGGAGCTTCCTATACCACTGTTTTTTCTCCTATATCGAATTAGCTGTGACTGAAGATACGCGTTTGTCAAGAGGAGGCAGCAAGATACCAGTACTGTTCGACCGGCCAGATCGCCAGTATGGAGCTCTGTCTTCGTCTGGACCTATGGCGAGGTTGTGGGCAGAATATGCAAAAGCAGACTCGCGATGGGGGGGTGCTGACTTGATGGTCATATCCGTCGAGCTTGTAACTGTTCTCCTGGATGGGCCAGGGGCTGTTTACATCTGCTATCTGATATCCAAGATTGCCAATGTCAAAGATGCTGCATTAAAAGGCCAATATCAATCACGTCTCTGGTTTGTTGCGATTGTGGTCGCAATCCTCGAATTAGTGGGCGGATGGTATACATTTGCGCCCGAGTGGCTCAGTGGTAACCATAGCCTAGCTGGCGATGACCCAGTGTACTTGTGGCTTTACCTGGTGTTCTTCAACACTCTCTGTAAGTGTTCTGTCGTCGTGCCATGAGATGAAACTCACATTATCCAAGGGGTGTTTATTCCGTGCTGGGTACTATATCTGGCTTACAGCGAAATTTTCAACGCCTTTACAGGACGCAGCCGTGTCACTTCAACAAACAAGACCAAATAGTGAAGAGCATGTGTCAACTTGTATATGTCAGGCCTAGGATAAAAACGCCAAACTCCACTCCTGGACGCAATCGCTTCCAGGATGAGCGTAGCAACATGAAGTGCTTCTTTCCTAGACCTCAAACACCATCATCTTGAATTCAGAATCAGGCGGCTAGGGATGAAATAGGGCTTATTTTCAGCCAAAGCAGGCCCACCACCACCAGTCTACTATCTCATTGCAGACCGTTACTTAGCCTCAATGCTTTCTCAAAATGAAGCTTTATCACTATGAAGCCGATTGGGACCTAGGCGGCCTCATCATGGTCAAAGTGTGCGGCACGTCGATCTCTGGTGAATCGAACTCCACCACATCCACGACTTTCCAGCCATTTCGCTCATACAGCCTTGACCCAGCTGGTCGAGCATTAAGCCAACTTACTACATTCTCGCGATCAGCAGCGTCCGTTCCCCATTCAATCAGCTTCTGTCCAATACCCTGTTTCTGATACGACGGATGAACAATCAATCGGTGCAAGCCTAGGATGGATGAAAGACAAAACTCAGCACACTCTCACAACGATGTAGAACCACTCGAAATTGGGCGGCATTTGAGCTTGTTGCAAAATTCCAATTCAAACTTCGAGCATGTGGCTTTCAGAAGACTTACACATAAACTTCTTGCCCCTAATATGGGTGATGCAACTGTTCCATACTTTGCGGCCATGCTCTTCTAGAGGGTCAGAATAGAATGGCTTCAGGTTCGGTTCCTGCTTCGCTGCTGCGATGTCGACTCCTTCAGCCTCGCCCTGGTCATTTGGTTCTGCAACAACAGCATTCGGCAGCGGGTGTGCGGCAGAGGACGGCTCATCGTTATTTTTCTTGATCGCGAAAGGGTCGACCTTGGGCACGTTCAAGTATCCCAGCCTCCACTGTGACAGGCCGATGACGGTCTCCTTCTCCGACTCCTCCGCGGAATCTGATATCAGAACGACTTTGAATAGGGACGTTTTACCTGACTGGTTCCGCATTGCATTGGTCAACTTTTGAAGAGTGTCGTTGTAGACGCTCTGCGTATCGTAGCGTTCGCGAAATTCCCAATATGGGTCAGGTCGTAAGGCGAGGTCGGAGAGGTATGCTAGTGTGGGAAGATCGGCTTCGGACGTGACGGGCTTGATGATGTATTTGACGCTGTTTGGAGGACGTGGTGTAGTCGTACCCGGAGGTGCTTCTGCGGTTGGAGGCATCCTTTACCAAACTTTGGACTTTGACAAGTGTGTCCTCTTAGCCGCGCAGTGATTTGGTCGTCAGGGCCCGTGGTGAAAGGACTTGCAGCATTTGGTTAATACCTCTTCTGGATGGTGGTTCGTGTCCTCGAAAAGTTCCACTACTCAGTATACGACAGCGGCACGAAGAAGCGTTCTCTGACTCCTCCGTTCTAGCAAGTGCTTCGTTCCATGCAACTGTCAGACTCAAGATCAACGATTGGCGACGAGTGTGTGTTTGACGATTTCCTGTCGGTAAGTATATTCGCTGATTGACCTACTTGTGCCAAATGACTGACTCATAAAAGGACCTCGGGCATCTGGCCAATAGTCGGAGATGCTCGGATATGACATCCTGTCACGTACTCCAGGCAGCACCACGAAGCAATGTGGACGCCCACCCTTATACGGAGTACATATCTCGCATATACCTAGTGGTCGTTGCAGAAGGCCCAAGAGTACAGTCCTCGAATACTTCTCGAAGAGAGCTTGGATCTACAAATGGTCTGCGCATGGGCAGACGAGCGGCGGCTCTGGGATACAATCTTGGCGTCCAAGCACCAGCGAAGGATCCCAACCATGGAAATTGAGCCTATGGCAACAATGGTGTACCGAGTTACAGTACTGTTACGATGCTACCGACGGCACTCTGTACTTCATGAACCGATGAGGCTAGGAGTGACCCGCATGATGAATGGTTCATAAGCGAAATGAGCGGCGGCCATATCACGCACCGTACACGAGATTGGGAGTATATCGCGAACGCAATGTTGCATTGATCGATGTGATACTGACTCATAAGTCAACGAAGATCCTAGATGTGGACAAATTACACAAGACCTGCCGAGGTCTTTTGTTGTTGTCTTCTGCGACTGCCATCACGTATGGTTTTACTCGCCTTGGCCGTCACTACACAATGTCTGGTGACTGACTCATTCTCTCCCAGTACTAGTAAAGCATCAAGTTTCCCTTGGTGGCGAATCAGAACTGAGAAGATTCTCTTTAGCAAGGGTGGCCGCATATTTCGCTGCACAGTGATCACGATGCGAACAACAGAATTCAGGTATATGCTTTCTGACCAACCTCGATTCTATCGACCAAGGCCATTAAGAAAGAGGAACTGGGCGTTCATTGGTCTCAATGGACCAAGCTTGTCTTGCCACGAACGTTGCACTAATCCCATTGACACCCTTCTGATATCGAAACGAGCTCAGGGTTCTTGTTGTTCGGAGTCCGGCATTTGAGATGGTCAGGCCGTTTTCCCGCTGAAAGGTGAACACAGGAAGGTATCCCACAGACTCTGCGCATGCAGTTTCTTGAGCGGGGAGTAAGACCTGGAGCTTACCAGGGATATGTGTCAACTAAACGACAAGAAGATCCCGTTGATGGCTTGTAAATAGCCCGCGCTCAAACCACACCACTACAAGGGCGCGAGATACCAGGAGTAAAGTCAACTGCAAGTGCGTGAAATCCTTGTTCAAGGCAAGTAGCATCCTTCAGCTCTCCATCTATCGTTCCACCACGTCAATTGTACTTGTGACTGTAGTCTCCTGCCCCTAGGAAGAGTTTTCAAGGTGGAGATAAACGGTATTCCCCAGCGCACAGTCATACCTGGTCGTATTCGCCCTCGAGGCAGGACACCAGAAACATGCACAAAGCGATCATCAATAGAATCTCAACACGTGTGGGCGATCGTGCTAGCTTGACCCTCCCCTCCCGGCAAACCGCGTGCGCTCCAGGGTTTTTGAAGCATGTATTATCATGAGAGGGAAGAATATCTCCACTCGTGCCGTGCTGCGATGTACATTGACGGCCCTGGCTTCAACGGGCCATCGATACGAGCACTCGTACTCGTACTCGTAGTAACGAGGACGATCGCTGTCGCTGGGTGATGGCCCGAAAAACAGGGCATGCTCGTCGTCGTCCCGCAGTGTGAGTACGACCTACGCGGGGACAGGCAACAAGGGTGGGCATTGTTCTGATCCTGAAACCTGCGACGTTGCATTTACAAGAAATCCTGAATTGGACAACGATTGGTGTGGACATCCGAGTGGGTAGTGGTAGTATGCGATGGTAAGTGATCAGCAGATTCGTTGCATTTAGGCCTGAATTGCTGCTTCAAACGACAGAAACATTACGGAATATGTTGATCGCCCGTTGTTCCCTATGCGGTCAGTGGCGTCTTTAGGAGGCTTGCTCGGCAAGACGGCAGCCTCTTTGTGGCCTCTTTGGACCAGCTCGGCGGCCAATTAAGCTAGACACAAGCACGCATGGGTCACGCCTTAGGGGGGTTCTATACACCAGGATTGGATGTACACCCACAGCCACGCCAGTCACCCTGGCAAGCCATTTCCGGACATTCAAGCCTCATGCGAGATCCACTTCTATCACACTGACCAAGCCCAGTCTCTGCTCCCTCCTCCTCCATTCTTCCCCACAGGCCATTCAACTGCCAGTCATGCTATAGTCTGGGAGACCCGGTCAAACGATGCGCATGTAACTCTCTCCGCCCAGAGAGGTCTGCTAGGGTGGTCACTGGGTGAAGGTGAGGGCACCAGGTTGGGTGCACAGGTCAATCTATTTTTTTCTCTCCATGACCTAGACTAAACGGATCTGTTGATATGTCCGTCTGTCGTGGCGTCGCGTGCGAAAAAAGCTACAAGTACACCAGGCGCCCACCCTGTGTCGCTCTCCCTCTCAACCCTCCCAAGGTACACCTCTTGTGTCTAGGTACGCAGACGACTCGTTCCACAACATGTACCAGATTGGCAACATCTACTTCATCACGGCCATCGCCGTCATCGGTGGTGGCCTGTTTGGTTTCGATATCTCGTCGATGTCGGCCATCATCGGCACTGACCAATACAAATGGTATGTTCAGAACTCGCAAGATCTGCCTGCGAATCTGTTGTCACTGACTTTGTGATCTCTCAGTTACTTCAACGAAGGATCCGGCCCACCTGACTGCTCCGGTCCTCACTCAAGCACTCAGGGTGGTATTACTGCTGCTATGCCCGGTGGTTCGTTCCTCGGTGCCCTTGCCTCTGGCTTCGTAGGTTGCCCCTAGACCTAAAGACGCTTGTCATTGCTAATCTCAATCAGTTGACCGACATCTTTGGTCGTAAGAAGGCCATTCAAATGGGTTCCGTTATCTGGTGCATTGGCTGTATCATTGTGTGCGCGTCGCAAAATATTGGCATGCTTGTGGTCGGTCGCTTCATCAACGGTGTCAGTGTCGGTATTTGCTCTGCCCAAGGTATGTCCATATTTGCAACCCCTGGGTTCGTACATGGCTGACAGTACACGCACAGTTCCTGTTTATGTCGCCGAGCTTGCGCCTCCTAGCAAGCGTGGCCGTGTGGTCGGTGCTCAACAATGGGCCATCACATGGGGTATCATGATCATGTTCTACATCTCTTATGGATGTAGCTACATCAAAGGGTCTGCGGCCTTCCGTGTCCCATGGGGCTTGCAGATGATTCCAGCCATCATCCTTGGATTCGCGCTCTTCTTTACCCCCGAATCTCCAAGGTACGTCTTTGAAATTCGCAAACGCTCGCCAGGGGATATACTGACCCATGGACAGATGGTTGGCTCGCAAGGATCGCTGGGAAGAAGCTCACGGCGTTTTGGGTACGTATATCTACTATCTGCTTATTGAGAGCTCTAGCTGACTGGATTTGTCACAGCCCTCGTCCATGCCAAGGGTAACCGCGATGCACCTTTCGTCTTGAAAGAACTTCAGGAAATCCGTGAATTCGTAGCGTTCGAGGCCCAGACCAAGGACGTTTCTTACCTTGAACTCATCAAGCCGAACATGGTCTACCGACTCCACGTCGGTGTCTTCACCCAGATCTGGTCTCAATTGACAGGAATGAACGTGATGATGTATTGTAAGTGGTATGACATTCGAGGCAAAAACACAATACTTACAGCGAATAGATATTACATATGTCTTCGGCATGGCTGGCTTGACGGGCAACACGAACCTGATTGCTAGCAGCATTCAATATGTAAGTCTGAAGGCCGTAAATTCTCCCAGAGTAACTTATGTCTGACAATTTTTAGGTCATCAACGTTGGCATGACCATTTTCGCATTGGTCTTTATTGACCGTTGGGGACGTCGATGGCCATTGTTGATCGGTTCAACCTTTATGATGACTTGGATGTGGGCCAATGCTGGCCTGCTGGCTTCCTACGGCAGCCCAGCGCCACCTGGAGGTGTTGGTGGCGTTCCTGAAGAGTCGTGGCAAATCAGTGGTGCTCCTGCTAGAGCAGTCATCGCCTGCACCTACCTGTTTGTGGCTTCCTTCGCACCAACTTGGGGTCCGGTCAGTTGGATATACCCTCCGGAGCTGTTCCCTTTGCGACTGAGAGGCAAGGCTGTTGCCGTCACGACTGCTTCGAACTGGGTCTTCAACTTTGCCCTCTCGTACTTCGTCCCACCTGCCTTTGTAAGTGCCACCGTCGATTGAGCTGACAGAACGCACAAGCTAATTGAAAACTAGGAAAACATCAAGTGGAAGACTTATCTCGTCTTTGGTTGCTTCTGCACGGCCATGACCATCCACGTCTTCTTCTGCTTTCCCGAAACCGCTGGCAAGACCCTGGAAGAGGTCGATGAGATTTTCAACAGTGGTGTCAAGCCATGGAACACTCATGTGGACTTCCATCGTGTCCGCAGAGAAGAACAAGGTGACATCGACATGGAAAAGAAGTTGAGTCTTGGTGGCCAACACCACGAGAACACAGATGTCGCCAACGCTACCACCGAAACTCAGACCATTGAGAAGCATGAAGCTGCATGAGTGAATCATCTCGCGAATGTGCGTACATGGTCTCGGGTTTAACCGAGACACATTGCCCAAGTAATTGAATTGATCTCATGGACCGGACCATAGCTATGATCGAGGTCGATATGGATGGACAATAGCCCTCAGAAGAGACGTAGGAGGATGGAACGTATTCACTCACTAACTCCTTTGGAAGTAAATTTGTTCGAGAATGCCTATTTGATTATCCACATGCAATGCTCTTTGTGCTGTAACTCAAGGCGGTCTCTTACTCTACTCCGTACGAGCCTTTGCTGATGTAAATAGTTTCGTCAGCCTTGCTAAACTAATTTTAGAATTCCGGCGCCTGCCACGAAGCGCCTAGTGGCCCCTACTGGAATACTTGCACAATTGGCATCCTGAGCCTTGCCAGCCCACAATGATAGGCGTCTTGGGTGTGCTCCAGTTGCCCCTCGGTTCAACACCAGGCTCCCATTCCTGCCCAACGAAAGGGCTTACGGTTATAGGAACTTGCCTTGGATCAGCCTAGTAGTAAGCCTCATGCTCCTTGGTATTTTGTACGCCAATGCAGCATCATGACTCTCTCGCCTGCCACTTCAGCTACACTGCCCAGGATTAGTTTTTTTCTGGCCCTCACTTCTTGACATGATATGCTTTGCGCCACCATCGCCTCTCTTCTGGTTGGGCATTGCTAGCATGCATATTGGCCAGAGAATGTCCTGAACATCGCTTCTGTTCCGTACTTCTCGACATGTCAAGAACATGACCTTGACATCGCCATGGCTGCAGCTGCTGTTCCTTCGGCCACAGGCCTTCTCAACCTAGAGAAAGAGCTCGTTTGCTTCATCTGCACAGAAATCCTCTACCAACCTCTAACTCTCCTCGACTGCTTACATACATTTTGCGGATCTTGTCTGAAAGAATGGTTCTCGCACCAACACCGCAAGGCATTACACTCTCACTCCACCTCCTCTGGGTCTGCGTATACTTGTCCGACATGTCGTGCGGTCGTCAAAGATGTTCAACACAATGCCATGATCAATACTTTGTTGGAGATGTTCCTAGCTGCGAATCCCGAGAAGGATCGGTCGCAGGAAGAGAAGGCGGAGATGGCTCAGGCCTACAGACCAGGCGACGATATACTTCCAAAGATCGAGGGTCATAGGCGCAGAGAGCGGAGAAGGCGAGAGGAAGAAGAGGTGTCACACCGCGATCGAAGAGGTCAAGATGACAGAAGCAGACGAGAATACCAATTACACCCTTCCTCGGCTGAAACTAGACGTGCCCCTCGGTCATCTAGTGGGAGCACCACAAGCCGTGAGCGGCGACCAAGATCTGACAGCTCGAGGACCCCAGATCGCACAGACAGACATCAACGTCAATCAAGCGTAGATGCTGTAGCATCAAGGACCCGGTCGAGGGATAATGCCAGTGCTGAACATGTGTCAAGCTCTTCTCCGGCGCTCGGATCTCCTCGCCATCCAGATGCAGTGGAAGCTCGTCAGCGAGGAGCACGCACTGTGGCTCACCAGGCCAGCTTGATCTCAATCGTTAGTGCATCGGAAAGCGGAACTGGGACTGGTGAGAGTCTCAACGAAGCACAGGTAATGCAAGAGATCCTGGCTGATGGGCTTTTGGATGGTATCAACATCGATGAGTTGACAGAGGCCGAACAAGATGAACTTAGTGAGATGATAGCCGAAAGATACCGTCAATTGCACCCGGAGAGAGTACGTCGAGCACCATCAAATGGCGTCACACCTGACGAGCCGGGGTCAACATTGGTGCGTTCAGAAGAGCAGAGTGAGGAAGTCGATCGTCGTCCGCGTGCACCATCGAGCAGTAGTCAACGGCAGCATCCCCATCCTAGTCCTCGAACGAGCCGCAGTGTGGTCATCGGCGCCCCAGCCGTGCGCCCGCCAACATCGTTCCCTCAGTCCACAGCTGATCCGGCCTTGCCAGCACTACAAGATAGAGCCCATCGACGCAGAGCCTCGAATGAAAGTGGCAGAAGTGAACAGTCAGCCACAAGGACTGGAAGGAGATCTGCAACCGATCTATCTGAAAGGCCACAGTCCAGCTCCACAGCCTTGGAACGCCCTCGGCAACTATCTAATACGAACAGAGCAAACACAGAACCGAAAAGTCATCCAAGAGCGTCCGAGGTATGGCAAGCTACTGGCCGACCAGTTGCTAGTCCACCTCAAACTGGGTCCTCCTCGTCACAGTCTCCTAGGGTAGTGATGTCAAGTGTGAACACAGGACCGGTTCCTACCACAATCTCAAGGTCCGAGCCATCTATTCCAGCAGTGCCGGCGATAATAGCGTCGACTGGACATGCAAAATCTTCAGTCGCATGTGCGCGATGCTCACGACCTAACATCCAGTATGAGGTCCATAAGCATTGCGCATCTTGCGACATTGATCTATGTATGAAGTGTTACAGAGCTGGTCGTGGTTGCAATCACTGGTTTGGGTTTGGCCATGCTGCCATGTTCAGGTTCGAATCATCACATCCTGCAAGAGTTGGACAGGCGATCGAGTTACCCCATATGCTTATTGGCCGACAGTATCAGAGGCAGCCTTCCTTGCAGAATTCTGCACTGGCAGCCATGGACGCAAACTTACGTCCGCTAGAGGGTAATTTCTGCGACCGATGTGGCGCATTTGCCAATGAATGTTTCTGGTCATGCGATTACTGCAATGACGGTGAATGGGGATTTTGCAATGATTGTGTCAATACAAACCATTGCTGTAGGCATCCTCTCTTGCCAGTTGCCCACAAGTCAACTGTCCCAGATGTTGCTCCCCGGACTGGTCCTTCAACGCATTCTGGTGCCCTGACACTGAACCCTTTTAGCGCTGTAGGAGGGGTGCCATCACCAGCACACAGCGCTCCTTCAAGTGCTACTTCAGCCACTGGGTTTGGTGCTGGGCTTCGCGTTGACTTTGTCCCGTTGGTAATTACAACGAACTGTGATATTTGCTCACGGCCTATTTCGCCAGAGGACCTTCGTTATCATTGTCCGGAACATGCTACACCGTCGCCAGAGAGGCCTGATCAGAAAGGTGATTATGATCTTTGCCGATCCTGTTATCTCAGCTTTGTCAAGACGGGTCGTATCAAGCGTGAAGATGGCCCAGATGGGTGGCGCCTCTGCCCAGAGGGCCATCGCATGATAGCTGTGGTGTTCGAAATGGATGCGGACGGCGGACAACGGAGAGTGATCACCTGTGATCTGGTCGGCGGTACTAAAATGACTGGAGCAGACATAGTGGCATGGAAGCTTGCCAGGACTCATCTGAACGAGACACCCTGTGCGGAACCTACCACCAACAGCACTAGTCGGGGACAATGGATCTGGCGTGAGGATAGCACCAGCACACGACGTATGGCTCGTCCGAGGACAACAACCTTGCCGTCTTCTACAAATTTTCCTCCGAATGGGGGTATCGGCAAGATTTGTCGTAGCCTGTGGAGTTATTATCCCGATGAAGGCGAGGAAGGGAAGGGTGAATTGATGTTTCCCAAGCATGCGGAAGTGGGTGAAATTGAAGAGGTTAATGAAGATTGGTGGTTTGGGGTCTATGCTGGAGATATGGGCGTTTTCCCTTCTACGTATGTACGGGAAATATCGACTGGTTGAGTACCTGCAGGTCACAGTTGCATCAGGATGCGCACATTGTCGTGATTTATAATGATCTAGTTATGGGATATCAGACCACGAAGAAACGACCTCAGAGTCTATTATGATTACGATGATGACTGTCTTGTTGAGAGTGGCCGAACTGAAAAGGTTTTTGTCGGATGTGGAAATAGGAGGGATATTTTGAGATGACTTTTGCAACACACGAAAATTCGGCTTCAGACTTGATAGGAGAGGTATTGGTTATATTGATTCAAGGTCTATATAAGATTTGGGTTCATTTTTATGTCGTGTCTATCACATCATCTTGATCAGCATGATCATGATTCTCATCACGTTTCTTGAAAACAAGAGATCCATGAGTTTCCATGAAACGAAATGTGTCACATTAAATAGGGCTTGCTTGATATTCCTAACGTTTTCTCTTTGGTCGCTAAACAAACGTCTCTGATCTCTGGTTTCTGGTCACCAATCACTGATCACTGTTATTGACTGTTTCTACTCGGTGAGAGGCTATGGGGGAGGTGAAAGAGAGAGGGGGTGGGAAGGGAGGATGTCAATGCCAAACGCCAGACCTTCACCCCTTTGCTCACCTCGCCATCGGTTGCTCTGTCCGAATTGTTTAAAAGAGGCAGGCAATATAACACCGACTCATTCTTCTGATCGAAAACATGTACACCGTGAGACAGCTTCCCAAGAGAAATCGGTGTCGTTGATAAATTGAGATTGAGATTGATTGAGACCATCTGTTCTTTTTTAATCTTTCCAAAAGAAGAATGGCTTCTCAAGATACTTGTGATGGTCTGGCGGCAACAGCACAAGGAAATGAATCATCACGACAGATCCAACAACCTGAGCATGTACAGTCTGGACAGATCGATGATCATGATTCTCATATTTCCATAGACCCAAACGACATGAATGATGGAGTCCGGGGAGGAGGAAGAAGGGGCATGGAAATGGAAGTGGAAGGCCGCGACGACGACGACAGCGACAGTATCGACCGAGAACGTGTCAAAGCCTGTATCGACTTTACCCTATGGCAACATTCAGAAGGTAGATGCATGAGTGAACATTTCCAAGATAGGGTGGCGTACAACCTGGCAAACCACAGATGGCATATGAGGCGCAAAAAAGGGTACAAAGGGTTTGGTTTTGGTCGCCTCACAAAAGAGAAAAGCCACCACAAGGATTGCTCGAGTTGTATAGCTTCCTATGCAAACTCTGGTGTCCTCTGGGAAGAATTTGTCCAGGCTGTAGGAGATTGGAGGAATCGTCAGAAGATACTCGAGACCTACATCTCGGTAGGAACGCAACCATGTCGTCCCCTTGATCATGATGATGGACAAAAACAACAACACACACTTGTTGAGCGTGCAGAGGAAGCTTTGGACGTATGCAGTAGAAGTCTGGAATCTTACGAATCTTGTCGTGAACCTTTGCGCGACGTTCTCGACACTTTGAAAAAAAAACTGAGTCCGAAAGCTATCGAGATGGCAGAGGGGATGATGGAACAAATGCGGACATTGTGAGGGAGTAGATATAGCGTATATGATTTCGTCTGACATTGTTCCGAGGCTTGGATCTAGACCTAAATGGTTGGATGAAATAGTGTCAGACAGTGTATGGAGTATCATACCAGAAGTATCCATTTCCGGAGCAAAGGGTGATCATTTCAGTTGTGGTGGTCTACGGCGGAGCATATGCATGAACTACTCGACCTGGCAATTGGACCGCAGTCAGCAAAGCAGCTTAGAACAAAGGATTCGTTGAAACATTGACTGCTTCACCTTCCACCTCGTATTGTGGCTGTGGTGTGCGTTGGCAGGTATCTTTTCTGTTTCAAAAAGGACTGCAGGCTCAGTCTTTCTGTTTGTTCAGTGTGAACGTCATCCCTTCTTCACCAACAACCTCAAAAGTCATGGCGAATCGCTTCGTCCGGTCCTCCAAATACCGGCACGTGTTCGGTCGGTCAACTCGGAAGGTGTGCAGATCCCGCCTGGCAGAGAAGAAAACAAGTCCGGGGTTGCTGAGACTTTCTATTTCTGATAGGAACAATGCTATGACAATGTGAGAGTGTCGAAGAATGCCTGGGACACCAATCTGGTCAAGGTATGTATGCAAGTGGAGAGAGACATGCGCGCAAGCAACCAAGCAACCAAGCAACCAAGCGAGTTAGCAACGACAGTCACTAACTCAAGCACCTGCCTAGGCCAACCCCGAATACCTAGCGGTCAACTGGGACAGCAGTGGTGGTGGCGCATTTGCAGTCATTCCTGTGAACGAAAGAGGTCGACTACCGGAAAGGATACCTTTATTTCGAGGACATACCGCCGTCGTACTAGACACAGACTGGTTGGCGCACCCGAGCATCGAGATTTAGAAGTGCAAAGCGCTCACAAAAGACAAAAGGAACCCTTTCAATGACTCTCTGATAGCCTCTGGCTCCGACGATGGCAAAGTAAGAAACATCATGAAAGATTACAAAAGAATACACAGGCTGAGTGCTTGCGGCAGGTCTTCTTGTGGAGAGTGCCCGACGATTTTACCCTCCATCTCGACGTTCCCGCGGACGAGGTCCAGGACGTTGCTCCGGTGGGCAAGCTGAGCGGTCACCCGAAGTGAGTACACGCCATTTTCCGGAATCAGGAGTGAAGCTGACTTCATTTCAATTCAGAAAAGTCGGTCATGTCCTGTTCAACCCCGCCGCCGAAAACGTTCTAGCATCCGCCGCTGGAGACTTCACCGTCAAGATTTGGGATATCGAGTCTGGCAATGCCAAACTCAACTTGAAGGTTGGCGAGGTCATTCAATCCATGTCCTGGAGCGCGAATGGATCTCTACTGGTCACCACATCTCGAGACAAGAAATTGCGAATATGGGATACGAGACAGGAGAAGCCAGCTCACGAAGTTGCGGGACATGCCGGTGCCAAAAATAGCCGAGCCGTGTGGATGGGTGAGCACGATAGAATTGCAACCACGGGATTCTCCAGAATGAGTGATCGACAACTTGCTCTCTGGGATGTTCGGGCCCCTGAACAGCCCGTCGATGGTTTTCAGATGCTCGACTCCATCTCGGGTGTTTGCATACCTTTTTGGGATGATGGCACCCAGTGCTTATACCTTGCCGGCAAAGGCGATGGCAACATTCGTTACTACGAATACGAACACGATAAATTCGAGTATCTGTCGGAGTACAAGTCGGCCGATCCGCAGCGTGGAATTGCCTTTGTCCCTAAGAGAGGCGTCAACATGCACGAAAACGAAGTGATGCGAGCTTACAAAACCGTCAACGACACGTACATTGAGCCCATCTCATTCATTGTGCCTCGACGAGCAGAGACATTCCAGGAAGATATATACCCACCCACTGTGGGACTGAAACCAGCCATGAGTGGCCAGGAATGGTTCGAAGGAGCCGAAGGCCTACCACCGAAGATCTCCATGGAAAGCATGTATGAAGGACAAGGGATCAAGGAGGTTGCAGCCGACGCACCGAAACCCGCGCCTAAGAAGGCCCCCGAACCCATCAAGGCGCCCGAGGTGAAGAAAGAAGTTGCCGAGCCATCCCCAGTGACAACACCTGCAATGCGCTCTCCGCCCCCGTCGATGAAAGAGCAAGGCGCCACTATGATGGCCGTTGCCGATAAATTTCAGGATACCGAGCCGGTGGAAGACGATGGAGACGACGATTCGAGTTTCGAAGAGGTTCAGAAACCAGCGGAGAGAACTTCAGCAGCTAAGCCTGCTGGTGTAGAAACCAAGAAGCAGGATTCGACGCCGGCTGCCAGCAAGGTCTGGGAAGATGTTGAAGCACCAGAGCAGCCAAAGGCTGCACCAACTCGAAAAGTTAGTGACTTTTCTCGTCTTTTTGTATACGATGAGAGTGCTAACGTTATTAAAAATAGACAACTGATCCCGTTGTCAAATCTCCGAAGCCTATCGATGACGCTGCTGCAAGCGCGGGCGACGACCATTCAGTACAAGGAGAGATCAAGAACATGAAGGCCATGATGGCTCAACAATCACGGCAAATCAATAGTCTGACTGAAACAATATCTGAGCTTGTAGCTGAGGTGAAGGCGCTCAAGGGACCGTAGGGCCGATAGGGGGGCGTTTGATGATTTTATTAGCGTTGTTCAATCACAATTTCTCGCCCACACATGACTTTTTGACGGATGTTATGGCTATAACTGTAATTGTGACCATATCTATGATGTGATGATCGGCATGCATCGTATTGTTCTATCTAGAAAAGGCGTCGGGTGCCGACGACCATACCTATGTATGTATGTACGTGTATTTCGGACCCCCCTTGTGGTCAGCACTTAAGATAAGAGAGACGGCAAGATCCATATGGTGGATTCATTCTCCTTCTTCCATCTCGAGATGTGCTTCGATGTGATGTGCGGGTCGACTGATCTGGTTACATCTGACAGACATTACGATGATAGTTTGGTGTGCTTTTTTCTCTTCTTTTGCTGACCAGGCATAAACTGATTTCTTGCGAATTATTCGAGAGATGTGCAGAGGGAAGAACTGGTGGGCACAGTAGTTAGAGATAAGCATATTCCGTAATCCTTGTGTGTGTAATACATCTATTAGGTCAGTCAGTTGGTGCCAAATCTGGGTCAACACCCCCGTAATATGTACAGAGTGCAGACTCTTGTTACGGACAAGCTAATAACAAGCAAAGAACTAGCGACTCAAAAGATAAGAGAATTGTGTTTATTTTGGTTACGGGAGTAAAAAAAAAAGCTCTTGTGTCAAAAGCTTAGCTGGACTTCTGTGTGCACAACATTCTACATTTATTTTCTTCTGTTGCTGAGACAGACAGCACAAGCAACAAACAACAAATGGGCGAATTCTCATACAATATCAGCAGGTTCACGTCATCAAAGATCACTTCACACCATCATTATTGTTATTACTACTACTCTGTACCCGCGTTCTTGATACGTGGTAGATAGACGAACCCATCTCCCCATTGACGAAGAAGGTCATTGGCCCCCCCCCCCCAAAAAAGAACGTTGCAGTCAAAAAAGTCCCGAACGGATCCGTAACGTGCCGGATACCAATATCATATCGGAACTCAAACCACTCATTTCTCGCGCATTTGACTGGTCAATTTCTTCCTTCAATGCTCACTGATAGCATCAAACGTCGAATCTCGAGCTTCCAAATTCTACCGGGGAAAACCCAAGAACCATTCTTTTTTTTTCGCTTATCTATGCCTGTTCGTGCGTAAAGTTCGAGTTTAAGTGGTCTCCAGTGTCGCGATCAACAGCGACGGGGGGATGGAAGGGAGGGCGCCGACACCTCGATAGAGAATCAGAAGATGATATGTCATGTCCATGGGCGGCTTCCCCTTCCATTCGATCGATCCACAAATCTTTTTTTTTGCCCCAAGAAGCATGGATCATTAATTCTATTTTGAATCGTATTTGATTCGAAAGCAGTTCCCTCTGTTGTTGTTGTTGTCTGTTCTCGTTTTTATGTGACTTGCTCAACCTTGCGCTCTGCTTCATTTCCTTCGTCGTCGGCTTCGACGCCCTCCCTCCCTCCCTCCGGCCGCGATCCTTTTTCGGTTCCTGGCCACGTTTTTGTTGATAAATTGAGTCACCACCATGACCGGAGTGACGGTGCCGATGTCTCCGGCGGATGAGAGCCTCCACGAGAAAAAGGACGAAACCGTGATCCCTCCCGGCACGACGACCGCCGCCGATGTTGAAACCGCCCGCAGAGGCAGTCAAGATCCTTTGGCGCTCCTGGAAAAGATTCGAACCGGAGACGACGCCCACCCCATCCGTTGGCCTCTTTGGAAGAAATGGATCATCGCCGCCACGTATTGTCTCTTGCAGGTCTTTGTCACCCTCACCTCCACCACCTACGTCTCGGTGGAATTCCTGATCGAGGAGAAATTCGGAATCTCGAGCGCTCAAGTCGCCACTTTGGGTCAGTCGATGTTTATCATCGGGACCGCCGTGGGACCTGCTTTTCTGGGTATGTATTGCTGCTACGCGACACACGCAAGCGCCACGACAAAAACACGAATTTTGGCCCAAGACAAAACCCCCTGGCTGATGGATTGAATCTTCTTATAGGCCCCTTGTCTGATATCGGTGGTCGTAAATGGGTCTATGTCGGAGCGAGTCAGTATCCCATTTCCGGGCCTTCTTGAATCGACGGTCCTTCCCCTGACCCAACGACTAATGTTCTTTGAATAGTTCTGTTCTACGCAATCCTCAACATAGGAACGGCACTGGCAGACAATTTCCCTATGCTGGTCATTTTTTGTTTTCTGATCGGCGTGGCCGGTTCAGTAGCATTGAACAATGTGGCGGGAACCATTTCAGATCTCTTTGGTGTATGTTGGCCACTTCTGTCATGAACTCTTTTCTTTTTCCCCCCCCGCCTCCCGAGGCGATTTTCATTCCAGACTAACATTCGACTCGCAAAAAAATTATAGGACGCGGATAATGCTGCACAACCAATGGCCCTTTTCGTCTTGAGTGCCAACTTTGGACCTAGTTTGGGTTCACCCATCGGAGAATGGATAGCGGAGAATGACAATTTAGGATGGAGATGGAGTATGTATCGACCTTTCCTCTGTTTTGTTTTGTTGGTCTCCGTATCTGGGGCATTGAATGCTCGCTGACAGCCTCGTGTGTTTTGTACAGTCTTTTACATCAACATCATCATAGCGGGAGCTTTTTCCTTCATCCTATGTTTCGTTCCAGAAACCCTACCCAGAGTCGTCATCTCTAGAGCCGTCAAGAGAAGAGGTAGCGTGGACGAAAACGCCGTCGACATTGCTCTAGGGTCGAGTCGATTGTCCGTCGTGCAAGAATTCAAATTCGTCACCACCATGGCCTTGAGGATCATGGTGACTGAACCGATTGTCATTTCACTCGGATTGTAAGTTCTTTTTTTTTCTTCGTCAAACACAATTTCAACCTCAACCTGTTGTTGTCGTCTTTTAAAATTCGATCTATTGATGAATCTCAAACTGACTTTTCCCCCCCTTCTGCTTAGGTACAACGGATTCGCATACGGATTACTTTTTTTGTACCTGGACGGTGTATTTGACGTTTTTGTCTTCAGTAATGGTTTGAGTGATATCGGAGCCGATTTGACGTATTTGAATTTTTGTGTCGGTAAGAAGCAACCTTTTTTTGCCTTTGCCCTTTTTTCCACGCATTTTTATACCACCATGTCCATCTTCACGTTGAAATTTCCTTCTTCTTCTTCTGACCATCATACGCCAGGCGTCACCGTCACTTTCTGTTTCGTCCCGGTCCAGACGTACCTCTTCCGGCGGGACCGGTTGCGACACGGTTACCACCGACCCGAGGGCCGCTTCCTCGTCTCCCTCGTGACGGTCTGGCTCTTCCCGGTCTCGTTGCTCTGGTTCGCCTTCACCTGCGACGGCAGCGTTTCCTACTGGTCCCCGGTCGTGGCGGGAGGGGTCCTGGGCTTCTGTGACCCTCTCTTGTGGCTGGCCATGCTCAACTACATCACCGACAGTTACCCCAACGTCGCCGCCAGCGCCGTCGCCGCGTTCCTGATCCCCAGCTTCCTCATCGCGGCGAGCCTGGCCCACGCCGGCGTCGCCATGTTCGCGCACATGTCGGTCAAGTGGGCCTTTGCCACCCTGGGCTTCATCAGCTTCGGCCTGGTCGCCCTGGTCTACGTCTTGTTCTTCTTCGGCCCCCGCCTGAGGCGCCACAGCAAACTCGCCCGGACCTTTGAACAGGAAAAGGTCGGGTGAGACTTTTCCGCGCCACACAAGACAGGACTGTCGACGCACGAGACTCGACATTGACGAAAGACCAGTCTCGCAAGGCCACAGAAAGGATGATGATGATGATAATGTACCTCGGATATAGCATGGACGACATACTCCGTAATAGGGACTCCCGTGACACGGACACATTGAGTATACATACACCGACGTTGAATAATGATGCCCCTACATCCCCCCCCCCCTGCTTACTGTGCTCTGTATTGTATATTATGCCATGGTTCTGAGAACCTCATGCTTGAATGCCATACCAATCGTACTCCCCAATACCAAGTATAATCGCTACGCAGTACCTCCTCTATGGTTATACTACCGTACTTCTTCTCCTGGTCAGGAACTTTGTATTCTCACCGTTATAGCTGTAATCTAAAATATTCCTTCCTCAGCCTTTTACGTCTTCTCCTTCCTCCCAGCTGCCACGGTCCCCATGTCCACAAGCAAGCAAGTAGCTCGGAGAGATCAGAGATCAGACTCGCAGCCTTTCGTCCCCATCTCTTTTTCTCATATTCGTTTTCCATCTCTCGCTTCACCAAGTACAAAACCAATACCCCCGAAAGCCGAACGCTGCCCGAGCACTAACGAGCAAAAAATTCTATTTAGACAAGGATGGGGAAAACAAAATTGAATCAATTGTCTTTGAGCTGCGCATACCCGGTCGATAATGACATAGGTATCGCTATGGTTGACAACAATTCTGTAGCAAAATTCTTTGGGTTCATCAAAACATCAACAACGCCCGACGCTATGCCGACCCTCCTCGCCACCGGAAATTAAAGAGGAGTTACTGGACTTTGATATCAAGCGAAATAGCTCTTCCAAAGTACACCTGAGAGATCTTCGACCTGTTCTGGTTTGAAAGCCTATGAGATAACTTTGTTAGCATGTGAACCAATTAGACGACTCAGCTGAACCACATACCTTCACATCAATGTGCCAAGTATCCTGCCTCGTCTTCTTGAAGTCACTAATAATGCTCTTCACGCTGTTGCCCACAGTTGCAGGATCATTAGCGGCTTTCTGGCTCAGCGTGACAAGCACATCAGGCATCCACGGTGGCGGCGGGCTCGAATATGGGAATGCTTGGATCAGCGCACCTAGACCCAAAACTGCGGCGTGCCGGGTAATAACCAGTCGTTGGGCTTCGGGAGTTGGTGTGTTCGTGCCTGACGTGCGAGCCGATGACAACCCTGCAAGTTGGCCCTTAGGTTTCTTGGGAAGGGGGTTGTCAATCAACATCTGAGTAAATCGGTCACGCAGGCTGATGATCATTTTCTCTCTCAAATCCAGAGGCGAACATCTGATCATGCCCGACAATGTAGTAGCAGCACCGGCACGGACTTCATGTTGGGAATCTTCAAGCATATCGGCTACACAGTCAAAGAGCTTCCGTTTGCTTTCTTCAGACAACAAGAATAATCGTCTGAAGAAGACGATCTGCATGTTAATCATGACTCGAAGACGTTGATGCCAGGAAGGGGACGTTCTTCCAATACGAATCAAAGAGGCAATCAATTGGGCGTCTTCTCCCATACGATGAGGAATATTTGGTAGATGTCGGAAAACATGGTAAGCCAGGGACTGTAACTCAGGATCTTCCTTCACATCCATCATGTGCAAGAACTGCTCGGTGAAAAGATTGGGGAAGTATTTGAGGAGTTGGGTGCATTCGGAGGAAGAAAGCATGGAATCCAGCCAGAGGAGGACCGTCTTACTTCCTGAGGTATACGCCGAGGGTGTCTGTTGACCTGGTGTACGTTCATGTCGCCATTTCTCGAGGCGCCCGAAGACCTCATGCATTCTGTCGTCGAATTCCTCAGTGGGAACATAGGGCTGAACTCCAATAGAGCCTGCAGCCTTTTGCGCCTTGATAAGGTCTTGGACATCCTTGAAAGACTCATGGTATCGAGTTCGAGTGATGGTGCCGAGGGTATGTGCCATGGCTTCACGGACGCCTTTGTATGGATGATCAATGTGGGCGAAAAAGTCTTCGGTAATGGGGGCGTCAAGCTGGAAATGCCAGCCAGCATCCATGATAACCTGATGCATGAGATGGATCTTTGAGCTCTCTTTGAATGCAGCATTGGACCCCATATCCAGGCGAAAACTCGACAACCACTCTACCAAAGGCCAAGCTCGCCGAGGATCCCTGGCTTGCATGATCATGTGTAGGAAAGTCGTCCAGTAGCCACTGTTCTCCGGTGTCAAGCCATCTGAGAAGACACGTTTAATGATGGGGAAAGCAAATTCCCATACCTCGGTACGTCGAGATATTGAGTTGTCCATGACGGACGTCACTAAACCAGCAAGGATTTCGGCGGTGGCACGATGTTGATGCTTGTCACTTCCATCTTCGAAAACCTTGAGCGTTTCTTCTTTGACATCTTCAAACGTTGCTTCAGTCAAGCCATCTCTAATGACCAGTTCGAAAGCGTAAGTCAGCATCGCTGCACTAGCCATGCGGAACTTGTCCGCAGATTGGTCTCGAGGTTCTTGCTTGAGGTATTTGAAAAATGTAGCAAACCATTCTCGGTTCATCAGGTCGCCGATCTTTCCCCGTTTCGCATATTCTAGCTGATCGTAAATGATGTCGTCTTTGATATTGGCTTTGTATCCAGGCATGGTTTTAGCCCAGACCAGCCAACCGGGATAGTCGTGATCAATGTAAACGTCGGCTTCTGGTTGAGAGAAAGCCTTCAAGTAGCCCTCCGTCCATGCTGGGTCCTCGGCGTTAGTGTCCACTTTCACTTTGGCGGGAAAATCCTGTAAGGCCTGAATATAATTGGCATACTCGTGATTACACACGGCTCGGACATCAGTCATGGTGAAGAGAGCCACCAGGCCTTGTGAATAAAGTCCCCGAAGTCCAGGATGAGGGTCAATCGTGCCCCGTGTAATTAAATCGATCATACTGTCCGAAGCAATGTGATCAAAACGAAGGCCAAGAGACATGACGATAGTAGCGACACGAGTTGCCTTCTTCCAGTGGGATACACGAGCAAGCGCAACGAGTTCTTCGGCCAACTGCAGTTTCTTCCGCTCGATATTGGCACGTTTGTTGAGGATAAAATCCTTCTTCTTCTGAATTTTATCTTCAACATCGTCCTCAGGAGCGAATGGGTCAACAAATGTGCGATCGATGATTGCCATGCGATGCCCAGGCCGACCGTACTCCATGATCTGGTACAGACCACCGCTGCAAAGCTTCTGGATCGATGGTTTATCAGCTGTACTGGCTTCGATGAAGGTTCGAATCACTTCAGGTGTGTATTTCCAATGCCTGCCCAAAGTCTTGGCAAGACTGCCGAAGAGAAGGGCAAACATACCGCCTTTGATGCGAGGGAAGTCGTTGGTCTTCACAGCCTCGTGGAACGATTCTAGGAGGTGTGGAATGACAAACAATCTGGCGCCGAAAATGACTTTGAGTGCAGACTCCCCAGCACTCTGTGAATTTCTGCGGACTTCGGTGTAAATCGACAAAGATGACTGGGCAAGATCGAGGAGGAGCTGCTCATCTAACTCTGATCGCGGTCTCGGTGTAGCATTGTGTCTGACTCGTTGAGTATGGTACACATTTGCGCGACGAACGAGTATTGAACGAGGATAGTCCTTCCTAACACCACTGACCTTGTATGGATGTTCATCCGCATGCAAGAGACGTGTAACCCGATCAAGCACGTGAGCTGATCTTTCGAGGCCGACATCGACAAACCATGACCTATAAGCGGTGTATAAGGGGGCGAAAGATGAAACATCGTCTTCACCCTCGCGAGTAAGGAACTCGTGCACTTCATGCAGAACACGCCCGATATCCTGTCGGAGGGAATGGAGAGCATTATACAAATCGTCGCCAGGCATGAGTACCTGTCCACACGGGTACTGGAAGGATGGTTTGATGGACGCCTCATCGATACCATCATCGAGGGACGAGTTGCCTCCACTCATATCATCGCCATCATCTTCCCTGTCACTAATGTCGACAGCATGACCATTGGTTTGGGACGAAGCATCCTCGGCATTAATTCCAGCAGCTGTTGTTTTCAGACCTTCATTGACACCATTGGAGTCGAACAGGCCCGAAATACCAGCAAGGAGGAGGCGAAGTAAGACGAGATTGCGTGAAACTTCGTCTGACCACTCTTTGCCGCTTCCGTCACGCTTGATGCTAGAGGTGCCGCGTATGAGACCTCTGAGATGCTTTAGCGAATTTTCGACTTGATTCTGAAACAGTTCAACTGCAAATTCGACCTCTTCTTTGCAGGGAACGTGCCATTTTGGCTTGATGGTCGCTGCAGGTTCTGCAAGACCCCACAAGTGAGGCTTTACACCATCTTTCAGTCTCTCCGGCTCATACAAAGCATGATCCGCTGTGAAGGTGACAGTGAGGTTCAGCAGCAAATGATGGATAAAGTTCGACACATGTACAGTCGACGTGCCCTTGCATTTTTGCTGCATGTAAATGGCGATATCAAATAGATCCTGTTTGTATTTGAGGACGGCTGATCCAACATGTACCACACACATGCTGAGCATGCTGATGTTCCAAACCAGGCCACGATCGCGAGGCAGGACATCAGCGGCAGCGTTTCTGGTTGTACCAGCGCCATTTTCGTCGATTTCTGTGCGGATAGCGCTGATCAGCACAGGGACGAACTTGGCGAGGGCCTTCTCTGGATTGACCTTGCAGAGACAATTACAAATGAAAGCCATCGCGTCTCTAGATTGATGGATGACATGGTTTGCAACAAAGTCCACAATCTTGTTGAGGGCCATGTCGAAGAGCTCCGGGGACAGTGATGCTAACAAAGGCTGGAAGGCTGCTGGTAGTGTGTTGACAATGTTTTCCTCGGGTGATCCGCTTCTAATTCGCGCAGCATCTGGGAGGTTTTCGAGAAGGGTAAAGACTCGACCCAAGAAAGAGGAAACGAATTCGCTGAACCCAGCAGTTGAAGAGGCCAGGATCATTTCTTCCATGGTGGGATCCAGATCAGCGTAGTTCAGGTTTACAGAAGCACCCTCTTGCTCCATCCGTTCCATTTCGCCAGTGATCCAATCCATCGCCAACATGTTTCCTTGGATGTCTTCTCGGCCTTTTGAAAGATCTTCGAAGGGAATATTGTAGCAAACAATCCCGAAGAAAGAAAGAGTGTACAGGGTTTTCTCCAGATCGTTGGCATCGATTCCAGGCAGTGCCAGGCCAAGTAAAGCGGTGATGTGACATCGATAACCCTTCGTTCTCACCATTGTCCGTGCCAAGATCTGTAGAGATCGTAAGGATGATACAGTGCGGTGAACTTCGACAAGTCCTTGCATTGAAGGATAGATTCGTTGAAGCGCGCCAGGCAGGACCAAGTCTGGCTCTAAGAATGCTAAAGCCTGCAGAGTTGATAATGAGTAACTCATTGCAGTCCCACTTTTCGCGTATATGCCCATGAAGATGACTTCGCGCAAACACAATACAAACCGCTTACGAAGAGGCTCATTCAGTCGTCTCTCCTTGGGCACCTCCATTTCTCCATTGCGTTCTCTATTCCACCGCATAACAAAGAAGTCCGCGAGATAGAAGACGAGCTGAGCCAGGGTTCTTGTCCACGAACCTGAATTGGAAGGATGGAAGAATGTCTCAATGGCTTGGATGAGGTTCTCCAGTAAGGAGAGAGCGGACGTCTTCTTCTCGAGGCAAGCTGGTGACAGAGACATCACAAACCAGCGTGCAATGTGATGGGATACGGGATGTTTTCGAGAGTCTCTTTCCAGAAGAATACCCATTCCCGCGCCTAAATCGACGAGTGCGCTGTATGGAGATGTGGACTGACCCACTGGGATTTCCAAGAGTCTCAGAATGGCCGTCGTCACCAAGGTCGACTGCTCGGCGGTGAAAAGACCGAATTCCGAGAAGTCTATATGACTGCATGGCAGCATGTCTCGTGCCATGCGTGAGAAGAGATCAATAAACGCGATATCTGTCACCCGAGAGCGATTTACCAGGGACCACAAATGGAAAAACGTGGGCAGGAATTGCTGAGGGACTAGGTCCTGTCGGTTGGGAGGAGGAGGTGTTGTCGGCAGAAGCATATTCAACAGCCCTATCACGACAAATGCCCCTTCAGCAGATGACATTGTGAAATGTGGCAACCACTCTTCTAACATTGCTGGAATGTCTTCGGGGTCGAAGTATAATTGTGCAAATGAAGTGATCTTGATAAGGGTCTTGATGCTCCTCCTCAAACTAGTAGTTTGCATCAGCCCAGATTCGCTGGGGAGTACAAAGACCTTCAATTCCCGATACAGGGGTCGCCAATCGAGTGTAATCTCTTTGAGGGGTCGTAGGTAATGCTTTCTCCTGCGGTCCAGTTAGTAATTCGGGAACCGAGAAATGGCAGGACCGGGGTGGCAAGTAACATACTTTGTGAGAAGCATGAACATGCTAGCGAACCGCTCGCTCACACTCGGGTCGATGCCGGGAGCCAGAGCAAGTTCGAAATAGAGCTTGACAAGTTTCACACGGATTGGCTTGGGAGGGTCAAACTTTAGAGACATCCAACTTCGAAGTTCTTTCGTCCAATGTACAGCTCCCGGCGTGAAGTCGCTCGACTGCAGAGCAATGTATAGCTGGTCCAGGATCGTGGACAAATTTTGCTGTCTTGTTGCCTCATCTTCGATAGGATAGGGAAGGGATGCGAAGTAAGGATACGTTCTCGGCCTGTTGCGCTTGACAATGTCTTCACCCTCTGTGTGTCCATTCTCCATGGTGACCGCACCGGCCGGAGATGTAGCTCTTGATATTTCTGAGTCCTGTTTCCCAAGACTGCCGTTCACCAACCCTTCGACATGATGATGTCGTTGACTTTCCATAATTTCGTCCAGTTGCACGAGAACTCATTGGAGCCCGGGCTGCAGTGTAGAAAGTTCAAGGCGATGGTGGCATTGCCGGCCAAGCAGGTCTGATGGGAGGAGATTCGTGCCAAAGATTTGAGGAGGATCGTGAGAGGTATAAACGGCTACAACAAGGAATCAGGCTGTCAGACTGCTTCGTAGTTGCTTCGGTGCTCGAAGGCGCTTAGCAAGCCAAATCGCAGCCTTGCTACGTCACGGTTGTGCCTGCTCGGAGCAACGTCAAGACTCTCAATTGACCAAGACAGGCCAACTAGCGAATCGAGAGGGTGATCTAGTCTTGAGATCTCTGTAGACACTCGGAGAGAAGACTCGCCGTCAAATGGAGGCGATGCTTGCTGATTCACACGCGACATGCACTGGTCGAATCCGAGATGCTGTTCACTTGGCGGAATTCCGCAGGATACAGATGCAGGTCACGTGGGCAAGATGAAAGGTGACCACTTCCTTCCTTTCATTCTCACCTTCTTCTCACTCTACAACTTATCCTCTTACTTTCCTACTCTGCCAATAATATGAGTGGCAAATTAATACACAGGAGCCGAGCAGAGCCAGAAAAGACCTGATAAGTGCATAGGCATACGGCTAGAACAGTCATCAGGACTATTTGAGACGGTAGTGAGTTCCGCTTCAGGTCCAACCTTCCAATCGATACGACAAATACCGCTGTTGTTATAGTCGTGCCGGAACAGCAGGCGACGGCCAGCAATATGAATCCGTAGAGGCATCACCACCCTGGAGCCTAATTTGATGCACACGCAGACCGTTGAATTCTTCTCCCTGAGGAAAAAAGTCCGGATCTAGCTCCATACCACCCTCAGGATTGATGTTGACCTTGGCCATCCAATTGCCCACGCCGTCGGGGTAGAACTGGTCATCCCACGCCGAATACAGCGATGGAGTAAAGTAGGCATGACGACCATCACGACTGACCTCGACCATCTGAACCGAGCCCGGGCACGGCTTGTCAGGCTGCGAAGGGTGTGGAGTGTGGTTGGCAACTCCGCCCAGCCTCACGGAACCTGTGAGTATAGGGTGGGACGGGTCTCGAACGTCGTATTGCCTGAGCTCGCCTGTGCCCCAACATGAAATGTATAAGAACTTGTCATCTACAGAGAGGTCGATGTCGGTTATGAGAGGAGGGACCGCCCCGAACGGGCGTAGGATCGGTGGAAGCTTATTCGGGTCGTCGACTGGCTCTGCTGGAATATTGATGACCTTGTCCGCCTTCCATTGTCCATCATCGTCGCAGCTCCAGAGATAAATGGACCCAGAAAGGTCCTTTGTCGACAGCGTCACCCCGACGAATCCCCACGTAGCATCAGGGTTGTGTGTCGGGCGCACTTCCAGCACCATCTGCTCTCCTTCTTCCAGATTAATTGCCTGAACATGCTTACCTTGGTCAAGGTTCCAGAAGTGCAGACTCTTGCCGTATTTGTGCTGTACGAGCGCCTCGACATCGAGGCCATTTTCAATCAGTGACGGCGGGGCCCACTCGCTCGAAATCAAGGTATTCTTATTCATATGCCACCAAGCGTCATAGCTATGACGCTGAGGACCGTGGTCAGTCTCCCATGCACCGACGACATTGAACGTTTGGTGATCGAGCAGGGCAATGCCAGTCTGGCCATCTGCGTCGCCCTCGGGACCCCCAAGGCATGTCATGAATATACCTCCCGGCCCGCAATGAATCGTGTGCGGACGTGTGTAGCCAGCTTTGTCAGAAAGTTCTTTCATCGGAATAACTTTGGCGATCTTGGGATTGCGAGGATCTGGTTTAGTGTCGATGATGAAGATGTTAGATGATCGGAGGCCTGGCACGATGAGATATCGCCGCTCGAGACCTTCCATAGGGTGCCCCTCGTGCTTGAAGGCACTGGAACAGGCATTCCACCCGAAATGGTGTAATTCCTGCCCTGGAGGAACCTCAACTTTGCCGACAACTCGGCCCCAGGTAGGTGAATTTGATTTCAAATCAACCACGAACAAGGCATCATTCTTTTTACCGTCCGGATCATAAGCCACAACGAACGCCAACTCTTCGACAGGAGCTGTAACAGCCTCGGCGGCGTTTCGATAAAAGGTCGGATCCATGGTTCAGCTTGTTGTTTGCACGACTTTCCTGAAGTTGTCGCTTCGCCATCTTCTTAAGTATTTCGCCAACTTCTGTTTTAGATCAGTTGCTATTGGGTTTTGACAGTGCCCCCAGACACGAAAGGCTAGCGGCAGCGAGCCGCTCTTTTGAAGCCCGAAATTCCAATCAGCCACTGTCCCGGGGACTTCTCTGAAGAAATTCGTAGGAAGCAACCAGTCATGAAGCCCCGCAATTTCCCACCATGGGTTGCGCTTCCCGGGGTAAATAGTCTGGGGGAGACTCCACCTATAGATACCTAGGTATGTGGCTTCGCTTCAATTCTCGATACAATTCACCTTGAAGCTGTCCATATATACTCGATCAATTTATAAGAAGAGAAGCAACAGATAACAGTAGCAAGATGTGGGGTAAACGAGATGGCCATTTGCATGTTGAAACTATTTTTCCCCAGCGACATTGATCAGATATGCGATCATACCATCGTGTACGCATGTCTATCCCCTCCATTAAGGTGGACATCATGTACCATGCCAGCATCCTATAGGTACATTTCAAGGCTCTTCGCTCGCATCGACGTGCACCTTGGGTAGCAAGTACTAAAAGGGAGAGAGGTGGTATATCACATTGACTCGTAGGTCCCGAAAAGATCCCCTCACGCCACTCGATCAAACTGATTACCAATATCCTTTCATTCTTGTGGTTCTGTCGGGGATCTAGGTGTCCAGGTCAATCGGCGACTAGGCACGGGAGGAAATAAGTCACTCCAGCATGCACGCAATTCGACCTGCCACACGGCTTGTCGTGCAAAGATTCTCTCTCGTCGTCCAATCCGGAGAGACTGACGTTCAATGGTCCAAGGAACTGAATACGAGTTCTGGCTAGAACCTTGATCAACTTCTGTGACCCATCAAGACGCGGTGCCCAAAGCCAACCACTCTCAAAACCCGATGAGGTTCATTCGCTCCTTCATACCATATGAAGTTTCCTCGCTCGTCCATACCATGCTAAGCCGTGATCAGCGACGTAGACATCCTCGACCATGTGCCGACTGGCCGAGAAAGGTGGTTGTTATTTATGCCCGCTTGGGATACGGACAGCGACTCCATTTTACCTCCCCACAGCTTCTTGCTTGGTGTTCATTTGGGCTGACGCATAGAATCAGGGAGTTCCCAACCTGTAGATATTCACTCAAAGGTACACGCAATGGTTGGACAGAAAAGAATTGTGATAGTGCTGATAAAGCTCGCGAACCACGTATTATTACGGTAGTGGTCCTCGGACGTCTCTTCCCTGCCGCTGCCGTCTCCATGTCTCACCCCATGTCCTACCGAGTACTACACATGCCAGCGAAGTGACACCCGTCAACAATGAGAAAATCGTATAGCACCACCCGGCACCTACCGCGTCGATGAGGGGTTGAAGAGCCGCAAGCCCTCCGGCGGCGAGCGCACACCGAACCAGGTTCACGGCGGCCTGGGCGGTTGAAGGACGTAGAGAGTGCAGATCCACGACCAAGGTTCCACAGGCGTTGAAGATGATGGTTATGGCGCCTCCGATCACGAACTGTAGAATCAGTGGAATGGAAGGGTGGAGTCGGTACTCTAGCACCCAACCATACGCCACCAGCGGTAACGTGGACAGCGGTATTAGATATATCATGCTCCTCAATCGGGCGTGGAAGATGGGAAAGGCCAATCTTTGAGACTCTGATGTATCGGCGCTAGATTTGGGGAAGCCGTAGCGTTTGGCAACGTGCCGATAATCGTTTGTGAGTATGTTCCCTGGTCAGACCTGTGTTAGCGAAAGCTCAAGCATACGTGGAACGTAGATCAGAGAAAAGTATGGAGATGCCACCGCTTACTTGAAATGAGAGAAGCAATAAAGCAACCGGCTCCAAAGGGTAAGTATATCAGACCCGCCTCCAGTTCTTGGTAGTCGTAGATGCTGATGAAAAGTGACGATAGAGAGGCTTGAAGGCAGCTGTATGTCGTGTAGAAAACAGCATAGACGAAGATGATCGGAGCAGTGTCCCTACACGACAGGATGGAGATGCTCTCCAGTGGATTTGGAATCTTGAATGTGCCCCTGCCAGGCATCTGAAGAGGCGGAGATGAGGTTTCTGATTGCCGTCGGGAACAAAGATGCGGACTCTCCCTGTCCTTCCTCTCTTTCACCACATCCAAGAGCGATTTGTTCAGCCCTTTGGCAGGTCCAGAGCCATCGCCGACGACATTCCGTGCCGTCTCTGGCAAAAGAATCCCAATCAGCACAAAGCTCAATAGTCCAGCGATTGCCTGGAAACCAAACACCCAGCGCCATCCCGCCTTCTGGGTCAGCACGCCACCGAGGACCGGGCCTACACCTGGCGCGACATTCGGGCCGCAGGCGAGGATGCCCATGTACCCTCCACGCTCAGAGGCCTCGGAGATGTCACCCACGACGCCGTAGCCAATGCCGATCGTCGCCGAGGCACCCGCACTCTGCAACATGCGCAGCAGCAGCAGGGCCGGATAGGAGGTCTGGACGGCCAGTCCGATGTTGGCGACCATGTAGAAGAGGAACATGCAGAGATAGATGGGCCGGCGGCCGATTTGGTCGGCCATGTTACCCAGGATCGTCGGCGCCACGCCAGACACGATCATGTACGACGTCACCGTCAGGTTGACCTTGGATAGTGACGTGTGCAGGCTCGTGGCGACGGCGGTCAGGGCCGGGTAGTAGATGAAGCTGCTGAGCGGCGAGAAGACGGAAGCGTAGGCGACGAGAACGATGATGCCCATCTTCTCCCGCCTGGTGAAGATTGAGTATGGGGGAATGGTGGTTTCTTGTCGCCGATCTGCCTGGTTTCCAGCCTGCTGAAGTGCCACCCCCTTCTCCTCCAGACAACCAAGAAATTGCTGGTCTGAGGATGATACATCTTTGTCAAGCATAGTACGGGGAAGCCTGGGAAGTAAAGGTCAACTCACGCCCAAGCCGCGCCGACCAAGACCAAACCAAAAATCAAGTGATGATGCTGGCACAATTTGATGTCATTTTGAATGACATAGGGATATTACGATACCGAAGTTGTAACATAATCACATGAAAAGTCCGAGTTCGACATGTGTCAGCTGAGCGCGCATAACAATGTCCTGTTGGATGAATAGGAAACCCATTTCGTTGCAGTAGCTGTATTTACAATTTGATACCCAACCCCGCGAATATGACATTAGGCCGAAGAAGTCGATTACTTGACACGGAGATCTACCGCGGCTAAACATTGACTACTTAATGAGAAAGAGTGGGAAATGGAAGATGCCACGAAGCGAGATAGTTACTAGATAGTAAAGGAGGTAGATAGATATAGATTCTTCTTCATGTGGTGAATGGCATTCTTCAAAATACTACCGGATAATCAGCGACTCTTGGTTCCTCCATTTGATATCAATTCATGATTTGACAGGATACTTGTTACTCAAGTACGCCATGTCGTTCCATATCCTACACGATTGATTAGTTAGGCACTCGTCTGGGAGGCAAACCTACAATTCTCGATCGCTCTGCGATGAAGCTGGCCATCCGAGACAGTGGGACAGGGTGTACTTTATGCCATATAGCCGGTTGCGATCGTCAAACTGCTCCACAGGTTCGCTTGGGGGCATGTGAATGAGATACTGGCGCATGTATGGCTTGCCAAATCGAATGATATCGGCACGCCACATGCCCAGCTCCATCTCGTGGTGCGCGTACATGGCGCCGGCGTCAAAGACAACTGGGAGATCGGTCTCGAGGTTCAGTCCAGTGTTTTCCTCCCACAGGTCACCGTGGATCAGACACGGCTTCAAAGTGCGTCCGTCAGACTGTAGCGGCTCCAGGATTTGAGGTACAACTTCCCGGGCAAATTTATAAAAGGCAGCCTCATACTCAGGGGCTGGACCATTTTGGTTGATTTCTCGCTCGAAGAATTGCGTCATCAGTCGGGTGAAATAGGTGCACCAATTTGCTTCCCAGGTGGTGTTTTGAGGATTTGGGCCGTGGAAGGTGACCTGATGAAACCCAAATAGGCCAGTAGGCGATACACTCATCGTATGGAGTTGAGCGATGCGGCGACAAAAGTCCGGAGGCTCCACCATCTCCGAATCCAAGTCAACGAATTCCATAAGATAGAAATATGTGTCTGGCGGCGACTGTTTAAACTTGCCCGATATGACAGGTTTCGGAACGAAATCAGGCATGTAGGAGTAGATCTCCGCCATGGATCGATGCTCTCCTTCCATCATGATTCTTCCCATCTCCTCAGTCGCACACTGAGAGCAGAACGTTCAAATCAGCTCGGATGATTCGACAGCCGGAAAGAGAAGCTGGCACCTTGAGGAAGTATGATTGCTGTTCGCCATCAGGATGCTCAATGATGATTCGAGACGCACGAGTCCATGCGGCTGTGCCATAGCTGATGGCCTGGACAACCTTTGAGCCCGGTGGAAGGACTATGTTTGCATTCAGAAGAGCATTCTGGCTTGGTACTTGACGTAGTAGGATCGAATGCATGCGTATCATTGACCACATTTTCGTCTAGTTGGAAGGTCCCTCCCACCTCCGGAATGACCTCTTTCACCGAAGTACGGGTCTCCCCGACAACTAATGCTCTAGTCGTCCCTTGGACCAAGGTATCTATTTCACTCATGACGGCTTGTAGTCATGGATGGGAAAAGAATGAGGTCTAAAGGACGATGAGCCTGGAGGGCGGAGCACCTGAGTTGATACGTGGTTTTCCGTCGTCTGCTGGCGTGCTGGCGCCAGAGATCCTCGCAGTAAGCACAGTAGCGAAAACACCATTTCACACAGGATTGGCCTGTGCAACCCTAGCAGACGCTAGGTAGGAGACTGAACGCGGCGGCATGATGTTGGTGGCAGTGGAAGGAGGGGGAGTGTTCGACAGGCATGGGCGCTTGGAGGACGTTTCATCGAGGGAACTTGTTGAGCCTCAAAACGCGTGCCGGCTTGACGGCGCTAACGCCCCGAACCGCCAGTCAAATGAAGAGGTTATTTAGGCTGCTTGACGAGGGTTACAAGTGCTAAAGCTTGCACGTAGCCTTAGTCAGGTATTGAATTGTATTGTATTGTAGGCGCACTAAGAGGCCTGCACTAGGTAAGTACAGATTGTATCAGGTACTAAAGTCATGCTTGGGAAGGTTTGCCTAGGGATTTACCCGCCCCCAAGGACGACGTAACCCCCAAACGCCCAACGGACTATCAAACCCATCACCAAATGGACCACCAACACACCACCTGACAACCCACACTGGCCTTTTTTTAACGCCCTTTACTTATGCAGTGTGACCATGACCATGCAAGCAAGTCGTTGCGAGCAGGGGTCTATCGCCTTAAACAAAGTGAGACCATTCTCTTTCTGCAGCCTCTCTCGGCCTATCGCTGGTAGCCCAGTATGAGTACCGGCCAGGACCGGCGAAAGAAGACTAGTACTGTGAGTACCAAGCCCTCGTTCCACGCCGATGAGCCTCAGTCTGGTTATGATCCTTGCTGGGCTAAGAACAGTACCTAGGCAAGAAAGGCCAGCTGCCTGCGGTATCCGGGGCGGGGCAGTCTCCTTCCCTTGTGAGGCTGACCAAGGGTACCTTGGTACACACACTGTCTCCGGCAACTGTTCGTCTTCCTCTGTGCTTCTTGTCTTGCAGCACTGTTGACATCCAGAGATATCTCAGAGCGGCGCTGAAATATTGATCGCAAGGAAGAGCGTCTACATAAAGCGCACTGGAGAGGGACGTACCATAGGATGTCGCCCTTCGCCCAGTGTCTTCCACATCACAGCAGCGGTGTGCGGCTACCACCTCATTACTGGCCATAATGGTACGAGAATATGTTACCTGCGAACGTCCATATACTAAACTTTTGGCAGGTCTCGAGGTTCCGCCGTCGTGAAAAGCTCTTTTCACAACTCTCCGCACATGAGGATCAAGAAAGATTCGAGGGAGATAGCCTGCGCAGCGGAAGTACTTCAAAATGGTCGCAGAACTCCTCAAACACGGGCAAAGATCACCTACTAGGAGCAGAACTCCCCTTTCGCAACGGTCGCTCTAAAGATGTGGAGCCAAGAAAGAAAGAGCGCTCCCGCGATCGCCGTTCAGATCCGCTGGGATTGACTGTCCTATACGAGCCTGAATCTTCTCCATCCGTCGATATTGTCTTCGTACACGGGCTCGGTGGGACAAGTCGCTATACCTGGTCCAAGAATGGAGAAAGTGAATTATTCTGGCCTCGAGAATGGCTGCCGTACGAATCGGAGTTGTCGACGGCTCGTATCATGACCTTTGGATATAACGCGCATTTCTCAGCCATCTCACATGGAGCAGAGAATATCCTCAACATTTCAGATTTCGCGAAGGACTTGCTGTTCAGCCTGAAGTTTGCTACTGGAGAAGGCCAACGGGCTCTCAATATTGGTTCCATTCCCATAATTTTTGTTGCTCATTCCATGGGAGGCTTGGTCGTGAAGAAGGCATTCATCCTCGGCCAGCATGATGAACACTATCGAGATCTCATTCAAGCTATTTCTGCTCTCGTTTTTCTCTCCACTCCGCACCGCGGATCGAACCTGGCTGAAGCCCTCAATAAGATCCTCTCAGCATGTATCTTAACCCTGGCACCCAAGGAGTACGTATCGGAACTTCGTATCAATTCGCCTACTCTCCAGGAGATAAACGAACAGTTCCGCAATCTCGCCCCAAAGCTTTCCATCGTTTCTTTCTTCGAGACTCTCAAGACAAGCATTGGACTCTCGAGAATGATGGTACTGCAGAAAGACTCTTCAATCCTAGGCTATCCAGGAGAGATCTCGAAACCACTGGATGCTGACCATCATGATGTATGCAAATATACTAGTCATCAGGATCCAAACTATATTAGCGTCCGCAACGTTTTGAAGTATCTGGTGGAGAAACACCGTGCCCAGGATATGCCACAGGTCGATTTTAACTCGGTTGACGAGCTTCATGAGATTTCGTCCGCTTTTGGACATCCTGAAGGTCCCGGCGACGATCTTTCGTTCTTTGCCAACAGGCGCATGCCGGGCTCCTGCGAATGGACCCACGATGACCCAGTGTTCATATCCTTCTTGGAAGATGAATCCGATGGACCGCGATGTTTGTGGTGTACTGGACCCCCAGGATCTGGCAAATCTGTTCTTGCTTCATCGATCATTCAAACCGCCGAGGAGGATGAAGTTGACCATGTTTACTACTTCTTCCGATTCGGTGATGAGGTTAAGAATAACCTCAATGTCCTTCTTTTGTCCTTGGCGTATCAACTGGCAAGTGTTTTGCCTGAATACCGCAGACGTTTACTGCGACTCTTTGAAGACGGGTTCAACGTACAAAAGTCACTTCCGCGCCTCCTTTGGAAAAAGTTGTTTGCCTCCACTTTCCTCAAACTACACCTAACGCAACCACTTCTTTTGATCATTGACGGATTGGATGAGTGTGACTCGCACAGCCATTTCTTGAAGTTCCTGGAAGATTTTCAATCTTTCCCTGGCTGTATGCGTTTTCTTATCATCAGTCGGAACACCCAATCACTGTCCTCAGGGTTCGAAAAGTTGTCCAAAAAGATCCCAGTCCAGCAGCATGCGCTTCAGAGCATGAAAAATGATCTTCGTCTCTATATTGAGGAGGAGATGACTTCTATGCACGGTGATGATGATTTCAAAGATGCGATTGCCGCAGAGCTTACTCGTAAGGCCGATGGTAACTTCTTATGGGCAAGCCTCGTTCTAGGAGAAGTTCTACAGTGTCACACAGGAGACGCCGTGCTCGAGGCTCTCAACGAGGTTCCTGAAGACCTTGAGCCTCTATACGAGCGAATGGACGCAACTCTAGCAAAAAATTGCCGCCCCTCAGATCGAGCCATTGGAAAAACGATACTAATGTGGATTGCTTGTTCAAGGTATGCATTGAGTCTGCAAGATCTGGCTGAGGCTCTTCAACCCGAGTATTCCAATCTCCTCGATCTCAAATTCACTATCAGCCGCGTCTGTGGTGAATTTGTTATTGTCGACAGCAAAGGAATTGTCTCGATGGTCCATTCCTCCGCCCGTGACTATTTGTTCCAAAACCAGTATTTGAATTATCACATCCCAAAAGGGGCTTCACATCAGCAAATCTTTATGAAATGCACTACCGCACTCATCAACGCCAATCCTAAGATACAGACAGGCCAGATAAGATCACAAGCATTCTTGCTTTATGCTGCTAGCTCATGGCCATTTCATATGGAGCAGGGTTCGGACTTCTCGGATCAACCCTCTCTCCTACAACTCGCGCGGTTTTTCCAAAGTTCAGTGGTCCTTAGTTGGATATACCTCCTTGCGGTGGCAGGTCAGCTACGAGTCCTAGTCCAAGCATCCAAAAAGATGACGAGCTTTCTCAAGAAGGTGGATCGATTAGACGAAACACGCAGTCCTCTGACACATCGATTGCGCGAGAAGGAGCTCGTGTCCCTGTGGACCATAGATCTGATCAGACTAGTCGGTAAGTTTTCTGCTCATCTCAACGAGCAGCCTAAGTTGATATTCAAACTTGTGGCTCCGTTTTGTCCTCAAGATTCGGTCATCTTTAAACAATTCGCAGTCCGTTCCGCTGGCCTAGGTATTATGGTTTCTGGCCTTTCGAACCCATCGTGGGATGATTGTCTGGCCAAATTTGCAGTGGATGATTCTCTGACTCCTCTTCAAATAAAATGCTGGAACAGATATTTTGCAATCTTGGTATCAGACGGCACCATTCTGTTGTACCATGCCATCACTTACGAAGAAGCCCGACGCTTTCATCATGGCGAGCGTGTTTTGACGTGGTGCTTCAATCAGGAAGGCGATCAGATCGTCACATGCGGACTCAAGAAGACCATGGTTTGGAACACCGCAACGGGGAAGCAGCTGTATACTTTCGCAAATCCTCGACGATCCAAAGCCATCACTATTGCGTTTGCAAATGCTGAAGAGACTCTCGTGACATGCTGTGATGACCGAACCATCCGGACTCT
This sequence comes from Exophiala oligosperma, assembly GCF_000835515.1. NCBI lineage: Eukaryota > Fungi > Ascomycota > Eurotiomycetes > Chaetothyriales > Herpotrichiellaceae > Exophiala > Exophiala oligosperma. The sequence goes on from NW_015622820.1 coordinate 681,484, forward strand.
GTCTCTTACTCAATTGGATGGTGAGGGATGGCAAATCCTCGACAATGTGCTGGGCGAAGATCATTATGATGGAAAGCAGTGTGGATCGCCAAGGTGTGCGTCCTTCAACCCAGCAGGCTCCCAGATAGCCATTAGTTACCGCGGTATACCGTTGGCCGTGTGGTCATTGGAAGATGCACGTCCTTTCTTGGTTGGTAGGTGCCAAAGGATCCTCGGTGGCCGACAAGTCTTCAGCAGCAGTGCGTCCGATGTTCAAGCTATCACCTGGAACCCGATGACTGGTCATGTATTAGGAATATACAATGACGGATGCGTCTTCAAGTGGCATCCATTCGAAGCCGACTATCAAGAATCCAACATTTCAGTCGGCCGCGTCGAGTGCAGTCCGGATGGGAAGTTTTTTGTGACGAGCAGTAGGGATGGCACACTGCGAATCTGGGACTTTTATCACTTCTCTCCCATCTATCAGCTCTCATACACCGTTCCGGTCACGAGTCTGGCCATTGACCCCAACGACACCCGCATCTACGACATCCGAGAATCGTTCTGCAGCGTGTGGGAGCCGAACGCTCTCGTGCGTATGTGGGAGACTGAGGACAAGTCGAGTGAGACGATGAGTAACCGAGAGAGCACCCAAGTTTCGCACATATCCGAAGTATCTTTCGAGTCGCTGCAGCCTGTCACTACTCTTGCTTTAGAAAGTGGCAGCCTGTCGTACGCTGTCGGGAACGACGATGGCGTGGTCACACACTTCACCAAGGATGGATACCCTGCGGCAGAGGTGGTGAGGACATTCATGACGGTAGAACATCTTTCGTGGAGCGAGGACGGCCGTTGCATCGCCGCGTCTGGCCTGGGCCGCCGGCTCTTTGTCAAGGAGGTGAATCAGGGGAATCCTAATCAGACGGCAAGGTCCATTATGAACGGGAAGGCAGACGACCCGATCAGGCAGCTCCTCCTGAGTTCAACAGGGAAATTCCTTCTAGTTGTAATGGATCGCTTCCTGAACATATGGTCCACGGCGGATCAATGCATCGTGTCCACACGCCCGCAAGTCGCATTGCACAGATGGATCAACTGCCCTTACGACACGAGCAAGGTGATCGGATTCAGCTTTGACGAGATTCAGATCATTGATTGGCAAGACCCGGAACTTACCAAACACCTACTGCAGGATCGGTCGGTCGTCGACGATGCTGCAGAGCAGCACTCTCGGGTGTTGTTGTTCCGACGGCCGTCGGCGCAGTACCCCATGAGCCCGGGTGAGAGCAACAAGATTGTCGACAAGGTCCTCCTCACCGTCAATCGAACAAGCGCCCTCGTTGTGACGTCGCAGAGCACCGCCCAAGGCCGATGTGAGAGGCAATTCATGTTTGTCGGTCTTGGTGACGTGACGAATCCCTTCACCGAAGCCAAAGTTCCGGCCACGGCGCTTCCTCCTGAACTCCAGGCGACCATGGTGATCCCTTTGGGTTTTGTCGCGGTGGAGTCTTCCTTGGTGGCACCCAGGGCGGCGACTTCAAGCGTACAGCAGCGAACCTTTGCATCGTCTGAGCGGCCCGCGGTAGGTGGAGGTACCGAAATGTCCCGAGCCGCCGACCACGTCCTGGCGTTCTTGGACCACAAGTACTGGGTTTGCACGTACACCTTGAGTCAGACCAGGGCGGGACGGGTCAAGCGGCATTTCTTCCTCCCCCGTGACTGGCTGAACATGGACTGGCTTGAACTGGCCGTGATGCGGCCGGACGGTGCGTTGCTGTGCCCTCGAAACGGCGAGGTTGCGTTGGTGGAGAATGGGTTGCGAGAAGAATGGATAGACTGAGCACCCCTAGATAAGAACAATGTCGTCTCGATCGGCGCCCCTCTCTCTAGCTCGACGAGTGTACCTGACCAGTTCACTGTAATTTTGTGTGCAGCACCTAGAGACGTTGAGAAAGGTGGAAGGTTCCTTGAGGAGATGACCTCTTGATGCAGACCATTCCAACTCCGATTGAGAAGGACACCGTCAAGAGGGTTAATTTTTTTAAATTCGCTTTTATTGGTGGAATTGGTACAACTGTATAAATATGTAAAGGTAGTACTTATGAATTGCTCATAGACTTGTGTCATATCGCCGGCATGATCATCACCATCATCGTCGTCGTCGTCGCCGTCATCTTCTCCGTCTTCATCGTCATCTTCCGTCAGAAATCGATGGTGGCGGTGGCACTTGTTCCGGAGGTTTCTGACCCCACACAAAGTGAAAGTGCACGTACATGTGGTACTTGGGGTTCGCCAGGTCCCTCTTGACGCGGGCGACGATGATCCTGGCCTCGTCGGGGGTGTAACCCAGGACGCGGGTGTAGAGGGCGAGGGTGTAGGGCTCGACGGCGTCGATGAACTGGGCCCGGTAGTACATGCCGAGTTCCTTGAACCGCCTCTCCTTGGGCCAGGTCCCGATGGGGACCTTGTAGACTTCCTCGTGGACGTCGACGAAGCCGGCGTCGACCATGTGGGCTTTCATGCCGGCGGCGGACTGGAGGATCTTGCCGAACCTTTTCGAGGCTTCGTTGATCTGTTCGACCCAGTCGAGGAGGTAGACGGCCCCGGAGATGGTGTCGTCGTCGCCCCGCACCTGGCACTGGTAGTCCTGCATCTCCAGCCAACCCCCCGGTCGGAGGTGGTGCAGGGACCGCCGGAACAGCCCGGGCCAGTCGGCCACGCAGCCGCACATGGCCCGGCCGTGGATGTAGTCGAACCGCTCGCTGGGCGGGTAGGTCCAGTCGGACTCGATGTCGTCGACGTAGAACTTGACGTTGGGGGGGAGGAGGGTCGGCTGGATCGGGGAAAGGTCGACCCCGACCACGATCGACTCCGGGTGGTCGTCGCCCACCTCGACGCACCAGAGCCCCGTGCCGCAGCCGAGGTCGAGCACCCGCTGAGGCTGGACCAACGGCGCCCGGTACAGGTGCCCGCCCAGGATCATCCTGAAGATGTGGTGGAACATGTCCAGCCGGTCCTGCTCCGGCTCGTCGTTGGGCAACACGTACTGCCCTTCGCGGAAGGCGTGGTACCGCCGGCCATTTTCGTAGCGGTAGTTGAGGACCGAACTGGAGAGCGACGCCGTCCACGAGTCCTCCAACGCCTCCGAAAACGCCGAGTCGCTGTCGCTGTGGTCGGACTGTCAAGTACCATGTTAAAAAAAAAAATGAAAAAGCTGCCAAGTCACCTGAGTAAGAGGGTCTTGTCGAGGTGTGGTCCAGTGGTAGCCAAGTGCTAAACCATCACAGGGGGAACAGGTGTACCGTGATACGGAACATTACTTACATCAGGTAATAAGGCTTGTTGATATGCCATTGTGACACTGTCAACCCGTGTATGTCGGGTACGGGTTGGTCGAGCAGGTCAAGTAGGTACCGAGTGACTACCACCTACACAGTGTGTAGGTATCCTCGGAGGCCCCCGGCAAGCAGTCGTATCGTTATCGTATGTTGTTTCACGGCGCATGCACAGCTGGAAAAGAGAAGAAATTCTCACAAAAAAAAACTCAATTGTTACCGCCGCCGCCGAAATAGACTCTGTCGTCCTCTACCCAAATAAAACTACGGTATCGGAAATATGGAATATCTAAAAGACCCAAAAAACAAAATTAAAGATTGTCGAAAAAGAGTGCAAGTCAAATAATGGGTGGTGTATTAGACTAGACGTCTCTCTCTCTCTCTGTTTTCTTTCTCTCTCGGTTGCTCATCTGGGTTGTTGTCTCCAATTACCTGCTATAAAGCGGTTAGTTCAAGTTGTGTACTATTTTGTGCAACTTCTAGGCCACTACCCATCTTGGTATCGGGCTACCGAGGTGCAAGTACCTTTTATACCTGGTCAGTGCGGTGACGGTCTTTCCCGAGCTTCTCCTTCGGGTGGAAATGGGGGGACTTGACTAGCTATAAGTGCAGTACAAGTAGATACCTAATGAGCCTTTACCCGGTGCCTAAAGTGCCCGATGTCAGTCCCCCGGGTGGGTTACGGGGGCATCCCGCAAAGAGAATCTGGGCCGTTCCGTAGAGTACAGTACATCACAGTTGAATACTCCGAATAAACCACCCTGCTTTGTACCACTATGGATACAACTCAAGTTGCCAATTCAATCTCTTCGCACACAACTGATAAATCACCAAGATACCATACTCGGAATAGATACTGTAAGTGTGTTTTTTGGCGGGGGGACACGGAAGGATTTCTCTCATGTACGTTTTATTTGTAAAAGGTATCGTCGGAACGCCATATCTATGGTAGATACTCCGTATGTACAAGTGGAATTGCATTACTCGAACATCATTGGACTGGTAGACTCTCACATCGACTAGGCGTTCACGGATGCACCTCTTTTCATGCCTTCTTTTATACTCCGGACTCCGTACCATACCCTACTGCAAGAAAACCTAGGTACTTTGGTGTGATGCGCTGTCATTGCATACCCAGGTATAGTCCACTCGGGGGGGGATGTTCTGATAATCTCAGTCCAGCCAAAGTTTTTCACACTCACCTTGAGAAAAAGAGAGAGACGGGAGTAATGCTGAAGAGTGACTTACCCAGCCAGGTATTGAACCTCCCCCCTCATTTTCACATGCTTCGCAGTATCATTGTACCTTGGTTAAGATACGAATACGATTACGGATCCGCATTGGTATTTACACTGTACATCACACTTGACTTGCCTCCAACTCTTCCCATCCCTCCATCTTTGTTCACCGTCCACCGTCCACCGTCCACCGTCCACGCTTTGGTACTCTCGACAAGTGGGTATGCTGGTCGACACTTGTCCAAGTCGGAACCTCTTCTCATCATCTTCTACTCTGCAGCCGAGTCAAGAGTGAAACCACACAATGCGCGCCCAGTCATCAAACCCAACAAACCTCCTCCCCTCCCTGGCTGGCTCATCCTTCATCAATCTCCTTTTGACCGTCACCGTCTCGACGACCATTCTCTACCTCTTTGGTCTGGCCATCTACCGGCTCTACTTTCACCCGATAGCACATTTCCCGGGCCCCAAACTCGCCGGATTGACGAGGTGGTACGAATTCTACTACGAATTGATCCTCAAGGGACAAATGACATTTCACATTCAAAAACTCCATGAACAATACGGTCGGTAGATCTTTCTTCTTCTAGCCCGCACGCCCTCCCTCTCTCTCAACAACAGACTAGCAGAGAAGAAGAACTGCCGAGTAGTAACAAGGCTCCATCACAACACAGGACCCATCGTCCGAGTCACCCCCAATGAACTACACGTGCTCGACTCGGACTACTTTGAAGAATTGTACGTCAAGTCCGGCAAACTCGACAAGTACCCTCCATTCTCGGCTCGCTTTGGCACCGACGACACCTTCTTCACCGCTTCGTCGCACGAACATCATCGCCGTCTCCGCAACTCGGTCGCCCCCTTTTTCTCCAAACGCAAAATCACAGACTTTCAACCCGTCATCCAAGCCAAATTGACCAAACTCTGTTCCAAGGTGGCAACAGAGTATGCTGCCGGGACGGATCGAGCGTTGCCTCTTCACCGTGCCTGGACGGCCTTGACGGGGGACGTGGTGACCGAGTTCTGCTTCGCCAAGGCGTACGACCACCTCGACTCGCCCGACTTTGCAGAAACGTTTCACGAGCCCATGCACGCCGCCTGCGAATCTTCCAGTGTCCTGATGCAGTTCCCCTGGTTGTGGCCCGTGATGAACAGCCTACCGGATTGGTTGGTCGTGAAACTCGAACCCAAGATGCACATGCACATACAGGTGCAGCACGTAAGTAGCAGCGATGGGTACTGCTCGGTCGCCCAAGAGCCAATGCTGATGATGACCTTTGGCGGTGTGTGTGACCTAGGATTTCGAGCGCACCATTTCCGCGTTGAAAGAAAATCACGACGAGACGCACAAGACCGTCGATCACGCCACTCTCTTTCACGAAATGCTCAACAGTGACCTCTCGCCGAGGGAAAAATCCGTCGGCCGCATGGTCCAGGAGGCGCAGGTCATCATCGGCGCGGCCATTTTGACCACCTCTTGGGCCGCCGCCGTGGCGAGCTTCCACATCATCAACGACCCCTCCATTTTCGCCAAGTTGAGGTCCGAGTTGGAAGAGGCCCTTCCCGACCCGGCCGCCACTCAGCCGGACTGGCAGACTCTCGAGCAACTTCCCTATCTGAGCGGGTGCATCAAGGAAGGGATCCGTCTGGCTTACGGCATCGCGTCACGACTGCCCAGGGTGGCTCGCGCGGAACTGAGGTACAGAGACTGGATCATCCCGCCCGGCACCCCCGTCTCCATGACCATCGTAGACATGAACCATGATGAAGAGGTCTTCCCCCAGTCGAGGTCGTTCATCCCGGAAAGGTGGCTGGGGAAGCCGACCACAAAAGACGGGCAGAGTTTGGAACGTTACTTTGTCGGTTTCGGTAAGGGCTCCAGGTCGTGCATCGGGTTAAAGTATGTCGTTTTTCTATCCTTTTTCTGTTATTTTTTTGACCCATCGTTACCGCCAATGCACGTTTTCTTTCCTCAAGAAATCCCCCAAAAAATGTCACCAATGGTATAGTATGGCTGACCACGTCGAATTCTACTCGTAGTCTTGCTCAAGCAGTACTTTACACTGGTCTCGCGACCATCTTCCGGAATTTCACCTTTGAGTTGTACGAGACTGATGTCTCGGATACGATCCTGGCTCACGATTACTTTGTGCCAACCGTCAAATTGGATACAAAGGGGATCCGAGTAAAAGTGAAATCGATTGAGAAGTGAAAATGAAACCGTCCAGTGACTAGCTATATACTGCGGGACGGGTTTTGGAGCCCTTGGGGTGTATATAGAGTAATATCTCTCCCTCCAACTTTTTCAGGCCGGCGGCAGAAATGATGCATATAACCCAGCTTGGACAAGTGCATATATAATCATCCATCGAATAATAATAATGGCCACGGACGTATTCTTGGTTTCTTGACTCCTGATCTTTGCAGCCAGCCAAATATACCAAAGGGGATAACCCGACGAGATTCTCGTGATGATTTGAACGTGGTAACTCGTAAAGGCGAGAACGGCGAGGGAAAATTGAGGTAATGCCAGGCTAGCCGCGACCACCAGTCTATGTTGATTATTGTTGGTGGAGGAGATTTTGCTCGTGCTCGTATTTGTCACTCCCTTGCCTGTCGGTGAAGATGACGATGACGAAGATGGAGATTTGCCTCGAATAACCATTTCCGGTTTCTTCATGACCTCAATGGCAGATTGAACAAGGATCCATAGGGTCGGAGCAGCAAGAAGAAACAATGGAAGATTCGAAAAGGTCCAATATCGGAATGGGCCGACGTTCCTGAAACAGCAAAACCGTAAATCAGAAGTCAGTATCCAACACCGAATGAAAATGGATATGTACGCGCATGGGCTGTTCGGGGAGGGCAGGGAGAATTCTCAGGACTTACCAGTAGTGAGACTGAACAAAGGTAAAAATCGACGGGATCGTCCACTCACACCATTCCCGCCTCTGGCCGGGACTTTGACCGGCACAATACTCTTGGTACGCGAGGACCTGGGGCAAAACCATCCCGGTGGCTACCAGTAATCCGCCCACGACAACAGATCCAAGCCGAACGACGCGTGACAACGACACTCCCTGGGAGGAGAGCACGGCGAAAGCAATGCTGACAGCTTCGATCAGGAAAGGTATGCCGGCGAGTATACCGTTGCTTCGGATCAAAGTTGCAAGCCCAAATGCCAATCCTGAAGCGACCATGGTGCAAGCACCTCGTAGAACCGTGCCTTGATGGAACTGTGAGGTGGCCGACAGGAAAGCCAAAAATCCACAGAAGGAAAGGCAAGCAAACAGACTTTCGGTGTTTGGCGTCGACAAGAAGACACCGGCAGGTGAGATGATGTGCATTACTGCCGCTAGGAATGGGACCTCAGATGATGATTCCTTTTGTGATTTCCTGTTGCTCCCACCGCCACCAGCACCCATCAAATGGCTCGCTATGGCCCATATCTGTAGGACGGCCAGCCAGTGCGCGACATGAGACAAGCATACGCCAGCAACCATGAATGATGCTGTCAAATTGCCGATGTCCATGGTACGTCCGATGACTAGAAAATAAGTTTTCATATATCGTCAGTACTTGAGGTCTTTCCCCAGACATAAAACACACCCTCGACTATTCGTAATAGAAATTCTTTTGGTCGGGTAATAGAGTCGTAGGGCCTCTCTTTCACACACTCACTTTTTGCAGTCCATCGAATAGTTGAGGATATACCGATGCCAAATGCCCATTCCTGTTCAAAGACGTGTCCGTGTTCTGCCATTTGCGTGAAATATATGGCGTCCCAACGGACAAATTTCAGCCACGGACTTTCGATCTGGTTCGGCGTTCCGGAGAGATATCCCGTGATGGCATTCTCGTTTTCGTTCTTGCCGCCGACCGACAACAACAAGCTCGAGGACGTGTCGTATCCGAGTCTTGGGCTGGTAAAAATAATCAACAGCAAAAGTGATTTCCACGCGAGAAACAGTGCGGACAATGTGGCGATGGGATGACTGCAGCCGTACCGCAACAGTATCGATCCGGTCGTCATCACTGGCGGAGCCATCTACTTCATGACTATTCCGAAGCATGCCACAGTTCATCAGGTATAAAATATAAAAGGGGGTTCGTTGGTTGGTTGTTGTACGAAATATGGAAATGTCGAAGCTGTCGTTGCCAAGCAGATCGCCTCTCTCGGCTGGACGATATTCCGGTCTCCGATCTCCATCGCGCTACGAGTACTGCGTATGGTGCAAGTACATCACCCATTACCACCTGCAGGGAAATAGGTACACATGCGAGGTTCTCGCTTTTTCATGTTCACGGATTACGCCCGCAGGAGCACGTTCATTTCTCTTTCTAGATACATTTCCGCAACTGATGAGATGGCCTAGTAGTGTTAGATTGAGGCCATGGTGTCTTGACATTAAGTATCCTCAAACAGATGTTTGCTCTGGTTGACGAAAGCGTGCTCGCATTAAAGTGCACATTTAATACTGGTGATCGGGTCAAACTCATCTCTGCGGTTCAGTCGCTCATTCTTCATCCTCATCCCTCGGCTATTACAGCCACAGGAATTTGAACGTAGTCGAATGCTCACCGTAGACCTCTAATACATCGTACAGCGTTGTGCACAACACCCTGTCTGCATATGATCTATCAGTCCCACAGGAAATCGCCCTTGTTGCCGCATGGGAAAGCCATTTGTGCGTAGCCCTGATAGAAGTCTGCTTTGAACGAGGATAACTTTCGCAAGGGGTGGCTTGGAATGGAATGCAGCCACTTGTTGGCCCCGTCCCTATTCAGTAATTGCGATGCTTGCGTGCTCAATCTTTCTGGCATGAGCTTTCCGCACAGAGTCAATATTGACGCGCATCTTCGATCACAATCCTCAGGCCTCGAATAGTCTGAGAGCCGAGGTGTCTTGCATCACAACAAGGATTGCATAATGCCTCGCCAGGATTCTTTCGGGTCGCAACCATTCCCTTGCTGACGCTAACCACGAGATAACCGATGAATCTATCTCAGGATGTTGGAATGATTGCTCAAAAATTCTCGTTACATCTGCAGCGAAAGCGTGGTCAACACTTGTGGAACAGATCTGAAAACGGCAGGAAATCTGTATGGTGGCCGGCCTGGAACGTTATCGACCCGACTACTTCGAGATTCTGAACTGGCCTTCGTATCACATCGCTTGAGGGTCAGGCTTCAGCGGGTAAAGGCTGAGAACATGGCAAATGCTTCGTTCGATCTCGAGCTCCGTACACGCATATTGACATCATCGATTCCGGGACTCAATCTGCCACCTGAGAAGTCAATCGAGGGGCCAGGAATCGATGGTTCGCAGCTGCGAGAAGTGTGGAATCTCTGTCATGAGTTGAAGATAATTCCATCTCTAGCAGTCCTCGCAACATTATTCTTCTCATTCTGGAGACGGAGATATAGTCCACAGAGCTGCAATCCTTCTCTCGGGTCCTGAACATAACAACAGGACTTTTCCGGCACCTGTCCCATCAAGATACAACAGACATGGTGCAAATAGGCCTACTCTCTGAGACGTCGATAACCAAAGGAGGGTCTTCAGTGAGTGCAGCTAATTTGTCAGTGGTCTTCAGGGCGATCCGCGGTAGGACGCGTCGCTGCAGCTATCTGAAAGCCGCTAAACGTGCAAGCGAAGGGGCCGTGCTTGTACGAATACGAGTACAATGACCAGTCCCTTGGATCCTGTATCTCTGGATGTTTCTGTGCCTCGCCACGAGGTGTTTGGTAATGCCTTTGACACCCTCTGGTGACTGTCCCACTACCAAGGATATATGGTTTTCTTCGTGGTCTCTGCCCATCGATCGGGCTTTTCCGTAATTTAGGCAAGTGTGGAGCTACCGAGCCCATTCGCCATCATTATCTCTTCGACGACAGAGGCTCAGACGATACAGATTGATCTCGACAGCTCCATCTGTCCTGGCTGGTAGCCTTCGTGGCAGTCCCTGCCAATCTTGCCGGTGTCGGGCCATTTCCATTATCAAGGCGCGCCGGAACTGGTACAATACCCAGGCTGTCACGGCATAAAACACACATCTTTAGGATTTGCCTCGCACGACGCCATCTTGATCGTACCGTAATTTCCGAGAACCAGAGTGAGCCGGATGGATGCGTCCACAGAACCAGCAGTCGAAGCAAATATGATCCAAGCCCCCTCGCTCCGGCCGCAATATGTCACCTCCAGCATAACCTGACCATTATTTACATCAGGCTTGATGCAAGTGACCAACAACTCGCAGCGCTTCGTCAAGGAAAATCGAGACGTAGGTGAAAATAGGGGTCATTCAGAGATCCTGTCGAATTTTGCCCTGCTCGGATGTTGCGACCAGATGCCGCCATGCCAGCGAGACCTGCATGAGCCCCGACAAGCTCGAAACTAGCAAGAGACCGTTGCACTCCTCGGAGTGGTGCCCGCAAAATGGGAACTGGAGCTGCGCTGAATGCCTTGTCGTGGGATCGCCTCGTGAAATGGCCTGCAACCCTTTACAACGACATGGACAGGTGACCCTGTCAGTCCCAGGGACAATGCGATTTGGCCAACAATCATCTTTGCTGAATCCTCGATAAGATACACCCCTTGTGGTTGGTTTCCTTCTCGCGGGTTCCATTTCGTTGGCCCCCTGCCATTTTGAGTGTTAAACTGACACAAGAACCTCCATCAAGCTTGCTGGCGCCTTTTAGCATATTCGTTTGAAGTTGCTTTGAAGCCTCGCTGGGATGCAGATCAATACAACAAAGGCATGCGCACTATCAAACGGAATTTCGACCAGCTTCGGTATGTGGGAGAAAGCCACATGGTGCCAGTGTTCACCAATTCGAGGCAGCTGTTTCTAGGATATCGGCTGCATGCCGTGACATCTATCCTTCGTCTTCTGTTGCTACAATTCGCAAGTGTCGGATGCCGCCTTGATCTTGCTGAATCACCCTGACCGTCTCGTTGGTGTCCCCCCTCTTACCACAATCCTTGTATCTCTTCCCTCTACCACTATCCACCATCCAGGTATAGGTTGCTCAGCGACCCAGCGGAGCTTTGCTCCTTAGGCTACTTGTGATGGCTGACAATGTGTCTGTCGGACAGCGATTGCTCAAGGCCAGACTACTGCTGGGTTCATCACCTAGACAGCGGCGGGCGGTCGGCAGGGAGGGGAGGTTCGTGGCTTTCAGCCAGTGGACTCGACATTGTGAGCTCTGCATATCGCAAGCAAGGTGTCACAATGCAGGACGGTGCTTCGTTGCTCAAAAAGCCTGTACCATCATTAGTCTCTGTTGCTACAGCCACTTGGGATCTCACCTCCATCGCCGCCATCACAGTCAATATTCACTTTTGCTCTACCTGCGGGCAAACACTCGTTAATGTCGGCTGGGCCTCACGGCAGATGTCATCTCTTTGTCTCACACATCCTTCAACCGTCGGCAAACAACTCGCTGCGGCCTCGTCAAGTGCAGAGGTGCCGATGGTGTAGATATACGCTCCACACAGAGGAAGACCTAGTCATTGTTGCAGCGATGTTTTCAAGACAACGGAGCCTCAACTGAGTGATCAGGAAGATATTTTGCTGTCGAACCTGATGCACAGCTTGTATGCGATACTTGACCAGGCGAACTGCACTTGATCTCGTGTGTCGCTGGGTGTTGAAGACGACGATAACAACGGTAAAAACAACGATTGAGACACCGACGACGATACCAACGACACGCTTCCTGTGTATGTTGTTATCATTCGAGCTCTATTTCAGAGTCAACGTGCCTGCCCCTCAAGCAGCTCATCACAGGTTGGAATAGAAACTGCGCCATTTTGACACTTCCTGCCTTATGGGATACGATTCGAGTTATTACTGTATACCACGACGATATCAAAACTCCCTCCACCCTTTACCTCAGAGACAGTCACACAGCGTTAGTATCAAGGCAGTCGGCATATCCCATTGTTACATCCAGCATCTATCTCATCGTTTTCTATGCCTCAGGTTGCATCGACGACGCGTGGGGGAATTGTGATTTGATACTGTTGCTTTGTTGGTCCCACAACGCGAGATTCAGCAACCATTCTGTCGGAACCTCTATTACCAGGTACTCCTATCTCATTGCTTCATTTCCTCACAACAATACATCACGCGTTCAACTAACGTTTCAGCAGCTTTGGCTGGCCCTCGAAAGCCAAGAGAAGAGGTCCTCGCACATTCCTTTTCGATCCATTTTCATCCAGCTTCAAATAGCATATGTCCCGGTCCCACCCTTCTTCCCTACGCTGTACTGCTGTACCAGTTTTCCTTTCTACAGTACAGATTCGTCCAGACAAATCTACGACTTCGAGCCGAACTTGGCTGTGGTCTTCTTCTTTGGACTGTCTACCTGTTCACCAACGCTCTCACTCCCCTCTGAACCTCAAGAGATGGTCTCCCCAACAAGGCCTTTCGGGGTCATCAGCGCACACGATGAAGAGCTCTTCTTCCAGAATTTTCACAACCCGTGGTCCGTACGTAGTGCAGCAGCGCCTACAGCCGAACCATGCTCGCGCCCTCCTCTACGCAGAGTGGACTGCGATAACTATTCTCTGATTCTTCTACAAGAGCCAACGTTGTGGCGTGCCTCGACTTCTGCTGTTCCAGTAGCTGGGCTCGGTGGGAAGGCCCAAAGTGGGAAAACTGTTAAGAAGCGATGTGGTGAGAACGCTCAAGTCAGCTTTGAAGCTGTGCTGATGTGAATACAGTTCAAAAGGACACCAACAACGCTCTCGAACCCCCACCTGCCCTCGAATGGTCCGAAGACGGTCGAGCGATCGTCGATCCGCATGTGTTTTGCGTTGCCACGGTACGGCCGTCCGAATCAGGACTACCTATGAAAATTGATACTCTGATGGGATCCACCACTTCATCATTGCAGAAGCTGAAACATGCTCAAGGTGGTAAGATACTGTCTGTCTGTCCTGGTGGAAGGGTTCAACTCACTCAATTTTTAGATCTATCCATCTTCACATTCCCCACACTTGGAATCAGATATTCTGGCAAATATGTCCTCAAATTTGTTGTTTACAAACTGCACGGTGGTGATGGCATTGATGAAGACTCGGGGTGTGTGAGTTCGAGGCTTATTTCTGGTTTTGTTGCTCACCAATATATTAGTGGAAAGTTCCGAGTACCATACATAGAGCAGATCGCTGAGATCGAGGGCAGCGAATTGATCAGTAAGCCTTGAACCTGCCATCTGTTCATCCTTTTTTACTCACCCATGCAGTCAGCACCAACAAGAACGAGGCATATTCGAAGGTATCGACGCAGTTCACCAAAAACATGCGTGAGTCGGGCGTCAAGGTCAGAACTAGGAAGGAGCCTCGGTCAGCCCTCCCATGATTGTTTTTTCCAGTTGCAAGAACTGACTGTTGCACAGTAAGCGAAAGTCTCCAAGTACAGACTGGACAGCAAACTGCTATACTCCAAATCCTTCTGGCCGTTTTCCATTCGCTCCGACTTACATGGCTTTGCCTGGTCACAACGGCCCCATGCCTCACCTCAGCAATGGAGAAGATATCAGTCGTCGAATGTCCTACCAAGGCATGAGTAACTCGGCACCGATGCACATACAACCTCAATATACGACCTCTATGCCCGCACCGCCCCAGTATACGACCGCCATGGGCGTACCGTCACAGTATACGACTTCCATGACCGTGCCGCCCCAGTATACGACTGCCACGGCCACCCAGTCACATTACACGACCTCCATGACCACATCGTCACAGTATACGACCACCATGCCCTACCTATTGCCCGCCATGCAGAAGAATGGTGATTCTTACAAAATGGCAGCCCGCAGTCAGAGCTACTGGCCTCACGATGAGGTCGACAGCAATGACGTCAACAGCAACGGCGTTGAGAATCATGATGCTGTCAACCACGAGGATAGCAAACACCAATCAGGTTGGGGATCATGATCAAAGAAATGGTTTGTCGGGGAAGAAGAAGGAGGCCTGTGTCTTTTTGGGCTGTCTTGGAAACAACCTTGGTTGGAGTAATGGATGTTTTGGAAGTATCTCTATGGAACTCATCTTGCTCATGTCAGTTTGATAGCCAAGGTCACCGGAGTCAGGAAAAGGATCCCTTACTTACTTAAAATAATATTTAGTATTAACGACGAAATGACAATATCGCCTCACAGGCGAACAAAGGTTACATCGTTCATCCAAATCCCTACCAGGGCCAGCAAGCTCTTCATCAGGTGCATCGGGGCCATCTTCTCGGACATGCTTCTCATCACCAACTTGCTCGTAGAGAAGAGAAAAAGAAGTTGTCAGGTTGGGGGATGCGCAACAGTCTTATATATTTGTGGCGAGGGAGCAAACTTTGAGTACGATCTAGTTATCTAGATCAAGCAGAAGCAGATTTGCAGTTGATAACGCATGTGTCCTAGAAGTCCCATTGAGCTCCGCCATCACCATAGATTGTGTGAAGTATAACCGTGAGACAGAGCCACCTATACGAAAAGTTAGACTGTGAATACCACCCAGCCTGAGTTGTCGAGCTTGCTTTCGGGAAAAACTTCACCGGCGATACTTATCGTTCTCCCTCGGTCGACTAGACTTGAAAGCTAATAAAAGGCTGGCACCGTGAGCTCCAGTGAGTCCAAATCGCGTCCATACATTCGTGTGAGATGTTCAACATGTTGTGTCACAACTCGAACATGAAGAATAATGTGTACATTTCGTCTCCAAACCATCTAAATGCCTGGCTGGGGTGTACTTCAGCTCTTCAGCTGGAGACAAGAACGACGCCACATGCCACGATGTTGACACATTTTGCCATTGCAGGCGTCATGAGGAGACTCTGGCCCCTGTCAAATGTACTCGTTCAAGGCGGTGAAGGGCTCACGATGGTGGTGAGAGAAGGCTGAAGCTTGGGTGGGCACTCTAACCTTTGGACGTGTCTGTCCGGAAGCGGCGATCAAGAGGAGGCTAGAGTGATGATGCGTCGATTGAAAGGGCAGGCAGGATCAGATTTCACAGTCGCTTTAGCAGTCTACACTTCTACGGACTTGTCGATCTTTCAAGGTCTGACTCGAACATCTGCAGCCGATAAGAAACAGGCTGCATTCCTAACGGCGTCATCAGAGCCTACTGCTTGAACCGTGACTATCGCACGAATTTTCGAAAAGCCTGCGGTAGGAACCAACTGGAGTCCACGAGTCAAGATCAAACCATTGATTCTTCGGTGTTCACTTCCTCGGAGACAAGCTGCCTTACACTACGGAGGCGCTTTGGACTATCTGTTTTCTACAAAGCATCAATGATCTGGTGACCATCGGAACCCCCGAGAACGAGGTCGTCCACGACCGCATGGGAAAGCCACGACAGCCGTCAGATTGATGATGAGTTTTGGGCCAGTACGGACTTCTTTGCTATACGAGGGTCCACCTATAGCACATTCTCTTCATGCAGAATCACAAACTCGGAGATGCCGTGCCCAGTCAAGGAGTCCAGCTTTTGAAAGGACATGAAGTATCAGTCAGCGAGAACGCACTGTCTCTGGTGGTTAGGAGGAAGACTTTTTGTTATTGATTTCGAACGCGATGAGGCACTCACATCAGAACCAGGAATCTTTCGAGGCGGACTCCCAAGGATATATATTTATACATATCGTCTAGCTTTGAAGCTGCCTCGTGGTGGCTGGACAACATGCCCGAAATGTTTCATCGCTGCGTGCAACAACCTTTTTGCCTCGACGAGAATCTGTGAAACCATCGATTGTGTTCGCTAGATCTATTAGCAAACCATGTGTGTTGGTAGAACCGACAGTTATCGCATGTCCTCAGGAACAAATACCACGGAAGGATATCAGTGGGTATCCAGTCATCACCAGAACCAAGGATTCAGTCGAAACCACGTCTTACATGTTTGGTACGTTTGTGTGATTTTCCCCAAATGGTTGAGGAGTTGATTTTATTCACCAACGTGGAACTCGTTTACAATATTCTACTGCCTGGTCTCACACTTATCGACGGACTACGGACTTCATAGCTTTCGGGAGTGGTGGCTGGGTTTTTGATAGCACCAACCTACTTCTTCTGCCCAGATAAGTCTTTCTCTTCCCAGCCGGAGTGTTTTCATACGTTTCCAGCTGTTGCCTGTCTTTTTTCCGACTCTCGACCTTGAGCGAAGCCCGTTACTTTCGTTTTGAGTCGGCTCGACGAAGTATCAAGCAGTCAGTCTACCTGCGGTCCCAAGTGAATCAAAAATCCATGGCTCACAACCAGCATTCTTTTCCCACCCCCTCTTTTGCATCCTGCATCCTCTGGCCTTTCTTTTTTTCTTGATCTCGGGGTGGAGTAATCTTTCTACCAAATTTCACAGAGATGACCAGACGACTTTTGTATATCATTGCCAGACATGGTCCGTCGTCTGAGCTTGTTCAGCTGTCGACTTATCTAGCCGTCACCGTGGAGATGCTCCATGTTGTCCTCTTCGAGGCCTTTTATCGCGAATGTTGAGACCTAGACGGACTGAAAGGGAAGGTACATGCTTTTGATCCTCGTCAACTTCGACGAGGTCATGAAGCTCAATCCAGCAAGGCCGTTCATTCCAGTCGGTCGAAACGAATTATGCCTATCGAACTCGAAGGTCACTATCATCGTGTCACGGCCACCTACTACCCATGTATATCGGACACCGGTCTGGCCACCCTACCAGATGACTCTGGTCGATCGGTATGTGTTCGGCTTTTTGTCCGATGGTGTTGCTTGCTCCACAAGTCAAGAGTCTTGAGAGCAGGCTTAAATCTCTCCAGGAGGTGAGAGTCTCTTCCCCGCGCTTTGTAGCTCGGAAGAACTATTGATTTATTTATGTATGTATGATCGGAAGGAAAACAGGTGTGTTCATACCTGACGGGATCATACAGACGACACCTTTTGCTCCGTGATGGGATCCAAAGGTCGAAGGAAGCAGGAGTTCTTACTTGACCATTGATCCCAAAAAACAACGTTCTATACAAGTCACATCTTTGTGTGACCGATTCAAGAAAAGAACACGATGCTACCTATCTCCCTCCCTGCGACAGTACCATCACCGACCTCGACCTTTCGAAGAAGGCAGGACACGGGGGCTCACATCCTGGTCAAGTGACTCGGATCGAGCATACCCAAGCCGTGCGGTATAATCATACCAAAATGTTCAATGGCACTTCAGCCTCATACACGAAGACGGGGAGATAGAAGCTGTTATAGGGCTTTGACAATAACAATAACAACCACAACCATAACTGCGTACTCGATGCTTCAGTGCATCAGTGTCGTCGTGATACGAAATATATACACCCACATCCACACACACTACATCGCCACCACCTTGATTCGAATTGTTGAGAGAGAGAGAGGGATATATCATCGTGCACGGACCTACTGTGTTTACTCCATCCGGGCCCCCCTGGATTCAGCCAGCCTTGTACGACAACACGGGAGGCTTACGGCAGACCAAAGTGTTGCAACGTTTTACAACGCCAAATGGGAACAAGAAAAGCAAGATGATGACAATGATGACGAAAATGAAGAAGAGAGGCAACCGGAAGGGAGAAGAAACAAAAATCGACACTATTACCTCGCCACATGAAGTGTGCTTTATCGTCAGTTCAGTTAAAGCAAGGTATTGATCATGTGATCTCTCTCTCTCTCTCTCTCTCTCTCTCTCTCTCTCTCTCTCTCTCTTTCTTGTTGATAGAATAGCTACATAGTTAAAAGAGGCAGGGCCATTACGCAACGCAAGAAACAAGAAAACAAAAAACAATTCATTCGCATTGATCGTATGGTGTAATTCATTCATTTCATGCTCCTCTGTAAAGGTCTACATACATGCAGAAGGGAGAGGCGCCCGTCAGAATCGAGGCGTAGCGCCCAAAAGTAATGAGAATACCCAAAGAGTGACCCAGGCACACGCAAACAGTTTTGCTTTTGTTCTTTATTTTCTTTTTTGGATCTTCCCTTGCCTCTACTCGATTGTCAATTGTTCCAATACTGTTCCATACGCACACACACACACACACACACCACCTTTTGAATAGGATCAGGATTCCGATACCCTTTTCTTCTCGAGCCGAAACCCAAAACCCAAAGCCCAAATCAAGAGGACCAAAACCTCATCTCGCCATTGCCATGACCCCACGGTAATATTCCACTCCCAAAGTCCGAGCATGAGTCAATCTCACATCGGCAGTGAGTGGTAGGTCGAGGATCGATTGCTGTAGACATCACACCAAAACGTCAGTTGTCACCAAAGTCAAAACATACAATAGACGGAAGGCACACAACATACCATCCCACTCAACCCTTGGTCCTCATCCGATTCGATGGCTCTCGCGACCGCTCTTCCCATCTCGCACAAGGCGACTCTTTGTTCCAGGTTCTCCTTGTCCTTGTCCAGCGCTGGCGGCGTCTCACCTTGACGACGACTGACGAAGCGTGCGTTCAATTCGATCAATGCGTTGCGCAATCTTAGCAACAATGCCCTTCTCGATTCGGCAGCTTCCTGCGGTGGAGCACTCCCACGTCGTTGTTGGTGACCAGGCGTAAGCATCGAATCACCCGCCGCCGCCATCAACGACACAAAGTCGGCGTACACTTGACCTCCACTTTCCCACTCGCCGATCCCAAGTTTGTCTGCAGGGTTAGGGCCGAACTTGGCCAGTGTCGACTGGAGTGTATCCCAATCCTCGTCGATCACAAGGCGTGGCGCGACGCGCTTCAGCAAACACTCATGCGCTTCGGCGAATTCGCGCGCGAGGATGAGATAGGTCAATTCCGTGGGCGCGTCGCTGCTAGACCGAGAGTAAAGTGCTTTGGCGTGACAGATCCAACCAACAGGCACCTTGAGGTGAGTTGTCAGGTCTTTCCAGATTTGTGGCTGAGCTTGCTGAGCCTGGGAAGTGGGAGCTTCATCCGAGTCCAGGTCGGGGGAGGATGGCAACACAGCAGCATGCCTGTTAAGCAATTCCCGAATGTGCGAGCCGCGGGTGGCTGAACCGCTGATGTGTGCGGCGGCGTATATTGCACCAAGGATGTCGCCTTTTGCGGAATATTCGAACATCAGTGACATTGCCAAGTCGTCCGCTTTGTCGTTGTCGACCTTGACTCCCCGTACAGCAGCGGCAATAAAGTGGTGCAGCCGGAAGGCGTGAGCGGAGTTCCAGGGCTGAGCGAGAGCTGATAACGCTTGTGGAAAGACAGGCGCCTCGACACTGCTGGGCTTCTCTTTGCTGGCGAACAACTTGAGCATCACCCATAGCAAATCCTCCTTGCCGTCTTCACCGATGGGACTGGCAGATTCCTCGTGAGTCGCCACCTTGTCTGCAAAATCGGACACTGCATCCGCAATGTCACCGTGTTTCTGGCGCCCGTACCACAGACACAAACAAAACGCCTGTACCCAATCGAGTTCGAACTTTTCCGACAGGGCGAATGTGCTAGCCTTGTCCTCGACCGGAACCTTCTGCTTGCCTTGCGCAATGGTTGTGTTCCCAGCAAGAAGCTCATAGACGCCACGAATCTCTTCCGACATCTCGCTGAGTACGCCCTGCTGTCTCCATGACTCTATCTGGTCGGCCATGTCGTTTTGGAACGCGGCATCGGCCTGTCCAATCTGCGCGACTAACAAGCTCAGATGAAAATCATGTTCGCGTGTCAACATCTCACAGGCCGCCTTGAGATTGTGGGCGGTGAGTTGAAGGATCGCTGCGGTTGCAGCGCTGGCTTTCTCGGCAGCTTTGATCGTTTCAGCGTGCCGACGCCAGACAAATTCAGCAAGGAATTTTGAAAGACGATCTTTCCGTATGCGGGTCAGAAATTCTCGTTGTTGCTGTCGACTTAAGCCACGAGTAAATTCGTCTTCGAACTCGTCGAAGAGAACGTGTGAGAGTCGGTAGACGTCGATTTCATCCTCGCTAGCGCCTTGCTGAGCCAGTGGATCTTTGGCTTGGGAGAAGTCAACAGCATCGTGCTGCACAAATGGTACCTTCTCGACAAGCTTTACTTTTGTGTTTGCCATCAAGGTCTCGGTGCTCGTTGCTACCTAACGAAAACGTAAGTCGATACCAACGACAATTGAATAACAACCGCACATACTGTTGCAGATCGAAGCGAAGTAATGGCCACGTCCCCTCCCTCGTTGCCCATCAGAATGTCGTTCGTCCAGGAAGCATCATTTTGAACCGCACCATCAACCTTATAAACGAGTTTGTTCAATTGGGTGAACTGGGGTTTGAACGAAAGATGCCACAGTTTGTCGTTCTCGGTCATTTCGGAGTCGTGATCATCAAAAGTCTTTGCGCGCTTCGAATAAGGAAACTAAGAGACAAAAATTTAGCCAATTTGTTTCATTCATAGACTACCTACATGCTATGTGAGACCTCGACTGAACCCTGGACCTACATTCCCATTCGTTACCATCTGTAGTTTTCGACTTTTGCTGTCCTGACGTACATAATATCATCCACTTTCAATCCTTCCAGGGTTCATCGGATCAACAACAGGGAAAAGGTAAGAAAAAGGAGGGTAGGGAAATTCAAACCTCAAAATCCGGCCCTGCCTGTCCCTTTTTTCCCTTTGCCATTCTTGCCTCATGTTTGCTGAACAAAGAGTTCATTATGTCAATGCTCGTACGGAACTCATTCTTATTGTGGGCTTTTGGTTTGATTGGTTCGTAGGCTCGATCAAGGAGAATTTTGTTTTGGACATCACGCAGAGCTTCACGGTTCTGCTTGCGAGGGCTGATTGTGCGTTGGAGTTGCTCAGCCCAATCGCCGTCGAGGCTGATGAGGTGTTTGCCTGGAGTGCCCATCTGACTTGCCTTCAGTATGGGTTTGCTGGGGCTTTCGAGAATGGTTGCACTTCTAGGGGGAAACGAGCCCACCATGCTGACCTCGTTGTCACTTTCCTCAGCTGCAGACTCCTCCGACAACTCAGATTCGTGGAAGTCCGCAACACTCTGTGCGATTGGTACTTCGACATCGTAGTCAATTGCAGATCGACGTCCAAACCCTCCTGGGACCGTCTTTTGCTTGAAAGCAAATGTATCGTCTTCATCTGGGCTGTCATCCTGATCCTCGCTGTCAACATCCATTTCAGACATGTTGCCAGACTGTGAGGCACTCAGTGAGTCTGGTGGCGCAGACATCTGACTCTGGCTTAGATCTTCGTCTTCGTCATAGTCCAAACCATAGCGAGTGTAATGAGGGACTCTGAACGTCCAAACACCAGTCGAGACTTCGTAGTTGACAAATTCAGTACCGTGCATTTTCTTCAATCGGTTGACGTGCTTGTCGAAAATCGGGCCGCTGGTAGCGGATGAAGGTTGACCACGAGAGCGAGGCCAAGAGTTTTCGATGGAGATCGTCGAAGGCACATTGAGACCTTTACCAACAGGAGGTTTCGAACTGGCATCTGGATAGACGGTGACCGATCGAAGGCGGATCTCCACAATCTTTTCATAAAGATCGTCCAAGGGGATTGCAGTAAGATCCACTGCGCCGTTGAAAGTAACTTTCCCGCAGCCTTTACGGCCCACTTCAAAGCCAACAAATTTTTGCAGTTTCTCGCGCGGCATCTTTCCCAGTTCCGCTCGACTAGGTTTCATCCAGTAGTCACCTGGTTGCGGGTCGGGCTTCGCTTGAACCGCCTTCTTGAGGGAAACATGGTCGGATTCGCGATCTTCAGGCACCATAGCAAGCTCGTTGGTCCGAGAGGATTCAGCCTCAGGCGTGGCACTGCCATTAAGAGTTCTGCCTGACTCAGAGTCTTCCCCATCGGTCTCCGTTCGTACCAGAGCTCCCGACTCCCCGTTCAGGGTAGCTTCCTGTCCACCAAAAGTTCCTTTATCAAAGCTTACCCGCTTTTTCAATTTGCTCAAATCACCTGAAGATTCCGTACCGTTGATCATAATAGGCTCATCCTGACTACCGTTGGGCTTTTCAGAGCCATTCATGGGTAGAGTAGGAAGAGAAGGTCGTGTAAAAAGGTCATTTCTAATGCTTCGATCAATGGTGAGCCGGCGCATGTTGCCACTAGACCAACGACTCGCGCTGGGTGCGAATGCGCCTGGGCTGAGGACGCCTTCCGTATCGCCTGAGAATTGAGACCTCAAGTTACTTGCCGAGGCACTCTTTCCGAAAGAACGTCCGAAACTACCGCCTGTGAAGCTTCGACTGCCGTACATGCTATTGGTCAATCCGCTTCCACCAGGAGTACTTGCAGCACTATTGGGAGTTCCGTAGGTGGAGTAGGAAAAGCCGAAGCCGGAACGGCGTGGAGGTGTCATGTACCGGGACTGGCTGAGACGGAGACTGGGTGGCGGCTTTGCCTGGCTTTCCCTCATCTTTTGAGTTGCCGACAACGGGGTGAAAAGAGGCTTTGCAGTCTCAGGGGTAGGTACTGGCAGGCCAGTCCAGATTGACGTCTGACCATACGGATTCGGATCATTCAACGATGACTGCTTGAATTCTGGCTGCTGTTGCTGGCCCTGCTGCGCATTCTGTGAGTTGCCGAATAAGCTTGTCCCACCAGTCTGACTGAAGAGACCCGGGGCTTGTCCTGTGCCACTGTTGCCAAACAATGAATTTGTTGCAGGCTTCTGAGCAGCATTTCCGAAAGAGAAACCTCCGCCTTGTTGATTGTTGGAGCCACTAGTGCCGAACAAACCGCCGCCAGTGCTCGGCTGGCTTGTTCCAAAGGCGCTGTTGGAGAAAAGACCACCAGGCTTTTGAGCTTGGCCACCGAAAAGCCCAGGATTAGATGTATTGTTGTTGGAACCAAAAAGACCAGTTGCAGTACCACCAGTTGTCGCAGTGTTGTTGCCGAAAAGACCACCTCCGCCAGTCTGGGCCGTGGAGGTGCCGAACAGACCTCCAGAAGGCTGACTCTGGGTTGTCGCACCGCCAAAGCCTCCGGAGCCGCCGCCAAAGAGTGGCTTTTGTTGGTTCGCAGCACCGAACAAGCCACCAGACTGCTGCTGAGGCTGTTGCTGCTGCTGATTGTTGTTTCCAAAGGGGCCAGTGCCGCCACTGGTCGGAGCTGCATTGCCGAAGGAAAATGAAGGAGCACTTGTGGTGGCGGTGGTGCCGGTAGAGCCGAACAAGCCTCCCGGCTTATTTTGCTGTTGTCCAAAGAGACCGCCACTGTTCGTCCCAGAACCGAATGCTCCGGAGTTTCCGCCCCCGAAAGCACCACCAGTGCTGCTCGCCGTGCCGAACAGTCCACCAGAAGATGTGCCTGTCGACTGCTGCTGGCCAAAGAGCCCGCCTGTCGCAGGCTTACTTCCGAAGAGGCCTCCCCCACCAAAACCAGAGGTTTGAGTGCCGCTGCCACCGAAAGGTGTTGACGACGAGGTTGTCTGTCCGCCGAACAGACCACCCGAGGAAGTGTTGCCACCACCAAAAGCTGGAGTACTGCTGCTACCACCGAAACCACCGAAAGTACTTGAGCCAAATCCCCCCGAGGTTCCTGTGGCACTGCCATAGCGACGTCCGGCGTTGTAGTCTGCTAAGCGAAGCTCTTCGAACGAATATTTCTGGTAGGGTTGCATGAAATTGATGCTTTGGTAGTTGCTCTGTTGATTAGAGGCATCTTTCTCCAACGTCGGAGCATAGGGTGTAGAGGCAGTCCCTTCGGAAGGAGGAACGGGTTGGTTGCTCAAAGCCGTTCCAGATCCTGAAGCGCCAAATGCGCCTCCGCCAAAGCCACCTGTTGTCCCAGTACCGCCTTGACCGAAGAGAGGGGTAGAGCTGTTCGATGCCCCAAAAGCAGGCTTGTTGGCACCTCCAAAGCTGAAAGATGATCCACCCGTACTGCCCCCAAAGCCGCCGGTGCTTGCATTGTTACCGAATCCTCCTGTTGAACCTCCAAACCCCGAGTTTTGTTGAGTTGTTGTCGAATTGCCAAACAAGCCACCTCCTGTGTTTGTGCTCGTGCCGAAGGGATTTGAGGCCGGTTTATTGCCGAAGAGGGAGCCGGATGTGTTGCTGTTGTTTCCGAAACCTGCAGATAGCGGAGTTAGCTCGTCCATTCTTTTGATGCGTGGATGAAAGGATGCGATATGGGAAGGGTAGTGGGACGCATTTATATCGATAGACCATGACTTGATGTTTTAGATGCGACAAGAGATCGGCAAAACAATGCACACTGTAGACAATAGTGGGATATATCTTGTCGATGCAGGGAAGAAAGAAAGAAGGACCAGGGAATTTGTCTGACGCACCTCCAGCCGGAGATCCAAAAGTGCTACCGCCGCTACCACCACCAAAGGGGTTCGACGCAGCCGTGCTGGCCCCGAAACCAGTGTTCCTTGTGCTTGTGCCGAAGCCTAGACCGAATCGAAAGGGTGTCAGGGCGAACAAGGTGGAATTGAGATTGTGCAGAGACATGGACTTACCACTGTTGGTGTTATTGCCAAACCCACCAAAACCGGTGTTCTGGGTGTTGGTATTAGAGCCGAAAGAAAATCCGCCGCCGCCAAACGACATACTGGCGGGTATGGAAGAGCGTCGTTGAGCTATGTTTGACGGAAGAAAAATAATAAAGGACAATATTGTCAATGGGTAATGAGCGAAGGTGCAGGGATTAAAAAAAGGTGAGGTGGAAAGCTCGTGACGCGCCGCAGTGAAGGAATCGAGGCAGAGACAGACACAGGCAGCAGGCGAATATGCGCGCTTTCTATGTCTGGAACAGCTGCAACACTCGAGCGCTCGGCTGCGAACGAGCTTTCGATCGAGGTGAAAGTAAAAGAAATGATGGGCTTGAACAAAAAGTTGACGCGCCTGCGAAGGACACGGGGATGAGGAAGCGCACCAGCCTCCAGCGCAGCGACTTGGTTTATGCCAAGAAAGATATGTCAGCCTAACTACCGCCAACGAAAGCTGTAAATATGATTGGTTGGAGACTCAGTGCCCCTGTTGGCAGTGACTCTGCCAGAGCAGTACTCCGTACGGTAGGTCGGCATTAACTATAGGCTTCTTGCTGCTCGTAGTCTTGCAGCCTAAAATAAAGATAACGAAGAGCACTAATCATCACCCGGTGACAGCTTGATTCTAAATCTCCAAAGGTCTAGGCCCCCATGGTCACTCAATCTTAGGCGGCGGAGTAATAGGCACAGGATGCACTCCAGAGCCAATATAGGCGAGCGGAAACTTGCCCATCAATACATTCGAGATTTACTGTTCTGGTATATTCGCGACTATCAAAATATTCCTCGTCTCTCCCCGTGAGCTTCGTCTTAACTGAGGGTATCGACAAAATATCCAATGGGCGCCATGAGCAAACTACTTCTTCCTCGAAGACTTGACTGTCTCAATAATTCTGTCAACAACGCTTGGGTCGCTGAGGGTTGACGTATCACCAAGGCTATCCTCCTCGCCACTCAAAATCTTTCTTAGAATTCTCCTCATGATCTTGCCAGATCGTGTCTTAGGAAGATCATCAACGATGAAGATCGCCTTGGGTGCTGCGAATGGGCCAATCTGCTTTCGGACTTGCAAGATCAAATCCTTGCGTGTGGCCTCACCCGGATCTATGCCATCCTTCAAGGACACGAAAGCATTGACTGCCTGGCCAGTCAACTCATCGTTGATACCGACAACTGCGGCCTCAGCAACACCATCGTGCTCGATCAAGGCAGCTTCAATCTCAGCGGTGGACAGTCGATGGCCCGAAACATTGACAACATCATCGACACGGCCTCGAATCCAGTAGTAACCTTCGTGGTCGCGGCCGGCACCATCGCCAGTGAACTATCATCAGGTTAGCCTCTTTGATCTGCTGAACATGCTTGCCACTTACGTAGTATCCCTTGTACACGTTCAGGTACGTGTCCATGTATCTCTTGTGGGCACCCCAGACGGTGCGTGCCATGCTGGGCCAGGCTTGCTTGAATGCCAGAACACCTTCAACGTCGTTGCCCTGGATTTCTTCACCAGAAACGGGATCGATGATGGCAGGCTCAATACCGAAGAATGGTAGAGAAGCACTACCGGGTTTCGTCGGAGTAACACCACCCAGAGGAGTGATGACATGTGAACCGGTCTCAGTCTGCCAGTATGTATCGACAATGTGTGCCTCCTCTTTACCTACAGACTCAAAGTACCACTTCCAGACCTCAGCAGCGATGGGTTCACCGACGGAACCAAGCACTCGCAATTTGTGCAATTTATGGTGGATGTGCTCATCACCGGCTCTCTTGAGTAAACGAAGGGCAGTTGGCGCAACGTAGAATTGGGTGACGCTGTGCTTGTCGATGACATCCCAATAGCGGGAGAAGTTCGGATAGGCGGGCGTACCTTCGAATACGACCGTGGCTACACCCAGCAACAACGGAGCATACACGACATACGTGTGTCCCGTGATCCAACCCACGTCGCCACCACAGAAGAAGACGTCGTCATCGTGAATATCGAAGACATATTTACCGGTAGTCGCAGCACCCAACAAATACCCAGCAGTTGAGTGCATAACACCTTTAGGTTTGCCTGTCGAACCAGAAGTGTAGAGGAGGAACAGAGGATCTTCAGAGTTCATGGGCACGGGTGCGATATAGTTGGGGTACTTCTCAACCTCCTCGTGCCACCAAAAATCTCTGCCCTTGGTCCAGGGCACGTCTGCACCGGTCCTCTTGTAAACCAGAACGTGACTGACATCTGGGCACTTCTTGAGAGCTTCATCCACAATCTTCTTGGTGCCGATCAATTTTCCGCCACGTTTCCCTTCATCCGTTGTGATGACGACTTTGGAATCGGCGTCGATGATACGGTCGGCTAACGAGCCAGATGAGAAACCAGCAAAAACCACCGAGTGAACTGCGCCGATACGTGTGACAGCGAGGAAAGAGATAACAGCCTCGGGAATCATGGGGAGGTAGAGGGCAACGGTGTCGCCCTTCTTCACACCCATCTGTTTCAAGGTATATGCGACCCTGGATACCTCGCGAAGGAGTTCGCCGTAGGTTAGGGTGCGGCCCTCACTCGGCTCATCAGCCTCGTAGATGATGGCTGGCTTGTCGGGGTTCTTGATGGCGTGACGATCAACGCAGTTATAACTAGCGTTCAAACGACCCTCCAAGAACCAAGCATTGTCACCGTTCTGCAAAGACCCGGTGTGTACCGTCTGGAAATCTTGCTGCCACGATAGAAGGTCGCGAGCCATCTTTCCCCAAAATTTGTCTGGCTGTTCAATCGACTCCTTGTACATTGACCAGTACTCGTCGAGGTCCTTGATGTGGGCCTTTCCAGGGCCCTTTTTGAAGTAGGGTTTCGGGACACTGCAAGCAAATCAATACGAGTTCCGTTCCGAGAAGCTGTAGGTCAAGCTGTTGAGCCACTTACTGGAATGTGTCCACCTCGTGAGCCTCGGCCTGCAAGCACGGTCAGTATGGAGTGTCAAGGAGGGGCGTAGACGAGCGTGTCCTACCACCACAGGTGCCTTAGGAGGCTGCGCTTTGCCCTCCGACATGGTGACTGGCGTAGCAGAGAAAAACACAGATAGCAAACACAGGTGTAAGGAGGATCGAGGATCAAGGTAGTAAGCGGTGTGAGAAAATTACCCAGGTAGGGAGTTACAGTGTTGCTACTGATGTTGCAGATGCGCACAGGTGGGCGCTAGGATGGTACAGAAAAACGGACCAGGATCCGGGGCGGAGGTCAGATGGACTAATATAGGCAGGAGGCGGCGAAGAGAGATGACGAGGGGAGGATGAAGAAGCGAAGGCGAGAGAGGAAAAGGATGAACGTGCCTTTTTCTCTGTCCGCAGCTGATCGAGTGACCTTGTTTCTCTTTCGTCTGTGGGATTTGCACCGACATCGTCGTCAGACAAGATTTGACTCGGGCGGGCGCTGCATCTGGTGCTGCGGGGAAAGCTGGAGCTTCGCCATTTGCTGTGTATCACTCGTCAACTGCCCCTCCACCCTGCATCCCTCCTTTTATCCGTGAACGCAGTCTAACCATCTCAAGGGTAACCGATACTCGTCCATCAGGCTCTCACCAAAGTCCAAGCTCCGCCATACCGTCCATCATCGACTCTCCTTGCATCTAGTTCGCATGACCATCCCTCTGCCATCTCTGATTCCGACCTGACGCCGAGCCCGCTTCCGACTAGCCACCATGGCAATCTTGCTTCCCGCAGACCAACATGATGTGTGCCATGCAAATGCCTTTTTTCAGGGTCAACAGTGAATTTCGCGATGATGACGATTCTCACAATCACATACGAGTACGAGTACTAATGCCTCGTGTACAACGACCGGCAGTTACACAGCCAAGAGTCGTGTTCCTCTACTCGTGCGAATCCTCCATATCTGCCTGAGTACTTCCGTATAGCACAGTCAAGCCTGGGCATCATAGGGATCACCTGTTCGGGCGATGGCAAGGCCTGGTGAGCCTACGGAAAATTGTGGACTAATGAGCTGCGAGGAAACCATATTTCAGCCTCAGAGAACAATTGTTCCTCCTGCTGCTCCCCTACAATACAACTCGTACAGGCATGACCAAGAGTCTTGGGTTTGCCACCTTCTCCAGATGGGGTTCTCGTTTGTTGCTCCCCAGCGGTCCGGGATCAAGAGCGCCTCTCCAGGGTTCATTATTTCGACACCCGCGATTTGTGTAGTCCATCTGCCATGTGCCAGTCCCGGTTATCTATTGTGGTGTGACTTACATCCCACCCAATAGGCCAGGCCTGACTCGCCTCATCTCAAGTTATCGGTCAGACGCAAGGCTGACCCAACAATTTTCCACACATTTAAAATTACGGAATAGTTCGCCTTTGTGCAGACTCCCGCCGGACACATTGCCGGGATCCAGATCTCTGTTCCACTACGGAGTGTGATTATATACTTCCTTTCCACCAGGACGCTATGCCTAACATGAAGACCACGATTGCGCCGTCCCCGACAAATTCCCTGAGCATCTGTATCCACAGACCAATCCCGCTTTTGTCCGAATGGCCACTTGTAAGGACCCTACTCCCTTGAACCAGCAGTTCGCCGGTCGCGAACACTATGAAAGGGTTCTGGAAAGTTGCTGGAGCCGGAGGATTCTCGCCAAATGTCTCGGTCGCGGTGTTGATGCAGAAGACTAGATAGAGCCCTGCAAAAATGGCGAAAACAACATGCACTATTTTCCACAGCCTGGTCGCTCGCATTTCCGCTTGCGTTGGCGGTGCCTTTTGGCTTCCCATAAACATGCTGGTCAGAAAGGAGGGCAGTCCTGTCATCTTTGATATGTCGTCGGGAGACATGCCGGGGATACCACCCATTCCTCCCCCGGGAGCATTTGGATCAGAGACACCATCAGCCCCTCCCATCATGGCTTGTAGCATCTTCAACATGGGATCTTCTTCCTGTGCTTGTGGTTGTTGTTGCGCCTGCCCTTCTTGTGGCATCGGCTGTCGAAGCATTGCCTTCAGAAACTCTTCCTGTGCCCGAATTTGTTCCGGGGTGGCATTCACAGAGGGATCTTGCAATGTATTAGGAGGTGAGGGAAGTTCCGACGGTGTCGAAGATCGAGGGGTCATCGCGGGAGACTCATGTCGCACTATAGATTGTCACATTAGACCTTGCTCAGGACAGCGCCTGGATGACCGGGTCAAGATAGTCTTACTGCTCTCTGGCGTCCTTCCACTCAGTCTGGTGATCTTGTCTAATCTTTCAGTCCCTGAGCCTGTGATCTTTGCTTCCCGTTTCTGCCTTCGTATTCTAGCCTGGCGCTGCGCTGGAGTTTCTTCGGTGTCCGCCATTGTGTGGTCAAAGAGAACTCAGGGTGTCAGAATGTGTTATGTGGCAACCTACTACTCGAGTGCAGATTGTAGGCAGATCATGCAGCGGCCTAAAGTAGAGGGATTCTGGCGCAATGAACTGACTTTTCACCGATCACAAGCAAGATATCAGGGAGTATCTGGTCAAAGATTGAAAGATCAAGTAAATGTCCCAAGAAGTAATGATGGCTTGGTCTTGATCCTAACAAAATGTCCTCAAACCGCACGCGATGCCTCCGCACCAAAAAGAAGCGCAGCCTGAGAATATCCGCTTAGCGAATCCTCATGGTCTGACGTAACGCGGCCATGTGCATTTTAGGAACCACCAGTTATGTACGCGATTAAAGCAAGCAGCTGCAAACACGCAATTGACGATAAGATTAATGAAATGTCGCTATCGACATTTTGAAGTGTGGTTTTACACACATGTGGTGAGTCTTCGATCCAAGCCCAACCTTTCCACCAAAATTGCCCTACGCTAGCAACATGCCCTCGACCTTGATAGTAGGGGCGACTCGTGGCCTAGGGAAGGAATTGGCACTATATTATGCCGACAACCTCTCCCACCATGTATACGCTACATCTCGATCGTCAGATGCACCTACAGGCCTCAGCCATGGCAACATAACCTGGCTACGGAACATCGACTTGTCAAAGTCTAGCTGTGGGCAGGATCTGGCTACCTCATTGCACGGCAAGACAATTGACAACTGTATTATAACAGCAGGATATTTTGCGACGGAGGATTTCGGCCATGCCAACTGGGATGATGAGGTCAAGATGTATACTCTCTCATCGGTCGCACCAGTATTTATCGTTCAAGAATTGGTGAAAGCGTCGACTTTGGTTCAAGGTAGCAAAGTGATCCTGGTCTCTTCAGAGTCAGGTTCAATTACTCTGAGGCATGAGCAAGAGGGAGGAGGCAATTTCGGTCACCATGGCTCCAAGGCAGCCTTGAACATGGTAGCTAAGCAACTGTCCTTCGACTTGAAAGATAGAGGCATAGCCGTCGCTTCAGTGCACCCTAGGTAAGTCTCCGGCGGTTTGCCGCGAAGAGCCGGGTAGCAATTTGACTGAACTGACGATTTGCAAGCTTCATGAGAACCGAAATGACCAAGAGTGTCGGCTTCGATCAATTTTGGGAAGCCGGTGGCGCTCTCGATCCCCAAGATGCTGCGCGCATATTGGCTGACTGGATCGAGAAAGTCTTCTCTCTGGAGCAGTCTGGTACATACTGGGCACCTCGAGGTACCCGTGACATTGGAAACTGGGACGTGGTGATGGGCAAATCAACAGCGCAGGAAGGCCCTGTCCAACTTCCATGGTGAGGCATGATAAGCTCAGGTGTCGCGCATATCCAACATGGCTAGATTCCACGCAAGCTGTGGGAATGCCGTCAGCCACATCCTCGGATTACATTCAACTCGGGATCCAAAAACATCGTCCAGATCTTGATAAATCGTTGCTTCGTTATCGCTGAAGTCGAATCGACTCAAAGGTCACTGTAGACAAATGGTATAAAACGCCTCTTTTGAAACCGTGCCAGTCCCGTCATAGTCAAACATATCAATCATGGCCTGTATCTCGTCATCCTCGAGGCCAGTCTCTCCTAGTTCGCGGGCAACTCTTCGTATGTCTTCTGCCTCGATGTAACCCCTTTGTTGGGGGTCGAACAACAGGAAAGCGCGCTCCACTTCATCACCAGGATCGCGCTCGAATATTCTTTGTGCGGCGATCCTCTGGAACGCGCTCTGTGGTAACAATAGCTGGCTCGCATGGTATGTTGTTTGCCCTTTGACCAGCAACCCTCTCTTGAACTGTGGCTTCGGCACTCCATGCGTGTGCATTATCTGGGAGATTTCAGGCCTGGGAATGGTGAAGCCCAGGGACCGCAGGGCGATTCGCGCCTCTTGGTAGTTTAAATGTTGATCACGGTCAAGGTCAAATAAGGAGAACTAATAGACACCAAGTCAGCGACACCAGTACAACGAGTAGTTTATCCGCGCGTACTGCTTCATTGATCTCCTCCCGCTGCTCTTCACTGAGTTCGCTCAATACGTTTGGCTCCTTTTCCATGCTCTGTCTGGCCCCTTGGGCACCATGTTGTTGTTGAGGTGCGAGCGACTGGTTGAAAGGGTGAGTCTGGTCTGCGCGCCGTCCGAAGGCCGACTGAGAGTAGTGTTGGGAAGGCGCGACTCCTGCAGGTTTCTGCCCTGTACGATCTGGCAGTTTACTCGATGAAGAAGCATACACGTTGCGACCTGGGAAAGCGGGATTTGCTTGAGACATTGGAGATGAAAGAAGGGCGAAAGCGCGCCGAGTGTCAACTACGTGGACTTTGTGACTTCATATGGGTTACTGTTGTTGCGACAGATATAGGCGAAATATGGAAAATAGTGGTTGTTTACGCTGGGACCATTGGTATTCCTGGTCGAGGCGCGTGCCCTTCTCTGGTGTTTCGCGACGACGCGATCGGCCACGGATCAGCCACTAAATACTCGGCAGACTCCCGTTCACTGCCTGCTGTACTTTCTGCGTCAAACTTCGAATCTTACTTCCATCATTAACCTGATCGACTTCTGAACTGGTACCAGGTCTAACATATCTCATATGCCGATTCTGTGTACCTAAGACGGCACAGTTGTCGAGGACGATGTTGTTGCAACGAAGATGCAAGCCGGCAGGACGCTTCGGAGAGATGACAGCAGGATAGTCATTCATTTCGACTATGACTGCTTCTATGCTTCCGTCGTCGAAAACGAGAATCCAGCCTTGAAGTTCGTACCCTTGGCCATTCAACAGAAACAGATTGTGGTGACCTGCAACTATGAAGCGCGTCGCCGTGGCCTTCGTAAGTTGCAATTGATTACTGAGGCAAAGAAAGTGTGTCCAGAAGCCGTCATTGTGCTGGGCGAGGACTTGACCAGGTTTCGAAATGCATCAAAGGAACTCTACGGCTTTCTGCAGCAGAGCATATGGAGTGGAAGAGCCGAGAGACTAGGCTTCGACGAGGTTTGGTAGGCTATACATCGAATGCTCTAAGGGATTGGTTTCTGACTGATTGCAGGCTAGACTGCACAGACATGATTGACTATAACATGGACCTCCTTAATCAGAATGACCTTGGCCATTCCTTCTTTTGCCTGAGCAGGACTGATCCTACCGCTGGTTTCCACTACGACGCATCCAATGTTTTCGGACCAACCTACCCGCCTACTCTTGTGCCCTTAGCAGAATTGAATGAGCAAGAGCAGCTCTTGCACCTTCGCCTGCGACTTGCATCGCATCTTGGAAGACATATTCGCCATGAGCTTGAAGCGCAGAAGGGCTATACAGCGACTGTGGGCATCGCAACCAATAAGACATTGTCCAAGCTAGTGGGTAACGTCCACAAGCCGAAGAACCAGACAACACTTATGCCGCCGTTGGGCCCGATAGCTGCGGCCACAAGCAGCATTACACTATTCCTTGATGCCCACGACGTTGGGAAAGTCCCCGGGATTGGGTTCAAGCTAGCACAAAAGATCAGAGCCCAAGTTCTTGGAAGAGAGGCGCAGATAAATACAGGTCTCGTCTACGGGGGTACAAAGGAGTCAGTAAGAGTATTCGATGTTCGTTCTCATCCAGGCATGGGCCCGGAAATGCTCGAAGACATCCTCGGCGGTCCTGGCTCTCCCAAAGGCATCGGCGGAAAGGTATGGGAGTTGCTCCACGGCATCGACCACAGTAAGGTTGGCAAGGTCAAGCGGATCCCGTCACAAATCAGTCAGGAGGACTCGTACATGAAATATCTGTACACATTTGACCAGGTCAAGAAGCAACTGCATCTCCTGGGTGATCGTTTGATTCGCCGAATGCATTTAGACCTCCTCGAGGACGACGAGAGTGACGACAAGGTCCGGCGATGGTTAGCCCACCCCCGAACGTTACGTCTGTCGACAAGACCTCGACCACCACCTGGCCCAGATGGCGTCCGAGCCAGGACATCTCATCGAATATCTCGGTCCGCACCAATGCCTAATTTTGTCTTCAACCTATCTGAATCTTCGTCTGTGTTAGCAGAGCGGCTTGTTGAAGAGGCATTGGTGCCGATGTTTCGCAAGCTTCACCACGAAGCAAGCGGGTGGAATCTCAGCCTGATCAATGTTGCAGCTACGAACATGTTGGAGACAGCGGCTGAGAGCAAGGACAGCGAGGGCCGAGATATTGGTAGGATGTTCCGGACTCAAGAGGCTGTACTCAAAGATTTCAGGGTTATCAGTGACTCGCATGATGGACAGGAGAATGGTGGCCCCATAACTGATCCTTCTGGTGCCGACTCTCCCGACCCTTCGGTCTTTGAGTCAATTCCTGTAGTGGCTGGAGGATGGGATTCGGACGATGGTGACGGCCAGAAAGTGGAAAGATGCCCTCTGTGCCAGAACAGCATTCCTTCATTTGCGCTAGCTGCTCATCTGCAGTATCACGAGATGAGCGGTTGACCGCTGAGGTGTGGGAACCTGTCCTCGCTGGTTATCTATAGGAACGCTTCCAATGTAGATAGCATGCTAGTGAAAAGTCATTGATTAGACTACTTTTCAGTTCTTCAATTTTTGATACGATTCAAAAGCAATTAACAAGGGATTAACAACATCTACACTAATATGTCTATTAAATGTCTACAAAACGCCTACAAAAGTCTTTGTCGATGCCTGAAAAATCTAAATGACCCTATTAGGCAAGGTCCTTACTGTATAAGGAAAGTCTCCTAAGGGATGTCGGGATGTTTCTGGGCTCGCCTGTTTCTGATAGGAGTACGGAGTACTCCGTACATACTCAGTAGTGGCTCCGGGCTATCATGTCCCCATAGAAGGTACACCTGTGACTCAAAACAAATCATTCACTGCCAACGGAGTGCACCAGGCTGGCCGATTCATGGCTCGTAGTTCGGAACTACCTAGGTAAGGATTTTCCATTTCGCTAATTCAGGTTTCAGTGTTGGACTCAAACAGGCACACGGAGTATTTATTTTTGTACGAATACGAATGCGATTACGAGTACTCTGTACTAATACTCCGTACTCCGTACCTGATTGCACTGAAACAGCGTGAACGCCCTACGGACAAGTTGCAATGATGAGCCCTTCAATGAGGCCGGCAGTGGATAGGAGGCGATAAGTACCTACCTAGGTCTGGTCAGCGGGAACTGCAATACAAATAGAGCAACAAGGTCCGCGACTTGGCCTATCAGGGCATACGTGTATACAGAGTACTGGACTCATATATATTTTAGAGACCTGTAATAATAGGGGCCGAGGCCTGAGGGCCGCGCACCAAGTTCGACGTCATGTCGCTATTTTCATCCCTCGCCTAATTTTTTTTTTAACTTTTCGCATCATCTCAGCCACTCGCAAGTCCCGTAGGCCACCTTCTTCCCATCGTTTTTGCCGCCCTCTTGCATCCCAACTTTTTACTCTCCACGTCAAAAGCTGAAAATAGACCACGGGCGGTTACGAAATGCAGGACACCGTGGACACTTTGTTTCCTGCTGGAATGCCTAGTGGCTGCCATCGCTCGGTCGATCTGGCGAATATCTGCCCTCGCTCGTCTAGTTTTCCATCTTTACCCCAGCTATCGAGGTGCTTGCGTCTAACCACGGCCCAGTCCGCAACCGCCGCTCACGGTCCAGAGCTCAGCTACCTACATACCTAGGATACGCAGCAAGCCCTTGTGCTTTCCCAACGGTAGGGCCGGTCGCCTAGAGTGGGACTTATCGATTGTTGACAATCTGGCCATCACAAGCGTATGCCTGGCGGAGCGTTCATTGTCGTTCGTGGCTTCTGGCCGGATGACGTGTAATAAGCGCCCCTGACCAGATCAGCTGCACTCGACATCCTCTACAGCTATCATTAAAAACCAAAGGATGCTTCCTGTACTCCAGCTTGGGTCTTTTGTTTAAGCCAGCTGAATTCTCCGGATATTTCGGGGACTCCCTGGGTCAAAAGCAAACACACTACTCTGTACTTCAGCCTACATGGGTGGCCCAAGGATCGTATAAAGTCCTTGACCGGTGTGCTTACCTCTAGCCGGTTCGAGTTGTTGCCTCGTGGGCGAGGTCCGTCAGCCTCTGCGGACTTATCTTATCGTTTGGGGGAAAGGAAATCGTTTGGACGGAAAGAGGGCGTTTGTCCCCGGCGTGGAAGGAATTACTTTTTCAGCACCGTTCATCTCACGATTTCACAATCACGACCATGCTGACGATATCAATGCCCGCATCTGCACCTCATCTCTTCTCTCCGATCGACTTGGCACCTTCATCTGTACTCCGGCCCAATGATGCGCTTACACCTGTGCCCATGTCGTCGGAAAATCAAGCACGCAGGCCGAAACTATCGCTACAGACTTCGAATTTGACGCCTACCTTTCATGCCTCCAGTGGCCCAGTTGATATGGCCAACAAGCTGAGCACTACGACTCCGACCACGTTCAATACATTCAACAATGCGTTTGATCTTACATTCAGACCATCACCAATTATCTCAGGGTCGTCACCGGTCACAGCCAAACGATCACAGCAGAAATCGATACAGCGATCGTCGTCGCCTGCCGCGACATCTGAAACGCCGTATAACCTGAGCCTACCATTGGGTGTCCGCTCTATTCTTAAGAATTCTCCGCTTCTGCCATATGGTCGTCGGTACTCAACCTGTTCTACAAGCGCTAGTCCTGCGCTGCCTGTTCCAGGCAGACGTGTTTTCTTTCCCGCCCCTAAGAAGGTCGCATTCCGATCGAACTTGGAAGAAGAGATCGTGACGAAGGAATATATTCTGCGTCATGTTGACCTGAGCTCTTCCTCGGAGGAGACAAACTCATCCGAGACAGAAGATTCGAGCAGCGGCTCCATGGATGAGGCAGACGAGGTCAAAGAGGCACTATCGATCAAAGTAGATGAGTACGCCGGGCGCGGGAGAAGAAAGCGCAAGGGTCGGCCAATTTCTGAAACCTCAATGGAAGCGACGGATCGTGGCAGAGATGGAAGATCGAGGAGCACTTCAGCCCGAAGGAGCAAGAGAAAGAAGAGGCGATGGGAATGGACTTTACCCCCTGTACAAGTGGGATCTTTGAACCCGAATGGCAACAAGGAAGAAGGTACATCTACAGTACATGACTCCGTTGAGCTTGGGACAGGAGACGTCCAAGACATACTTCCTAAGTCTAGAAGCGTTGGGGGCGATAATGAAGCTACCACGTTGTAGATACAGCTTTCACAGAATATAATATAGGCACAATTTGCCATTCGAATAATGGTATTTGATTGTAGTGTCCTCTTTAATTGTTGTCATAGTGGTTGCGCGGAAATCGCAGGAAGTCGTCGGCTAGACTAATTTAAATTCCCCGTCTGTTGCGACTGACCACATCACCAGTATTAACATTCCATCTCCGATGTGTCATCCATGCCTCAAGGATTCTTCACGGAGAGAGGTCAAATTGTGAATTGAATACTGTCTCTTCAGAGCTTTTGTTTTGTTGTAGCCATCTGCTTCCGTCGCCAACGGCATACGCTTGCTATGGACCAACCTTTGAAATGTTTCACGAACTGCCTTATTTGCATGTCCGGAGAACTCGTTGCACAAGATCTTTACTTCAGTTCTGAAACGGGCATCATCACACCCAACTACTATTTCCGGAAAGATGGCGTCGAAAGAATAGATTTGAACGGCAGCATTGTCGCTCCGGGGTTTCTGGACTTGCAAACCAACGGCATGCAAGGCATCCATTTTACACAGCTGGCTAGTCAGAAAGACCAAGCAGGAGACGATGCACAGAAACTGCAGACTGTCAGTGAGATGGAGGTTGCTCACGGCGTTACTGGGTGGTGGGCAACAGTTCCTACGGTTGCAAAGGACAGATGGAAGCAGGTAGACGGGAAACCCTCTCTTTCTCCATATCGAGTTACTATTGGGACAATCCTACCCAGGTACCGATGTAGCAACTGACCTCAAGTCATACAGATCGTGCCGACTCTGATGCCACGCGCTTTCTCGTCCGGGGCTGAGCTTCTCGGAGCCCATGTAGAAGGTCCATTCCTGAACGAGTCCAAGAAAGGTGCACACAATGCTCAATACCTACAGATACCGACAGAAACATCGCCCGCAGAACTGTACGGAGAGATGAACCTCAATGGTGCCATCAAGGTGATCACCATGGCTCCTGAATTACCCGGATCGACTGCGTTGATCGGTCAATTGCAGGAAGATTATCCTCACATAGTGATATCTCTAGGCCATTCAGCAGCCACATACGAGCAGGGCATCGCGGCGGTGCAGATGGGTGCTCGAGCATTGACGCATGTATTCAATGCCATGAACCCGCTTCATCACCGCGACCCGGGATTGGCAGGACTTATGGCAACGGGAAAGTGCTATTTCTCGGTCATACCGGATGGCATCCATCTTCATCCTTCAGTACTGACAATGTGCATGCGAGCTGATCCTCAAAAATGCGTCTTCATCACAGATAGTATTGAGCTGGCAGGTTTGTCTGACGGAGTACACCCTGGCCATGGACAGATACCGGGAAACCAGTACAAACAAGGGAACAAGGTCACGATCCAAGGCACGAATACTCTGATCGGCAGCTGTTGCACGGTGGATGAGTGCGTACGGAATGCAGTGGCGTTCAGCGGTTGTAATCTGGCGGAGGCTGTTCAGTGCGTAACTGAGAACATTGCAAATATGATGGGGGAAAGCAAGAGAGGAAAGCTGGAGCCAGGAAGAAGAGCAGACTTTGTGATCTTGAACGAGGGTGGCTTCGTGAAGGAAACTTGGATGGGTGGGAATCGAGTGTGGCCGGGGGTCTCTAGATAGGCGAGGTACTCGTATTGTAGTATGTCAGGCTCGAGCCTGTGATGCTCATGGCAGCTACGAGTACTTGAACTTCATCAGCCTTGTTTCATGCCATTCAGCCTCATAACTCCGACAGTCGACCTTGTGGTGACGACATTGTTTACCTACCTATCGTATTGTAGGTAGGGGGTGAACACTGACTTTTTTGAGTCGGACGTTCAGTGGTTGGATCATTGGCGGAGATGGATGAACGCTGTGGCTGCATTAGAGCCCTATCCGGGCTCCTGATTGTGGTTTGGCGACCATCGCGATTCAAGATTTCGGTTGTCAAGATCGCCGACTAGCGAGATTAGCCGCGTAAGTCTGGAGCGGGTGAGAGCCTGTTAAGGGCTTCTCTAGGCACCACTGGGGCTTTCGGGCGCCTCTTACAGCCTACTCCAGGCTCTAACCTGCCCCGCTGTGGCCCTCCATTGACGACACTTTGCTTGCACTTGCAGCTGAGAAGCTAGAAAAGAACATTTACGTCACTGACATTTCGACACCACCTGGTCAATGCTACAGGACAGTATGTACTTTCTTCCAACTCTTCAGACCTTTTGACAATCCAAGGTCCATGTCTGTCAAACTTCCTCTTACAACTCCTTTTGTTCTTTCCAGCACTCCTTCTCTTAGCAGCGTAGACTGTGATTGAGTCCGTCGGCCGCATTACGTCGCTTGCCTCAAAAGCCCATTCCAGACGAGTCCTTGATTCCCTGAACGGAAAGGCGCAGTGCACCTCGTTCCGTCATGGCTGCTCAGCAGCAAAAGAGCGGCAAGCCGTGGAGCGGCAACAACAAAATTCCCACCGTCAATCAATTTATAGCGAATCTCGACCGTAACAAGGCAGATCGCGACAAGGGAATCGATGAACGGCAACGAAATGTTGGGGCTTCCAGTGAAATCACTCCCCACAAGAATGAGAAGCAGAAGAACGAGGGCAAAACTGTGACTGATCCAGTGACCGGAAGGGACATTGTCATCGCAGACGTTGGCAAGGAGTATATGAAAAGAGCAGACAATCCTCAGGTATGGATGACAGACTAGTTGGGAAGCTTGGTTTTCATTGCTGACTTGCGTATAGCTGTCTGTACCTAATGCAAATTTAGGGAGGCCTACGACAGTCGCGACCGATCCATCCCAAAAGAACCCTGAATACAAGGAAAAGCAAGATATCACTGCACCTCCTGATCCCATCGCTGAAGGAGCTACTTCCGATGTACCCATCCACGGTGAAAAGACCAACATTCTATTCCATCCAACCCCTTCCGTCAGCTATGAGCCCATGTTCGAAATCCTCGAGAAGCGCGCTGGTGGCTTGTGCATTGCCATATTGCTCTCCATCGTCTTCCTGGGAAAGATGTTCGGTGGCTCTCTGAAAGGGTTGATACCACTGGGCATGTGTCTTGCTTCAGGCGTGTGGTTGTGGATGAAGGAGGTGGTCAGAAGTGGTCGCGAAGTCGAGTGGTCTAGTGAACAATCTCGGGGCGAGACTGTGCGCATAACCCATTGCCTTCTGTGCGAATTGTGCTAATCGTTGTAGGCCACTGCAAACCTCCTTCCCGAATCTGTCGAATGGATGAACACATTTTTGTCTGTTGTCTGGGGCCTCATCAACCCTGATATGTTTGCTGCCGTTGCCGATACCCTGGAAGACGTCATGCAAGCCTCGGTGCCTGGCGTGATTAACAATGTTCGAGTGGCAGAGATTGACCAAGGCAATAA
Organism: Exophiala oligosperma; assembly: GCF_000835515.1. Classification (NCBI taxonomy): domain Eukaryota; kingdom Fungi; phylum Ascomycota; class Eurotiomycetes; order Chaetothyriales; family Herpotrichiellaceae; genus Exophiala; species Exophiala oligosperma. The sequence continues at coordinate 722,407 of NW_015622820.1, forward strand.
TCCGATTCGAATTCTCAGCTTGCGAGCACTACCGGACTCGAGAGTACAAGACCTCAAACAGAGCATTCATGAGGAGAATAAGAAGACGAAAGACCCCCAGGAAGCCGCTGCTGACGAGGAGGGTGGTGAATACTACAATCTTGAGATTGCTTTCGCTTACCACGCTAAGCCCACTGGCCAGAGTGCTTCTTCTCGTGCGAGAAACATGCACATGAACCTTGTTTTCTACTTGGGTATTAAAGGACTCATCGGAGTACCGTTACCGATCTTCGTCGAACTGCAAGAGCTGGTCGGGACTGTACGTCTACGGTTGCAGATGACTCCGGAGCCACCGTTTGCAAAGAGTCTCACCTTCACTCTGATGGGCGTCCCTCATGTCCAAGCAGGCTGTATTCCGATGATGAAACGTGGAGTGAATATTCTCAATCTACCGCTGATCTCAAACTTCGTCAATTATGCCATCGGAGCTGCGGCAAGCATGTATGTGGCTCCCAAGTCAATGCAAATTGATTTGAAAGCCATCCTCCAGGGAGATGATATCACCAAGGATACCCAGGCCATTGGTGTCATGTGGATTCGAATCCATCGTGCTATCGGTCTCAGTAAACAGGATCGTCGTGGCAGCAAGTACGGTGGTAGTGATCCATACATCAATCTGTCATTCTCGAAATATGGCAAGCCTATGTACTGCACTCGCGTCATCACCGACGATCTCAATCCCGTGTGGGAAGAGACTGCTGCACTTCTGGTTACTCCTGATCTGGTCAAGGCTGATGAACAGCTCAGTGTTGAGCTTTGGGATTCGGATCGGAACTCTGCGGACGACATGGTCGGAAAGATCGAATTGTCGATGCAGAAGATGATTCAACATCCTGGCAAGATGTACCCCCAGATCTCCAAGCTGGCTGGTGTGGCTGATGGAAGTGAAATGCCTGGTGAATTGCATTGGGAAGTTGGATATTTTGGAAAGCCCAAGTTCCGGCCCGCTCTTCGAACAGATGGCAAGGACAAAAACCTTCCTGCCCAACTCAAGCATGATGCACAGTTCCAGGACGAAAAGGGTACCCTCGACACTGAAGACGCTGACGCCGTGGCGCATACACCCCCGGATCCACTGTGGCCCAGTGGCGTACTAAGTGTTGTTGTCCATCAGATTGTGAATCTGGAACTAGAGAACATCAAAGGCTCTGACGGTAACAGAAAGGGCAAGGAATTCGAGCCTGCCAAACCATTCGGCGAGGGGACCGATGAAGAATCTAACAGTCAGTTAATTATCTCCAAGCATGAAAGCTATGAGCTGACCGAAACAGAATTGCCCACATCTTACTGTACTATATTGTTCAACGACTCTCTTGTCTACCGCACTCGAGCCAAAGCTGTCAGCAGCAAACCTATTTTCAATGCTGGCACTGAGCGATTCATGCGCGACTGGAGATCTGGCATAGTCACCGTCACTGTACGCGATCAACGTAATCGCGAACATGATCCGATCCTCGGCGTTGTTCCTCTTCGTTTATCAGAACTTCTGACCACTAGCTCTCAAGTGACGCGATGGTACCCACTCGATGGAGGCATTGGCTTTGGTCGCATCAGAATCTCTCTGCTATTCCGAAGCGTCGAAACTCGCCTACCGCCAAACATGCTGGGCTGGGATGTGGGCACTTTCGAATTCCTTTCCAGCCAGATCATTGCCAAGGGTTGGGATCATAACACGAAACTCAAGCTTCGCACTGGTGGCAGTGTGGGCAAGATTCCTCGAGAGCGCTGCCACAAGACTGAGGCCGGTGACGGGGTGTACTTCGACGTATCACCTGAAAACAACTACCACGTTCGTCTTCCCGTGAAATACCGATATCGATCACCTGTCATCTTCGAGTTCCACGTGGCTGGCAAGCGTGGCGCGGCTGCGTATGCATCCATCTGGCTACAAAACCTGGTGGATAATGAGGAGACACCAATCGACGTTCCCATCTGGAAGACAAAGAATGGCAGTCGTCTTTGCCAGAATTACATTACCGAGCAAAACGTCAAAGCATTCATGGACAAGGGACTGGAAGACCTGGAAGAGGTTGGACGTCTTCAATTCCGAGGTCGCTTCAAGGCGGGCATGGACGAATCGCACCGAGACTTTATCGTGGACAACGACACTCGAGAGACCTTTGAAACCTGGGAGTGTTGCCTAGCAGAGGGTGTCCGACAGCGAGTTGTTGAAGCCGAGGTCCCTGACAACATCCAGGAAATGCACGAAGCATCTCTGACCGAAGGGCGTGACATACTCAAGCAACAGACATCGGAGCATGAGAGACGCAAGTGGCTCAGCAAGTCTGGAGAGGACTGGTCCGGAGCCTTCACCCACGATCCAAGAGCGTACACCAACAAGAAGCATGAGAAAATCGCTGAGCCCGGGAGAGACGATCCTCCGCACGATCCATATGCTCCTTCGGACAATGAGGAGAATGACCAGGTTTCGTATGACTCGGACGCGGACTCTGATTCATCTTCTGATTTGGGCATTACTGACGCCAGCAATGCGCCCGAGGGAGGATTCCAGAAAAAGGCGGCGGAGAGTGCGGACGGCCAAGCCGACGAGCAGGTCAATGGAAGCGGTCAAGCACGTCCCAGTGGCGACACGATGGCGACAACAGATACCAACTATACAACCATGACGGAAGCTTCGTCTGGATCTGTGCAACCCGTATCCAGGAGGGATTCTAAATGGGAGAAGAAAGCCAGCGATCGAGCCGAAGCACGTAAGCACCGTGGCTTGGCTCAATGGACTCCAGCGAGAAATGTCAAGTTCGCAAAGGACGAAGCCAAGATTGGAGTGAGCAAGATCAAGAAGAGACTTGGTATGGGTGGTTTGGCGGGAAGAGAACCTGGTGTTGAAACCGAGGCTTGATAAGGCTGGTTGGTGCATATATGCAGGTCGTCATGAAGTTTAGGACGATGTTGCGATTTGATGGCCACGACTTTAACACGATGGCTTGATTACAATCTTGCGTGTACTTCTACTACGAAAACAATGAGTGTGCTGATGACTGGGATGGTTTTCATGGGGGTTTGAATATTATTGTATTGGTTTTGTACTTGTAAACAACATCTGCATTCCGTACGGAGTACAAGCCACGGATCTACATCTGGGTATTCGATTGAAACGTAGGTAGAACAGATTGGGACAACTGATACAAAGCACAAACGAGGGACCAGTTCGGCAGAGGATATTCCGTATGGAGCTGTATCAAAATGGGTTGATGGCGAGGGACAGGGTTGTACTGTATGGCGTATACTGGACTCACTGATCATCCGCCCAGACTTGCTTATGAGATCAATGATGCAAGGACCGTGCGAGTGAAAATGTACTGTAAATGGACGAAGCTGGACTGTATGTAGATAATTGTAGAAGCAGACTGTACAGTTGATGGCCCGGACCTACAGTATGTACGGAAAAGCGGCCGCTCAGCTACCGATGAGCCCTAAGGACCTATTGTACAAGTAGGTAGTTTAGCGTGTCTTGGCCAGACAATGGATTCGTCAGAGGCCAAGACACTCGGACGGGTTGCTGTGCTCAGCCTCGATCTGGAGGGAGCCACAGCGCGCGAGCCTTATCTCCCTTGGGGTCTAGCCTCGCACCTGTAGTGGCCAACACACCCTAACGAGTACCTTGTAGCAGCCTCTGGCCTCTCGGTATTTGGCCCAAACTGCGCCCACCTACGCCTACGCCTACGCCTTGTGCCCTCTTATGCTGCACCGTTACGGCAACTCCTCCCTACACTTGTTCCCGTCTCGCTGTCAGCACCACTACTCATCATCGTCAACACATTGTACCCCGACCCATCCGTCTGGGCATTCGTACATCTTTTGATCAAAGACCTTACCTACCTTCACCATTCCATTCTTTCTGCATCAATCCTTGTCTGTCGCAATCCTACATCCTTACCCTCCGTAATTCCTCTGGCGACGTCCCGTACACTCTCGTTTGTACTCCGAACCTGAAATTTAAAAACCCCCAGCCTTTTTCCAGCCGTTTCGTCGTCCGCTCTCGAAGTAACAACTTGACCCCCTCGTAGGGTTTCTGGTACTCAGCGCCACTCACTATCGACAACACCAATCGTATATACGGGCTCACGTCGTTCTCATGCCGTCCTGAACAGTCAGCAACAAGTTTTCCGTCAAAGGGCCCCCCCGGAGCGCCATGCGCTTCCTCCATCAGTTCGCTCTCTTAGCGACGTCGATACTCTTAATTTCCCTGGGTGAAGGACATTCACAATCAAGAAACCCTCTCAACTACCTCTCTCTCCTCGAAAACCCTCGAATCCATACTCCTTCGCAACGAGTCCATGCCACCTCCCACTTTGATCTCACCTTCGACCTCCACAAACACTCGGAACACTTTCGCCTAAGTTTAGAACCCAACCATGACATTATCCACGACGATTCCTACGTCGAGTACATTGACAAAGACGGCAATGTCAGGCATGTCGAGAAGATGCGGCGGGAGGGCTTCAAGGTCTTTCAGGGCAAGTCATTTGTGGTGGACGAGAATGGCCTCTCTACCCACGTTGGCTGGGCGCGGGTGGTGATGAGAAGGGACGGCGTTCGACCACTGTTCGAGGGTGCTTTCACCGTCATGGGTAATCACCACCATGTACAAATGAAGTCGACCTACATGGCTACAAAACATCGGCAAGACCCTCCCCTGGAAGATGACGAGGACGAATACATGGCTGTCTGGAGGGATACTGATGTCAGCCGACAAACACATCGGGACTTGAAGAGAGGCGCTGATGCCGATCTGACTTGTGCGTCGGACAAGCTGCCATTCAACACAGACCCTGAACATCCTCTCTTTCGAGACCTCATGGTGAAGAGGGACGAAGGGTATTGGGGATCCATGTCAATATCGCATTTGTTCGGTAAGCGTCAGAACAACAATATTGACGGCGGTGGTGCTGGAAACGGTAATTCGGGTGGCGTCAACCTCAGAGATTCTATCGGGAGTACAGCTGGATGTCCGACGACTCGAAGGGTGGCACTGATTGGCGTTGCAACCGATTGCACCTACACCGGCAGCTTCAACTCGACGGACAGTGTGCGACAAAATATCATTACCCAAGTCAATACTGCGTCCGATCTTTATCAATCAACTTTCAACATCACTCTCGGATTGAGGAATCTGACCGTGTCTGAGGCCGAATGTCCTGGTACGGCCGCAGCTCAGACTCCGTGGAACGTGGGCTGCAGCGGTGGTACCGACATGACCGCTCGACTGAATACCTTTTCTCAATGGCGAGGTCAGCGAGGAGATTCCAATGCCTACTGGTCTCTCTTCACCACTTGCAACACTGGCGCCGAAGTCGGTCTCGCGTGGCTTGGACAATTGTGCAACACTGGCGCGACCTCTCAACAAGACACGAGCGGGTCGTCCCAGAGCGTCACCGGCGCGAATGTGATCGCAAAGACATCTACGGAATGGCAAGTGTTCGCTCATGAATCTGGCCATACATTTGGAGCCGTCCATGATTGTGACTCGAGCACTTGTGCGGACGCCAACACGGTCAACTCGGGCCAGTGCTGTCCTCTTTCGGCTTCCTCGTGTGATGCTAAAGCCCAGTACATGATGAATCCCTATTCATCACCAGACATCACCAAGTTCTCCCCTTGTTCCATTGGCAACATCTGCAGTGCCTTGGGGCGCAACTCGGTACAGTCGGGTTGCCTTACTGATAACAGGGGTGTCGTCACCATTACCGGCAATCAGTGTGGTAATGGTATTGTCGAGGAAGGCGAAGACTGCGACTGTGGTGGTGCAGACGGTTGTGCCGGTAATTCGTGCTGCAACCCCGATACTTGCAAGTACAACCAAGGTGCGGTCTGCGATCCCAGCAACGAAGGCTGCTGTACACCGCAATGTCAATTTGCGAGCGCAAGCACCGTCTGCCGTGCAAGCACTGGAGTTTGCGATCCCGAAGAAACGTGCTCCGGTACTAATGGCACATGTCCCGCTGATGTCACTGCCCCAGATGGGACGTCGTGCAAGAGCGGAAATGCGACAGGTCTACACTGCGCCAGCGGCCAATGCACAAGTCGTGACCTCCAATGCAAGACCTTGATGGGCGATTATACCTCGACCAACGACACATATGCCTGCAACAGTCAAACGTGCAGTATCAGCTGTGGTAGTCCTGACTTTGGACCGAATGTTTGTTATAGCATGCAGCAGAACTTCCTGGACGGGACACCTTGTGGTGGGGACGGCAAATGCAGAAATGGTGTATGCAAAGGCAGCACCGTTGGAGGAGAAGTCAAATCCTGGATCGATCATAACAAGACTCTTGTGATTGCGCTCGCATCTGCCCTTGGAGGGTTATTACTCCTTGCCATCCTTGGCTGCTGCGTACGGGCATGTCGAAAACCTCGAGCGAAGCAGATGGTTGCTGGCGGTCAACGTCGGCGGAACCGACCACCCCCTCGTGGCTGGGATGGACCGCCGGTTCCAATGCAGATGCAGGATCGTGGTTATGGACAGCCAAATTGGGGTCCGAGCCCACAACAGCCGCCCCCGACGTACTGGGCCAACCAACCGCCTCAATATCAATGGCCTCAAGGAGGAGGGTTTGATAATGGCAACAGGGGGAATAGTGTGCGATATGCTTGAGGGAAGACGTGAGGAGTATACCAATACATGTGTACAGAGCAAGAGATCGGGGTGGTACAACACAGACAAGGACATTTGCGTCGTCATGTGGAGTTTGATTTGAAGATGATGAATATTGCATCTACGCTTTGTTTGAAAAGAGTTGTCTTCTGGGCATATAATTGATTGGAAGGTGTGCATATTGCATCGAGATTGGCGTTACAAAGGGGACAAGAGTGAAACAGTACTGCTGGTTTGCCTCTGGTGGACATGACAAATGGGTGCCACTGGGACGCAGCCGCATTTGGATTGTACTTTAGACATGACCTCCATGATTAGCGATGATGAATCCAAAGAAAAAATCGAATGACCAGAGACATGCGTAGCAAGTGTGAGAGTGTGTATCATTGTAGTTGAGTGAGAATGTGAGATGAGGTGAACTGTCAATTTGATACCGAGTTCGGATATTACCCCATACTACTGTGATGGTACCGAGTACTTGTGCTATGGCATCATCGTGCACCGTCCGATCTCGCAATTCGGTTCCGGCACCATTTTGACTACTCGTCGCATCTCACCTCTCACATCCAGCATTTTACTAAGTACTGACATTGCAACCTCTTTGGACGGAGTAGTCCTTTTGTGCCTTTTACCTTTTTCTCCTTATCGCGGACACCATCAAGAGTTCAATTGGGAGAACAAAAGACAGAAAACTCACCACCAATCCTCTTCCCCTCCCCTCCACTCATGAACAACCTCTCCCACTCGTCCACCTCCGTCTTTACCACAGCAGCACTACTTCCGAGCGGTTTGGGCCTCTTTCGATCATCCGTTGCGCCTCGTCGACCTTTCAGTCTCACCGCCGTCGGTTGCTGTCGTTGCAGTCTCGCCCCCGTACCACGAGCACGCGGCGGCGGCGACAACTCCAACTCCTCCCCTTCGTTCTCGCACCGTCAACGTCGCAACCTCTTCTCAATCTCGAACAAAATGTCGGAGAAATACGCCCCGGCCAAGCGAGTGGCGGGTCAGAAACAGGATGTATGGAGCATAGTCAACGAGGCGGCAGCTGCGAGTCCCGTCCAACCCATCGTAAACATGGGCCAAGGGTTCTTCGGATACAACCCTCCGCAGTTCATCATCGACGCTGCGAAGGGCGCCCTTGACCGGGTCGAATGTAACCAGTATTCTCCCACCAAGGGGCGGCCGAGGTTGAAGAAGGCGATCGCGAAGGCCTACTCGCCGTTTTTCGGACGCGAGTTGGATGCCGAGACGGAGGTTACGATCACGACCGGTGCCAATGAGGGTGAGATTTCACCATACACTTTGCTTGTGCTGATACATGGTCGCCGTGTTGATGCGTTCTCGCTGTGACTACGTGGGTCTTGACACGGAGTACTGATTTGTTCTTCTGGTTTTCTTACAGGCATGCTAAGCGCATTCATGGGCTTCATTGAACCCGGTGACGAAGTCATCATCTTTGAACCCTTTTTCGACCAATACCTGAGCAACATCGAAATGCCCGGCGGGACGATCCGCTACGTTCCCCTACACCCTCCTGCAGACGGAGCCGAGAGGACCAGTTCCGCGGCGAATTGGCGCATCGATTTTGACGAGCTGGAACGGGCGTTCACTTCCAAAACCAAAATGATCGTTCTCAACTCGCCTCACAACCCGGTGGGAAAGGTTTTTAGCAAAGAAGAACTCACCAAGATTGGAGATCTGTGTCTCAAACACAAAGTCATCATCCTGTCGGACGAGGTGTACGACAGGTTGTACTATGTCCCCTTTACGCGCATCGCCACCTTGTCCCCGGAACTGGCGAAGATTACGCTCACCGTAGGATCGGCGGGCAAGAACTTTTACGCGACGGGTTGGCGTGTGGGATACTTGATCGGCCCACCGGAATTGATCAAGTACGTGGCCGCGGCTCACACGAGGATATGTTATTCCAGTGTGAGTCCACTGCAAGAGGCCGCGGCGATCGGGTTCGAAATGGCGGATAAAGAAGGCTTTTGGGATCAGGCCGTGGCCGAGATGAAGGGTAAAGTTGACCGGTTCTGTGAGGTTTTTGACGAGTTGGGAATCCCGTATTCCGTGCCGGAAGGAGGATACTTCGTCCTGGCCAACCTGAAGAGAGTCAAATTGCCGGAGGGGTACACGTTTCCGGATCACGTCAAGGATCGCCCGAGAGATTTCAAAATGTCGTGGTTTTTGATCATGGAGCTGGGTGTGGCTGCGATCCCGCCAACCGAGTTTTATACGGATGAAAAGGCGGAAATCGCCGAGGATTGGATGAGGTTCGCGGTTTGTAAAAATGACGATGTGCTCCAGCAGGCCAAGGAACGATTGAGAGGGTTGAAGAAGTACATGGAGTAGGTAGGCTTTGAGGGTTTTTTTTTACTCTGTGCGGTGGCGGCATTACCAGAACTTGAAAAGACGTCGGATGGATGAATAGAGTTGCGATCCATCTGGTAGACACTTACTAGAAAAGTGCTTGTTCAGTCAATGGGCATAGAGGAGAGAGTAGAAAACGAATGAGACATAAGAGTATGAAGTGAAGTTTTGTAGAGTGATAAAAACTGTACAGACAAGTCGTTGATGGATAGACTAGGAATTATTCTGTAGTTCAAGATGATATTGTGATGTATGTAATGGTCGAGTCCAGGAGACATGCAATCTGAATAATGATACAAGGTGTATAGCAACACGACGCATTGTCGTCGTTATGCATTGTGGGCAGTATGGTTAGGGATATTCAGCCTCGTCGCGAGGTGATCTCCTTGCGAGGCTGAATTATAGTAGTTTTGACGCGTCTTTTCTTAATTACTCCGCGTGTCTGCGCAAGTCGTCTTACCTTTGATCAATTGTAGACACCATCAACAGCAGAACTATCATCCGCCCTCGACTCTTGCTGATAGGATACTGATGGATCGCTTAAAAATATGGTCTCCTGTCCAATCTGCGGCAAATCGGTAAAACAATCCAACATCAACAACCACATTGACTCGAACTGTATCGAAGACGTCGAACAAGAGAACACTTCTATTCCGTCCACGTCCGCTCTTGCTGCTGCACCCGTATCTTCCTTTTTCAAGACTCCCTCTTCTTCTTCGAAACGTGGTGATCGCGGCGATGCCTTTTTCAGCTCAAGTCAACCGGCTCCCTCATTTCCACCGAGTCTCGCCGCTGTCCTCCGTGCTCCTCCACCACCACCACCATCATCCTCCGTAAAACGATCCTTTGACAATCATACGTTTACATCTACACAGCCCACACAACAGCAGCAGCAGCAGCAGAATGGAAAACATGAACAGCACAATGTTCAGACCACAAACGACCATGACGTTCCTCCACAACAACCGCCCCTCAAGAGATCCAAACCGTCGGCCGGCTCCCACGACAGGGCCGCACCTCTCGCGGAACGTATGCGCCCACGCACCCTCACGTCCATACTTGGTCAAGACCTCGTCGGTCCCTCCGGCGTGCTCACGTCCTTGATCCAGCAGGACCGCGTGCCCAGCATGATCCTCTGGGGCGCGAGCGGCACGGGCAAAACCACCATCGCCCGCGTGATAGCCAGCATGGTAGGGTCCCGCTTCGTCGAGATCAACAGTACATCCTCGGGTGTGGCGGAATGTAAAAAGATATTCGCAGAGGCCAAGAGCGAATTGGGCCTGACGGGTCGCAAGACCATTATTTTTTGTGACGAGATCCACCGGTTCAGCAAGTCCCAGCAGGACGTGTTCTTGGGTCCCGTCGAGGCAGGCACCGTGACGTTGATCGGCGCCACGACGGAGAACCCCAGTTTCCGCGTCCAGGGGGCGCTGTTGAGTCGGTGCAGGGTGTTTGTGTTGAAGAAATTGGAACAAGATGATATCCTTGAGATTTTGAAGCGGGCCGTACAGCAGGAGGGCGAGAAGTATGGGGTATCACTTTCCTCCCAGTCACCACCATCGACGTCGGACGGTGGCGATTCCAACACGAATGTCACAAACGGGCACGGTCACGACCACGGTGACCTCACGCCCCCAGGAGCCGGAGGAGGAATCGAAACGGACGGAATTCCCTCCTCCCCGAGTTCTTCAAATCTGATCACCACCTCCCTCTTGAGTTATCTCTCCACTTTCGCCGACGGCGACGCCCGAACGGCCCTCAACCTACTCGAACTCGCCATGTCTCTATCGACACGGCCGGGAATGACCCTGCCCCGACTGAAACAGTCCCTCACGAAGACTTTGGTTTACGACCGGGCGGGAGACCAACACTACGACACCATCAGCGCCTTCCACAAGTCGGTGAGGGGGTCCGACGCCGACGCCACGCTTTACTACCTCGCCCGGATGCTCACCTCCGGCGAGGATCCTTTGTACGTCGCCCGACGCATGGTGGTGATCGCGAGCGAGGACGTGGGCCTGGCCGACCCGAGGATGCTGCCCTTGGCCACGGCGACCTACACTGCCGTGCAGACCATAGGTATGCCGGAGGCGAGGATCAACCTGGCCCACTGCGCCGTGAGTCTCGCCCTCTCGCCGAAATCCACCCGCGCGTACCGAGGGTTGGAAAACGCCATGAGGGCGTTGCAGGAAGAGCCGGGCGTCGGCGGCCTACCCATCCCCATACACCTGCGGAATGCGCCCACGAGACTCATGAAGGAATTGGGGTACGGCAAAGAATACAAATACAACCCGGACTACAAGGACGGCAAGGTCAAGCAGGACTATCTGCCCGACCCCATCAGAGGCAGGAGATTTCTCGAAGATTTGGATTTGGGTACAAGGATTGATGATGAGCTTGGTTGAACTTTTGGACTCGAATTGGATAGCCCTGGACCTGTAGGAAAGCAACGATGACGAATGTCGGTAACAATAACAATGACAACAAGAATGTCCAAAATCCAGAGCCATGTGATTGTCAACTAATAATATACACCTTGTACACGTGCACCGTGTACCTACGACATGTGAGTGTCTATCCAGTCACTTTTACTGCACATCGACCACACTCCCGAACCAGCCCTTCAAGGCCGTCGCCAAAACACCGGGTAGATCCCTCACGTCCCTGACGACGAGGTAATAAGGAAACGGGAAGTCCTCCAGGTAACGTTTCGTTCGCAACCTCATTTCCACTTGTCCCCCTGCCGCCGCCGCCGCCGCCGGGTCCGGCTCGTAGACCGCCTCCTGTAGATCCAAGATGCTGTCCCGTCCGGCGTCGACGATGACGAAAACGACAATGATCTTTTCCTGTTGGGCCTGGCGGACCAGCCTGGCGATGCCCTGGTGGTCGGAACAGTGGCCGTCGCTGACGATCAACTGCAACTGCCAAAGGTCCTCGGAGGCGGCGTGGCCCCCCTTGAGTCGAGCGTCGCGGAACAACCGGATGCTTTCCTCCACGAGGTTCCTCACGTCGGTGCCTCGCTGGTCGAAGCCGAAAGACCGGAACACGTGGGGGCCCGACTCGGCCGGGGAGAACGGCGTGCCGAAAGGGTGGGCGACTCGGACGTGCGGTCCGTCGCCGAACCCGACGACGCAAATCTCCCCCGACTCGAGCATCGACAGGGCCTTTGTCAACATGGCCAGGGTCTCGAACGCCAAAAGGTCGGCCCCGGACTCGGCCATGGACCTGCTGTCGTCCACGGCGATCATGATCTGGTAGTTGCGCTTGCTCGGCACGGACCGGCGCATCCAGATCTTGTCCCGTTTGTAGCTGGACGCGATGTAGGGGATGATCCGCTTGATGTTGAGCCGCTTGCCCGTCCGGTAGTCGCCGCGGAGTTTGGTCGCCGTCGTGGGCGAGAGGATGAGCCGCAGCTGCTCGGTCAGGACGAGCGAGAATTGGTGCGTCGCGGCGGAGCACTGGTTCCAGAGTTGTGCGGCGTCGGCTGTGCTTGTCGGTGGCGACGGTGCAGCAGGAACATTGTCGTCGTGGTGGCCGAGATTATCAACATCCTCAACGTCAGAAAGCATATCATCCTGAGCCGCCTCAACATCTTCTTGTTGATCGTTGCTGTGTCGATTGATCCCTCGTTCTTGACTTGGGAGGAATGCCCCTGAGCCCTTTGCCTCTTCCCCTGCGTTCATCTGAGCTTGTTGTAGACGATTCAATCTTTCGGCAATGTTATCTTGCACTTCTGGTTCAAGGACATCAGGCACTTCCACGTCCTGATCAATAGCCATGTCCTCATCTTCGATAGCTTTGCTCTGATCGAGATTTTGTTGGGCCTGTTCGCCAGTCGCAGCGCCGAGAGCTTGAGCATCTCCTTCGTCTTCTTCATCTTGGACATGCTCGAAATCGACGTCAGCCATGTCAATATCTTGCTTCATGTCGGTTTGCAAGTTTTCCTCCGACGCTGATAATATCTCTCGACGATTGTGCCACTGGTCCAGTACATCCGCCAGTTTTCTTAATGCCTCGTTCTGCTGATGCTCGACCTCGTTAGTCCTTCCCGCCCCGAGCTCGGCAGCACCTTTCCCTGTTTCTCCCTGCTCTTGGTTCTCTGGAGCTTTGCCAGGTCGGGATTGTTCCGGATTAGGCTCCTGCTCAGCATCGTTCATAGCCTGTGCGTCTTGCTGCTGCTGGTGGTCATTTGTGTCCTGACGAGTGTCGGCAGCCCCCGTGTCGCCTCCAGCTGGCTCATCTTGATCCTGTGCAGTATCGTCGTCACGTGTTCTGTGCTCCCCTATCTCGTTCTCGTCCTCGTCGAGCTCCTCCTGATCCTCCATGATCTCATCGTCTTGTCCAACGCCATTCTCAACCTCGTCTTTCTGATCGACATCATCTTGAACACCAGCGTCTTCATTAAAAGACTTCTCTTCTTTCTCAACATCGTCTAACTCGGCATCCTCTATTTCATCTGCCGACTGATCAATGTCGGACATTTCATCCACTCCATCATCAGAAATGTTATCGTCCTTGACCTCCTCTTCTCCAGCCAGCTGTAACTCTTCCGGCAGCTCCAGAGCGTCTTGGTTGTCGGTGTGCGGGTCCATGTTCTCAGCTTCGGGTCGTTCAGCCCCCTCGCCCTCTTCTCCATCGTCCTCGTCCACCTGCTCTTCGCCTTCTTGGCCTTCCATGTCTTCTCCCTCGCCCTTCTCCCCATCAGCAGCAGTCTGATCGTCCGATTTCTTCCCCTCGGCCTTGTCATTCTTCATCTCCTTGTCTTCAGACTCATTCTTCATGTCGTCCCACATCTTCTCATCTACCGCATTTGGATCAAGGTCATCTACCGATCCAGTCTCTTCATCGATATCGTCGTCTCCCTCCTCCTCATCAGATCTACCTTGTCCTTCATCATCAGATTTCTCCTCCTCTTTGTCTCCCATATCTCCCTCAAGATCATCCATGCCCATATCAACGGCATCTTCTGCATTTTCCATCTCGTCTTCGCGGTCTTCTTTTTGACCTGTCTGTGCGAGCTCTGACAAGTCTTCGTCTTCGGCTACATCCTTGCTGATATCCTCTGCTCCTTCGCCTTCCCCTAGACCAGTACCGCTTTCGAGTTTGCCAGACTGTTCTTCGCCTTGGCTTGGTTCCGAAGGACGGCAGAAGCCTTGAGAAAGAAGTGCGTCAAAAGAAGTAGCTAGCTGGAGAGCCAAGCGGCACGTCTCCAGGTGGACAGCAACTTGCTGGCTGTGTAGATGCAGACAAATGTGGTAAAACTGCTCAAGGACAGGAGAGGCCACTTGCAACAGATCACATGCAATGATGAAGTCGTTGGAATCCAGGGAATGGAAATTTCCGAGTAGAGATCCAATACTAGCACTGATAGAATTGACCTGCATCGCTCGATGTCCTTGAACAGCACATCGCTCAATCTTGGTGAGCCAACCTTGTTCTTCGATTGAGTTTGGTGTGTCCTCTTGGACTGAGGACCATTTTTGCAAAGCAACAAATATCTGATCGATTAGTGTCCTGAGGTGGTCATCCCATGATGACAAACTTGTGCTGCGGACACCGTTCTCCTTGACCTGCTGCAACGCCTGTAAGTTTTCGGTCCAAGGAACAAGCTGGCGCAGGACAAAGTCAACGCGGGGTTCTTTAGATTGCCATTCTCGCAGAACCACGGCGAGCTCTGACAGTGTTTGCAGACTCTGACTTTTCGAAGAGTCGCCAATTCTGCTGTTCAATCCCAGCGGGAGACCTGGCAATTGTTCAAGGTCGGACTTGTGTCCTCTGATGCGTGTAATATAGTTACGCAGGCAATCCAGGAGTTGATCAAGATCGATTTTAGCATGCTGTGCCTGGAAGGTCAAAATCCTGCAGGACAATGTCAGGACCTCTGCCAGCCATGCCAAATGCCGGGTTAACGATGGATCACCCTCTTGCGAGCCAGATGAGTTAGAGAGCTGGTTGGGGGCTTGGGTTAAACAAGAACGCGACAGAGCCAACTGGGTTTCCAAATTGACAGAGCTCTCTCCAGATGAGGCAATGGCTTGACGTTGATTGAGAATCACACACAAAAGTCCCTCCAATAGACCCATACTTCTTCCAACCTCACCCTCTGTGAGATCTTCAGAATGCTTTGTCCGCCCTGCTCGAACTTGAGACATTAGATCAAGGAGGTCGTGGAATACAGCAGTAGCCTGGGAGGCAATGGCCTGCCGACCGTTCGAGAGAAGACCGGGAGAAGAAGCTAGAATGAGAGCTGCGGAAGATTGTTTCTCGAGCTCCGATGTTGGCAGATTCCGTCTGATACCCATCTGCGAGACTGTTTTCAATGTGTCGGCCAGTAAGCGTCTCTTCCTCTCCTGGAGGTGACGTACCGAAGCAGCATTCTCCTCCGTCAATGCCGAAGGAGTTTCAGACCTCAACTGCTTAATGGCGCTCTTCAAATCGTCCCTGAGTGAGGCCAATTCTAGTTGAGCCTCGAGCTCTGTCGTCTTCTTGGTGTATAGGTGGCGCATGCTCTTCACGGCTCCAATCGTATCGGTCAACCGTGCCGGTCTTGTGTTCCAGTCCGGTAACGCATGCCCACATTTCACCGAAGCATCTTGAATCATTGAGATGTTGAGGAATGGCTCGGCTGCATCCAGCTCTGTCGTAGTTGCTGTAAGCTCTCCCACAGATTCTGCAGCTGGTTTTGAGATAGTCACAGCCTGATTAAGAAGATCACGGTACTTCCTGACAATCTTGAACAATTTATGGTGTGATCGGCGCGCACTGTCACGAAGAGCGGCGATGTTTGTGTCCTTCCAGCTTGCCAGTTGTATTTGTTCTTTGAGGGCCTTCTCTAGACTCGCACGTCCAGTTCGAAGCGTTGTCTCAATACCAGGTTCATATCTCCGGTAATGCTCAATGAGGTTTGAAACACAGCTGTGCACTGATAGCATGCCTGGATCTTGTTTCGCGATATCCTTGAGAGTGTGGTTGAAAGTATCCAGCAGCTTAAGCCGAGACGAATACTGTCCTAGACTGGTCGTCTTGAAGAAGCCTTCGAGAGTTCGTGCCAGGTCCTTGCAGTACAGTTGCATGTCTTCGCCGGCAGCGAGTATTCTCGCAGAGTTGTGCAGTACGGATTCGTAGGCGATAAAGTACCAGGCTTGGGCGTCTTGTTCGTGTCGGCATTTTTCTTCGTCCAAAAGCCCAGCCCATGAGAACAGTTCGAGGCGTCTCCAGCGTACTATGAGAGCACTTAGTTGATCAATCAACGGCGCAACTGACCACTCTCTGCTAGCAACACTTTGCCACTGAGATACTATTTCATACAACTTCTCTGTCTTGGTCATGAACTTGGCAACTGGATCGCCGAGGTTCAAGTACAAAACTTCGTTGCAGTAGGCGAGTACTTCAGCTGGAACTGCGTGCTCTGGCCACCTCTCTGCAATGGTGTGAAATCGTGCTTGAACTTGATGAACAAGCGTGAAGAGCTTCTCATATTCTGCCAAGTCTGAATCACTGTAGATGTTGAGGTGCTGAGTCCGGTTGGTGCCATGCAGGGCAGCCATTCTTTCTTCCATTTGGATCAGGATAGCAGGCAAGAGGTCAATAAAGAAGGTGCTGGCGATGTCACTCTGGTGGTTACTGTGTTTGGCAATCTCCTCCAATGCACCCAATGTATAACTTCTCAGGGTAAGTTGGGGGTCTTGCAAGGCGTAGATCTTCTCATGAAGAGTGGCAAGCTTGACTGCGATAGCTCGAGCATCATACTTTGAGTCCGGCTTTTCAAGCTCTGTTGTCTGATCCACGAATTCTGGAAACATTTCTTGCAACTCACGCAATTCGTCATCTGTTTCCGTGGCAGCATCGCCTCGATAGGTGTAATACCGCGACTGGACAGCAGCTTCAGCTTGGTCCTTGGTTAGATGAGTCTTCCATGCAAGATAAAAATGGTCAAGGACACCTAGCAAACGCTGGCTGACAGTAAAGCTGTTCTTTGGCATCAGCGAACTGTCCATGGCGACAAATTCGAGCCATTGGAGATTGGACCCGGATTCGGACGTCACATCCCAGAGCTGTAAATTGTCTGGCTGGGCTCCCAGCATTGGAGCGTGTCGCGCTATCTTCGAAATCACTCCCTCGTCATGCTGCTTATTTACCCGTGCTGCTATGAGATCAATTCCATGAGAAAAGCACTTCAGGAACCATAGGATTGGTTTCACAAAATCATCATAAGTCCGGTCGGCACCCTCGAGACGCTCGATCATGGCACGTAGATTGAGTTGGCCCTGTTCCTTTGTCCATTGCTGCACCCATTCCGAGTTTATGACTTCATCATCGTGACTGGGCTGGCTACTGAGGAGACCTTGAGTAATCCGTGTGAAGGTCTCCTGAATCTTGTTCAGCTCCGACCGGTCAGGCCTCAAGACAGTTGGTGGCGGCGAGACGCTTCCTAGGTCAGAGAGGGCCGACCTCAGGGTTCGAATCACCATGCTAGTGTCTTGTCCCATGGTCAATTGATGGAACTTTGTCTGGCCTGCAATTCTACTCTCGAGTTCAGCAACACGCCGTTGGTGTAGCTGAAAAGAAACATTGGGAAAGACAGCAGGGTCCATGATCTTGTCCGGCACCATCAACTCGAGACCGGCCAAAGATAATCTGATTAGACAATCGGAGAGCTCTTCGGGGCCAACATGATCTTGAGAAACAAGTGAGAGCAGAATCGGATGAATATTGCGGAGATAGATTTCTCTGAAATATTGTCGGGTATGACCTGGCAGTATGATATCGTCCTGTGACAGATGTGCCAGCCGCATAAGGTCACACGTGTACTGACCAGATAAACAAGCTTTTGCTCGCCCTGTAAGCATCCCAGAGTGTGCAAACATTATTCCGGAGACAACGATACGGACACGTTCCATGAAAGCACCCGACCAGTTGGCGAAATTGTTCGTGTTGCAGGCAAGGCCTTGCGCAACAAGAGACAACTCTTCTTTTGCATGATGAAGCGTACCAAGTGGTTGGTCCAGTACGGAGCACAATTGCGCGACGAATTCGGTGCCGCCCGAACCGTGGGTACTTAGCAGGGAAGTATCAAGTGACGCAAGCTGATTGAGGGAAAATGGCAAAGTCTTCTCTCCCGCAAGCATCAATATTGCTGGGGTGGCAGTCGAAAACATTGTCAACACCTGCACCTCGGAGGATGACACATCGCCGTCACCAAGAATGGTAACCTGGCGGATGTAGTCGATCGTACGCTGGAATTTACCGATCAATGGAAACCCGTTTTCAGATTTCATTTCAAGTTCAGAAACAGCCTCTTGTAGAGGTTCCAACAAGGACAGCTCGCCGTTTGAACTGAAAACAGAATCATAGGTCTGCTGCAGCTTCGATCTGATGACGGACAACGACGCTCTAGATTGTGGCAGGGAACGACACGCGGCGTCGAATCTCGCAATAAGTGTCTCTAATGTCAATTGCAACTCCAGTTGTGATGAGCTTCGGGCTGTCTCGGGATGGAATTGTGGCCACATCAGTTGAAGTCCTTGTCCGTATTTGAGTCCTTCGTCTCGGGGTGTGAGCAGATCAAGGCACTTCCTGAATGCAGTCGCCACCTCTGCATAGGTTTCTTCGATATCACCCGCCATGGCATAGGCTATTTGAACATAGGCTTGCAAAAGTGTGAAATCCATGGTCTTGACCTTGGAAAGAACGATCATGTCACCCACAAATGCAGATATTTGTCCAAAAGCTCTTACAAAGCGCACATCCGCGATGCTCCCAGTGTTTAATCTTTCAAGTGCAGAGAGGCAACTCTGAGCGAAGGTGAAGACTTGTGGGATGTTTGCAAAAGTCTTCGACTTTCCATTGGCCGCCATAGAACGTTCTAAGACAGTTCTGTCTTTGGCCGAGATAGCGGCGGCATTCTCAGCAGCCGCCGTCAAGCTAGCTTTAATTTTGACCATATCTCGAGTAACATACCATGCTCGAGTGAACAGCTCCGCGGTCACAGAACTCCAGATCTGCTGGTCAAGTGGAATTTGGAGTTGAATCAAAGGCTCATCGAGAGCTACAAGCTGTGGGGTGTATAGCAAGCTTGGATTTCCAGACAGGGATGACAGCCGGCAAGCCCCGAGAGAGTCGAAATTGGTCATCGAGGTCAATACTTCCTTTAGCGTAATACTGCCAGGTATTGAAGTCGTTCTATTCAGACTTAGAGACATCTCCTCATGTGAAAGGTTGTAAACAAAGGGTTCGATGTCTTCAGGCTTGGGAAAATGTGGTGCTGCTTGTGCCAACTGTCTCAGCCGGGCGATAGACGATGCATATGGATATTGGATCAACTGTGGCTTGAGGTCGCCCTCATTCAGGACAGGCATGAACACTTCCAATGAACGGTTTCGCATCGCTCTTGACAACTCGCCGTAGCGTGGATCGACTGTCATAAATATTCGGAAGTTTGGATGGGGTTTGACAACTCTGGCGTTACCTGCATTGTGGTGCTCACTCACAGCGAGGACACCGTTAGGCTCCAGGAGCGAATTCAGGCGGTCGAGGACAGAAGGGTTGCAGAGGTTCGCATTGTCCAGAACCAGCCAGGAGCCCTTCTCAATGGCATCAATCAAGATGCCATCATTCCAGACGAACCGTGATCGTCCAATGTCGGAGGTCCTCGAGAGCTCCGCAATTGCCTGAACAGAAGCCTCGAGTTCTGGGAAGGCCCTTGAAATCGAAGGCAGAACTCGTGAAAGCTCATCGAGACTGATCTCGTCGGCATCAATAAGTTGCCACGCATCAAGTACAACTTTGTGCAGTCCTTGGGAGTCCATAATCTGTAGTGAATGCGCAACAACTCCTCTTACAATGTCTTTAATCTTATGCTGTAGGTCCACAATGACTCGTTGGACATCATACTGCTCGAAGCCGCCCACAAGGTCCATGGTGTCAACATCTGCGTTCATCGAGAATTCCACATAGTCTGTCCCACATGTAGCTGCAAGGGATCGGAGAAGAGTAGTCTTTCCAGACCCTGAAGGGCCACAAAGAATGACGGGCCAGTTCTGTTTGATTGCAGAGATGACAGAGTTCGCAGCCGGGAGCTGGGAAATAGCAATACTTGAGTTTGGTCCAGTTGCTCGCTGTTGGACATCATCTCGAGTCATAAATGAGGTTCCAATCTGAAAACTAGTCGGTGTAATTGCGTTGTAGAAGCTTTCCAGGAACCTTGTTTGCCAGACTTGTTCGCGTATCTTGAAGGACAGAGATTTCTGGTGTTCAGTTCGAAATCTCTCAGCCACTATAGTCCGATATTGGGCTGAAGCTGGAAGCGTAGGCTGACCTTGACAGAGCGTCAACCATCGACTGACATCGCGAAGATTGAGCTCCCATGGACCTCCTATATTGAAAGCTGGAGAGCGAGAGACCAATTGGTCAATCTGCGCAGTTGCATCAACCACACCCTCTAGCTGATCTAAAGGTAAGTTGGGGAATTTACGTTCACAGATACGCATGAGATCTTCCTTGCAGAAAGAATCCGCATATACCACCGTGAATCGATTGACGAAGGACGCTGGAAGACCTTTCCTTCCGCCGCCTTGATGATGGGGGTTTTGAGCGGCGAACAAGGCGAACTCAGGATGACAGGTAAAAGACTTGTCCAGTTCTGCGATATATGCTTCTCTCCGGTGGTCGAGACAAGAGTTCAGTCCTTCCAATACAGACTGCGAGGCAAGATTCATCTCGTCCAAAAGAACCCAGCCTCCATTCTGCATGGCATCCAAGAGAGGACCGTTTTGCCATGAAAAGTTTCCCATATCTTCGCCTTCGGAAGGTGTATCCGCACCGAACAGATCCATAAGATCAGTCTGATCAGAAAGATTGATGCGAGTAAATTGCTTGCCACAGGCTTGGGCAAGTGCGGTCACAATAGCTGTCTTGCCGACGCCAGGGCTACCTTCCAGAAGAACAGGCCGAGCCATCTGTAACGCACGTACGATTCTCATAGTGTTCCGTAATGTTGTGGGAGCGTCGAACACTAGCTCTGAGTGGTCCTGCACATGAACCTGACTTCGCGAAAGTGCAAAAGGCCCGACACGAAGGTGGCCTTGCGTCCTCTGAATCTCAGGGGATTCGTAGTAACTCTGCGAAACATCAATATTCACCAGCGTTTGGAGGTGTGCCAGACAGGCTTGTCGGGAGTCGTTCAGATTCTGTGATCCTATCGAAATCATCCCAGCGGGGTTCGCTCCGATGGAATCGATGTAAACCATGAAAGCTCCATGGATGAACGCGAGCTCTTCTCCGAGAGGAGAAGCACGGTTGATAAAGTCTGCCCAAGCAAGCAAGTCGCGAAGGGGGATAGTGTCGGATGCAGTGGAATGGAACGTACGACGAAACCAGATAGCAAATGTCAGCATCAGCCGTGCGACCTTCTCTTGACCTGATACCAGTTTGTTTTGGACGATTGGCAAAGTATCTGCTTCTTGTGATAGAGGCGGAACCCAGATCTCAGTCAACCGGTTGCGAAGAGCCGCACTCAATTCACGTTTGCCATAGTCACCGCCTGGATTCATCGTGGCTAAGAACTGGAAATCCGCATGAGCGACGACAAGATTGTCATCAGATCCTTTCTCCGCCAGTAAGATCGTTCTTGAAGGTTCGAGGACACTGTTCAACCGTTCCAACACAGAGTCATCAGCTAGGGAAATTTCGTCCAGCAGAAAATGATCTCCTGTTTTCATAGCTCTTATCAAGCTTCCGTCACTCCATGTGAACATGGACTGATATGCTCCGATACTAGCACGCGTTCGTGCAACGGCTTCAGGGTCAAGGCTGGAGACATCCATATTTGAGAAACCCTTGATCAATTGATCAATCTCAACTTCATCAACGGGTGTTTCTGCTTCTGGTGCTGGGAACAAGCATCGCCAGTCTTCTCGTATACGCAGTTCAAGGTCAGATCGATTTCGGATGGGTCGCTGAGAACCGATGAGGTCTCCAGTCTCCGTGTTGGTGTGTGCGTTGTAAATATCTAGAGGTCGACCGAATGCTTCTGCAATGACTTGACAGATTTGTGTTTTGCCACATCCTGTCTCACCGACAAGCAGGACAGGCTCGTTGTTCTTCAATGCTTGCTCAATCAAAACAAAAAGTCTGCGCATAGCCAAGGTCCAGACGATAGTACCTGAGCTCTGCACAGAACTTGGAATGGCTTGCAATCCATAGAGCACATTCTCATCGATGACCACTTTCATTGTTTCCTCAATGGTCTTTTTGACTATAGCACGCTCTGCCGGCTCCCGTACCCGTTCAGCCAGGAGCATGAATCCATGATTAGCCAGTTGCTGTCTGTCATCGACCGATCTTGACGTCCACCTGAACAAGTCTCTCAAAGTCGCAAAGCTATTACGCTGTTCAAATAGTCTAGATGATTGTCTCTGCAGTGAAAGCTTCTTGTAAACTGCGACAATCTGGGCACAGAAAGAAGGAGGAATTTGTGCTCGTTCACGAAGAATAATTTCAAGCTCGTTCTCGGGGATGTCATCGAAATGAAGCTCCAGGAATCGATTTCGGAAAGCTCGCGAGAGACGCTTGCGACCACCGTACAGTCCGGCCGGATTCTGCGTCGCAAAGAGCATAAAATTAGGATGTGGTCGAACGATTTCTTGAGATTCGGGTATTAGGAGTTCCCTGTTGTCATCGAGCAATCTGTTCAGTGCTTCCAGTACATCACTAGGAGCCAAATTGAGTTCATCGAGGACGATCCAGTAGCCCTGTCTAAGAGCATTCACAAGTACACCTTCTCGGTATTGTAGCTTGCCATCTGCATCGGACACGTAGCTTCCCAAGTACTCTTGGAGGTCGGTATGCTCGTGGTTGTTGATTCTGACGAACTTATTCCCGGACAGCTTTGAGAGATATTCCACCATACTTGTCTTTCCAGCGGACGTGGGACCCTGCAAAAGAATGGGAAAGCGGCGCATGGAAGCAGCTCGTGCCAAGTTCAGTAGGTTGCGCTCAACGGAAGGGGTTCTGATGTAATGTGGTTGAAGATCGGGGCTGAAAGATCCTCTTTTGACCAGGTGGTGTCTGAAAGCGATGAAATCTTCTCCATTGAATGGCATCTTTGGCTGCTGGCTGAGGAAGGACTTCTTGTTCTTGACATTCGAGAGCAGATGCTTCTCGAGTATGGGGAGCGCAAGATCTTCCGACACCCTACTCAGGACCGTGAAGAAACTCATGGCGAATCCCTCGTATATTGCTCTCCTCAAGCCATGACTCGCACTGTGCTGCAACACATACAAGAGGCAGCGAACGAGGGATCGAATGCTGAAATGCGGAACATCGCCAGCTCCGTCCGTCAACTTATGCTCCATATTTAGCTTCTGCAGATCCAGATATGCTCGTGCCAAGTCAGGAGCAGCCCGTCTGTCGTTGTCAAGGTGAGAACCTAAGTAGGACTGGATGATCTTCGTGAGATCTTCCAGATTGCTGTCACCAGATGGAACGTAGATCTCGGTGAATCGCGATCGCAGACCAGCAGGGAGATCCTTCTTGCCTGCATCCGTTGCAGGATTCATCGCACCAAATATTCTGAAGTTGGGATGAGCAACGATAGTCTCGATGTTCCCGGCTTCCGTGAGTAGGAGAGAAGGTTTCTCGTCGTCGCCGTTGTGGAGCAAGCTGACAATGTAGTCAAGAGCATCCGGGGTAGCCAAGTTAATCTCATCGAGCAGAACCCAGGCACCCTCACGAACAGCGTGTACCAGTCTTCCCTCAACGAACGCAAACGTGTGATTTTTGTCTCCACGCTCGACATGAGCACGAATCCTCTTTGCATCCTCCGCGAAATCTGCCCATCTTCTGCGGAGTGCATCATACTTCGGCGTTGCGAGTTTTCTCCTCTTGGCAGCACGTTCGGGGTCATCTGGGTTGGGCGGATCTGTGGTTGTAGCTAGCGAGCCTGCCGCGAGCTGAATCGCCTCGTTCCAGAGTAACATAAGTCTCGGCCAGTTTTGCTTTGCAACTGCCTTGCTGATTGCAATGTTAAACTTTTCGTTCCTTTTGGCGGAGAAAGTGTCCTCGAACAATGCCGTGAACTTTTCGACGAGAGGCAAAACAAGAGACCGGGTAGTCACGGGCTTCAGCCCACCAAGCAGATCGCTGACCTCGCTTTGTTGTGAAAGATTCACAACGGTGAGCTCCTGACCCACAAGGGTGGCAATATGCTGAACAAGGGTAGTTTTTCCTACACCAGTTTCACCAACCAAAAGGCAGGGCTCCGAGCAACTCGCGCTAGCGGCAATACGGTCGAGCGTCCGTTGTGCATATTTCGTAAGGGCAAAAGGCGTCTTTTGACTTGGCCGGCGCCGGCTGGGTATTCTGAGAAGGCTGCTTCGACCTATTTGAACGAAAGTGCCATTGTCAACCACACTTCCAAAGCCATCATCCAGACAATGCCGCATCTGTTGAGGAGATATGGACATCTGACGAGCTATGGAAGCTGCTACCACATCATGAAGCTCATCGTCATTCAGATAGCCACCATAACAGTCAACCGCATCCTTGAAGATGTGGAATTTCGTCGCTTCTGCGATGGGGGTCGACTTGGAGAGTTTTACAGATTCTGGGACCCTTTTGGCAATTCTGCGCGCCCAATTCAATAGGTCCCTCAAGGACGGTGATCTAGTTTGCAAGCTCCTGAAGCGCGGGTCGTCTTTGTACAAAGCAGAAACTTCCTCGTGGATCTGTAGAACTGTGGATGTGAAAGCATCGATGGTCGGATATTTCGACCGTAGTAGAGTCTCGATTTCAGACAATTCATAGCTGGCGACATCAACCACAGACCATAGGCGAGGGTTTAAGAGCCAGGATTGGCGGGAACCAGATGTCGAAGAGGAGCGACCCGCAGACTTGATCGTGGCAAAGATTCGGAAACCGTCCTTCGCTCGAACCGTCTCTTTTCGACTGGGAAGAAACAACTCGGCATTCTCAATGATGGGACGAAGCACGCCCATGACCTCGGCCGGAGCCCGGTCGATGTCTTCGATAAGCACCCATCGTCCTTGTTGAATTGCCTTGGTCAAAACACCAGCCTGCCAGGTAAATGACTCGCCATCAGCAGAGGATGTGTAGATTCCCAGAAGACTCTTCGCGTCCGTCTGCTCGTTGAGATGTAGCGTGATCAAGGCTGAGAGCTTGCCAAGAGCCCTCGCAGCTTCATGTATGACGGCAGTCTTGCCAGAGCCCTGCGGACCAGATACCAAAATGGGCTTTTCTGCCAGTAGACATTGACCGACACGCTTCAAGTTTCGTTTCGCGGTAGGCGTGAGTCCGAAACTAGACGTCGGAGGCTCGGGGAGATTTGAGCGAGGAAGAATAACACCACTGAGGTTCGCAGTCGTCGTGCTCAGGTCGGTGAGGCTCATGGGTCGTACTACTCGGGGAGATGTTGGGACCTCATGCTGAAACCGGCTATCCACATGCGCGACCTTCTCAGCAAGCTCCGTCCACCTGTGCTCCTCCCAAAGTTTTAGCACGCGGAAATCGATCTGTTGGCCTTCCCAATCACCGATGATGGCCGCTTTGCCCACATAAGTTTCGACCATCCTCTCCGAAAACGCATCGGCAAAGTGCATGACCATGCAAAGACATTGAATCGCAAGGTATCGTATCGTCTCGGAGTCATGACGAAGCAAAGACGAAAAAAAGGTCGGAGCCGCAGTGCCAGCGAGCAGATCTCGATCGAAGGACAGGATGCGAAACAAAGCCAGCAGGAGCGATTGCAGGTCTTTGGGATTGTGTGTGATGGAGGAGCCTTCCAATGCGTGTATCCGGTTCAACAGGGATTGTTGTACTAGGAGGTCCTTGACATGACGACGAAAGTAGCTGGCAAATGGCAATATCCTCGCGAGGCATGAAACGGAGTGTACCAGTCCATCGAGCGAGGGCGACGCACCGAATCCGGGAAAGCGAGCCGCAAGCTCGGCATAGAGCGGTCTGTACAGAGCGAACAGTCTGTCTGCATGTTGTGGTATTATGGCCGCTCGCGAAAGGGCATCGAAATACTGTGATCCCGTGGATTGAAGAATGATCGCCTGTAGTTCGGGCGGAAGTCTGGCTTCATTCTTCTTGACTTGTGCATCACCCCATGAGCAGTATACTGCTATGTCTTCCATGGTGCCAGATGTGATGCGAAGTCTTTGAAGAATCCTCTCTCATTTAAAGTAGAGAAAGAGGTATTCCTTTACTGTCGATTGATGAGCATGGACGAAATCTCAAGTCGAGGTTTGCCATCCATGTCGAGCCTTGGCATCAAAAAATTGTTGCTGGCGGTAAAACTTCGGGATTGCCACGAGGCTGAGCGAGGCTGTACGAGGCTGAGCGAGGCTGTACGAGGCTGCACAAAACAAAGACACCATGGGGCATTACAATTAAAAGTTCTATCGTGCTACAGCTTCAGATAACTATCAGTCCCGATACGAGTCCAATGATAGGGACCAACATCATCATCGATCCCGTCGCTCTCCTAGCCGCAGCGTTCTTACTACCATTTTCCGAGGACAGCTCATTACTCGCCTGAGCCGAACATCCTGGGTTGGTGTCTATCGCCACTTGCTGGTCGCCGTCACCTTCGGCGTACTCCTCAGCGACACCACATCCGTCTCGGTCGCAATGCTTCGCAAGCACGCTGCTGGGTACAAACGTCTTTGTCCCTCGCGTTGACGAATTTCTCAGACCATTTTCGTCGGCGTCGAGAGCCTCAACCATTCCAAACTCATGGTAACTACGAGCTCGATACATTGTTTCAAACCCGTCTTTCTTGACGGTCGCTATCTCCATCCACCGATCGTCACAACCACTGCGGCCATATAATCTCCAGGACGCCACCTCGGTCGCTCCATTCCACGACATGTAGAACATGGTCAATCCGGCATCGGTGCTAGGGGCGTACGTGTACAAAGCCGGATTATCCGTCGGGCTTGTCGTGAGATTGTACTTGAAAGCGCGGTAATTCATGGGCCCATTCGCGTTGACGCCTGCCTGGAACACGATGGTCCCGTCCGGTAAATGCTCGGTGACGGCCGGTTGCGAACCCCACCCGATGAACGCATTCGAAGCATCCCAGTCTTCTCGGTCGCCCAGGAGCTGCAAATTACCCTGTGACGCGGAAATGGTCTGTTTCTCGGGAGCGGGGAAAGACTTGAGCAGTGTCGCCGTAGGAGGGTCGGTGGAATGGTCGAGTTTGATAATCATGCCGCTTGACTCGTCGGCAGTGCTGTGAAAGCCGTCCGAGGCGTTGTCGAAGAGCGAAATCACGTCGGCACTGGCGTTGGAGGACCTCCACCGCGCGTCGTGCTGAGAGCTAAAGACCAGATCCCCCATGTCAAAATCGGCATTTTTGCCACCTAGTCGCCAGATCACTGTTCCGTCATCGCCACTGACCTTGAACACGGTGTTGACATGTCGCGCCGAGATGAGGACGTCGCCGTCTTCGTTCTCGTCGGCCGAGTTCACATGGACATAGTCCCAGGGGGAAGTCGGCGAGAAGCCTGTCCCGGCGATCTCGGTCGAGTTGGGCAGTACGTACGAATCGGTAAGCGGAACGTGCTCGATGGCAGACCACTCCCAGAGCAGGTTGCCGTTTGCGACATCGATCTTTTGCACGATGCAGTTCTGAATCCAGCCCTGTCCGGTCGTGATATTGAAGTCACTCAGGTCGTATCGTTCCGGATGATATGAGGTGACGAACATGGCCTTGCCGTCCCTCGTGAGATGGTTCTCGTGCATGTCGATATTCGAGATGCCATTCTGCGCCCTCACAGCGGCAACGGCAGTGAGGTTCGTATTCCAGATTTCGACGTGTCCTCTGGCGTACCCAAGACCTTGTTCGCCGTTGAAGAAGCAGACATGTGGTTCGTCATCGTAGTCGCAAACGTGCACCGCATGGACGGGGCCTCCTCCCGTGAGTCCATAGCCGCTCCAAACCAGCTCTCCGTCCGTGTCGTAGATGACGGCCGAGTCTTGGTCTGCTTGGTACGGCGACATGAAAATGTATCCTGGCGTCACGCTTTCTGGTTCTGATAGGGTAACGTGCAATGCTGGGGGTGTCAAATCTGGTCGTGAATAGAATGATAATGTGTCGGGTTTACGCTGGGCATTGACGACTCCCAACAGCAGAGATACCACGATGGAAAGATTCCATCGCCGAGAGACCACCATCGTCGTGTTGCTTTGGTTGTTGTTTATGAAACCGAAACGCTCAAACAAAACCACAATAACGGGGAAAAGCAAAAAAGCAACCCTACAAGATTTCTGGTGCCGAATTCATATACAAAGGTCGACCACAATCCGGGGACACTGGACACACCTACATTTGTATTTGGGATATTACTGCGCAGGTCCACCAAAGCGGCTCAAGCTACTCCGTACCCAAGAAACGATTCATCAGACCTACCTCCCCTACAACCCGAGCTACCGTGCAAGCGATGACAACATAGCCGCAGCCAAGCAACGGCGTGGCAGTCTTCTGATCACAAAGTACTCCTGCGTTCCGTCTGAGTACGAGTTGAGCCCAAATGTATACGTAAATGTCATGGGGACTGTACAGTTAAAAGTGCATGGCGGACATCCGGCAAGAAGAACTTCTGGTAGGCTGGACTTGAAAAAGTAAAGAAAAAAGACGGCCACTTCGTCCCAAGACTTTTCGCCGCCGCGTTCTGAGCAGTTGATCTTCAGAGACGACGTCTTGGGACCATGCATGAACGGGCTGAGACTTGACAAGTTATGAAAAAAAGCCAAGCCCGGCGTCCAGCCTCATCATGATCATCATCGATCAATCAACCGGTTAACCGGCCGATTTACAGGTATTTGTATAGACTCAATTGTGAGGATACAGTACGACTTATCCACGAAGTTGTGTAATTTACATGGACTCCCCGTAATCAAATCACCCCTTTTGGTGTGTCCGTATCCTACAAGAGGTATGTACAGGATGTCACGTACCTCCCTTGTTTTCGGATAATTAAGGTCCTTATGTAGGTGAAAATGATTGGTGATGTTACTGTACAATTTGCCTATAGAGTAACGAAGTTGGTAGCAATTTGCTTTTCTGGATCTTCGCTTACCTTAGCGAGTACTCACCTGTTGCTCGTACGCAGTACAAGAACAGGGTACCTTCCTCCGTACTCCGTACTTTATACGGACATAGGACTGGTATTGGCTTCGTCTCTTGGTGGTTTATCCTATGATCAAACAGATTCGTATTCGAGACCTACAGAGTAATCAATTACACCTGTACTCGTAAACAGTATGTATATAGGAACCAATTAATATCATTTCGGCCGATTCTCAGCCAACACTGTGGCGTACAAAACGGTGGTGGGCAGTAAGCCAATATCTCTAGTAGGTATAAACAATCAAAAACAATAAAGTCAACAAGCTTCATAAGCCCGATCACATTTGACCACCGTCATGAGAGAGAATAGTTGCACTTTTGGCGACGCCGTCTTTTTCGCTTTTTGCAACAATACAAAAAACCGCGGTACTAATCCAGCCGTACTCGTATGAGGACATCATGAAGACGGGGAAGCCCGCTAGAGGCAGACGATCAAACAAGCCAAAGCCTGCTCAAAAGGGCCTCTTATCTTTTTCCGTCCTTTCCTTGCCTCATCGTTGTCGCCGATGTTAGGGACAACCCTCTCCCTTCCCATTCCCGTCCCTGTTCCTTTCCCTGACCACCAGTAAAAGAAAAAACCAAAAGGCTATGGCGGAGACAAAAAGATACAAAAAGTTCTTCGCTGGACGTGGATAACTTGATAAAAACATAGTAGACCATAAAATGATAGGTGATGGCAATAACCAAAAACACAAGTGAATGGTGCCGTACACATTCACACGAGAAGGGGTTTCTGTATAAACAACATCGCAAAGCAAAAAACAAATCATATCATCAGAAGGTCAGAAAAATCATTATTCTTCAGTCAAAGAATCGTCTCCCACTTCTCGCCATTCCCTCGATTGGTCCGTCAACCGTTTGACTCCAGGGAGACGATCGGCCCATATCGACTCTGACGCGGATCGGAATGTGTAGGCTCGTTGAGAGGATATGACACCGATGGCTTGAAGGACTGCTTTGCGAGAATCGCGAGAGAACACGGCGGGGTGGTTGATCCATTCCAAGCTGGATTCGATGTCGGCGTCCAGGGCATTCATCGTGGCGAGATCGATACCCGTCGTGCGAGGGATGGGCGTGCTCGAATCCGAGTGGGGACTGTGATCCCGCATGCCGCCCATACCCATGCCTCCTTCCGACGACTCGCTTCTCGGACTCGACGCCGCCTTGGCCGATGTTGGTGAGTGCCTCTTATTCATCGGAGGAGGAGCACCGGGCGGGAGCGGTGGGAGGCCACCCTTGCCTAGTCCCTTGAGAATCGTCCTCGTCTCGTTGAGCAAATGATGTGCCCGTTCGTGTTGACCCCGTGCCACCAGCGTCAGTGCACGGCTGAGCATGTCAGAAGTGAGCAACTCCATGCGTCGTTGCACGATCATCGGGTGAGGCGGGATGGGAGGGGACGAGGGTCGTCCACTACTCGAGCGGGACCGTGGGTGCGCAGGTAACATGGTGATCGCAAGCAGCGACGGCCGTGGCAGCTGCATAATCGAGCCCTCTTTCAAGAGATCCCCATACGACAGGTCGGCCTGCAGAAGGGGTACCTCTTCTACACTTTGCACTCTTTGGTCTTCAGTGTCCAGTGACCCTCCCAGAGCTTCGAGCCCAGACACGATCGACTCCCACGGGTCTTGAGGTGCGGGCTCTTGTGACGAAATGTCAGGGTCGATGGCCAACTGTACCAGGATATCCCGTTTGTCGCCAAAGTGTAGATCCCCCAGCGTGGCCTCAGCGTCTCTTCCCGTGGATCTTTTGGTCGTTTGTAGAGCACCGTTGATTTTTACAAATTTACCTGGAGATCCTTCCGGTAACTTGAGCTTCAGCTTTACGTTCTGGTGCGACATGGACTGGAGTGCACCGAGGACACCGGCAGCACATTCACGCAGCATCATCCAGTCCTTAACATAGAGGTATGACGCCTTTGTCCGAGTGGAAAGCTCAATCATGCTCTCGGGTTTGTGGGTGAGACCTAGACCGAACGAGTAGATGCCGACCCTGCTTCACATTAGCAACTACGAAAGACAAGTCATGGAGAAAGAGAAAACTCACTTGGCAGCTTCCGCCCTCTGAACCACGAAGTCGACACTGTCACTATCCGAGCTTGTAGAGTCACTGATCAAGAGGATGGTCGAAATCGGATTTGCAGCCTTTCGTGCCATCAGAAGGTCCATGGCCACATTAGCGCCTTCAACCACATCGGCTCGCAGACTCTTCTGACCAACGGGACGTATCGAGTTGAGGACTTTGTTCCAGCCTTGCCAGGTCTTCGTGGTCATGCCAACCACGGGAACACCGCCACCACTGGAGCCAAAGGTGACCAAGCCCATCCGATCACGCTCGCCGAGATTGGAAACCAAAAACCGGAGGGTGTCTTTGAGCAGCGATATCTTCAGACCCTGCATCGAAGAAGATACCGGAATCACAACTACGACATCGATAGGAACGTGCAATGAAGGAGGAATCTTTCGATCCACAAGTGGCCTTTGCATCGAGTACTCAGTAGCTGCGGTCGTGGCAGACTTTGGTCCTCCATATGATGAGGCCACGGAAGGTACTCGCCGAACTGTTCGATTCTGTCGTCCGTATTCATCGTCGTCGGTACCGGAGGTATCTTGCTCATAGTCTTGTTGGTATTGTGACAAGCTGTCTGACGAGTTCAGATCTCGGAGAGCCTTTTGCCATAATTCGAGCTTTTCTCTCTCCTGGAATAGCAGGTGGAAAGTCGGTAGTTCTGCCACTGAGAGGTTCAAAGTGAGAATGTTTTCGTCGAGAGACGCATGTACCTGCTTCAGATGCCTCTTGATCAAGATGGATCCTTTCAGCGTGCACCGTGTCAACTTCCGCCCCGATTGGAGTATGATTGGCGGATGAGAATTCTTCTTCTCCTTGACACAGATCAGCATCTCACCGAACAGATAGCATTCAAGCTCCTGCCAGGAATGCCGATCTTTTCCAACCCTCACGACTCCATGCAGACGGAGATTTCCAAACCGCTGAAATTCCAGTCCATGCCAATTATCAACTCGGATCCGGAGTTCTTCTGTCTTCTCCTCTAGAACTTCTGGAGACTCGTAGGCAAGGTGGCTAGGTGTAAGGTCAGGTCTCGCCCTGCCTGGCATGCCAATCCCGGAATCTGTAGGAAGAGGAGGGACAGGTGGTGTTTGTGGATCCTCAAGTTGTGGTGGCCATTTAAAGTCTGGGACTTCAATTGTTACAAGACAGGTCAGGCTCTGCTGCTGTCTGGACCTGGTCAATGTAGGATATTCGCTACGCACAGTAACAATTGGTGAGGGTATGGTCTGTTTGGCGTCTTTTAGCTGCGAGCCAGAGACGGTGGTCTCCATGGCATGAAGATCGTAATCGTGCTTGCGTGAATGGCTCAGATGATCGTTGGCGTAGTCCGTCGATGAAGTGTTACCGCCGCTGTCATTACGCGTATGGCTAGTATTCTTGGTCATAGTAGATGGTGCTTGGAGGGGACGTCCTTGACCGTTGGTGACCGCTTGTCCAATTCCCAAGCGCTCAATTCGCATCCTCTGACTGTCTCGACTGTCTCGATTTGAGTTCTCGCGGCTATGTCGAGTGGACAAGTCGCGGGTGGATAGTTCTCGAGGGGATATATCTCGAGTACTATAGCCGTCCTCCTGGCCTTGGCTTGTATGCCGGTCCCATGGCATCGGAGTATTCTGTGAGCTTCTGGGAGAGGCCACATCCTTCTGCGCAACTGCTCGTACCATGTTGCTCAACTTGCCTGTGGTTGTTGTTAGTGGTGTCTTCCAATACGGCTACGGGAGAACTCACTGAGATCCAAAATGCTTCCCCCACGAAACGAATCCAAACCCAGCGGTGCGTCGCATGCCGGGCAGTACTGAGCGTCCGAGTCCTTGATGTACTCATAAAAGCACGCCTCGTGGGCTACATGGCCACATGAGAACTGCAATACCCTCTCCCCTCTTAGTGTATGTTCCAATAACTCTTCACAGGCCGCGCATTCTCCGCCGACAAACGTCCTCTCTCTTCTCGACCGTGCGCGATCTGATTCGAACATGCCAGCCATAGGAAAGCCCGCACCGGGAACGCTCACGGCAGGCGAGGCCGGAGTCCGTCGGTCTTTGGTGCGCGGGCGACTCTCGTTGGGGGTATGCGGCCTCCCCAAAGTGCCGGACGAGATGCTCGACTGTTTGAAATTGCTATTGAGGGTCGCACCGCTCAGCGAAGAGCCTGTGCGAGGAGGGTAGCCGTCAAAACGGGATCGCGGATAGTGTTGGTAGTTGTGGCTGTCTGCGACATATAAAAACATGTGTCAGTAAAGGGTCTCGGTCAATCCGAGACAGTCAAGGCTCGGACCACGGGCTTTGTCTGGGAGGTCCTTACACTGCTGCACCGTCCTTGAACTCTTTGTACTGGATCGCGACCTTGAGTCAGGGCGGCTGAGGAGTCCGAGATCGTAGAGGTTTTGAGTCGTCGCGCTGTGCACGCTGCTCACCTCGAGGCTGGAGAGTGATCGGTCGTGTTTGTTCATGGACAAGACGGCCCCAACTGGCAGTATCCCTTGGTTAGGTGCAGTAGCGTCGCAGAGTAATCTTGTAAATCATGAGAATGGAGGGTTCAGGGAAGTATGCTGAGATGCCAGGCCTCGGGAGCCACGTGGAGACGCTTTCCGTTCTTGTTTCCTTCAGTGGGTTCTCCGGGAACGGGGGGACATGAGAAGTTCAAGTCAGAAGGGCTTGCGTTGCAAAAAAAAAAAAGTGAACCTGGATACTCCTGGCAGCTACGTAGCAGCAGAAGCAGGGAGCAGTAGTGGTAGCAACGATGCTTCTCTTAGGATTTAGGACAAGCACTGTCTCGCGGGTCGCAAGCCTGGTAAAGAGACGGTGCTGCCTCTGTGTGGGTTCGTTGCTTTCTCAGACAAGTTCAAGTTCAGGTTCCCAGTGGGGACGTTTTGATGAATCTTTTTCAGACCAGCGAGGGACGATCCCATTCAGACCGGCGTCGAGGTGGGTTCATGGCATGGCGCAACGACAGCCTGGAGGGGGAGGGGACAGGAACCACAGGCATGACTGACGGCTCGCCTCTTTGGCTGCCGCTGATTGCTGGAAGCAATGTACCTAGGCCTCGGCCAGGAGTAGCCTTTGGAGCATGCAGTAGTGGATCAGAATAACCTTCGTCGGGCAAAAAGAATGGCACTTTGGCAGTTCAAGGACCAGGGTACTGTATGGTGTTGCACCCGCTGCTTGGAGCCTTGCCCCTGATGGAAAGGCTCAGAGCCGGCCTGGTTGGGGGCCCGCAATAAGGACACTAGACGGAAAGGCCAAAAGAAGGGATCCCCTCCCGATGTTGCTCTGTGGTCTGGGTCCGGGCATCAATAGAGTACATGATCAGCGAATGTGGCGGGCTGCCGTGAACGCGGTGTTCTTTGCTGCTGCATGAAGCATTTTAATATGTATATGTATGTATCGTATCTTGTTCACCAAAATGGTTAGGAACAGTGCCTACGGAGTAGTCGAGATGGGTTCCTCTCCGGTGAGTCTGTGGTTAGAACGGTGGGACACGGCCTGTCAACCTCGTGCTTTTCGAAGTGTCCACCTGCAAAGAAGGCACTAGAGACTGTCTTCGATCCTCCTTTCTCTTTCCAATGACTAACCCAGCTGCATGTGAGCGAAGCTGGAGGAGAGCCCGTTCTCTGTATGCTCGGTGGCTACGTCAGTTTCATGGCGACAGAAAGCTTGCAAGCAGTATCAGCTGGCAGTGTCTACCGAGTGCTTTGTCTACCTTCAACGTCTACGCGATGGTTGGCCTCGTCTCCTGGGATGTGACTGCTGTGGCTTCCGGGGAAGTCAGCATCACAGAGCGCCATGTAAGGATACCCAGTCGTCAGGCTTGAACAGGCTTCCGGACAATTATTGTCAACGGGATTCCATGGATCAGAGCTTCGATCCGTGCAAGGATCCTCACTCCACCGCTGCACGCCGAATTAGCACTTCTAGGCTAAAAATACAGAGTGCATCACAAGTCATCACATCCTGTTGCAAGAGCCGGGCAGGTTGTAGCTTCGTGCGAAAGCACGCTATCATTGTGGTTCTGAAGACACGTACTCCGTACAAATCGCCAATATCCTGGCTGCTATGGGTGAATCCGGTGGTCTGAAGTCTCAACAGTTCACCGTCGGCGCAATCAAGGAACGTTAAAAGACCCTGGATAGTCACTTCTGCCGATACAGGCAGGGTTGCAGGACTCGTCATTTTCACTGCAGCATGCCTGACGAGTTTGGACAATTCGAGCATCCCCGTTGCCAGCATTATCGGCGCCTCATTTTAAGCCAAATACCGTCATGCTCTAGGTCGATCCTTGACCCGAACTTGAGGTCCAGGCACCCATTGAAGGCTTCCGTAGTTCTGGGCTGTGCGTTGGAAAGAACCTTGTCCAAGGACGACAGCCATGACCCCGGCACGAGACGACTTCCGTGCATCAGTGCGTGATGAAAATCACACAAACCAGGATATACCCGACGTGTCCATCGTATCCGGGAGAACGTTGACGTGACAAAAGTCGCAGATGAAGCCCCTTGGAGCTCCTGCCCAACCGGAAATTTCCCGTGGTGATCTGAATGGCTCGCATGTCCATCTGTTTCAACGTCGCTGCTGGCGAACAGAGCTCGCTTGCCAGGGTTGTGCACTGGCCATGTAGAGTTAGTCACATACAGTGTGCCCAGAAGCAAGAAATCCAGAGGTCGTCGTTTCGACTTGCCTTAGTGTGCCATCCTCGGTAAGTATACGGAGTAGATGCAGGCTGCACTCGGTAGACAGAGAAAAAGGCAAAAATACCTGCTCACGCAACCTTCTGTACGGTAAGTGTAATTGCGAACGAGAAGTCTAGACCTCAAAGCCACCCTATATGGACATACTTTCACGCCTGTCAACTGTCAGGAGGAGGAGTCTACCCGAATGGCCCATCGCAGCTAGATTCCAGTGACAGGAACAAGGAAGATTCCGTGACCACTTCTGACAGCCAGGGACGGGGCCAGAGGCTCGTTCACGTCGCTGTCAATGCATCCTTAGTGTAACGT
Organism: Exophiala oligosperma; assembly: GCF_000835515.1. NCBI lineage: Eukaryota > Fungi > Ascomycota > Eurotiomycetes > Chaetothyriales > Herpotrichiellaceae > Exophiala > Exophiala oligosperma. The sequence goes on from NW_015622820.1 coordinate 758,650, forward strand.
CTAAGGCTTCTGTAGACCTTGTGTTCGGTTCCCCGTCTGTGGCTTGGTTCAACTGGCTCGGTCCAGTGGCACGGCACACGGACGGGGAACTCGTGGTGCAAACATGACAGGTACCCATCCGGGTTTTTGTTACGGTTCGAGACCGCTAGCAGGTCATGCCTCCCAAGTTTGCTGAGGCGCTACAAGTCTCAGAGTTCACAAACCCCTGTGGCAGTTCGTCGGAACTGTTTCAGAGTCTATAGGCGATTTGGGCGAGTACAACAGACACAAGTCCTGGAACAAATGACAGCTGTGTCCGTGACGAGATTAGAACACCTGTTCTCTGCTTATGTACAGAGTGTGTAGAGATATTGAAACATCGAGTCCGGTCTGGTCCGTATGAAGCAAAATGTGCTTTGACCACATACGTTCCAAGTGATAAGCGAGGTTGGTAGGCTTGAGGATTTTGTCACCTTCTCCGGCCCCCATAGGGACAATGAGCAGCTGCATGTCCTACGGCAAAAGACCCTACTGGCGTGGTCAACGGCTTGCAGGGTTGAGCCAGTAGACAAGTCGTCTGCACGAACCCACCTACAAGATGCAAGCATTGCAGCCACCTGCAATACGGAGTATATCAGCCACCATGCCGGCATTTGCATGTTTCCAGAACGAGTCTGACTGAGCTCTCGCACACAAGTGAAATTGAGATAAGTCACGGTATTAGCAATATTCGGATGATGCAGTGACACATCGTGTCTCTTCCTCTTGATGAATACCCTTTGTCACGAATTTCGCCATGGAGAAGCCTGACTCGCAGACACCGTGGTCAATGTGCATATGCGGATCTTGGAAGAACGGTTCCTGCATCATCGGAAGCCTTTGTTTTAGTCTCGCTCGTGGCTTCTCAGCTAGGCGCACTGGGCGACCAAGTCAGAGCAGGTCGCATCGAGCCGTCAGAACCAACAGGGGATTGTCGATTGCTGATTTCCCGCGTGGTGTCCTTAAATGCAGCAGCATTCCTTCGGGTTGGTCGGAACTTCCTAGTCCCATCGCAAGCAGTAATACTATTACGTTCTGGCGGATCGAAGGACACGGCACTCCTCAGCTGCAAGAGGCATACGATGAATTCCACCTTTTCCACTCAATTGATATTTTCTCAGACCGACAGCCGTCCTATCATCCAATGTCGCGGTGTTTACCGAAAAGTTTAGACGCGTTGTACGTCAAGGTGCAGTGATCGACACTGAATAAGGGACCCAATGCAACGGAATGCAGATTTCGATGCTGTGGCTTGCGTGATTCTACGTGAAGTGTGACTGTACCAGTCCTTGATCCAACTCGGGTTCCTGGGGTCATGCACGCAGTGACGATTACTCCGTAGACCATGTGCTTTCTGTAGATGACCAAGTCGTCGCAGTCTCTGACGCAATGACGGGCCATACAGCTTGTAGTTTTGAGCGATCACTCTTACGAGTATGGAATACGGAGTAGAAGCCTCGACTTCGATCCATTGTCACTTGCTGCCCCTATCGGAGCTCAGTCTTGCCCAAGCGACATGAAACCACAAGGCTATATCACAGAAAAGCACGGACTCGTCACAGCCATGGTATTAAAGAGCGGTGTGACCCAACTCCAGGCTCGAACATTGGTTTGTTGTCATTTGGGCCCCGAGGTAGTAGGAGGACCTTAGCAGGGTAGCTAGGGGGTAATAGGGAGTAGTAAGCTCCTATTGTAGGACCCCTGAGAGAGAGACCAGGACTCTTGCCTACAGAACGAGTCCCTGGAAACCACATACTCCGTAGTCGTACTGATGATCAACAGAGGCGCAACACTATGGAGTGAGGCTTTGGCAGTGGTATCGTATAGATTTGTACTGGACTTGGTATTCTCGCTTGCCCGTGCATTTGCGTCGCATAGCGCTAGAAGCCGGGGAAACTCAGTAGTGCCTCGTGGCTCTCGTGGCACGAAAATCATTACTGTAAATATGACTTGGGGAGTGACTCTGGCTTACTGCCATGCAGCTAGCCACTGATGCCGTCCGATGCAACTGGCGCACACCACTGTTCACCGTCGTCCAAAGGAAGATTCTGGCGCACATGCCCGTCTCCTTGAGCATTTTAGATGAACCGCTCGAACTAGAATGGAGGTCTCTGGACTAGTCCTGCAGCACAAGTCTCCCCATGCGGACGCTACCACGACCTTTCTTTTCTCTCAGACCACGGGAAGAAAATAACCCGGACGATTCTGCAAGCTTGTGGCGCGAATCGCACAGGATTTCCTGCTTCGGACGGGAAACACCGACAGTATGTCCTTCCAGTTGGTCGCTCCCGATTCCGAGTGAGGCTTCGAGGAGAATGCAAGCCAATACGCACCCACAAATATCGAGGGCGATCATCTGGCAGAGCTTCCATCCCCACTAGCTGCAAGCGGCAGCTGCGTGAGACATTGGCTTACTACGAAGCACGGGTATGCAGGATAGACGCTCGTCTTGTCATTCGCCCTTTGCATCTCCCATCGACTGCCTCTTTGCTCTGGTGATCGCCGTCAACAGCCGGAGGGATCAGCAGGAGAGGAGAATAGACTGCCGAGACCATAATTTGGCAAACTGCAAACTGGTTCACGTACAATCTCGGGTCGTAGAGCTAACGTTTACTCGCTTCCCCTGACTCAAAATCCAAAGGTCCGCATTTGATTGTCAGAGGGCCCGGCGATATTACGTCTTGCCTCGTGGCTGCAGGGGAACTTCACTGGTCTTGTATATCATCTTGTAGCCGACAATCTACTCTCTTTTGGGATGATCGTCGCTGCGTCGAACTCTGCGCCGTCATGAATCACAAACATCCACCTTCCTATCTCGCGCGCCTTTAATGGCCGTTTTGGGGTGCCTCAAACGTTGTAGCCGAGGTGACTAATGAGAAAGGCTTTGCACGCTGTTGTTGTTGCGAGAGTCGTCGAGTAGTCTGATATCCGTTTCCTCGATGCAGGACGGAGTCAATATTGTCGGTGGGCCGTGGATATCTCATCCTTAGTGCCTTCATTGACATAGCAACGCCGCTCCGCTGCATGTGGAGGATATCAATATGTCTCTGTCCAGCGAGCAACACTTTCGCTTAGGGATCCTCACGTTGTACTTGTAGCTGTAGAGACTCTAGTACTCATCGTATCGAGTTTGCGGGGCAAGGGAACGGCCAGAAGGCTCAATGTGAAACTTAAGAGGTTGTCCTATGTTGGCGCTATCTGTTGCTCAAATCCCCCGTCCTCCTGTTGAAGAAGACCTCTGGCCTCGTCGCGACCGTCATCGTCATCAACGTCGCCTCGAAGTACTCCCGACCCCGCAACAAACTCATCCCTTTTCCGCCTGTCGTCAGTTGCGGATAAAATCCACCAAACATCTTTCTTGGTAAGAATGCCTCGGAAAGCCCCCTTATCGACAAAAAGAAGGTAGCGCAAGCCGAGATTCTGAAACATATGGACAGCCAGCTGCAGTGAGCTGTTCGCGTTCAGCGTGATCGGCGTCTGATCCATCCAAGGGCGCAGATCTACCCCATGGCCGGAGATTACATCGGTGTGGTAATTGAAATAGCAAGGCGTCTGTAGAGTGACGGCTGGAGAGTTCCGCGCAGAGGCCGTGAAATTTGTGACACGATCCAATGCGAAAGTGAGCTCTGTGCGCGAGATATACCCAAGAAACGTATTCTCGCGGGGTGAATGTGATGGGCTTGAAGGCATATCAGCTGCATCAGCCGCCGAGTCTTTAAAGGCCACGACAGGGAATCCACGAAACGAAGTGTTGCGAAGAAGTTTTCGCAGTTTCTCGATAGAATATGCTTGGTTGCCGTTCAAGCAGGCCATATCTTCAACCCTCGTCATGATTCCTGACACCGAGACGTGGGGGATGGCCGCATCATCCTTGTTGTCTAGATAAGGATATTCATTGATTTGAATCCAAGACTCATAGATGCCTCGGGTCGAGCATGCATCACCGATCCATTTGGCAAGCATGACGGCAATCATGATCGGTAATACATACGTGAGCGCACCGGTGAGCTCAAACACGATTGCAACAATTGACACAGTCATGCGTGTAACGCCAGCCAAAGCAGAGGCGGCACCGACAATGGCGTAAGTCCCTGGAATCACACATGGAACATCAGGCTCACATGCTGCAAAAAGCAATGATGTCGAGAAGTGCTTGTGTATCAGTTCCATGACGACACCTACCGTCCTTCCATAGAGCGCACCAATCGCCAACGAGGGTAGTATGATTCCAGCTGGGATCTGTAGCCCAAATGTGATGCTAGCCAGTAAGAAACCCAGTACAGAGGCCGCAATCAAAAGCCACAGCATCGATAAGGCACCCGCAGTCGTGGCTTTGCATAGACCAAATATATCGTTGTTGCCAATGGTAGCGCATTCCGCGAAGAGATAATAGACTAGCTCTGACAGCTGGGCTCGCATGAAGGTGTTGGGGAAGTTGACAAGCGCTGAAACTGCGGCCACCACGAGAACCTCAAGAAGTGGTCTTTCTTTAAGGGGGTATTTCTGAGACTTCCTCATCCTCGAGACGAGCATATTGAGCTTGATGAACATGCCACCAAAAAGTCCGCCTGTAATACCTAGTAGAACGAATGGTACAATCTCAAAGCTATGCCAAATTGTCGTATAAGTGACTTGGTAAAGGGCAATCTTCCCTGTGTGGAATGGGTTCAGGGCCTGTAACGTGACAGCTGCCACCATGGCACAGACGAAAGACTGCCACATGGTCTTGTCGGGAAAGTAGTATGATAACTGCTCCAACGAGAAGAGCACTCCGCCGATTGGAGCACCAAAGGCGACAGATATGCCGCTGGCAGCTGCTGCAGACAGAACCTCGCGTTTGCGGGCCTCATTCTGGCTGAGGGCTGCGAAAGGCTTCATGATGATATTTGCACAACAGCAAGCAAGATGCACAAATGGTCCCTCCTTTCCAAGCCACATGCCTGACGAGACGGAAAGACACTAAACCATGTCAGCCAAAGAACAAGTAGGGAGGAACATTGTCCGTTACCAGTCCGAGAGATTTTGCAAGCAATGTCCAGCCACCCAGGAAGCGTCTGATGACAAAGCCCCCAAGAACGGTCTTGATCTCGGGGATACCACTGTGTCGAGCATAAATCGAATACTTTTGGACCAATACGCCAGCCGATACGGCAAAAAGGACCTAGATACAAGGTAAGCATTCTATATGCAAGCAAGGCTGGCCAGCATACTGCAAAGACAATGAAGAAGATATAGCTTATAAAATATTGCCCACCGGCTGGACCAACCCCTAACGCTGCAGGCCAAGGAGTCCAGTCTTGACACTGAGAGAGATCGTCATGTCCCCAACAGCAGAATTGTTTGTTCAAGTAGAACTGCCCTCCTCCACTGCCTTTCTTACAATATCCGGTCTTGATGTCGCTTAACCAGTCGGAGGCAATGTTGATGCCGGCGGCGACACAACCGACCGAGATCCCGGTTGCAACGAGAACCAGCCAGATCTGGCTGACTTCGAATAGTTGTCTCAATTGCCCTACCACGCCGGAATTGAGTGCTACCAGTCTCCTCAAACGCTGTCTCTCTTTCGTGTATTCATAAATCCAGTCGATTGCGGTCAAATCATCATAACCAACTCTCCGTCCGGGCCCTTCCACGTACCAGTCCGAGGAGAGCTCCTCCTTCAGGCCATGGCCGTTGTTCCTTGATTGTGGTTGTCTGGTGTCGCTGGTCGGTAGACCGGCTTCAGCGCTTGGAGTGATCGAGGGAGAAGAGACAGGGTCGGGAGTGATCTGATGAGTGGACGAACTCGTTCCTAGATTCTGCTGCGGGCTGCTAGGCGCATATTAGTTCAATATCCCGCTCAGGAGTAACTTGAGCATACCTCAACGAGATATCGGCCCCCGCATCCGCAGACAAAAGTTGATGGTGTCCATCGTCAAAGTCAGAGGGTGCCATTATGATCAGGCGCAATCCCTTATTTTGCGATCTTCAGGCACAGTTCATCCATCCCAATTGAGGACCATTTTCTTGGTTATATGCGCATCATGAGCGCATAGCATCAGAGGTGGAAAGGGGCTTGTTTGATAGAATCGTAGGCACCTCGTGGCACCTTGGCGGTTCAACACTCTGAGGCCGTGTATGGAGTAGGTATCCGGCATAAGGGTATCCAGTAGAGTTGTTCTGTCCTCCAGTAAAGCGGCCGGCTTCTTGACAGTGCTTGATGCAGCGCTAACCGCTGAACTGTCAACTCTACTTATGCCGCTTTAGTGAGCTACTCCGCAGCCTTGCAGCCTTGCGTAGTATGTGTAGACTGCGGGCAAATCTCAAAATTATATTCTGGGCTTCTAGGACATACATCTCTTGTCCACCGAACATTCCTGATTTACACCACCACAATAATGTCTCTCACAATACCACAGGCCTCCCAGGCTGGCCTCTTCAAGCCCGGGTACAACAGCTATGATGCTGAAGATGGCGCCGTCATCCGCAATGTATGGGCAATTCCCCGGAGCCACCTGGGACGTTTTCTAATGTCATTCAGATCGATGCCTGCAGAACGATTGCTCAGACAGTCCAAACGTCCTTGGGACCTTATGGCCGGAACAAAATAGTCATAAACCATCTTCAAAAGATGATCCTGACGTCCGACGCTGCCACAATCCTCCGCGAACTAGAGGTGGTCCACCCCGCTGCAAAACTGCTTGTGATGGCCAGCCAACAACAAGAGGCGGAGATGGGAGACGGAACCAACATGGTTATAATTCTAGCAGGCGAATTGCTGAAGAAGGCGGAAGAATTAATACGAATGGGTCTCAAGACAAGCGACATTGTATCTGGCTACGAGAAAGCCCAGTCCTTTGCATTGAAGTGCCTACAGGACCTCGAGGTCGACAGTGTCTCAGATATGCGCTCAGCAGAAGAACTCACCAAGGCTCTACGCACAGTCGTCGCCGCGAAACAGTCCGGGTCAGAGGACGTTGTGTCAGAACTGATCGCCGAGGCAGTCCTGGCGGTCCTTCCCAAGAACCCCGCCAACTTCAACGTGGATAACATCCGGGTGGTCAAGATCATGGGAGGTGACCTGTCATCTTCCAAAGTCGTCAAAGGCATGGTCCTAGGCCGGGAGCCAGACGGGACCGTGAAACGTGCCAAAAAGGCCAAAGTCGGAGTCTTCTCCTGCCCGATCGACACCTCCCAGACCGAGACAAAAGGCACCGTGCTGCTCAAGAACGCAAAAGAAATGATGGACTTTTCCAAGGGCGAGGAATCGCAACTCGAAGCTGCCATCAAAGAACTCTACGACTCCGGCCTGCGGGTCGTCGTCGCCGGCTCAACAATTGGCGAGCTCGCCCTGCACTACCTCAACCGCATGGGCATACTGGTCATCAAGATCCTCTCCAAGTTCGAACTCCGCCGTCTCTGCCGTGTCTGCAACGCCACGCCCCTCGCACGTCTCGGCGCCCCAATGCCGGACGAAATGGGCAGCATCGACGTCGTCGAGACCACCGAGATAGGCGGCGACCGAGTCACCGTCTTCAGGCAGGACTCGGACACTGCCACGACACGAACCGCAACCATCGTCCTCCGAGGCGCGACGCAGAACCACCTCGACGACGTCGAGCGCGCGATCGACGACGGCGTCAACGTCATCAAGGCCGTGACCAGAGACGCCCGCCTGGTGCCCGGCGCCGGCGCCACGGAGATGCAACTCGTCGAGCGCATCACCCATTTCGCCGACAAGACGCCTGGCCTCCCCCAATACGCCATCCGTAAATACGCGGAAGCATTCGAAGTCATTCCACGTACCCTGGCCGAGAGCGCAGGTCTCGACGCCACCGAGGTCCTGGCCCGTCTGTACACGGCACACCAGCAACGTCTCAACACCAACGAAGTCAAGCGACGAACGGCCAAGGATGACGACGAAGACGAAGAAGATGAGAGCTCGTCGTCGAATGAAGAAGAGGAGGAGTCGTCTTCGTCGGGCACGTCAGATGATGAACCCTACTGGGCCACGGGCGTCGATCTTGAAGGTTCGGACTCCACCGGTGTCTTGGACGCCGTGGACGAGCAGATTCTCGACCTCCTCGTGACCAAGAGCTGGGCCATCAGACTCGCCACCGAGGCTGCCCGCACTGTCCTCAGCGTCGATCAGATCATCGTCGCGAGACAGGCCGGCGGGCCGAAACCTCCTGGGCCCAACCCAAACTGGGATGAGGATTAGAAGAAGAGGATGACAGAACGATGGCTATGCGGTCATTAGAGTTATATTTCTGTCTGCTCTTTCCTTGTCAGGAGGCACGCAGTATTTGAAATCTCGATCGAACTTGGCTCCTCGCCATCGCCACTCCACACTTTCACTGACTGGTGTAAGCGGGCTGACGGTCTTCTCGGAACGCGAGATACGGGCGGGCGCTGAGGAAGAGTATCTACCACCTCGTCACATGGATCCTTCTCTATGCGATAGATCTCAGCTATGAGGGCTGGTACATGTCTTGCGAGTCGACGCTCAAGGGAACGAGGTCAATCTGGACGAGGATGATGTTATAAGAAACGTCGATCTGAACGATAGCAGAACTACCAGAAAATGTAGCAAACAGACAATGAGAGAAGCCCACCAAGAACTTGCACCGTGAATTGGGAATAATTTCATTGTTTTCATTTAGTATCATGTCTTAGCGTGCGCGGTAGTTCTAAGCCTATGGCATTGCATGCTGCGTGGCTCAAGCTCGAAAACTCAATAAAACAACAATCCTGAGTTGAGCGACCTGCATTGAAGGCATTGATCCATCTACCCTTGTGCGTTACACTTTCCTCTCATCTCAGTTTCGCTGGAAGGTTTGAGGACTCCATTTCCTCAGCAGTCATGTTCACGAGATAACAGCTGCTGTAATGCAATGCATATTTTGCTGCTTCCATATGGCTCTGGCGATGCTAAGTGAATGTGCTGTTAATATCCGGATTGCAGACATGTTGAGTTGTGGCAAGGGACGTTGGTTTGAGAGGCTTCCAGAATGCGGATGGTGGACACTTGCAGCGCGGAGAGATGGATAGATAGCGCCGTCCCATGTGTGGGTGACCGGTCCACGAGAGAAATGTTGGTAATACTCGTACATATCTTCAGGGGGTTGTGAGAGTCAGAGCCAGTCGAAACGAGGCCTGAGTTGCCAACTGTAGAGGCAACGTTGGGGGCCATACTGTTCATTCTACGAAGGACCAGCAGAAACGCCGCTCGAAGCTTCACGTCGCGATGCTCTCTTGTACGCATCCATTGCAGCCGTGTACTCTGCCATCTGCTCTTGATAGCGAACTTCCCAGAGCTTTCGGTTGTCTGCGCTAAGACCGTCCCATTCGGCCTGAATTCGTTCTGGAATAGTGTCTGGATGTTCGCCATTGTTTTCCAACTGCGGTCTCATGTGTGTGGTGAATTGCATGTAAGGAGGATCTGGTCGTGCGGGTCGAGAAGGTGAGGTGGTTGCGCCGCCGCCGTTCGCGTCAGCACCAGGCGCATAGTAAGGAGCGTGTAAATCCATGCCGCGTTGTTGGCCAGCAGTAATAGGGGAAGATTCTCCGTAGCGAGAACTTTCAGCAGGCTGTGGTTGATAGCTTGGTGTTCCTGCAGCTTGAGGTGTGCCGGACGAGACACGGAACGATGATGTTAGGCCTGTAGGGTTGAGTGGAGGGGCAGGGGAAAATGAGCTTGCGGGAGCAAGGTTGGGTAAAGGTTGCTGTTGGTACGCGTTCGATGTATCCTCGCCAGGCGCGTTGGTGTTCATGATGGTTTCACGGTAGTTGTTATTTACTCTTCTTCGGCGTTCGGGTCTTTCTGCAGGCTTTGTCGTGTGAGCGCAAGCTGTTGGGAGCAAGGGCCAGTCTCACCTCGGGTTCCTCTTCCTCACTTTCTTCTGAGCTGTCGTCTAGCAAGCCTTCGCCGTCAGGTCTAGGATTACGAGATTCCTGTGTTATGCCGCTGCCGGCAAGTTCAGCTTGGTTCGCACTGCCGTTTGCAAGAACACCGATTTTTTCAAGTTGTTCCGCAGTCAACTTCTTGGCGGGAGTGCTCATGACTTCCTGCAAGTGGTTGAGGAGGATGGCACGCATGAGGCGCATCTTCTGAATATGCTCTGACTCTTGAATGATTCTCTTGCGCGTCGCATCGTTGTTGCCTTCAATCTCGGCGAGACGTCTTTTGAGTTGAATGCACTTTTTCCGATACGCCAGCTCTTGCGTTGGTGCTAACGGCGCGTTACGATTGAGGAGGATGTCGCCGGTAGGAGGAAAGGATGCCTCTTTGGAGGATTCCATCTTGACGGAGACGACGATGATGTAAATATGATGGTCGTGGCTGTGTATTAGGATGACGATGTAATTTGGGACATGAAGGTTTTGGAATTTGTTTGGCAAAAGAAGACAAGATAATATCAACTATTAATGTGAAGACTGTGATTTCAACTCATGAAGGGCGCTACAAACAGGACTCCGGAGAAAGAGCGATAAGTATGAGGGAAGGTCACGTGGTCGATATATGTGCGGAATAGCAGAAGGTGAGGCGAGCAAGGCGAGGCTGGCATTTAAAGCGCGTCTGCGTTTACATGTCTACATGGATGACGGAGTACAAAGTCATCACTCAGTCTCTGGAAAAGATGATGGTTTGGTGGAAGTCCTCATCACTGGGAATAGCAGTCCAATAACCGCATTAATTTGTGACTATCTTTGGGGCTTTGAAGGTTATTCTACAAGTGACAACCACCAAGACTTTCTCACACGGTGCCTGCACACGAAAACCATTGTTGAAACAATACCTGCCCTTGTGGCTTGGAATGTCCCGTCTTCAGGAGTTCACAATGACAGTAGCATCACGGAAATAAAGACTCCTGACGCATCACTTCGCCCCCTTGAGTTTTGACCTTTGGAGTTACTTTGTTGGGATGAAGAGTACACACCCCAGATTCAACCGTGCCGCTTGTCCAGGAGCCTCCAAGATGTGATGAAATGGGCCAATTGCACAAAACTCCTCCTCATCCATACTGTTTCGAACTCCTTCATCTGTCCAATTTCCAATTTGGTGTTCTCTATCTCCACAATATGTAGAGCGGCTTTTGGTGGTTTCCACCACCCACCAAACCACAATCGCAAGTTTGGTGGGATGATCAAGCCACCAGCCCAAATCCCGTTCGAGAGGGTGTGTAGCAGACAGGGCATTGCCGCATATTCCGCTGTCATGCCCCGGATGTTCCTCGCTTACCCCTGGCGACATTTTTCCAAACTTTGTTGAGAAAATTGTCCGAAGGGAATTCCTGTAGTTTTGATATTAATCCTAGCAACCATAAGCTGAATACCATGCAGAAGTGAATGAAAAGCCCATGCTGAACTACCTCATTCGGCCTCCAAAAGCTGCAAACCACGACGCACAAGGGTCATTTGTAATTTCGGAAGTGTCGCCCGCCGTTGTCAGTGGCCTGCGTCTTTGCATTAATACATGTGGCTGGCCATTTTGAAGCACCACTTCCGTCGTAACAGATGAAAGGATCAAGACGCCAGGGCATGGGGCACGCTTGAATCTCGGTCGATGCTTTCGAGCCGTTTTCTGTGGAAATGCCTCGTGGTTCCATGACACCACCCCCCTCTCTCACACGGGAAGTCCTCCTCAATGAGGTCCATCCTGGCCATTTGGGCATACTTATTGGCCCTCAATATGTGTTGAATAATCGGGAGGGGAGCGTCGGGGGTCCGCCACCTCGACAGATGAAGCAGAGAATCAATGCAGCCATCACCCCACGCTTGAACCTTGATCGACGTGCCGATGTCTTCTCCTAGGGCCCGGTGAGGCGCAATAACCTCGTGGAGGAGCGGCCACGGACTGGGATGCGCGATTGTCCAGAGGACATTTCGACCTGGATTGGAAGGTCTAATTGAAGGAGCAGCACCAATCAACGAGGCGAATGGATGATTTTCACATCGAGGCCGTTCAGGGGCCGCGCCAAGACGCCGGATTCGGCTTGAGCCACTTCGCGCTAGCTGTGCTATTTCGACGTCCTCGAGTGGTGTTGGTCAATCCTGCAACCGCCTTCACACCATACACGCCCTCGGTCACGCACTGTTACCTCGTAGTAAGTGTACTGCATTTGGCAGACTCAGACATGACCGGCTACAACATTGGTCGTTGCCCTCGAGCAGGGTAAGACCTCTTTCCCCAACATCCCGGGCAAACACGATATGCCGCACTAAATGGTAAGGTGGTCTGGAGCGCCTTGAGCAGCTCCATCTGCATCATGATTCCTCTTATACCGGTCGTTGTCCTTTTCCTTGAATCGCTGCAGCCTGAATGAAACAATCAACCCTCTGTCCTTCGTTTTGCTTGTGGATGGTTGCTTGTTGATTCTCATCTTGGTTTATCGTTCGAGACCACTAACCGCCACTCACTCGCCGAGCATTCGAAGTAGACCAGGCCCCCATCCAGCCTGACGAAGGAAGGCGGCAAATTCTCTCAACCACAGCCATCCAATATGAGCAGCAGCATCACCAACCCCAACCAATTCAAAGGGGAGTTCTTGCCACACGATTCCTTGCAAGGGGAATTGAAGACATTGAACATTTGCTTCATTGCGGTAACTTCAGTGTTCATTGGCGTTCGGCTGATCGTGCGGGCATTCGTCGTCAAGCATGTCGCCGCCGATGACTACCTTATGGTAGCTGCTGGTCTGTTTGCAACGGCCTTTTCCGCCATGGCCATTGTTGGTAGGTCCGAGTGGCACACATCTCAAGGGTTTGATTGTTGACCTAATGTCAGGCGTACGATATGGCCTCGGGGATCATGTCTGGGATTTGCCACAAAACGCTGACCTCGTTCAGAAGATCAAAAAGACTGTCCAGGTGAGTCTGCTGCTGCTACCCTCCAGGGGCACTTACTAACGAGGTCAGACACTATGGATATGTCAAGTCATGTACGTGACGGCGCTCATGCTGGTCAAGATCAGCATCGTCGTGTCCTACATCCGAGTCTTCCCCACGCCCACGTTTCGAAGGATCATGTACGCCCTCAGCGCCGCCATCCTCAGTGTATGGATCTGCAGTATCCTCGTCACCATATTCCAATGCAAACCGGTCGAGGGGGCGTGGGATTTCACACTTCCACGAAATTGCCTGCCGATTGATAAATTCTACTATTTCTCGACGGCCTTTTCAATCTTTACCGACTTTTTGCTCTGCACCCTTCCACTCCCCGTGTTTTGGAGACTCCATCTTCCTCGGAGGCAAAAGTACGTCGTGTCTCTGCTCTTTGCGATTGGTCTTTTTGCAACTGTCGCCTCGGCGTTGCGTATCAGCGTCCTAGAAGGTGTTGAGAGTCTCGACGTGACCCAAGGCTCCGTCCCGACCATGAAATGGTCCGTCGTCGAAGTTGGTACCGGCATCGTCTGCGCCTGCATCCCTTGCTTCAAGCCCCTCTTCAAGAACTGGCTACCGGACAAAGCCACCTCACATCAGGGCTCATCAGGCCGCGTCAGCGTAAGAGGAGACCACCACCACCACCACTCCTCATCCAGGCTCAAGAGCCACTCGGAAGCTCACGAGCTCACCAAGGCTCCGGAAGGTTGGACCACTTTCCATCACCCTGCTCCCATGAGAATCAAAGCAGATCCAGTCGTCATGACCAAGAACTTCATTTAAGCTACCTACCAGAAGGTCTCTGAGGTTTTGGGGAGGGAAACGGTCCTTCACCGATTCAAGCGTTTGGAAAGTTTTGTTTCTCCAAGCGTTTTCTACTTCTACAAAGCGAGCCAAACTCCAGTCCCTTCCGCAAAAAAAGACATTGGGCTTTTCGTTTTTATTCAGAAAAGATTTATTATATACGCGCGAGCGTTTCTCGACCCACGCACGACGGATGGCGACATGTGCCATATACCTATGATATGGCTACAACATCATGTCGCCATGCCTGTTCTGAAAGTCCCAGTCTCTCCTACCTGGACCGTCGTGTTCTGTGATGTCGACCACTTCGTCTTCTTCCTCCTAGAGACACCAGGTTACGAACAAGTTCTCACGACTCGACGTCTCTTTCATGATGGGACGAGAAACATGACACACGACACGCATCACAGACGGCAACGGCAACAGTAGTATGCCCAACAACTACTTCAGACAGACAGACCTTTCTCATTGTGCAACCCCGGACCTCCTCTTTCTTTTTATCCCCGTTGTAATTCAAATCTTGTATATGGCCGGATCTCTGAGCGACAACTGATTTGTCCTTTCCGAAAATGCACGATTTGTACTCAAAGGGCTGGCTGTCGTTCTGCTTTTATCTATTCTTCTGCTTCTTTTTTGTTTTCAGTTTTCTTCCATTTTCTGTATGCCTTACTGTAAGAGGGGGGGAGGGAGAGGGAGCCGCGGATTATGTGATGCCGCCTCGACAGACTTGGTTCACTTCTTGTGGACGATATTTTTCATTTCATCTTAGTACAGACCAGCCAGCTACCTCTTTTTTCCTCCGGTGCGTGTAAATGTATGTGTGAAGAAATGAAGATGGGACGTTTCGGTGCACGTTTTCCCTTCTCAATACCGTATAAATCTGATCCGATCTCCCATTATGGACCTTGGTTTTCTGATGCATTCCACATGCCTGTGTGCCGAAAGTGTCCTGCAGCATTTACATTTCCGTCCTTCAAGTATGACCGTTCGATATATCTGACCGTCTCTCCTAATCTCTATCTCGTTATACTCTGTACACACGACACAGTATTTTCATTACCATATTCATTACCATATTCATTACCATATTCATTACCATATTCATTACCATATTCATTACCATATGCCGCTGCTCGTGCCCAAACCGATCCACGCCGTTGATCTGTCCCAAGAAAGGACAATTACAAGTAAACGAGCTCATTCGAGGTCCTTTGTCCAAAACCATCACGGCACCAAGACATCCCTGACATCACAACTCTTCCCGTTGGGACACACGCCCGTCCTCCCCAGGTCCTTGTCCCTCGGCCCCGTAGGTCCGGCGACGTACTTTCTCTCCCCAAATACGTCGATCTGGCCTGGCGTACTATCAGGGAGCTGATTGTCCCCCCACCGTCCCGCAAAGTTCAACCAACCTACCGGATCTACGCCGTTGTACGCCTCGAACACCCCCGTGGTGTTGTCGAAGCTATACACGTACGCGTCCACAATCGGATCCCACGTCGGCCCCTGGTCAGTATGGTCGGTCAATGGACCCGCGACTGTGTTCAAATCAGGCAACGTGTGGTCGTGCGGTCCCGGGATGGCGTAGTTGGCGTGCGTCCCGTTGGCGACGTACACGACGGGCCTTACGCCGTCGGGACCCTTTTGGGTCGCCGCGTAGGTGAACGCCTCACCGCTGCTGTGCTGCGAGTAGTACACCGCCGTGGGTGCGCCGTCGACGAACCGAACCATGGTGTGTTCCCAGTCCCCCACGTGGTCGCCGAACTCGAGTGTCGGCGTCCCCAGGACCCAGTTTCCCTGGTTGTAGGCGTAGAAGTAGAAGTAAAACGCGTCGAGAGTGTCGTTGGGTTTGGCCACCGTCACCACCGCGCAGCCGACGATGGAGGGTGTGCTGCCATCGGCTTGCGGGCGGGAGCCCCTAAACCAAGATGGAAGTGCCTGGATGCCTTCGTTGGAAGTCAGGTACACGTTTATGCCGCCGTCCGCGAAGGCATTCAGGCCATCGAGGTTGGACAAGGTCAAGGCTGTAGGCGGCGTGATGGCGTTCCCAAAGTCGTCTTCAGGATGCGTATGGGCGATTTGCGCCCCTATGTCGCTGGGAAAATATATTTCCGTGGAGCAAAGGTATGCTACGGGCGCTAGGTGTAAACAAAAGTTAGCAAAAGGTTTTCTCCTGCAACGCCTTTGAATCAAGCGTTGTGTTGTACTTGTCGCCTACCATATTGCCGAACAAAGTCTGGAACGTCTCGCATCTGATTGTTACCCAGACTAGCCAGAGGAAAGGAAAATGATAGACTTGCAAGCAGCAACAGAGCGAAACATAAGTGAAACATCTCGATTTAGTTCAGTGCGCACAGGGGAAGGGGGACGCTCAAGTCTAGCAAGGCCAGCTCTGCAAGACATCGTATATATAAGTGTATCAAAAATGTTCATGGGTCTGGAGAGTCAGGAGTGAAAGTCATTGAAAGGTTCTCAGAGATTGTAGACATGTGCATGGAAATTCGGCAGAACCCTTGTGATCATCATCTCCAGGCCAGTGGTCATGCGGTAAAGCGTCTCAGCTTCTAAGAAGAGCAAAACGACCGAAGCCGAAGGCAGCAGAAGAGGGCGTCGCATGGTTTCTCTGGAAGTAGCCATCAATTTTCTTGGAAATTCCAGGTCAGAAGAACCAGGGTTGACCTCGACTCTTGACACAAAGAGCTCTTCATGGTTATGATAGGCGTCGCTTCGAGGTGATGTCTGCGTCAGGCAATCTCCGAGACCACCGCCAATCAACGTGCAGCAATAAACCACCGTGTAAAAATCAGCCGTGGCAGATGGGAACATCGATGTGAATATAATGTCAACGTGCGTGCCATATCCATTGCGATTCGTAGAGATCTTGTAACCAATTTGATCAGTAGACTCACCTCTCGAGATTGTCGAGGGTGGTCATGTGGTTGATGGTTGTCTGTATGAATTGGCACGTGAGAGTACAATATCCAGATGCCATATTCGGGGTTATCACGACCGCGAGTACCAGGGAGATCTGTCCTCGGAAACAATTCAAAGATGCGCAGACAGAAGCAGGAGAAACGAGCTGACAAAATTTGCTCAAGTTCGATATGATCTTCGAGTGCACTTCGCTACCGATATCGACCGTGCGGTCAAATATGTACAACTGAGTCTGGTCAGACTACTTTACATCTTGCACTCCAGCCTCGATCCTCCTCCGGTCTGTACTCGAATGTCCATCTACCAGACTGTCTTGTGGCCAAAAAGCATGCGGGTCATGCCGTACACCGAATAGGCCAAAGAGCCGATCAGCAAAGTGTAGTAAGGGTAAAGGATGTACGGGCTTCGCGATGTCTAGAGCATGAAAGGTTAGCAATCTCATGGCCTCGCAGGTTCAACAGCAGAACAAGAAATGAAGAAAGCACAGATGCGCCCGGGTTAGCGGGAGTCAGCAAGGTTCCCTCCGGAAGCACTCCCATGTAGCCGTGGTCGAGATTCTTAAAGCGATGGCAGAATTTGAGGAGCCGTAATGCGGCAGCCCAATTCTCTTCCGAGTCGATGCGTCTGCATACATAATCTTGAGGATAGTGAACTGCGTAGTGAGAAATGCAGCAAGCCAAGCTCGGGGTCGGGTGTGCAAGACGGAACCACTTGATGCCGCCCACTCTGCTATAGCAACATATCCAGCTCCTCATTTTCATCCATCCGGCAGAATCTCGAGGTACTCATCGAACGATTTTAGGGTAGGCGTAAAATTTATCACTAACCTTCCACCATTGTCTTTTTCCATCGTGGTTCTGGAAGAGGCGTTGGTAGTATGGCACTCGGTTCTCGCGCATAACAAAGCTGTACACATTCGAGTCAGCATAATCCCTCCATCGCATGCGTTGTGCACTATTGTCTGCTCCTAGGAGTAGTTGTGTAGAGAAACTGGTGTGGAAAGACTGACCCTTTCATTTGAGCTGGGGATTGTCTGAACACGCGGGCTCGGGTGGCCTGCATCATGCGGGCAGCTGTAGGAGTAACCATGTTGTCGGCTCGGAAGATTGAGATCGATCGTACTGAGTGTTGACAATGTTGTAGCTTGCAAGACCAACTGCGATGACCGTCAAGTCGAGGTTCAGCGGAAGGAGCTTGTGCCAAGCCCAAAAGCTTCAACACGTGACTCGCTGTATTGCTCGTAATGGCATCTCCTGATCTTTTTTCGAACTCCTTACAACCGCATTGGGCATCGTAAAAGATGCATCTTGTATCACCGAAGCCTATTTGACATTTTCAGACGCTCTATCAGAGTGTTGGCCTCGACTTTGATCCTATTCGCTACATGCGATTAGCGACACGAGGTCTTCTTAGACGGCCGAAGACATGTCTTCACCACGCACCTCGATTTAGAGCATGTGCTTCTGCAAAAGATGCCTTTATTCTGCAAGCCGCACGAGAGCTCTTCGGGTGTCGGCTTCAAGATGGCTCTTCTAGACAATATTACTCTTCCTCTACCAGATCTGGAGTCAATTTCTATACTCAACAGCAAGAGTTAGAATGCGGCACTCAGCACCACTCCAGGGACGATCAACAGAGCAGAGAATGGGAATGCTTACTTGAGGATGCATTCATCCACGGCATTCGAACCAAAGAACAATTGCGCCTTGAGGCGGATATTGGCCATCAGAGATACATTGGATCACGTTTGATTGATAAGCCACCGCAGCGTCAGAATATCGAGTTATGGCATCTCTTAACCCGAACGCAAGCTCTGATGAATGGGCACGAAGGAATCAAAGCAGTCTGGCGTGGAACTATGTATCGCGGAGAATTGATTCGCTTCGACGATAAGGACCCTTTGGTCAATGCTCTGTGGTTCACCTTCCTTTCAGCCGGGAGCATTGATTATCCTTTCCTCTCCCAAGTCTGCAAAGCAGCTCTCAAATTCAAAATGATCAGGCCAGCTTTCTTTGCCGAGGTTGTGGGTGCGAGTCTGGAGGGTGAACAACCAGAGAATGCTTCGAAAATTGCAAGGTGGTTATTGGAACCTCAATATCGCATATATCGAGGCCGAGAAGATCTTTTGGCCGCGTTTTCGGCTGCTTGCCGCTCAAGCACAACATCTGCTCTTCGTCATTTCTGCAACATCTACGACCTCGTCCCTAATGCACATATCTACGACGAAATTATCCCAGGACTCTGGGAATCAAATCGTGCCTCTGATGCTTTTATGATACATGACTATTTAATTTCAAAACGAGATCTGCCAACTGTTTTCGAGGTTCTGGTGCCATTCATCAGGCACCTGGCAACTCAAGACAAACAACTCGGCAGCTTCCTGGGACCCCTGAGCGCGTCCGGAGCTTCGTTCGAGGCACAAGCACGCCGAGAATGGTCACGAGCAAAAAGCAGGGTGATAGGCTTCTCTCCTGAAAGCATGAATATCGTGGCCAGCAATGAGTTAGGCCCCACGCCCAAGAAGCTGAGCGACGAATTCATAGCTCGAGCTTTCGCTACCCGCGCATTTTCCTTTGATTTTGCGGTCAACAGCCTTAGGCTGATTGGTCTAATCGAAGTTGGACCCGTCGCTCTGCGAGAAATAGCAATCACGTCACACGACAACACTATGTTGCATGCCAGGTTTGAGAAATTGAAGGAACTCGAGATCGACACCGGATCGTCTTCTTTTGGACAGATCATCCAAAGATTGTGCTATTCAGGCAGGTGGGAGATGATCCAGAATATCGTCAATACAGACATGCATCATGAAGTCTTCGAGGACCTGGAGTTGCAGGAGAAACTCTTGCTAGAGTACTGCCGGATCAAAGACTGGAAGCAGATCAATCGTACTTTGACAATTTTGTGTAAAGAGAGCCTCAACGAAGAAGCCGAACTGCGCTCTGCCATGCTAATGGTCAAATCAATGCTGCTTGTCGGTGATTGGCCTGCTGCTGCCACCTTAAGCAAGAGTTTACAAGAGCGTAACAAGGTCTTTACTGCGGCTCTACCGTCGGCCATTGCCAGGATGTTGCGACCCAAAAGCATGACTCAACTTATTCGATCAGAAGGGTGGGATCAGACCGCATTTCTGATTGGAATGCTTCAAAACTTGCTGGTCTCTGGTGCGTCCTTTCCGGTGAAGCATTGGCGAGATTCTCTGAGCGCTTTGGGCCAGGCAGGCCGTGTCAAAGAGCTCGAGGCTCTCACCTACTGGCTAGCAGAAGTCTACAGGGCGGGCGGCTTGTACGAACAAATTTATAACACCACCCTCGCTCGCCGCGATTCCAATTTGAACTCCCTGTTCAACGCATCATTTCAAACCGCTTTGATAAAATGGTGCTTCAAGCCTCGCAAGGGAATGCGCAATGTACCCCCCGAGCAATGCCTACGTTGGACCCGCATATTGAAAAAGCTTCGCGATACCTATGGCGTCAAGATCGAGGAACACCGCATCCGCTGGGCATACATATCCAATCTTCGTTGGATTTTTGGGCCTGGGATGTACTACAAACCAGAAGGCTGGATGAGACGGTACAAAAGGACTGCTCTCAAGCGCTACTGGAACATGTACGACAGGATGTGGGACATGAAGCCGGCCAGAATCATCGATGCGTACGATAGAGTTGAGGTGGTCTTTCTGCCTCGTAAACAGAAGGCTAGATCTCGTGGGGGCAGAAGACGGACTCTACCTGTGAAAGAGACCGCTATCCAGGCAATGTCGGAAGATGTGGTTCAGTATAGGGATATTTTCAACCCGTCTTGGGATGATTATAGGAAGTGAATAGATTGCACAGATGGGATCAATAGAGCAATAGGTGGTGAACCATTTGCACACGTACCTCTTTTTGAATAGACACAAAGCAGCGGCAGAAAATATCCGCCAAGACACACCCACACCACTAAGGAAGATCACAGAAAATCACGCCGCTTCAATTTTTCAGTTTCCCGGCAACCGGCACGATCACGGCCTCTTCCGACGCTAACGCTATCAGGCTAGATCTGGAGCGTGTCACCTTTAAACAAGTCCCTGACCGGTAAGCCTCAACTTCATTGTTAAAAATATTGCGAAGAAGGGGAAAACAGGCAGAGAGACAAAATGGCGGAACTCGAGGCTCTGTGCGTACTTGAGAACCAGCAGTGGCCTGGCCGCCGCGTGGAGAAGACGTATAGCAAAAAGAAAGGATCACGGGTGCCATCGAGAGACATGCACTATGATCTCTTTGGAGGGGGCGATGAGAACGCGATCATTGAGAAGATGGATCAACTGACAGTCCAAGATGATGCAGTCAAGCCGAATCGACCTACTGAGAAAGCCTCTGAGCCATCGCAAAAGCCACCGACGAGACGCAATCCGCATCTTCGGGGACGACGGAAACCAACATCATCGAAGAAAATGGCGGTCAGTTACACCTGTGAAATAACACTTTTCCACCGTGTGGACAGGATGCCTTCAGACACTACTAACACGGCCTTCTACAGAACCTTGGACCGAACAAAATGCAGTTACTTGCACCACTCCTCTCACTTGTTGACCGACAGGTACAAGACTTCCAAGAATTCGGCCGAAGCATGGGACGGAAATTTGTTTGCACCAAGCTCGGTGAAGGCGCGTACGCCGACGTCTTTGAGCTCAGGCCAAAAGACGCCGAGGAAGCCATCAAGGTCGAAGAGCGTGGTGGACTCGTGATCAAAGTCATCGCCTTCGACGTGGAGAAATCGAGAGAGGCGGACGACATCGCCGACCTGGAATCCATCACCCGAGAAGTTCAACTCCTACTCGCCCTCGACCGCATGCACGGTTTTGCCAGATGTCGAGGCGTCCACGTTGTCAGTGGAAGCTACCCCGACGTCCTTCTCGAAGCGTTTCGCAACTTCAAAGCCACGGGCAGCCCGGACGCACAGAACCGCGACCCGACCGAAGTCTTTTCCTCCGACCAGACCTACGTTCTTATCGAGATGGACCACGCCGGAAAATGTGTCGGAAGCATTTCCACTCTCTCTGCATTTCAAGCATACGACATCTTCTGGAAGACGGCCATGATTCTCGCTAGTGCCGAAGAATCGGTCGAGTTCGAACACAGAGACCTACACACCGGCAACATCTGCTGCAAGGCGCGAGCACGATTGGTGAATGGTGGTGGCACCGCAACAACAACAACAACAACAACAACAACAACAACAACAACAACAACCGACATTGATGAAAACCTTGTCCAGAACATGACGGACGAACCCAAGGCCAATCTCGGCCTCTCCAACCTCCACGTCACCGTCATCGACTACACGCTCTCCCGCGCCCGGATCCAAAGCGAGACTGGAGAGCAAGTCATCATCGCCGACCCGATTGTGTATTGGGAAGACAACGACATCGTCGGCAACGACGCGTCCGACCAGCGCCAATTCAACACCTACCGCAAGGTGAGGGACTGGGCCAAGGCGGTCGAGGCCACGACGGAAGCCCTGGCGGAGATGCAGGAGGGCGAGGAAAAAAAGGCGGTCATCGACAAATACCAGCGGTTCCTTCCGAAAACCAATGTCATGTGGCTTTGGTACTTTGCGAGGGAGCTGTTGGCGAGGAGGGGGAGGGCGGTGGCCGGCAGCAGCGGCGCCGCCAGGAGACTGCAGACGGCCCTCTGGCGGAAGCTGGAGGCTGTGGCGCTATACCTCGACGCCGTCCCCACGCTGATGCCAGAGGACGTTGCTGAGCTCCTGGCGAGCGCCGTGCAGTTTGGCTGGTTGAGGCAGGAGGACGTGGCGGCGTACAAGGCCGAGCTGGAGGAGTAGAAAGGGGGGGGGGGGAGCAGGAGGGGAGGGGAGCAGGAGGGGAGGGGAGCAGGAGGGAATTGTGTGGTGTGTGGCGGTGGTGTGTGTGTTTGAGCATAGCGTTGCATGTCATAGCATAGCATAGCCAAGGCGTTTTTAGAACGAGCGGGAGAACAGAGCCCAAAACATGAATGATAACGATGTCTTGTGCCTTGTGTGTGGTTTTGATCCCTTTGTCCTTTGTTGCGGACTGTGCTGGACACAGGTTGCACATCATTGACAACACCGTTGAATCTAGGACTGTGTCCATGTCTGGCACCACATCTGTTTGGACTGCCCTTCACAGTGACGGTATCCCGAGCAAGGCACCAACGGATGATCATTATACAAGCTACCATGTCTATCAAAACACCCACCCATAGCTAAAGACAAATTTGACCAACCGCCAACCTCCTCCCAGATGACCGTAAAAGAACAGCAAAGCATCCAACCTCAGAAACGATCTAACGAGCCTGGTCGTGTTGGAATATTTCCCACAGGACCATATCGTGCAGATCTGAATGATCGCCGTCGAAGAGCGATTCATGCCGAGGCCCCATGCCTGCCCTCCACCTGCCTTATTGCTCCAGAGGAATGTTTAGGCGAGTTTGCGGTTGAGGCTCTGGATGAGCAGGAGGATTTGGATTTGGGTTTGGGCCGTTCGACTCCGTGTCGTAGGTCTGGACCATCTCACCGTCTTCCGTGTTGAATCGAGCATTGTTCGTCACCTGTGCACGTCGCTCTCTGGCGGCCTGGTCGTGTCGTTGCTTCGACATGAGCCTTTGGTGCTCCTGGCGCTTATGGATCAGCGGCATCTTGTTTTGGATCTTTTTCAAGAGCTTCTGCATGAGGGCTTCTGGCCACTCCTCCACTCCGTGGAACAGCGGCAGGAGGTCGTCAATCAGCGTTGGCCAATCATGTAAACCCAATACCTTTCTTCTCAGTATGAGGTCATTGGGAGGATATTTCCGGATATGCCATTCTAAAAAGCCTTTCGACATCGGTTGGCCAGTGCTTTCTCGTCTAGATTTAGCCTTGTTAGCTCACGGCGCATTCCAGTTGGGAACATATCCAAAACGCTCCTCCCTACAACAGACTGATCACATACCAGGAGAAGTGTTTGTCCAACCTCGAATAGACATCCGTTTTGGCGTTAAGTCTCCCCTCCATATTGACCGCCCGCCTCTCTCTTCCTCGTCAACACCAGGTGGTTGTAATTTCACGTGATGACGCGCCAAAGGCCGATGATTCAACCGTGCCGCGGGAGTGTCTATTTTAGAGCGTCAATACTCCTTTATTGTCCCCTCGACTTTGGTGCAAGTGAATTGGTGGAGCAGAGAGGCCCAGACCCAGTTCAATTATCGTCCTGGATCCTCTCGTCCTTGCTCCTGGTGAGCTTAACAACATGAAACGTTCTCCTTACAAAAGATGAGTTCTCAGGCAGCAATGTCCAAGGGCCCCCTTTTACACTCACCTCGGAAGGGTTGACTGTATGAATTCAGCAGCATTGGCGAGGTCGACCAGTCTGCCCGAATCCATCCAGCAGCATTGACGAAGAGAAAAGGCCTGACTGAATTGATTCAGCAATGGATCCAGTGACTGGATGCTGGATGAAAAGTGGACATCGCCTGATGCGGGAACGCCTCGCCCTTATCACATTCCAGGGTCCTTTATTGATTACCTTGGGCGCTGGACCGTAGTAACCCGTCTGGAACAAGGCCTATTTTACAATACGAAGTATCCAGGTAGAAAGTCGTGCATGATCATAGGATATCGGCTAAGGAAAACTGCTTATTGAGTTGGTTTCGTTCGCGTCTCTGCGGCATCGAGGAATGGTCCTCGCTTCCGTAAATGTGCATCTTTCTAAGAACCATATGTTGCAGATTTCGTCATCGCACAAGTCCCGCGTGTATGGTTCGTGGTGTCTCTGGCACCAAGGGATCTCATCGATCAAAATGTAGATATACATTCAGGTGTTCTCAAGTGCAATTGAAACTATGTCCGTGAGATTACGCCCTCAGGGGTCGTAGATACTCCACCGTTGTCTTCTACGGCGCACCGCACTGCCCATATCAGACCTCGTGACCCTCGCCGCACCCTATCGCCGGATGCCAACAACGTGATGCACCTGACGGTGGCAACGGAGCACACCTTGTGATTATCCGGCGCGAAGACAGATAGGTGGACGACTTGGGCACCGAAATGACATCCTAAACACACGGACCACATATATATCAACGACGGCCGTTGTCCGTCCGTCTTCCATGCATGCCCAGGCCCATTGACGCCGAACCCCAAACATTCGAACTACAGGAGTTGTCCAGCATGGGCTGGATAAAGAGTCTCTTCGGGTCAAGACAGGACTATGAGCCTCTCCAGGACGGTGCGGAAAGAGACGACGGCAGCAATAGTTCACACGATGAAGATATTCCGGGCGAGGAGATGGAGGCCGCCGCGTTCTCGTGGCTCGAGTACGGCATCTTTCTGCTCCTCGGGATAGCGATGCTCTGGGCATGGTATGATGGTCCCCCTGGACAGACCCGAATACCTGGACTAACAGCATGCCTTGTAGGAACATGTTCCTCGCAGCCGCCTCGTACTTCGAAAACCGCTTCCGCACGAGTCAATGGATCCTCAACCACTTCCAGGCCGCAGAGATCTCGGTATCGACCATCACGAACTTGGTGTCGATGATAGTATTGACGGAACTACAAAAGGGGGCATCATATCCCAAGAGAATCTCGACCTCGCTGCTCATAAACACCGCTGTCTTTGGGATGCTCTCGCTTTCCACGCTGGTACATGCGCCTGCGGGTGTATACTTTGGATTCCTGCTCATAGCGATCTTCTTTGCTAGTTTCTCTACGGGCCTTATACAGAACGGACTGTTCTCGTTCGCGTCGGGGTTCGGGAGAAGCGAATATACCCAGGCCATCATGACCGGACAGGGTGTTGCGGGAGTGCTGCCACCGCTGGCACAGATTGTTTCGGTCCTGGCGGTTCCTCCTAAGCAATCAGACGATGCAGACAGCGCGGATGTCTCGCCCACTTCGGCGCTGATATACTTTTTGACCGCGACGTTGATTTCCATGGTGTCGCTACTGGCGTTCTTTTACCTCTTGAGGCGTCATCCACACCACAAAAACATGCCTTCCGCGGCAAAAACTACCGTCGACGGAGCTTCCGAGAAAGACCTGCTCGCGGACAATGGCAGAATTACAACGAGTAGCCAGACTGAGAGCGGTCATGGCGAACGTCCATCTGTTCCTCTCAGGATCCTCTTCCGCAAACTACCATTTTTATCGGCCGCAGTCTTCGTCTGCTTTGCTGTTACCATGGTTTTTCCGGTCTTCACAGCCTCGATCCGTTCTGTCAGTGGAGTCGATGCTGCCATTTTTGTACCTGTGGCTTTTTTGGTCTGGAACCTTGGAGACTTACTTGGGCGTCTGTCAACATTATGGAAACGAATTTCACTAATGCACTACCCGTTTGCGCTCTTCTGTCTGGC
The DNA here is from genome assembly GCF_000835515.1 of Exophiala oligosperma. Taxonomy (NCBI): domain Eukaryota; kingdom Fungi; phylum Ascomycota; class Eurotiomycetes; order Chaetothyriales; family Herpotrichiellaceae; genus Exophiala; species Exophiala oligosperma. The sequence continues at coordinate 784,619 of NW_015622820.1, forward strand.
CATGGCAAGACTTCTCTTTATTCCACTTTACTTTTTGTGCAACATCAAGGGGAAGGGAGCTGTTCTGAGCAGTGATTTCTTCTATTTGGTCATGGTTCAATTCTTCTTTGGCCTTACCAATGGGTATCTTGGCAGTGAGTGCATGATGGGAGCTGGAGATTGGGTTGCGCCCGAGGAACGCGAGGCCGCTGGAGGCTTTATGGGACTCATGCTCGTTGGTGGACTTACGGTAGGCAGTCTGCTCAGCTTCTTGCTTGGCGACGTGTAGAAGTGTTGAGACATGTCTCGGGCTCTACCGACACGTGATGTTGGTGGCGTTGACAGAGGCTGCTGAATCGCAGGATTGAACACAGCCTCGCTGTCAGGATCGTACTGTATAGTTGGCCTAGTGTTGGCGTCCTCGTACAAATAGAATGTGTTTACGATGTCTTAAAACTTGGACCGCTCAAAGCCCCGTACAAACTTGCTCGGGCCAGCCCTGCGAAAGCATTGACTATATGGCGCGGTCGCTTGTGCTTTGACGGATCGGCTGAATGACGTCCTGGTGCAATATCGTCAGCCTGGTGGGGGACGTGGGAAGCCTGAGGATGAACCCCTGAAATCCTTCCCTTCTCGCCAAGTCCATCTACATGCATGATGCACTACAGAACGCACTTCGTGCGGATAGTTTGTGAGTTGATGAGCTTGGAATAATGGGGGTGGTCGTACGGAGGACGGAGTAATTCTACCTAGGTGGCCAATTACCTCTCGAAACAGCATTTTCGTAGGACAAGGACGAATGGCACATGCTGTATAACCACCTTCCGTGTCTAGCCCAGACAAAACAAAGGAATCAAGTAACGAAGATCAAGTGTCAAATAGGCAGCCTCGTGGCTCGTCGAGGGAAACGGCACAATAGTCGATTGACTGAAGTGGTGACAGCTTGCGACAACCCTTCCGGAGAGCCAGATGGTTTTGCATGTGCATGATGGGAAGACGTGTCCATGCTACGGAGCCTCCAGTGGTTGGTCGACCGAACGTATCGAATCCTTTTGAAGTGTCAGGAAGTCCGATGAGTTTGTTGTTCTGACTTGCCATATTATAGCAATGATCATCGTGGTTGTCACTGTCACGGAGGTGTGATGCGTTGACTCGTACATATTCGTTGTCGGAGTTGATGAGGATGCATGAATCATCAATCCGGGTCGTTCCTTTGCATGGAAGCCCACGGACTACCGTACCTCCAGTTCAAACGTTGATGGTATTATTGGTTACTCCATCAATCAAGCCTCTGTTGTGAGCACTGAAAGCTGTCAAAAGCCCAACGCGGGAGCAATCAAAACAAATCACGTGTCACCGATGGCTAGCGTCGGAGCGTCGGCGAGTCGAAACTCCGTAGCGCGTCAACTTTAGTCAAATGGCGTTGGACTATATTCAGGTACACCAATAATAGCGCGAGGCTTTCTACAACGGTTATCCTTGCACAGTCCCAGGTACAGCAGGTCTCCTCTCTCTGTACGGCTTCCAATAGCCTCGCATCGCATCCCTTCCAGCCCTTGCACCTTGTCGGGACTGCAGAGAAGCACCAGCTTGGTGTTTTGCAAAGGAGGCGCAGGCTGAAACGCTGTTGATCCTGTGAAATTGCACTCAGCAAATCTTCAGAATTGGTGGTGCTTCGTCTCCGTACAGTACGGGTGAAGTCGTACTCGTACTGTACTCCGTACGGGGGGCCCTTCAGACCACACACACACACACACACAGAAACATTTAGGCAGCATCAGAGCAAAATCTTACCAAGAAAAGACTCCTTACAAGATGCGTGCCAGCCAAGAAGATCAGCGGCAATCGGAAGTTCATTTACTTGGCTGACTTCCTTGTGCCAGCAAGTCATACTCCGTACTCCCTATCCCAGGAAAAGTTCCAAGGAGGAGGAAGCGCCGCCCAGGCGTCGATCGGAGCCTGTTCCTTGTCAAAAAGACCAGCACCACTCATCCACAGAGAGAAATGGGACGGGCAAACAGACTGGAACCATGGACCTACTGTACCTGATGGACTCGTATCCCCCCATCCTTTCGGGTCGTTTATGCACCCCCTGCATCCAATCACCTAGCCTTGTCACACTCAGCTCTGGCTTTTTTACACTTTTGCGCTTGCAAATGCATGTTGCTATTCTTTCTCGAGCCTGACAAACAGGCAAATTCAGCAGCAGATCCATTTCCGTCCCGTCTCCACCAACCAATCTCTATCCCAAACTCAGCGTTTCAGGACTCCAGGAACAAAATCCCCCCGGCCAATGCGGCTAGTCACTTGCATCTGGGGCCCAGCGCCATTTGATGTTATTCTCCGTCGCGCACTGCTGGCGTTGTGACCATTCGACCAGGCCTGAACCTGATCAGAGCACCCCCGACTGGGAGGGTCCCCGAAAGTCAGCTACACCGCGTGTCATTTTCATGAGAGCCGCTCACTGACTCCGTACTTCTTCCACCAGTTCTTCTACACCCTCCTTCCTTGAACCTGTACTCGACAAGTGCTTACGACACTCTTTCCCATATTCTCTCCTTGTTCCTGTCCTGTCTGACCCATTGTACTTCGATTTCCTTCCCGGTACACTCTATAGTTCTTCGCCTCATCAATACTACTAGTACTCCTCCTCTCGCTCGTCATCCTCGAATATCACACCTCTACCACATTCACTTCTCTCCCAAACGATCATTCACTCGTCTCCATACCCACACTCTCTTCTCTTTCGCTGGACGAAGACACCCGTTCAACCTACATCCGTACAAAGTAACACAACAGAAGCGAAACCAAACAAGCTACCTCCCAGTCTTTAGCACGCAGCACCCCACGGTTCTCCTGTTCGCACTCGACAAAATGTCTCAACGTCAGACACCCTCAGTCTTTGTCGCACTTCTCCTCACCGCCCTCCCCTCAACGGCACTAGCAATGCCAGTATCTCATCTGTACAAGCGTAGCATGAGCACCGGGGCCAAAGCCGGTCTCGGTGTCGGCATCGCAGTTGCAGCAGTCCTCGTTGTCCTCATGATCACCTTCTTCGCCATCCACCTCCGCCGTTCTCGTCACTTGGCCAGAATCAATCAAGAGCGGGCTGTTCTCGCTGGGGAAAAGAATACGGACGGATCAGACAAACCGGACAAGTTCGCCCCCGAGCCGCCAAAGGCAGGCGGCATTCCCAAACGAAACAAGTCGGTCAAGGACCGCCTCATGGGCCCCATGTACCGAGGCAGCACGATCGATCTTATGCCTGTCCCTAGAGCGCACATGAACGGTGAGAACCGACAGAGCACCTTGACCTTGGGGGATTCAGACTCATTCATCAACAAGCCTTGGGCCAAGGGTGACAGCTCGCCCAGACCGAGTTTCAGCAGCAAGCGGGCGACAAGAATGATGATGATGATGTGAGCAGACTGAGTTTCTGTGTCCACGTCGTTGGCAAATCATTGTGTGTTTTAGTCGAGTATATTCTTGCAAAATTATACTATACCCTATGTGAATCCCTCGGGTGTTACTCTTCTCATTCTAGCTCGTTGCAAGGATTGAGAGGACACAGTTGAGGAGGAAGCTTTACTTTGATTGTGTTAGGCGCAGGCAGGTGCTTGGGCGTTTTTTTTTAATTTGTGTGTTGGAAAAGAAAAATAGGGGGAAGCCTGGACAGCAATGGTTCACGCCGTCCCCCGACAGATATTCATCAGGTTGGTAGGACATGCTACTTGGTCGTTCGCCCGTTGTGAAGGGCAAAAGAACCACTGGAACTGGCCATGGCTGCAACAATGGTTCATTCCTGGGATCCAAATATGTTGGAACATTGTATTCGGTATGGACATGGGAAGGTCTCGCGGCAAAGGCGCGTGTGTTGCAAAGATGCGATCTATCTAGAGAGGTATGGGAGGTGACTATATCTGGTACCCCAAGGTAACGATCAACAAGCAATTGGAACTTGACGGCTGAAAGGGATTTTGTTTTGTTATGTTATCATTACACCTCACTGGGGAAGGTCAACAGGTCATTGTACTATGCGTCTTGTGTTTTCACAATCTACCAAAATGAAACAACATTGAACTCTTGATGGTTACTGGATAACATTTTTTGTCCTCTTTTTCCTTCGACAATACAGTGCCCAGAATATGCTCCGGATCAAGGTATGTACATCTTTGCAAGGCCAAGTGGAAAGATGAGAGCTGCAGTACCTCGGGACCGAGTATGTTACACCACCTCGCCTTTCACCAGGGCTCCCCGTACGTAAAGTATTCAGGCCGTATCATGTGAAATCTGGGGTATCGTTCGGTGGAAGAACTCTGTACGGATCTACCTGGTTTGTGTTGTTCGTCTGTATGCATGTTTAATGTTGCACGAAAGGGGGAGGAAGAAGCATTGAAGGATTTTTAGTCTGCAGTGTCACCTTCTACAGTAAGAGGTTGATAATGTACTCCGTACTACCATACCCATTTAGTAGCATTCAAGACATACACATATAGAGTGTTTATCAACATTCGTCTTTTTCAACTACTACTCAGTATATCCTGTAGGTACGGAATACTACCCGAGAGGAGCCCTTTTTCCGTACTTTTATCTTCCTACTCCATTTTCGTACTCCATACTCTGAATTATGGCGGTGTAGAATCCACAATCATTTTTACGGAGTACTCCATGTTGATAAATCGTTAATATTCCAATTCTCGTTCATATTATTTCTCGAGTCTGTACAATAGAAAAAAAAGGCCTTTGAAGAGACTTTACCTAGAATTGTACGGTGCGACTCTAGAATATTTCGGAGGATCTTTCACGACATCCAATGCCACAATCGACTGTGGTTTCCTAGACTTTTTGATTTTGTTTGGGTGGTTGAGTTTATTCTTGCTACCACGACGACATCTTCTTCTTTTTGTCTTTGTCTCTTCTCTCTTTTTCAAACAAATCAAAAGACATTCGTATCAATAAAGAAATCAAACGACCACAAACAGAAAAAATGTCAGGTCAACAACAAAAGCTCAAAATCGCCATCGCTGGCTTGGGTCGCATGGGAGCCCGTCATGCACAACACTTTTACGCCCTGACTCCTCGAGCAGACCTCGTGGCCGTCTCTTCACCCGAAGCACACGAACTCTCGGCCGCGGAGAAAAACTTGCCAGGAGTCCGGACGTACCTCGACTACGATGACATGTTGGAAGCAGAATGTGCCCGGGGTCTACAGGCCGTGGTCATCGCCAGCGCCACTGCCGTACATTCTGAACAGGCCATCAAAGCCATCCAAAGAGGGTTACACGTGTTGTGTGAGAAACCTTTGAGTACTGGTGTCGAGAAGGTATGTACCATAACCACCACAGCCACCACTACCGCCACCGAGCTCACCTTCCCCTCTCCCTCAATCTCATTGTCTGGGACGGGAAATCGATGGCTGGTGTTGTTCAACCCCAGCCCCGTGGCAATGATCGTAACTCCGTAACTGACCATCATCGTCACGATGTCTAGTCCCAAGCCGTGGTCGATGCGTACACTTCATCCCTCCGACGATACCCATCCCAAAAGGTCGTTTGTGGCTTCTCTCGCCGATTCGACGCCTCTTACCGAGACGCCCACGACAAGATGAGTTCGGGACTGATCGGCGTCCCTTCTGTGTTTCGAAGCCAGACGTGCGACAAGCTCGACCCCACGGGGTTCTTTGTCGAATACGCCCAGTTTTCGGGGGGCATCTTTGTCGACTGTTCCATCCACGACATCGACCTGGCCCTGTGGTTCTTCGGTGAAGACAGCCGAGTCAAGAGCGTCACCGCCGTGGGTATCACGGCCGTGGAACCCGGGTTGAGAAAGTACGACGACCGAGACAACGCTTTGGGTCTGGTCGAGTTCTACGGAGGCAAGATTGCCCAGTTGTTTTGTTCTAGAATGATGGCAGCTGGACAAGAGGATTGTGAGTGACTTTTCTTTCTGTCTTTTGCCAACCCTTCCAAATCTCTCCCTCCCCCCCCTCACCCTACCTTTTCGGGGTCCATGACTTTGATCCAACGGCGAGACGAGCGCAATATTCTCTGGCTTTGGTCTGGCTGTCTTACGCACATTGACTGACTTTCTTCGTGTCTGCTTGATCCATAGCGACCGAAATCACGGGAACAAAAGGAAAATTGGCGATCAACACGCAACCCCAGACCAACTTGGTCAACATTTACGAAGCCACCGGTATCCGGAGAGAAATCCCACCCCACTACTACGGTCGGTTCAGGGACGCCTTCATCACCGAGGCCAACGAGTTCACGGCCTGTTGTCTCGACGACACACCTCCGCCGATGAAACTCCAGGGGGCCGTGAACGCCGTGAGGATCGGTTGCGCCTTGCAAGAGGCCTTGATCAGTGGGAAAAAGATCGAGTTCGATGAAGATGGGTCGAGGGTGGACTCTAGCGGTGGTGGTGAGCTCAGAGCTAGATTGTAGGAATTTCCTTTTCCCCCAGAGAGAATCATGAAGGTGGTGGTACGGGTGGTTTCTACACAGCTGTCGTCGGGTTCAGTCACGATACGTTTGTTTGATGGGCGTTGATAGATTGTTGATTGGTCTGCGTCGGTTTTACACGCAGAAAATGGGCTTTCTTCAAAAAAAAATGCAAATACATATATTAGATAGTAATCAAGACATGGATTAAAAATGGAACGATTCCGTACGTAAGTACATAGTATACAGGTACCTAGAGGTGAGGCGGCTTCCCAAGTGATCACAACGTACTCTGTACATCTTCTTTCAGGTGGGTTGGGCTTTCGAGAGAAGATGATTTAAGCCAAGTCCAGTGTCAACGTACTCTACTAAAGAACAATCGTCTGGAAATGTTTGCAGTTCATTAAATTCAGATCAGTTTCGCAAGCTGTACTCTGAAGGCGATAGCGACATCGGGTCAGTTTGATTTTCTTGCATCGCTTCATTTCCTGCAGCCTTCGTGTTCTGGCAGACACAAACACACACACTTTGAAAGTAGGTAGGTAATGGTCAAAATTATCCGGGTTAACTCATCTCTCATGCGTCTACGGCCTCACCAGGTTCACCTTCCTCTGCTGCCTTTCTCCGTCTTTCTTCTTCTTCTATCTCCTTCAATCTCTTTTGACCCTCTTCGTTGGTCGCGTCAATGACACCTTCTTGCAGACTCAACATGCCTCCTTGTCCCAAGAGCTCCACGATCTCTTCGGCCTCGTCCACACTCATTTTGCCCAGCACGACATTCACCTCGTCAAGGCTACCACTTTCCAGAGCACGCTGGAGGCCAGGTGGGAACCTCTCAAAAATCTCCCGGGATTGCTGCTCGACGGGATCCTCCGATCCAGCTTGTGGCACGTTGATGTGGATCTCGGTGCCAGGCTCGACCGCATGCAACTGGATCTGTTCCACACCCGCCGGGTCTGTGCCTTCCTCCTTGCTGAGCTCTGCTGCTCGGGTCTTGATCCGCTCGTACGTCTCCGCCAGGTCCTTGGTAAAGACTTGTTGAGCTTGGTGGCCTTTCGTGGTGATGCGCTTGAAGAATACGCCGACGCCATCACGACCCAGTTGACGACAATATTGGATCAACAAGCTCTGATGTACGCAGCCTTTTGCGTAGTCGTCTTGGCCTTTCATTTGTGCATTGAAGGCTTCGATCATCAATCCATCTTGTGTTCGCTCATTGACAATTTCTGGATGTTCCGAGATGTAGTGCAGGCATGCTCTGTAGTCGCCCAGCTTGATCTTCGCGAACTTCTTTCCCTCGGGGGAAAGCTTGATACTGGTCTCATCTTCCGCATCTTCATGTTGTTGGAGGAGTGCGTCATCTTCGATGTCCGCCTCGGCACCAGACGAAATGCCCTCATCTGGTGACTTGAGAGCATCCCTGGTCTTAGAGCTCAGGCCTGTGGGTGCGTTCAGCAGCTCCACAGACTCAGTCTTGTTGCTTTGCTTCGGCTTCTCTGTTGAGGTGGTCTTGGCTTTAGACTTGTTGACGGAAGAATAACTAAATCCCTCGTGAATATCTTCACTCGTGATCTTTGCGGTCGCCTCCTTCTCGAGTTCTGCCAATCTCTTCAGTAGTTCTTGCTGCAATTGTTGGACCTTGGTTAGGTGGCCGTTGACTCCTACGACAAAGTCATTGTATCTGTCGGAGGAGTTTTTCTCGTCTACCTCCTTCTTGACTTGATCCACAAGGGCACCCATCATCTTGGAGTACCTTGGCTGCGGCTCTTTCTGGTGTGTATACACACCTTCCGGTGGCCTGGGCGGCTCATCTTTGGCAGGATCGCCGGCGCTTTCAATCAAAGACTGGAAGACAAGCTCCTCAGGATTCTTCGTTGCAGCTTCGTCCTGATGCTTTTTGAGCGCATCCAGCAGAGCATTGATTCGTTCTAATAATCCATCATTGACAATTCGTTCGTACTTGAGGGTTTCAATTTCATGCTTCCGTTGGGCGCGTTGTTCGTGGATCTGTCGTTGCTTCGCTCGAATGAAACTCTTGGTATCGACATTTGGGTGTACCTCAACGTCGGAATCGTCTGAGACTTCGAGCTTGTCCCATTTGTCGTAGGATATAGGCATGGTGGGGGTTGATGTATGTCCGGCGTCAGGCGTGCAGGAATCGTAGACGTAGCCAGAGAAGGGCCTGACTTATCAGTCAGTCGTGGGAAGAATCGAAATGAAAGAGTCTGAACTGTTGCAGTTGTGTTTCCAGAAGATGTTTCTAGAAGTAGCTGCGATTGCTAGAGTGGTTTGACACAGATACCTAAATTGTGGGCGGAATGAGGCTGATTACAGAGTCCAGCGGGCACGAGTGTGCGATGAGCAGCACCAAATGCATTACCTCATGGCTCGAGCCCTGTCTTAATCGGCCCTAACTGCCTCTGGCTGGGTAGACTCGAAGGCTTTGGTGGCTCCTGTTATAGGCTCTCAAGGCCCAGGCGGGGTTAGAAACAAGCTACAGTACAGCTTTTCTCTCCGGTTATAAGCAGAAGCGTCCACAGGCTCATGGCTCCGAGTCGACAAATTGCTCGGGGCTCCATCTCGGCCGCAATCGGTATCCAAGTCGTCACTAACAGTTAAACCCGTGTCTACGACAGGCACCTTTTTCTCCCCTTCTTCCAGTTCTTCTGCTACACTGACCTTTGCAGTTGCGGTTCATGCGCTTCTTCTGCATACTACAAGTCTGCTGCCGAATATGAAGAGGACAATGGAGGCAGTTATATGTCGTTGAATCAATCCCACCCACCAGCTCGAATTTTGGTCATGCACCTAATGCGCAGCTCGCTGCTGCAACCGTTCAGTCCATTTCAACACCATGGTCCAAAATTGTGTCAACTAGACCAGAAACTCCTATTCTCTCTCTATAATTCAGCCCCTAGACACTCGCGGATAACATGGCGCGGCTCTCATATATCTGCGAAACCAGGTCGGCCCGACAACATCCACCATATTCAGCCGATCTCAATCCTGTTCAAATACGCCCCGGCACCGAATCCGGTCACTTCATCCTCCTCCCTGGGAATCGCGGCGCGGGTCAGGTATTTTTCAAAGTCTACTGTGGTTCGGGAAAGCCCAACTCCTGTGATTCGAGAACAATCTAGGTCCAAGATCAACGATGACGCCGATGAAGAGGAGGCTTTCGAGAAATCGGAAAAGGCTGCCCAAGCCTCTCAGGTCAACTTGAGCGCGAGATTATCAAAAGAGGGAAGCACCGTCAAGAACGCAGGCTTTGGTGAAGTTTGGCGGCTGATCAAGATTGCTCGGCCGGAGGCCAGGGTGCTGGTCTGGGCATTCGTTCTCTTGTTGATCTCATCAGGCATTACCATGTCTATACCATTTTCGATCGGTAAGATCATGGATATTGCTACAAAAGGAGGAGCGAAAACCGAGGGCCCTGAAGCTGAAGAGAAGTCGGACATGCTATTTGGGTTGAGCCTGACCACCTTCTACACCGGCCTGGTCTGTATCCTTGCGACTGGCGCAGCAGCCAATTACGGTCGTATCATCATTCTTCGAATCGTGGGGGAGCGGATTGTCGCTCGCCTCCGCTCGAAACTCTTTCGCCAAACATATGTGCAGAATGCAGAGTTCTTCGATGCGAACCGCGTGGGAGATCTGATCTCGAGGCTCAGTTCCGACACCATTATTGTGGGCAAGTCTATCACTCAGAACTTGTCTGATGGCCTTCGCGCCTTCGTCAGCGGGGCAGCTGGTTTCGGCCTCATGGCTTGGGTGTCTCTCAAGTTGACAGGTATATTGGCCTTGCTCTTCCCCCCCGTGGCAATGGCCGCTTTTTTCTACGGTAGAGCGATTCGAAACCTCAGTCGCAAGATCCAGAAGAATCTAGGGACATTGACAAAAATCGCCGAAGAGAGGTTGGGCAACGTGCGTACGTCACAAGCATTCGCCGGCGAAATCCTGGAAGTCCATCGCTACAATACACAAGTTCGCAAGATATTCGACTTGGGAAAGAGAGAATCATTAATCAGCGCTACCTTCTTTTCCACCACCGGTTTCATGGGCAACATGACCATTCTGAGTCTCCTCTACGTGGGCGGCGGGATGGTTTCAAATGGCACCATCAGCATTGGTGAGCTCACCTCTTTTCTCATGTACACGGCCTATGCGGGGTCATCTATGTTTGGACTTTCTTCGTTCTATTCAGAATTGATGAAGGGAGTCGGGGCTGCGTCCCGACTGTTTGAGCTGCAAGACAGGGAACCAACCATATCCCCCACCAAGGGTACGAAAGTCGTCTCTGCACGAGGTCCCATCAGATTTGAAAATCTCACCTTCAGTTATCCCACACGACCTGCCGTCAAGATCTTCCAGAATCTTGACTTTGAGATCCCTCAAGGCTCCAACGTGGCCATCGTCGGCCCTTCAGGCGGTGGGAAGAGTACGATCGCGTCTCTCATCCTGCGATTTTATACCCCGTCGGAAGGACGAATTTTGATCGATGGCAAGGACATTTCGACGTTGAATGTCAAGTCACTCAGGAGAAAGATTGGTATCGTTTCGCAGGAACCAGTCTTATTCTCCGGGACAATAGCAGAAAACATCGCATATGGTCGGCCACATGCTACCAGAGCTGAAATTATGAGAGCCGCAAGAAGAGCGAATTGCCAGTTCATCAGCGACTTTCCTGATGGCTTGGATACCTTTGTTGGCGCCCGTGGAACTCAACTTTCAGGAGGACAGAAGCAACGGATTGCTATTGCCCGAGCCCTGGTAAAGCAACCTGATATACTAATCCTCGATGAAGCTACCTCTGCCCTTGACGCCGAGTCCGAGACTCTAGTCAACGAAGCATTGGCTTCGCTACTTAAAGGCAGTAACACGACCATCTCCATTGCTCATCGTCTCTCCACCATCAAACGTTCCGACACCATCATTTGTTTGGGCAGTGACGGCCGCGTGGCCGAAATGGGCTCTTACAAAGATCTAAGCAGTCGCCCTGATGGCGCATTCACCAAGCTCATGGAGTGGCAGATGAGCGGCGGAGAAGCACCACGCAGCGATATTGAGAATTTGGCAATTGGTGCAGAGCACACAGGGCCGCCCAACGAGCGCGACGAAATTGAAGTCGAATTGGAAGAAGCTGACGAAGTCGAAGCCGATGAGGAGATTGAGGGCAGCAAAGCCCAAGAAACTGTGAAGAAGGCTCTGGAGAAGAACCCGAAGCAATAAACGTGGCTCTAGGAATGCGAGGAGCACTGGGATGGGCGGACTGTCGAGACTCGAGAGCGAAAGAGCTCGCGTATATTGTGGTAACGGCACACTTTGGGAGATGTGTTACTGAGGTCGTATGAATGAAAGAATTCCCAGCTCAAGCAATATCATTACTCTGGAATATTAGTCGATACCAGGGAGTGTATTCATATAAATATCCAAGGTATCTGAAGATATGAAGTACCATATCCCAGATATCCACTCGTACTCGTTCTCACACTCGTTCTCTTAAAAGGACGTGACTTTCACGTGCGAGTTGATTGTATGGCCCCAACAGCTTCTACCCCCCCACCAAAATAAAAAACCGGTCCCTCTTGGTTCCGCTGCTCCCTCGCATTATGATGACAACAACCACAAGGGTCTTTTCTTGTCTCGATCTGTTGCAATGCCATGTGCATTTTTGCCATCCGTTCAGAAAAGGACACGAGCCTCGTGGATTCCTACATTTCCCGTCATGTCACTCTCAATTCTCCTTTCATACATCCTTCCCCTTCACACGTCCATTGGCTGAGCCCTGACCACCACCTCCGTGCTTGATGTCTGTACACAAGCAAAGCAGGTAATAAGAGCTCGTTGCATGATAACACGGCTCTTCCTATCACAACACTCAGAACACATCCACCATGGCTACTAACGTGCAAACACTTCTCCAGCAGACTCAAGACATCACCGTCAATGATCTAGCCGGTCCTCGAGCACCTGTGCAAGTCCCCGGTGCCATCTCGGACAAGCTTCCCAAGGTCCGCAGCAAGTATCGGCATGTTGCTGCCTTGCACTCCAAAGTTCAGCCCTCATGCCTCAGCCACGAGACAAGCGGAACTCCCAGCTTCATCGGCTTTCGCAACCTGATGGTTCTGGTCATCATTGTCATGAACCTTCGCCTCGTGGTCGAGAATGCCAAAAAGTATGGCTTACTGATCACGGTCAAGATGAACTTGCGGGATACGGATATCAAGACTGCCCTGCTCCTCTATGCGCTGACTCCTTGTCACCTCTTTGTGGCCTACATCATCGAACGAGTGGCTATGGAAAATGCGAAAGGTCTGGTGGGCCGCAGGAAAAAGGATGACCCCGACCAGAGCAAACCTGAAACCGAGAAAGAGAAGAAGGAGTTCTACTCTACATGGTGGTGGATAGCCGTGGCCCACACTTTCAATGCTTCACTGGCCCTGTTGATCACGAGCTGTGTGGTGTACTACCGGATCCATAATCCTGGCCTCGGCATGATCAGCGAGTTGCATGCCATCGTGCTTTGGTTGAAAACATGCTCTTACGCATTCACCAACCGAGATTTGCGACATGCCATGCTACATCCTGGGGGACCGGAGTCGGCCTTGCCAGAGCTGTACTCTAGATGTCCATACCCAAAGAACATCACATTGGCCAACTTGTGCTATTTCTGGTGGGCGCCGACACTGGTCTACCAGCCTTACTACCCTCGGACAGAGAGCATCCGATGGACCTTTCTCGCCAAGCGAGTTGGTGAGGTTATCGCCTTGTGCGTCTTCATCTGGCTTGTCTGCGCTCAATATGCGGTACCTGTGCTGCGGAATTCCCTAGGTGGGATGGTCTCGCTCGACCTGCCATCCATCGCCGAACGACTGATGAAGTTGTCCACGATTTCCATCATTGTCTGGCTTGCAGGGTTCTTCGCTCTTTTCCAGTCGTTTTTGAACGCGTTGGCTGAAATCATGAGATTTGGTGACCGTGTATTCTACGAGGACTGGTGGAACAGCACAAGCCTGAAGATGTATTGGTCGACATGGAATAAGCCCGTGTATCACTTCATGCGACGGCACATCTATTCGCCCCTGGTTGGCCGTGGTTGGTCACCCCGAGCTGCAAGTGCTTGGGTCTTTGTATTCTCTGGCTTTTTACATGAATTGGCTGTTGGTGTCCCGGCTCACAGTATCCTGGGAGTGGCATTTCTCGGGATGGTTCTTCAGCTGCCATTAATCATGTGTACCGAGCCATTAGCCAAAAAGGATGGCACCGGGAAAGTCATTGGGAATTGCATCTTCTGGATTAATTTCGTCTTCGTTGGACAACCTCTGGCTGCAATGATTTATTTCTTCTCGTGGCAGGCCAAGTATGGAGACCTGAGCGAAATGCCAAAGAAGTGATTGAGAGTTCAACTATGGAATGTTATATACATATAGCAGGTACGAAATATATGGCAAAGCAGTTGGAACAATCAATTTTGTACCTTTCGACTCAGCCTTGATCAAGCGAGAATCAGGGCTAATTCTGGCATTGGCGGGTGGGTCCGTTCCGCGACACTCTCCCTCATGCTTGACCATACTTCACCTGTTGATCCACGACCTCTATGGATGTTTCCAGAGGTTACTTTCTCTACTTGTCGGGCATCGCAAAAGTCACATCACTACACAATGACAATGAATTCTCGACTCGACTGCTGGCAGTAGTGGCAATGTTCATCAGGCTACACATGTGTCAGGCGCAACACGATCCCCAGCTAAGCGATAGCAATAACCCAGTCTAGTCAACAGTTCCGTTTGGGTAAGTTCTCACCAGCGCCATCAGCCACCGAGATGTGCAAAAGTGCAAGTCATTTCCGCATAAGACCTACTGCATCCAGCACGGTGTAACATCAGACCCATGTAAAAAGTATGCGCTACGGAGTATGCTGCATTGACGATGAGGCTGAAAAATGATGTGCTTTCTTCTTCCACCTCGTCTGTTGCCTCTCCTCCTCCTGACCTCACACGGACTGGGCGATGGTAATCCACCACATGCGTTTGCCGACTTCAGCCATCTGTCTTTAGGCAGGTCGACACCAGTATAGCCGGCGAACTACAATACCTGAACAGCGATGCACTGGATTGACAGTTTTGACAGTCTGCAGCTCGACATCGTTGGTATCATCGCTGTCCTGGGCGAAGCATCGGTTACGAGAAATGCTCAGGTAACTAGTCTATCGTGGTGGTCAGCCATTCCTCGTCTCTTGCCAGCTCCTCAGGCACTGTTGGAGCATGAGCGCAAGTATCGACTTCCGACGGCGCCAGGTGTGGTTGCAGGTGCTTACTCGGGAAATATAAAGAAGGAGATCAACTTCTTTACTCAGCTTCTCCACCAACGACCCCTGGAAGACTATGAAGTCGAGTTGGTCGAAGTCACCCGCAGAAAGGAAGCGAAGGGCGCCAGTTTCGGAGCGCGAACATTCGGACCGCTCCTCTGGGTTTCGCTGCTTTCGTTCGGTATGAGCATTGCTCTTGTTGTGCTGTCAGTGGTATACCACGATGGGTTTGCTTTGCTCGCAACAATCATGCTATCGATGGTGAGCTGTGCGGTAGGATTTGGTACACGTTGGGAATTGGTTTTCGCAGAACCAAAGATCAAGGAAGAGCGAGAGAACAAGATGCCTCGTTCGGATGTCATAATATATTACCCAAACGTAAGTCTTTCTGGGAAGAGAGCGATGTTTTGTGCTCACTATAGGGGGCTCGAGGCCTACTCCTTCCAGCGTATGACTGACTTCAAGTGAAGGGTGCCATTCGAGTAATTCGGCCTGCCTACGAGGAGATTGCTCGTCTGTACTTCCAAACCGAACATGCAAGGTACAAGATAGATGGTGGGTAAATGCCATGAAACATCCATGACCGAGCTAATACGAACTGACAGATATTCCTTATAGGACACTTGCACTGTTTTCAACCATCATGCTCATAGCAGGGGTTGTATCTCTTGCCAATGCGTCAAACAAGCTGCAAGTAGCGTATACGGCATCTTACGTACTGCTCAATGTGCTCTACTGGGGCGTCTCAGCTTTGAACCCCTGCAGTTACCATTGGAAGCATACTTATCAGACTCGAGTGCTCGACATTGCGCCGCTCCCTGGTCCTCATGACAGTGCACTGGACCACAAAGGTGTGGTCAAAATGTCGATCCGACAACTTCGGCATGAATGGCACCGATTCCAAAGGTCATGGGGCCTGGTCGAGCCCGCCAGAATTTCCCGCACCTTTGCGGACCCAGAGATTGGGGCGAGGACATTCACGGCAGCACTGTGGACAGCGATAGTTTTGACCGGTACCTCGCAATGGCTCAACGAGGCGACGGCCATCGCTCCGGTGAACGGGGCATGGAAGGCGTGGATCAGCGAGGCTGACTCGAAGGTCGAGTCGATCGATCTGTACGAGGGCAGGCATCAACCCCATCGTACGTCGGCTCTACCTCGACGACCGACGGGCACAAACTGGAGATTCAGTCGTGCTCAAAACGGTCTGGATGCCAGGGACAGGCGGCGCATCATCATTCGAGACCGAATTCGGGGGTGGAAGTACGATCAACGACTCACGAGTATTCTCGCGGAGCACGCCGACAGGACGAGAAAGCCATACCCCGATGAGACGGACGAGACGGTCGAGGCACCACCACCGGAAGAAGAGAAACACGTCGCGGCGATATCCATCGATGATTCTTCCTCGGCTGCCATCATCGGTGAACGTCCGGCGACTGCCCGTCTATCACGTCGAATCGAGAACGGCGCTGGAGTATCCGGGACGACAATCACAGCTGGAGTGGAGGCGGAAGACATGTTGACTGAATCGGTTGCAGTTGAAAAGGGTAAACATTGAGTATATCACTCCGTACTTTGGAAGGCAATGAGGTATCTTGGCTTGTCGACGTATTCCATCGGCCAATAGTGCTGGACTTTCGGGAACAAAATATGGTGTATGAGATTTGTTGGTTTCATCGTCAATTCAAGACACTTTGAAAGAAGACGTGACACGATCCGCCATGGCGAGGTCTCTAAAGTGCTTTTGGATACATAATGAGTAGCGGACCATATCGTCTCGAATATTCATACGAGACTCGTAAACGTAGGAGGTTGAAACATACGCACATACCCATGGATACCTGTTTGCCTTCGATGTACTTGCAGCCTCGTGGACCCGATTTGGTATAGCTCAGCCTTGCAACTTGGCGCGTCTTCCCGTGTTTTATATGTTTGCACCTTTTTCGGCTTTTTGAATGAACAGGTGGTGTAGAGAGACTGCGCATACCCACGCCTTATTGATGAGTCCCGTTTTTTCGTCCACCCAATTCCCATATTGAACCAGGTACCTCCACGAGTCAAGTTCACCATGGACCAAGATCGATATCCTCCGACGAAACGACGTCGTACCTCGAGTGCGGATTCCTCCTCGTCTCGCCGGTCGGGTCCTCACACTTCGCACCCCCCAGCTTTACTCCATACAGACTCGACGACTCATCCACGAGACGACGCCAGAATGAGGAGAGGAAGACGGTACTCTAGCTCGCCACCACGAAGCCGGGACGTGAGCCGTGACCTGTCGCCTCGCAACAATCGACGTCCTTCGAGAAGCCGATCCCCTGCGAGACGCCGCCGAGCCAGTCGCAGCCCGACGTCGGGCAGTTCCGCATACGATTCCGCACCAGAACACCAAGAGGGAGGACGCAGACGCTCGTCGCCGTCCAGATCCCGTTCGCGTCGTCGCCGGTCGTCGCGATACTCCTCGTCGTCTCGCGAACGCTCGTACTCTCCACGCTCCGCCGCGTCCCCTCCGCCCGGGAAAGACGAGAGGCCAAGGTCCACCCAGTCTGTGGATTTCTCACCCCTTCTGACCATTGAACGGGCACACGCCCGAGGGATAACCTCCGTCAAGTTCTCGCCCGACATGACGCTCTTGGCCACCGCCTCCGCCGACAACGCGATCAACATCTACTCGGTCCCTGCGGACCCCACCCCCGACACCCCGTTCCGACACCTGCGGACGCTGCGTGCCCACCTCGCCGGGGTGAACGCGATCGCCTGGTCGCCCGTCGGCCCGCACTACACCCTCGCCTCGGCGAGCGACGACAAGAGCATCCTCCTGTGGTCGCCGCTGAGCTCGGATTCCCCCATCTCGCCCTCGCCCTTGCTCGGGCACAGCAACTACGTGTACAGCCTGGCCTTCAGCCCCAAGGGGAACATGCTGGTGAGCGGGAGCTACGACGAGGCCGTGTTCCTGTGGGACGTGCGCGCCGGGCGGGTCATGAGGAGGTTGCCGGCCCATTCGGACCCGGTGCGGGGGGTCGACTTTCTCCGGGACGGGACCATGGTGTGCAGTTGCAGCTCCGACGGGCTGATCCGGATCTGGGACGCGAGCACGGGACAGTGCCTCAAGACGCTCGTCGACGAGGACCGGAAGAGCGTGTCGAGCGTGCGGTTCACCCCCAACGGTCGGTTCCTGTTGGCCTGGACGCTCGACAATTGCGTGAGGCTGTGGAGGTACAGCGAAGGGACGTGCGTCAAGACCTACCAGGGCCACGTCAACGCCGGGTACAGTCTGGGCGGGGTGGTGGGCGCTTACAGGAACAGCGCGGCGGCGACGAGTCACGGGTGGGGCGCAGAGGAAGAAGCGTTCGTGGGCAGCGGCAGTGAGGACGGGGAGATCGTCGTCTGGGCCGTGAGCAGTAAAGAGGTGCTGTGGAGGGGCAAGGGCCACCGGGATGTCGTGTTGTGCATGGACTGGGGCAGAACGAAGGCCGGGAAAGGGTTGTTGGTCAGTGGCGGGAAGGATAGGGACGTGAGGGTTTGGACTCTCGAGGAAGACGAATCGAGGGAACAACGAGACCACGAGTCCAGAGGGGATGATGAAATGGATCCGAACATGGGAATGGAGATGGATGTTGATGTTGATGAGAGAAATGGTGGCGGGGTGGGTCATGATGATGATACTGGAATGGTGGATTAGAACACGACCAGAAACTGTCCTTTGAAGGCATTTTACAATCTACAGTGTAACAAGAGACGATGATGGCATTGTCGTTGACTCGTTGACCGAGAGAGAAAGTCACCTGTTTTTACATTTGTAGTGTAACAAAACATTTCATCGATTGCACACACATACACACGCACGTACATTGATGGGATGAACCTGTGGGTTTTAGGTACGTAGCTAGGTATCTTGCCAAGTAACTACCTAGCCACGCGATAATTCCCTCTGGCCTGTTCGGCCTTGAACCCATCACGTTGGCTCGGTAAAGGTGCTCTCCTTCTCGACCCACCGGTGTCCGCCGCATGATTGTTGTTACTCGGCGTGCTTGAATTTGAATTGTTTCCACCGGCACCACCCAAACCAGGAATTGCCCCGGGCATCGATAATCCTCCAAGGCCAGGGAGACCAGGAGGTAATTGTCCTTGTAATTGTCCAGGAGGAGGTGGAGGTGGCGGGAATCCAGGTGGGAGGTTCAATTTTGAAAAGTCAATCGGCGGTACTGCCGTCGGTGGTTGTTGTTGTTGTTGTTGTTGCTGCTGTTGTGGCCAAAACGAAGTAGAAGTAGAGTTACCACCACCGGCAGAACCAGAAGAGTGATTCTGTTGAGACATTGCCAGTAATCTTTGAAGTGAATTTGCATCTACACCTGGAATCTGAGGAATGGGAGGACCGTTGCTGTTGGGATGTTGTTGTTGACCAGGTAAATTCGGTAGACCTGGTAGGAGGTTCATGGGTGGAGGAGGAAGAGGAGGAGGGTGAATGTTGTTGTTGTTGAAGCCACCACCACCACCACCGATACCTGGTAAAGATGGTGTTGACCCACTGCCACCACCACCAAGCGCTCCCAAACCAGGTAGGCCGGGGATGGAAAACCCTGCGGCGGCGGATTGAAGACCGGACAGGGCTTGATCTTCGAGACCTTCCGCTTCGTCTTCGGCCTCTTGCTCTTCTTGCTCCTTTGCTTGACGCTGGCCGAACTTGCGGTCCCACGTGCCCTGGGCCTCGGCTCCTTCTTCGCCCAGGTGGAACTTGTCCTTGAAACAGGTGGTTTCGCCCGGTTGAGAGCGGGACCAGAACCGGGTAAAGTGGTCGTTGGAGCCCGTCGCGAGGATGTGTCCCAACGGGTGCCAGTCGAGGGACCAGATGGAGGATTCGTGAGCGTGTGGGATGCGGTGGGCAGGGTAGATCGATTGGGCGGGGACGGAGCGCGGGTCGGACGAAGTGTACGGAGAGATCGTGGTCGAGGATATTCCTGCGGGTGTGTTGGGTTCGGTCAGGAGGTACGAGTGGAGAGAACCCTCGTCGCCGCCCGTGCTGATGAGGCAGGGGTGGATGGGGTGCCACGCGACGCTGGTCACGCCCTTTTCGTGGCCCCGGAGGATGGCGACGTCGCGCATCATGCGAAGGTCAAAAATGCGCGTCTGTCCGTCTCTACTGGACGTGGCGAGGAGTTGGTCGCGGACACGGCTGAAGACCGTCGCGGTGAGGGCGTTCTTGTGGCCGTGGAGGGTGGTCAGGCTGCGCGACGTGCGAGGGTCCCACAACCTCACGCTGTGGTCCTTGCTCCCGGACACGATGAGGGCCTTGGTCGGGTGCCAGTCGCACGCTTTCACGTCCCAGCCGTGGTCCTTGAAGACGGATTCGACGGCGGAAGAGGTGAAGTCCCAGATCTTGCAGGTGTTGTCGTCGGATGCGGTCACGAACTTGGTGTCGCCGGGGGCGAACGCGATGTCGCGGATGGGAGCGTCGTGGCCCTTGAATTGATGCGGGTTGTTGAGCGTGGCTTGGAGGTAGTAGACGGTCCCTTCGTCGTTGGCGGCGACCAGCCAGTCTTTGCGGTTGGACCATTCCGCCGCGCGGAGTGAACTCGATCCCATCGCGGTGACGGTCTCGAAGTTGAAGGACATGCCGTTCCAGAGCATGAATTCGCCGTTGTGGACACCGGCCAGGAGTCGACGACCTTCGGGCATCCATCTGACCACGGTGACGGGTTTCTTGGATTTCCCCAACGAGGTGTGCAGGTGACGCACGGGTATCGATTCGGCCGGGGAATCTCGTTTCGCCGGAGGTGGTAATATGTCGACAAGATAGCTGAGGCTGGGTCGTTCTTGTTCGTAGTGATAGCTTCCTCGGTATGCCGGTTTCCGATCGTTCATCCACTGAACCATCGATGTACCGTAGTCGGTGATGGGTCTCGGTCTCCTTCGACGGAAACCCGCATCTCCCTGGTCATCGAAGACATTTGCCATGATGGGCTCTGATCGAGCTCATCGAAGGGAGGGAGGTTTTGAGAGATGCCAGAAACAAAAGGATCTAGGGTCGCCGGTATTTGGAATGGAAATCGGATACCCGTAATTTGGTATACAGTTTCGACCGTGATCGAAGTGTTGGAGATATCAATCAAGGGTTGTGTCTACGTTCAAAGATGTAATGAATGGAAGGTTTGTTGCCATTCAAAGTGTTGGTCGCGAAGTCTCAATTAACGTGTAGACCACGTGACCGCTCCGGGAATTTCGACCATTTTGGCCTTGAAATGCGGCAACTATCAACGACTTGGTTGTGATTTGCTTTGACGACATTTGTTTTGATGATCACCATGATTGTTAGATCTTCTTTTCAATATCCAAAAAGCCTGTGAGCCAGTACATGTCTACTTTGTCAAATTTAACGAGTCCGATCGGATTGCCATTACAGTCAAAGCTATCTCAAAACACATTAACTGCCATGTGAAAAGGAAAAAGGCTCTCTGCTTCAACAGATAAATCTGCTCAAAAAAAAGGCACAGGGGGTATCTTGAACGCATGCAAATGTCCAGCAAAGTTTTGTCGTACGCAACAGCGCCACATCATATCATCCCAGGCCCTGAATGACCAATTGTGTCATCACTGTATCCTCTGGCTCTCTCTCGTTATTTTCCCTCTCAATCTCTCTGGCCCATCAAGATCCAGAACAAGACGGTACAAACCATCATACCCACCCAGACCACAAAGCTGATCCAACCCACGGCGAGGCAATAAGCCGCCACACTCAGACTCAAGAGTACAAAGGCCAGGCAGACCAAAAGCATCAACCACATTCCCGAACCAAGTACGACAATGCCAAAAACGACACTCCTCTCTCCGGCGGTCCGACCACCGGCACCTCCACGCCAACCTTTATAGCCGCGGGTGAAAGCGTCACGGACGTGATCTCGTTGAAACGTCAGGGCCATCGAGGTCAAGGTGGCTAGGGCCAACGAGAGTGTGAAGAACAACCATGACAATGCGATAAAGACTTGAATCTCGGAAAAGTAATGATGAGGTGAACCGAACTATACGAAATAGATTGTGTGAGTCAGGTACCGTAGTTTGATGAATACCCAACATAACAGATAGGTAAGTGGACGGAGGGAGAGAGGAGTAAACAGAGGGAACTCACAATTCCAACAGTCGATGTGAATGTGATCAAACTTCCAAAGCCTGATATAAAATATACACCTGGGATGATTGTTTCTAGCCATCTCAGGCCAGGAGGATCACGAGGGTTTGCTGGTGTTGCCATTTCAAGAGGTTGCATCTAGCTGAATTTTGATTCTGATCTTGGTTGGTGGTGGTGGTGATGATGATGATGCTGATGTTTCGACTGATATGCGGTGAGTGAGTCTTTGACCCTTTTTCTTTTGTTTGTGATCACACACTTTCCAAGGTATTGCTTTTGATATCAAACAAGGTGAGGGATCCAGCAAAGGTGTGAAGTGGCCGCCGGTCGGTAGTAACAGATTACTCCCGCAGTTGCGTGAATGGTACAGTCCCCTTGCCGTTCACAAAGAGTATATACTCGGTAGGCAGGTAGCTGTGGTGTACAAAATACCTCTTCCCCCGTTACTTGATTACCCTACCTTGGGTACCTAGTAACTTGTAATTCAGCCCTCCTATCGATAGGGTTACTTGTACGAATACTTCTGTACTTTCTGTCATCAATGCCCTGTCGGTTTTTACCTTTGGTAGTTACCCTCGAAGTTGAGGGTGAGTATTGCCGGTATTCGTTTCTCCGTACTCTCCGTAAGATTTGATACATCTCAAATCTTATTGACGACGAACGAGACCATGTTTCAGGCTTTTGATTTGATCTCGAGTCGGAAACCCCCGCCGTCAGGCAAGCAGCCCCTTGACAATTAACTTGATCCTCGCTCGTTTTCATGTTCAAAATCCTGTTTTTTTTTTTCTTGGTCACGCATGAAACCTGGAGTCCAGCTGGGGGTGGTCCATCCACATGATGGGTTTGATGTATCACATGGACCACATGGGTCGGGAGGGGAGGTTGCCTGCTTTGGCCTTTTCTGTGTGGCAGGGGGTTATTTGATCATGGGATCAGATATTATGAGATAGGATAGGAGATGATCCCTGTTCAATTACTTTACCTGACAAAAGGGGGAGAAGAGTAAACCAAGGGACCAACATTCACATCTTGGATCGATTGCCATCTGTATCTTTTATTATACATAAATCTACACAACCACAAGTATTGATACATGTTAATATTTCAATTTATTGAACTACTGAATTGATGAATTGACAAGTCAGTCAATCTCGAGTCTCCGTCTACATTCTGGTAAAATCACGGAGGACCTGGGTATCTTTCCCCCATGTTTATTCCGCAGTGTTTATTGTTCCACCGTCAATATAAATGAGTATTCATTTTTTTTGAGTCTATATAAATAAACACCAAAAAAAGAGAAGAAAAGAAACACAAAAACTTATCCCATCCATAGTCGCAAATATGATTGATTTGCCATGTCCCGTGTCCTGTCGTAGTCGTAGTCCGTAGTTATCCTCGTACTCATATATCCAATGGACATTCATGATCGAGATGAGGCCTGTCGAAGGAAGAAAAAAGGACTACCACTCTGGAATACTCGTAAATGGTTCAAGTCCATATAGAATTAAAGGTGAAAACGTTGAGGTTGACACAAGAAAGGGCACACCTAAACGCAATCAAAGTGTCGTCGTGGGTTTCCATCACGTCTGAGAGACTCGAATAGACAGAATCAAGAGAAACGAATATCATGACAAGACACCCTCATTATCATCATCATCATCCCCAACACTCACAACACACCAAAATGAACCAAAAAAAAATGAAACATGACAAAAATCTCTTCTGTTGTCTCTCTCTCCCTCTCTCAACAATAAAACTTCAAAAAACATTCAATAAATCGGACGTCCTTCGTCCCAACGTCTCACTTCAACAGTAGCTCGATCTGGCGTCTGGATTCGCGATCGCTGTTCAACACCATCACTACCGTTCTCGCCTCTTCTGGCCGTCGTCGTCGACGACGACGACGCTTCAAGCAACCCTCCCCCACCACTCCTTCTCCCTTCCAAACCCGGCGCCAGGTCCACGGGTCCAATCCATTCCCAGACACGCGACCACTCGCCCGTCTTTCCACCTTCCCTCGTCGCAGCACGTACGTTGGAATTACTCTCGACAATCTTCCGTACATTCTGCCACACCCTCTCCCTCTCACTCGCACTGAACACGTGCCTCAACACATCATCCCGGAGCTGTCCAACACTAATGAACGCCTCCGAGGTACGTTGGTCGTGGTACAGTGCCGCCTGCGTTGCAAGTCTATCGAGAGTCGTCGCGACCAGACCGGGAATCTGTGCCGTGGCGCGCTGGTAGGCCATGATCTTGTTCCGTCCGTAGAACAAGGCCGAGATGATTGCGATCAGAACTCCAATAGGGATTCGATTTTGCGAAACCGTCCGGACCATAGATCGTCGGACGGCGCATCCGAAGGGGAGTCGGGCGAGGGAGGTGCTTGAGAGGACAAGTCGTCCGGATCTGTAATTTCAGAAGTAGCGACACTTGGTCAGTCAGCGATTCGCATGAGATGAGAGAAAAAGGAGACATGCCGAGACCGGGTGCTTGTTTGCTGGAAAAAAAGGGCAAAAGGAGACTTACGTATCGTGCGTGACCTCAACTTCATCGCGGCCCATGATATCTCCTAGGGCTCCACGCCAGAGATCTTCAAATTCTTGTTCCGTCATGCCTTTTCTTCTGAGCTTCGACACCGACTTTTTGAGATCTTCTTCCGTGACTTCGAGCTTAGAAGCCGTGGACTTGGCGACTGCCTGAACGTTGGCCGTGGCACTGGAAACCGCTTCTTCCGCCTTGCTGACCGTGTCTCCACATTCATATGCTGCCCGTCTCTCTCGGAGATCTTCGACCGCCCTGTCAGCTACAGCCTTGATACGTCTTTGTTTCTCGCTGTCCGGTTCGCACGTCGGAGGAAGTGGCACAAGTCCATTGACACTCAACGGGTGAGGCTGGAGAACAAAATCCGTCTCACACTGCACCTCCATGTCTGGATAACAAATGGCATGCTGTGGACACGGCTCACATGTCGGCTCGAAATTCTGGTGCACCCAAGCAGGGATGTGTGGGTTCTGCGCCAACGACCAGTGAGGCTCTCCGACTCCACAATAGCCAACGTTGATCTTTTCCTGTCTGTACCAGCCTGCAAGTGCCGCAAGGACAGTGGTCATGACAGCCCATGGCGCAGTTTTGGCGACTGTACTCGTCGGTTTCTGTTTCTTCCGCCGCACGAGCGCCGACGGTCTGGCCGGTACAACTTGTCCGTTCCTCTCATCTTCGGCCAGCTCACGAGCGGCATCGGCTGTGAACTCCTCAGTAACCTGTACTCCATCTTCTGGTTCGTCTGACGTGATTCTTGATACTGGAAAGGAATATGATGCTCGCAACGGTTCGTCCTCTTCGGATTTGATGGGCGGCGAACGTGTTTCTCTACGCTTGGTGGGACTCTTCCTTGTACTCGTTGCTGTCAAGGACTTGCGTGATCGAGAAGCAGATTTACGTCGGTCTGCGCCGGACGGAGGACTCGAGCCAGACTGAAAGGGATTATCATCTGAAAATGGGCTGGTTCCTGCTTCTAATGATTCTCGTTTCATCCGGGCATCTGGCTCATCGATCTTCACGGCCGGTGGAAGGATCGGCTGCGGTATGCTTTTGCGTGATTTGCGTCCTGTCCGTTCGACTTCTGGTTCCGTGTCTGATGCCCTTGGCGTTCTGGTCGTGCTCCGTCGGCTGGGGGTCTTGGTGCGGCGCCTGGAAGTCGACGGCGCGGCGTCGGTAGTTTCAGTGGCCAGTTCTGATCTGCTCTTTCTGCTTCGCGGCGTCTTGGGAGGTGGCATCAACTGTTTGTCGCCTCCATCCTCGCCATCCACGGTGCTTTCCTGGCTACTGGGGACATCCGTGATGCCTTTGCTCGTGCGACGGACTCTCGCCTGCGCCTTGAGCAATTTGGAGGCTTTCGGCAAAAGTTCTTGTTCGACTGTTTCCAGCAGCTGACCCTTTTTCGCCCCGGACGAGTAAGGAATGTCGTGCGTGACGAGGATAGACCGCAGCTTCGGAACGGTGAGGCTGCTGAGGTCAAATCCCGGCTGGAGATAATAGAGTTCGTTGTCTTCGGCCATGACAGTGGTGGCCTGCGGTCTGCACGCTGCGGCCGCAATCACTCAAAAACTTTGGAAACGGACTTTGCGCAACCGCACTCGACCAGGATAGAAGAGGAAAAAGAACAACAGCAGTGGAGGATGATGGATTACTTCTTCACATCGGGCTAAAGTGCAAAAGTAAACAAAGGCAAACTTAGAGCCGAAGACGGACCCCACCACTATATGGCCAATCACGACGTGGGACAAGGATCATGTGACCAATATTTTCTTCTACGTCATTGATTGGGAAAGGTGGCAATCCCAGTTTGATGGTTGAATCGAGGGGGAGAGGATTTGAAAATTCCCAAGGCAGACGAGGAGCTTCGGAGGAAACAGAAGAAACCATATATGGGTGCCTAGTAATTGTTCGTCATGCAGAGCACATCGTTCATATATTCTTATACCGAGCCCCGAATCCCGATGCAAGTCCCTCAGGCGTCATCTCTAACGTCCCTGAGTAGCCCATTAAACACCCACAGTGTAAGTCGTCAATATATATTCGTACAAGTCATTCCCTTTCTAGGGACATGAGAAACCACAGAAAGCCCCCTTGTGTATCGTAATCCTTCTGTATCATAGTCATTGCCGTTCGCACACAAGGTCATTACACCTCTCCCCAGCCGCCGCCACTAGCCAAGATACTCCCACTGCCGACACTTCCACCAATATCCCAATAATTGCGGCTGGAACCACTTCTGACCATCGAAGCTCTTCGACTACTTCGGACACTTTCGCTCGCACAGCTGCTGGTAGGCCGTCTCACACTTGTTCGTGACTCTCGTCGTAAGCGTACTGGAGATCGATGTGCCCTAGCAACAAGGGGGTGATGTTGACGAATGATGGCGGCCCTGGTAGCTGCATCTTCCACCCTTTGTTGAGATGCTGGTGGTGGCTGAGTAGTTGGTCGCGTGACAAACTTGTCTCGCAGATACCTGAACACCATCTTCAAATCAAGTTCTCGTTCCCAATACTCTCGTTCTCGTTGTAAATTGGTGGTTGAGTCAAGTGGAGACGAAGTCGACGCGGGTTCTTCTTCGAAACCCCAGATCTCAGCATGCGCAGGGTCCTGAACGGTCGGCGGGAAGTTGGGGGTCAAGACCGATGTCATTGTGTCCTTGATCTGAGACTCTGGACGAGTACTTGGGGCCAATCGAGGTTTGGGTTGAGGCACGGACACGGGCATGCCGGCATAGTCAGGACTGCGAGAATAAGTGGTGAAGGGTCCTGAATGAGGCGAGATTTGGTGGACGAAGACACCCAGTTCTCGTGCAATTCGTTGCAGGAGTTTGTCTCTCCACGTATAATCTTCGGTGCTGGTGACATCTGGCATTTGTTCGGGAATGGTAGGCAAAGTCCTGCTCGATGATGGCAGATTCTCAACCTCTTCCGGGAGAGACTCTCCAAAGATGACAGATAGCAATGGCTCATCGATACCGATAACGTCACGGATAAACTTTCTCGTGATCCTTCTCCAGAAGGGTTCGGATTCTTCACTGTCTTCCTCAGGCTTCGATAGATAATCACTTTGTCTAGGTGTTGACCCAAGGATATCATCGTTGATCGAGGCGTGACTGTCCTGATAGGTGGATTGCTGGGAACCCCGTCGTAATCGTCGTCGGGTTTCTCGCTCTACCTCATCCATCAGAGCCTGGCTTTGCTCCATGCGCCATCTCTCGATCCGCATCCGTTTCTCTTCACTCGCCTGTTGCTCGATCTCGTCGATGGTATCAAGTCTTCTTTGTACACTTGAAGGCCGGCGGTGATGGCCATCATGCTTCCTCTTGGAGTTGAAAGCCTCATGTTGCCATAACTGTTCAAGGACAGGAGGGCTGGAAGCAGGAAAGGTTCCCAGTCCATCATGAGTTGGTAGGACTGCGCCGTGGGTCTGTTGGGATATGGTGGGGTAGAGCGGTGGTTCTCGGAAGGCATGTAATCCGTCGTCCAAACTATCGAGCTCACCATCTTCTGTGACATCCTCTTCAAACACAGATGACTCCAGCCTGCCTGACCTCCCTGCCGTATTCAATGATACATCGCTCGCCCTGGACAGGCCAGCTGTCTGGGTGGTATGGGTTCGGGTAATGGTGGAGTCGGCAGTGGACGGAGTGAAGAGGATCCATTCTTGCGAGTCCTCTACCGTGGCCCGCTGCTGTGAATGATATGATGATGATGATTCTTGTGATTGAGCATGATTGATGACGATGGGACGAGGTGCGGCGGATTGCTGGAAGGCCATGATCTCCAACCCGCTGATGTACGGGTTGGTCGTGCTACCAACGCACGAGGATTAGGGGAGTCTTTGTAGGCGCAGAGACGGGTGAGGCAAGACGGAGGAGGTTCTTTGTTGCCCGGTCTTTGTGTATTCTATCGACAATACCAAAGTTCGTGAAGGCGTCCAAGCGTGGAGTGCCTGCTCCGATATAGGCGACGCGAGGCAGTCAGAGGTCGTACCGTAGGAGACTCGGGGGGAGATAGTCACAAGATGCGGTGGGGATGATAGAGTCGAAGTCTAAGTTGGGTTGGAGTAATTGCAGATAAATAGGGACATCCGAAGACGCGGATGACACGGTGATGCGGTGATTGAAATAGGATGAATGAAAGGGAGAGAATATTAATCAGTGTTGGGCGAAAGAGGTTGAGTGACAGCAGTCTACTATCCGTAGGTGTCTATGCGTTGGATGGATGGGTGTTGGTTGGGATGAGATGGTGACCGAGTCATCGCTCGTATGTAATGCAATAATCGGCGCGATAAAGCACGGTCCGGCTGAATCTGGGAACCTGGAATAGTGCTGAAGAAAGGACGGATGGGGTCGTACGGAGGATCTATCGCACTCCGTCCTGTATCTCTCACTGGCCTCGCTGCCATCCTTGCTTCCGGGAGACGAAGCCGCAAGTGATGCAGCGTGACCAACGAGTGTTGCAATTCGTAGGCGAAGATGGTGTTGCATGACGCTGCTCTGGCAAATCTCCCCTGTTACGCCTATCTCTCCTGTCTCTCCTCCCGTCATCCTTCCGCCCTTCTCTGCATCCCTCTGCCTCGTGTGCCCTGGCCGTATTACAATATTACTCACAAGGCCTCGACAGATTATCTGCTCATCCTTGCTAGCACCAGGGCTAGAAAACCTGCCCTTTCGCTGCCTCTTCATCAGCTACGGGGCCAAGCGCCATTTCCCGTCCAAATGGCCTCATCTTCATCCACCCCCTGTCGCGCCTTTCGCTTGAATATTTCTGTTTCTGGACGCCGTATTATTCAGAACCATTTGCCTCACGCTAACACGTATCCTCTTACATGATCACAAGTGAACATTCACGGGTTTCAAGGTCGTAAATTCCGAGTAAGAAGCACCTTTATCAGATAAGAAACCCGAGACGAGTCCACTGAACACCGAATCTACCACCATCTATTATGGAGTACGAGATGGTGCGCCACTTCGTCCTCGACTCGATACTGGCATAACATTATCTAGCCCGGCACACATTACCAGGGCCGATGTATGTTCGTTTTCGTCACTTTTCAATGTACCTGTGGGGACCTGGACTTTGGCTCCAACATGACCCAATACGAATATTCTGCAGCGAGGAAACCGTGCACTTAGGAACGAATCATGCTCAATGGATGCGAGTCAAACTTGCAATTCTCATTTTGGACGAACCCATGTAGAACACCTGAACTGGTATCAATCATTGATTCATTTCTCGCGATGCTAGCTGGATTCAGTTATTCCACCTAGAAATACATCATGCTTCATCCCAATTCGCACACCGAATCACCACCCATCTATGCCTCGCTAGCAACCTCGTAAGCACCGGGGAATCGCTTCATGTTCTGCTCGATGTTGCCACGGCTGCGGTGGAACTGAACGTAGGCTCCGTCCTGGAGAAGGCGACCTTCCTGCTTCAACTTGATGTACTCCTCGCGGCGGATGGGCGTGAAACCCCAGTTCTTGCTGACAATGATCTTTTGGCGACCAGGGAACTTGTACATGGATCGTCGAAGAGCCTCGACGGCGGTGGCACGGTGGGAGTCTCGGGTTCGGACGGACAGAAGGATCTGACCAATGTTGACACGGGCGACGGTACCCTGAGGCTTGCCCCAAGCACCTCTCATTCCGGTTTGCAGTCTATCGGCACCAGCGCAAGACAACATCTTGTTGATACGGACGACGTGGAATGGGTGTGCTCGAACGCGCATGTGGAAACCTTCCTTGCCGGCGATCTTGACGAGATACCTGGAGTTTTGTGTGTTAGAACCGCAATTCCTTCTCCTCGTTGATTTATAATACATACTTGTTGGCGCAGATACGGGCGGCTTCGAGAGCTTCAGAGCTCAATTGTTCGTACTCGTTGGAGACCATGTGCACGCAGAGAGGGAACTCGTCGACATTGGCACGCTTTCGTCCAAGATCGAAGATTCGGATCTTGGGGTCGGGCACACCACGGTTGAATCGAGATTTCGGGTATGGCTGCACTCAGTCAATATTTCAAAATCATCACCATAATCCGGGCATGTCATCTACTGACCTTGTTCTTGCAGTATCTGTAGCAACGAGCAGGTCTTCTGGCCATTTTGACGGTTGTTCGGAATAACTGCACTTCTTGCGAACGATGTGGTTGAGGGGAGGAAGTGATAAAAGAGGCCGTGATGTTTAAAGAGTCTGCGCCGTCGCAGGATGATTGGAAATCAACTTCGCCGCTCTGCCAAGAGATTGTGTGCGTCACGTGCAACTCCGGTCGATTCTGCTTCCGGCTACCGACTCTCTTCGAATAGTCTCGAGTAGTCGCCTATTGCCATACAACAATAGCATGTCCAAAAGTAGTCAATGTGCCTGGAATAGACGGGATTATTTCATGCCGCAGTTCCTTTCAGATGAGGATGATTATGTGAATTTTGCCTTGGGTTGGGTTTTTGGGCAACGTAGGGGCTGGCGGTACCACTGACTGCAGTGCCTCCAACGGGTATTTACTGGCGTTGACCCATTCGTAACACTCTACATGCAATACTTCGCCATTTGGACAACATACATGTCCGATAGATGCATACAATGGGGCAGTGCACCAGGCAAAGGTGCTGTACAGTGGCTAATTCGCATGGCTTGAATACATCCTCCGTCCGCAGGGAGGCAATCAGAAGGCAACAGAAAGACAAGACTGCAGCAGGAAAACTGAAAAAGACTTCATGTCACCCAAAGGAAGCTCAATCATTGACTAGATACTTCTATGCTTCCTCTATCTGGCACCACTCGCACCGCTGGCACACTTTTTCTCCTTGTGGGGACGTTTTGGTACATGCTCTTCATGCCACACGGCCACCCATCCTCGGAACATGCTGATGAGGGTATCATTGGAAGGTTTCATTGATTGGCAGTCATCATGAGTGATGGCCTAATGGTCGTCTATGCCGCGGCGCCGAGAATGTCGGAGTCACCAGCGTCGAGGACAGCCATGGTCGAGCATCGGTAGAGCTTACCGCAAGCAGTGCCCAGTTCGATCTGGATGATATCACGTATTAGCCATAATCCCTCCAAAGCCCAGAAGAGCTTCTTCTCAGGGTCTTTTATTTTGGACTCACATTGTTGCCAGCGAAGTGGTGGACATTGGTCTTGGAAAGCATAGAGTAGTACTCGAGCTCACTCTTGCGAAGAGGAGGAGTGTTGCCGGCGATGATGACCAGCTTGGCCTTGCCAGATCGAAGGCATTTCAGGGTAGACTTGTAGCCGAGGGTGACTGCAAGATTGTTAGATTTCTGTTCGCATTCACATCGAGCGCAGATGAGAAAGAACCAACCTTTGCCGGACTTCATCACAAGCGCCAGGCGCGAGTTGATGGAGTCGGATGTCTTCTTCGCTTTCTTTGGTGCCATCGTTGCGCTCTACTGTTGATCTAGTAGGTATGAGATGGTGAGTGCGCTCCGGCGAGTTGTTGCTGGTAGAACAAAATCAAATGAACCCTCGAGTGTAAATTTCTCTGGCTTGCCCACAAATGTCTGGCCGAAATCTTGGCGTTGGACCACGTGACTTGGGCCGAAGATGTTTGCCCTGTTTGTCAGCTCGGCCAAAGAAGCCTCCAATGTTTGCAATGGGGCCCATGTTCGAGATTCGAAACTCGAGCCAGGAGTCGGGTCCGCCAATATTGTCCTACCGGAAATTTACTGACTGGCATGTGCGGTCGCTGCGATGCAACCCATTAATTAATGTTTTGTTCTGAATTTGTTGACCGACTGCCTGCGCCGCCTGAAGATTGACCTGCATTGCCAGCCGCATGATCTCCAACTTCCGTAGCTGATCATCCCCATTACAATACATCTCATCGAGGCGCAGGCGCGCTTTGCCAGTCTGACCAATACCACCATTACCAGTATCTCTTCCGCCCATGACTTGATCGTGCTTGGGATACTATTTTTGTTTTTACCAGTCACTCTCCTTCAACTGTATTGACATCGAAGGTCGGCCCATCTACATCATCGATATCAAGTCAAAGCGCCTTATTGACTTTGGGAAATAACACCATTTACAAGCATCAACATGTCGACCCCATCAAGGACACCCCTATCCAATTCAACAAATTCCCCTTCGTCCCGTCGTCCTTTGAACGAGAACAGCCCGAGTAGACCCGGCCATCCGACCTCAGTGCCCGCGACCACCGGTCAAGGTCTTGCACGCACTCCTTCTCTCCGCCAGCAACGACCTCTGCGCAAAGCACCAACGCGGACAAGTACGTCCTTTGCATCTGCCGACGACGGAAGCGAGAACGACGAAGCCAAGTCTGCAAACGCACAGTTGATATCAGACCTCAGAGAACAAGTACAGCGTGCCGAGCAGGCCTCTGAATCCTACAGAAGGCAGTTAGAAGGCATGCAGCAACGGCTGGACGAAGCCACAGCGGAGCAGACTACGGCCGAAGAGCGAGATTATCAGAGGCAGACCGAATTGGATCGATTAAAGGCGGCACTCAAAGAGTGCGAGAGGCAATATAGAGAGCTCAAAATAACGTACGATGAAGACAAGGAGACATTCCTGCAAGAGCGCGAGAGGCAAGCTGGCAAAGAGGCGGAACTGCAAGGAGTCATTGGCAGATTGAACGAGACATTGCGCACTCGAGGCACTGAGAAGATCAACAACAGCCGCTTCAGTGCGAGTTTCTCAAAGGCCGATAATTCTGCCGACCATGTGGAAGGGACTCGGGTACGTGACAGCGCAGCTCCGGATTTACTCCAGTCGCTCCAGCACAAAGATTCGACCATCGAGGCCCTCAAGTTTGATTTGGCGGAAGCCCAACTGAGGTTGGCCGAACAAGAACACATGGGAGATGGCCGGCTTCAATCGCTGGAAAAGGCGGTCATGGAGATGAAGATGCAAAATGCACGATTGGTCGAAGAGAATGAGAGTTTCCAGATGCTACTTAGCGAGAAAACATTGAAGGGAGATTTCATCCATGGCCAACATCACTCCGAGGAGGTCGGTGGCATGAGTTCTTTGGCTGAAGAACTTGAATCCACCGAGGAAGCGGAGAAAACAGACGCCTTTCGAAAGCTCGAGACCGAGTATAGGGTGCTCGAAGAGCAAAACAAGGCCCTCGGATTATACATTGACAAAATCATTGGTCGTATGCTCAAGAAACCTGGCTTTGAACATATCTTCCAAGACACCGAGGAAATACCACCAACTCCCCCCAAACGTGCAACCACGGACAAGGCACTTCCTGCGGTGCCCGATGCGCAAAATGCGGCGGCAACACCTGCATCGGCCGCTATGAGCGGGTTCTTGCAGCGAGCACGATCTGTTGTGTCACGACCTGGAGGGGCTCGACCGCGGCCAATGTCCTACGCGCAGCCGCCTTCAGCACCGACAGCAAATGAGAATCCCGATACGGCTCCCAGTATTCCACTCCATCGAGGCCAGCATCGCCGAGCAAGGTCTGACCAGGCCGAGACCGACATGGCTGCGGCTGCATTGGTTCAGCAGATGAACCGTGGATCTCCCATGCGTACGGCCTCGGGCAGTCCTTTGAGCCCTGGAATTCGTCCGCTGAGTCCGCCAATGTCCCAAGGGCGCGGTTCGTACTTCCCTCGTGTGCCCTCGGGTCCACGTGGTGATAGTTCTGCCAACAGCGTGACCAGTGATCACAGCGAGGAACAGCGGTCAACGACCGACGGGAGCTCTACTGCGGCGGTGTCAGGAGGAGCCCACAGTCACCAACAGCAGGCCAATATCCCTGGGGCAGTGATGAAGCAGAACCAACTCCGACCGTTGCGTCTGGTACAAACCCAGAATGCAGAAGAAGAGGCTCAGAAGCGAGCAAACCGAAGTAGTTGGATGGGATGGCTACGAGGGAGCACAATCGAAGCACAACAACAGAATGAGTGATTCATGATCATTCATGTTGGATGTACGGAGTATGTATGTATGTGCCTCTGGTAAAGAAACTTTAATGCGGCCAGGGCGGAATGATCGGGATGCTATACGAGAATGTAGACGGGACTTAATATATACCACTCTTTGGAATGCGATGGAGATTTTTCTTTTTCTTTTTCCTTGAAGTAAGTGCTTTTTACACGAGAAAACACCTACAGTATTCCTACTGTACGGAGCACACGAGTCGTATATACTCGTACACTCGTATACTCGTATACCTTGTGTCAGCATGCACACTGTGTTTCCGTGCTTTTGCTTGTTACCTCGTCTCGTATTCTCAACGAATCCCGCGGGCACCTCTATTGTAAGTACCTTGACTAGGTAATTGTTGGGATGCCGTTTGCCGACGTCCTCAGAACATCGAACATCGAAACGGCGGACCGCCATACCGTCCCTCATCGTATCGCCGCCGTCTAGCCTCATGCGTCAACCGCGTCACCTCATTTGTTGACCATTCAAAACGTCAACACTCACTCCAGTCTACGGGAACAGATGGATACTGTCTTCGTGTACGGGCCATTTGACACCGAAGATTGCGGGTTTTTTTTTTCGAGTTGCCCGTACCCAATGTTTATTGATGAATAATGACGATTGACTCATGCTACAGTTAACGCATGAAATCTTCACTTCGTCTCCCATTCGACCAGATCTTCTTTCCTGTCTTCATATAAACACATTCGTTCCGTTTGCCACGTACCCTGTTTCTGTCGGCGCTTGTATTCCCCTACGTTACACAAGTCACCATCATTGAGCTCGTGCCCCTCCCAAACCCAACGCACTCTCGACTTTACCCCTCCGCCTCTCATTTTTTTTTGGAACGAACATCATCGTACGCATATTAACAACACCACCTCACTTGCTACTCACACCAACATGCCATCCCAACCGAGAGTCCACCTCGTCCGCCACGCCCAGGGATATCACAACCTCGGCAGCGAATTCCATTCTCTCCCGGACCCCAAACTCACGCCCCTGGGTGAATCCCAATGCGCCGACCTCCAACGAACCCACTTCCCGCCGTCCTCGCAGTCCAACATCTCCCTGGTCGCGGCCTCACCCCTCTCTCGCACCCTGCACACGGCGTACCTCACCTTCTCACCGGCCTTGGACAACGGCAAGTGCCCCCCTCTGATCCTCGCCGTCCCCGACGCGCAAGAGACGTCCGACTTCCCGTGCGACACGGGCTCCGACCCGGACGTCCTCCGGGCCCGGTGCGCCGGGCACTCCTGGCCGGTCGACCTCTCCCTCGTCGGGGAGGGTTGGAACGTCAAGACCCTCGACAACCGTTACTCACCCGCCAGCGGCGCCATCGCCCTCCGCGCCCGCGACACCCGGCGTCTCCTGCGGCAAAAGGCGCGGGAGTTGTCGGCCGGCGGCGACCAGGACGTCGAGATCGTGCTCGTCGCCCACGGCGGTTACCTCCACTACATCACCGACGACTGGGAGGAGGCCGACAAGCTGTCCGGCACGGGGTGGGAGAATTGCGAGTTCCGGACCTACACCTTCGAGTCCGATTTCGCCTCGGACGGTGACGAGGACGCCTTTTTCACGGAGACGGTGGACTCGCGGCGCCGCCGGGGCAAGACGGAACCCCAGTTCGACCACCACACCCAAAAACGACTGTTTGAGCGGATGATGCAGGGCTGGGAGGACCAAGGTCTCCAACGGCCCGACAAGTTGGGCCCCGAGGACGAAGCCAGTCAACCCCTGGACGGCGGCGACGACGGCGACGGGCGGTCGACCGGCCAGGAGCCCGCCGCGAAGAACATGACTGTGAACAAAGCCACGGGTGAGGTCGAGGTCGTTGCGTAGACGACACGACCCGCTACTGTTGTCAAGAAGGATAACAGGGGAAAGAATTTAAGAAAACCCAGTAGAGAAAAAAAAACACCCCCCAGACGACACAGACACACATACAGACATGCAACGTCGGAGCACCACAAAGCCGAATGACGAAAACGACAAGGGCGTTGAAAGGAACAAACAGGAGAGCATTGGAATTTGGGTTTGGACATTGGGATGTTGAAACGGTTGGAAAACAGGCATACAAGGTTGACCACCCAGGTAGGTTACCTACACCTCAGGTAGATCAAAGGGGGCGGGCCGTTCTTTCCATTCGCACAAAACGAGACCTTTTGGAAAGGGGAAGAAACGACCAGATATATAATTTATAGATAGAAATCTAGAAGATTGTTTCAGCCAAACAAAAATCCATGTTACAAGAATACAATGGGAATGACGAAAGTGGCATGGCGAGAGACACCATCTACCACCTTCTACGACGCGAGTAAATTCACCCATGAAAACTATTCGTACAGAGATCATCGTTGTCACGAATCTCATCTTCACATCCTAGCCAAAGGAAGAAAAAACCATGATTCGTCGATCTAAACTACCTCATGCTTGTATTATACCCTCGCCTCCAGGCGGGTACCCGGAACAGAAAAGAGATAGACATTCAAGCCCGAAGCCAGCACTCTTTTACAGCGTACCAAACCCCACACTGTTCTCTATCGCTTTGCTCAACTTGTCTCTCAAAATCTCTTTGGAGCTGTACATAGGCAACAAGAGCCGTCCATAACAGGTGCTGCTACTGGGTAGTCGACTGTCCTCGTCGTCTCCGTTGCGCTGAATAACAAATTGTACGCTGCGTAGACCGTTGACAGGCACGCGGTCACTGGCGGTGACGAACTCGAGGAGTTGTTTGTGTTGCTCGGGGCTGAAGTCTCGCACCACGTGCCAAAAGCCTCGGATGTATTCGGATTCCCGCTCATATCCTTCGTACGTGACCGTGTCTTCGAGCTCGTTGATGTCAATCTGGGGGTGTCCCTCCACCACAGTCTTGAGAGCTTCGGCCGTGAATATCGAGAGTGCCGTGCGATCAAGGCAGGTGAAGAACCCCCTGGCAAAGGCCTCGTATTGGGGTTGCACGGATTTATGGGTGAGCCACAAAATGTAGTCCTTGACGTATTGCTCCCGATTGGCGTTGGTGACCAGGGCAGCTTCTTCTAATAGATCGCTGTTGATGCTCTGAGGCGTCGAAATGCCTTTGATATCAATCGACGACTTCCTGCGCACCGGTGTAATCGTTGGTTGCAAGTCTGGAGATGGCTGGCTCGGTGGTGTTAATGACGGTTCCAGTGGTAGTTCAAAGGAAGTGGACTTTGCCTTCTCCTTGCCCTTTCTGTTGGGGCGTGACTTCAGTTGAGGCCACGGATCCTCACGGCCGATTTTGAGCATGTCAACTGTCACAGTGCTGCCACAAAGTCCGTAGCTGAACTCGTAAGTCCTGGCAATCACGTCGCCGACATCACCGTCCGACCATTCCAGTAGAGTCTTGAGCCCTCTGGTCAATTCTGGCCAACCATCAGCAATGTGATCAAGCTTTTTCACCTTCAGACCAAGAAGCTTGCGATATAGTGCCACCGGAAACGTCACTGGCAGCGTAATGCCATTGTAGATCGCTAAGGACATTAAGATTCCGAGGGCCTCAAAGCGGTAGAGAGGTTCGAACGATCCAGGCTGGAACCATGCTGTCCTTGTCGAACCATCGATAGTAAACATGCCGTAATTCGGGTCGAACGCCTCCGCAAAGACAAGGCGAAAGAATTCTTGTTGCACGCCACCGTAGTCGACGCCGTCTTCGCCCTCGTCCTTGCCCACACGGACCCGAAGGGGACGCATGATCTCCACCCGTTGCCGACGCCATATCTGATTGATTGCATCGTTCAACAGATTGTCTCTCCGGACCGTGAGTACGAAATAACGAGCCATATGTGGTCGTAGTTGAGCTAGAATCTCCTTGTGACCGTAGACAGGGATTTTTGGAGCCCACAAATACTGCCTTGCATCGCCATAGACCAGGGTAGCACTTTCGTAGGACTTTTTCATCATGTCGAGGTTGAGAGCTCTGAAGTACCTAACCAAGGTGGCGGGCTCAAAGAGGAACGAAAAGGACAGCAGATGCATTTTTCGAGTATCTGCGCGAAAGGCTAGCCATTCACGAGGCATCGCCGCTTCGTCAAACACGTCGGCGATGAATGGCATATGGAAAAGCTCCGAGTTCAAATTCAGCTGCTTTCTTTCGTGGTATAGGCCAGCCAACAATTCCAGAGTGCCACCAACTGAACCGTTTCGTTGCACGATAGGTTTCCGATCCCAAGCTTTCAGCAATACTGTCCTCAAAAGCTCGATGACGCTGGTCCCGATCCGGCTTGATCTTTGATCCGGAGACTTCCATGCTCTCAAGGTGTCTTTGTCGAAGCGCTGGACCAGTAAAGTGACCATGCTCTTCTTCTTTTTCTCCTTAAGACCAGCTCGGGCTGGGTCTTGAATAGTTGCAGACGATTTGTCTGCAAGAAGCCGATGA
The DNA here is from genome assembly GCF_000835515.1 of Exophiala oligosperma. Lineage (NCBI taxonomy): Eukaryota > Fungi > Ascomycota > Eurotiomycetes > Chaetothyriales > Herpotrichiellaceae > Exophiala > Exophiala oligosperma. The sequence continues at coordinate 823,337 of NW_015622820.1, forward strand.
CTGATGATGTCGGTGATTGCATAGAGAAGCCGAAGCACGGACCAATCGTCGAGGACATCGAGAGAGTGAATCATTAAATTCATATACTGTCGGGAGAAATGTAGGATCTTCCCATTGTGATCGCGTTCGAGGGGCTCCCATCGTGAATGGGCGCGACCACTATTACGTATGGTCGCGAGACGACCAAAAGGTGCTTGGCGGCCCCAAAAAGGCCCGTGGAATCCATAAAAGGCCAGCGAGGCAATCGACATCAGTCCTATTAGGCACAGTTCTGCCACATGATGATCGCTGAGTGGTAGGAGCGAGTTGTCTTGTTGCTGGAAGATGGCACTTATGTCCATCGCTTCATCTGACAAAACCTCAGATGGGACGAAGGAATGTCTTCTGCTGTTAGCGCACGCTCTCGTATCGCTTTCGGTGATGGACAGGCTACGCCTGCCAGCCCCCGGTGCGGTCACCCCGCGTGGTAAGCGATATGCATGCTGCAAGGCTGTCAGGATACAACCAAGAACCAAATCACGCTGTTCAAATTTTTCCAGGAGGGCGAAACTTAACAATAAGCTGTCAAGGTCTCTTTTAGACTGCGTTGCCAATTTCGGTACATCGTCAGGCGTATCGTCCGCTTGAGTATTGATAGAATTATCTGGAGCCTCATGATCTTCAAGGACAACAGGATTCGGGTGAGATTGTTGAAAGTTTTTGACTGCGCGTATCAAACGATGAGGGTGGCTGAGACAATATGAACAGCTTTGTCGAAAAAAGGGTAGCACACTTTGCTTGTAAAGGGAAGGGTTTGATATTTCCATGTCGTGGAGCCATGATAGGGTGGGCCAGTCCAGAGTTCGAAGGCTGTACGAGCTCACTCGCAGACAACCTTCGCTTTCATTGTCTGGCGATATCGTATCATGTGCTTCTTGCTCAATCGGATGACCGGGTCTCGGTAATGTAGACCGGGGATTTGAGCTTTGGAGGTTCCCAGCATCTTGCTGTGCACCGTTCGACGCTATTATCTCGCCGCACATCTGTTCATCTTCATCACCCTCGGAGAGATGCGTCTCACTGGCGACGTAGCGTAGGCTTTTTGAAGGAAACCAGTCAAGTAGTCGTAAAGGCAAAAGATCGAATAGAGTCTGTGTGAATGAAGCAATGTCCTTCGACCTTACGGGATCAGGCGAGCGATAGGCTGTCTGAGATTTGGGAATGGCATTATGGTGTGTTTGACGTTCTTGTCCTCCTTCTTCGCCACGCCGACTAGAGTTTTGTGAATTCACCGCATCGACAACATCCTGAGAAATTTCCTTTGGCTCTCTGGAGATATCGAGACCTCGCATGGCCTGGCCTGCTTGGACGACCCCGTCGTGATTGGACTTCGCTCGCTCCTGAGTCGCGCTTTGCGATCTCGGGGAGGAATGCCGTGCGCGCTGCGCTTGGAGTGGACTTTTGGGCGGTACAGAATGTCCATTTTGCACATACGGCGTCTTGTCTAAGCTGGCACGCCTCCTCTTGGCCACGGCGGGGTCCTCATACCAGGGCACGACGGGTTCATTAGGACAGAGTTCGGCGAGCGGTTCTTTGCCACCTCTCGAGAAGTCTTCGAGTAGCTGACATGCAAGCGTCCTAGCACTCAAGTCTGTATATTTTCTCAATGGCCCTGTGCTGTTTCTCTTCCTGTAACTCAAGCAGGTGGGCGTGCTGCAGTTGGTGTTCCTACAGCCATACTGGATCTGATTGGTGAAGCGTCGAAGGAGGAGACGTAATCTTCGATCTCGTTGATGATGAATGTTCAGATAGTCTGACCTCGAGTCGGAAATAGGTATGATATCGGGCAAGAGAAAGTCTGGGGCATCGAACCCAAGGTCGGCGGCCTTGACTTTGTATTGTTTGTCTGGCGCATCTGAGCCGGAATCGTCGAAGGCTGCGCTCCGAGATGCATGCTTCCCATAGTGCATGACAGCGAGAATTCAACGCTAATGTGTGACGAGATCGATACCGTAACAAGAATAGAACCTAGAAACGCAATACAGGCAAAAGATGGCAATGCGAGATCGAAGGAGGGTGCGAGTAGAGTCGATGGTCGTTTGGCGACTGCGGAGGATTATCGCATACATGGCACACAGCCTTGTGACCTCATAAGGCTGCCAGGCTGAGATCTCTCACGCTCAATACTTCACTTCTATACTTTTCTCTTCCGTGGCTTAGATTGAATTCCAACACTCGTTTGACACTTGTTGCAATCTAGGAGCCACCCGCGCTACCAATATGCACATTCTTGTTACGCAGCAAGAGGATAATATGCCTAAATTAGCAAATTTTAGACCTGTGGCATGGAGTGATTCTCCTATGGTGTAATTCAAGCTGATTAACTAAGGTAGTTCTGGTCACTCTTTTGGCATTCGTGAAAACTCAGTCTTGTTCTGGGCGCTTGAAGACGTTTACAGTATTTTGGAGTTCGATATTAGTCGGTGTAAGATTGACACTCTTCTATCATCATACATGTAATACAACCCGGATTGCAAATGAAAGTCTCATTCGCCTGGGCCTCCACCAGGATCACAATGCGACAGTATGCATTGCTCTCTGCCGTTTTGTATTCACATCGACATCACGGCACTTCGTCGGCCAGAGTCGACTCTCGCCACAGAATAAAACCTTTATGTCCATACGCCCGCTATGCACAAAGACCCCATTGACCAGAGAAAGGTGAGACTTTGGAGAGTAGAGAAACCGCTAAAGTTGGGTCGTTAGGCGCGTCGAATCCAACGACGGAGATCTTAGATAAAGTGTGGAGTGGTGACCATCTCAAGTCATGCGGCCACACGAGGAGATTCTGAAGGTGGTGTGCCAGGAGGAGGAAGCTGCATCGTGTTAGCTGTACTCATATCTCGCTCTGCACCGATGAACTTACATCGAGTCTCGTATTTTCTGCCATTAATCTCTGGATACCAATGCCCACGCCCTCAATGACCGCCAGGAAGATTGCACACATGATGGCTCCATTTCGGGCTGCTTTGTAGCCTCCTCTTATCGCAAGAGCACCACCGGTGAAGAAGCCGGCAATGATTGAATTGTAGGGATCCTCCTTCTTTCTGATGCCTTTTACTGCGCAATCGAATGTGCTGAACAAGCCACCCCATACGCCGAAGTTGCCGCCAGTGACTGGTGCTCGAGCTTTGACGGCGGTGATCATGCCTATCCGTCGTTCGCCATATGGAGAATTTCTGAAGCCTTTAATACCGTGCCACAATGTTCCTACAAGCTGGTCAGTCAATTGCCGTTGCATTCATGCGTCGGCTGGCATACCTCCCAGAGCACCCATTGAAAAGGCACCTCCAAAGTCGGACAGCGCTACCCACGGGCATGGATCTCGTGAGTGATCCATTATGATAGAATCTGATTAAGAAGAGGCCCTGATGGACTCTGGAATCGTTTGAGCAATGGTATAAGCACTGCGCACGGTATTTCTTAAGCAGCGACAGAGGTTGGAGGATCAAGGTTTTTCTTCTACTGTGACGGCAGGAGGATCGGATTGCAGGCTCAAGTCGTTCGGCGCTGCAGGAAGAAACAGCAGCGCTCACATGCAGTCGTTGCGTGGATCGAGTCTAAGTAAAATAGAATTACGACAAATCGAAGCGAGGATGAATGTTTCTCAGGTCGATCGACGACGAAATTTCGCCGCAGGTCACGTGATAAGTCGGACTCCCGGCGCGCCGTCCGCCACGGCTGATACTTGATGAGAATCAATACACGGGGAGGATGGTTTAAAGAGGCCTATGTCCGTGGACCATAGAGTTTCGTATCTCATTATATCATGCATCATATACTTGTAATTAAATATGTCCCATATGTACCGTAACGCCATGCTCCAATATGAGAAAGTGTACTCATCTAATTCGTTATGAAAGGGGTAACCATGAACTCCAAATTCCACCGTCACCTCCTCGACGAAGTGTCCGTATCTTTGCTGCTGAATATTCGACGCAATGGACTGGGCTTTTTGACTTTGACAAGACTTCTTTCTCGCCTGTCCGATTTGCTTTTCCGCGATTTGGAGCTTTCACTCCCGACCACCGTTCGATCCGGGTCATCATCAATATGTCGATGTTTCTTCTTCCGCCTTTCATCTCGAGGCTTCTCGCTCTGGCGGTCACGGCTCGGATCCCTGGGCATCGGCAGATGTCCCATTGAGCGAGCTGCCAAAGGTGTAATGAATTCGCCCTCAACACTGGTAGCAACACTGGCAGTTTCGGCATCTGCGATACCACGTCGCCAGTGCTCGATCCGATCAAGTTCATGGACATCGATCATTTCATCCGCGACCTCCTCCTTGTCACTAACCTTTGCTCGGATCTTTTTGATGATCTTGTAGCCACCGAACATCACAATGGTGATGCCCACACCTACGCCTACCGCGATGAGGAATTCGGGGGCAGCGAGCATAGCAAACACGGTTGGGGCACCGGTCTTGAAGGCTGCCAGCGCTCCTGGGGCCATCTTCGTGGCTAGATTACTGATCTCGGCCAGTGTCAATGCAACGGCTGCCATAGCATCGGGATTCTTCTGGAGATGAGTCACAATTGCTCTGACACTGTGTTGGGCGCAATTGGCTTCGTCGAGCAAAATCTTGCATTTTGTGACCAGACTGGACATTTCTTGTTTTTGTAGCGTCTGTTCGACCTTGGGGTCTAACATGAGTGACTCTGGATGAAACTCGCCATACGCCAGGTCCATGTCAATGTGATCATCAACTTCGGAAGTGGAATGTGACCTCACGGGGGGAGGACGATGGGAACGAGGATGCTCGAGTGGAAGATCGGTTGTCCGACGTAGAAGCCCATGTCCTTCGGGAGGGTATACAGGAGAAATAGGAGCGGAACGATGTTGACCATAGAGCTCCTCGTTGAACTGAGCGAGACCAACCGGGGCGGGATAGGTCTCGACCGGGGCCGCATGCTCAATGGGCGGAAGACCGTTCTCTGCATGGCCCTTCCGTCTTGTCGATCCCGAGGAGTGATGGTGTTCTCGTACTGATGGCCGACGTCGCTCTGCATCGTGCTCTTTCTTGTGACTATGCTTTCTCCTGGACCTGTGGGATGTTTCTGATCTCTCCTCCTCCTCAGCCAAAGTCACCGCCTTTAGAGCCTTTCTCAATTCTCTGTCTTCCCTGGCTCTACGGTCTGCCACAATTTCGGCTTTTCGTTCAAGATAGGCTAGTTTCGCCTCTTTGAACACGTTCTTCAATTGTTTTGTCGTACTGACAACTTTGTTCGACTTGTCCACGATCGCTATGGTCTGGTGGATCGCTGCCATGGTAGGCTAGGAGTATGAAGGTATTTAGATGGTCTTGTTACTCAGATATTGACAATAGGTCGTCCGTTGGGTAATCGATTCTGACTGGATTCAGGCACTCGGAATTGAATTTGGACGAAGTGTGAGTCCTGTTACTCTGTAGAAGTGATTGTTCATTTAGCGTCAGTTGGTGGTCACCAAAATAGCATGGCTGGTAATGCGGCGGTCAACAAAGACACCATCTTCGATGATAGTCAAAGAAATCATGGAGATATCTCAGTGAGAACTTATTGTTTCAATGCCCAAGGGCTCGCCAAAGCAGGGCGGCAACAGCCAGGGGCATTGTCTCCAATAGAAAGAGCATTGTTACGAGTTGGGCTGCGTGGTGCCGATTGAATGGTGAGAGACTTCTCCCGCTGGAGACGTCAACCTCGTGCTCAGCCACGCCTCTTCCAGCCACATGAGGCGCAGCATTTCAACAATCTTTTCAAGATTAGTGTGGCGCCATAAACTTATCGATCAACAGCATCCAGAGTATCGAGGTTGATCTACAAGTACGCAGACCTTAAACTATGATAGAGCCTGAGTTTTGCGAAATTGTGAGTTGGTTGATGGTTGATAAATTACGTGGCTCGACTATTTCGGTTCATTCATACAAGCCAGATGCCTATTCGATGAGAATCCTTAGACCGCCAGAGCCCACGAAACACTAGATACTCATAACATTGCTCCGGAGCATTTGATCCTCTTTGAATCGTGGTGCTCAACAGGGCATGTTAGGTTAGAAGGGCAATCGAGGATCCTATTATGACTCGCTCGCAAGCAGCTTCTCCACGGCCGCGACCTTGTCTTCCATCGTTTGTGCCTTGTCTGTTCGACTCCCAATGCGAATATCTGTTTGGATCCGCACGATTCCCTTGTCGTGTAGTATGGTATGAGCCTGGCCAATTAGCCGTGTCACATCGTCCCAAGATCCTTCTGTACAGAAAACAATCGTTAGCTTATATATTGGAATACCAATATGTCCAGAGTCCTGCTATTGCCGGGCTTGCAGTGAAGTTCACTTCATCTCCAGATAGAATAACGTAGTAGATGATGGAGCCTCAACAAACTCCCTGAGCATTTCTTTCCGATGACCCTCGCAACAGACCGTATTTAATGATGTAGGTGAAAGAGATTGTTCTTACCAACAGTAGTTCCCGCCGAGTGCATAGAATATTTCAAACCGCTTTTCTTCATCAATCGTTGAACATCTGCTATCTGCTCCGACACGGATGCGGTCGGAGTCCCTATAGGTATCAGACAGAAGTCGGCCGTACATTTGCCTGGAGTTTCAATTTTCGATGTATCCATCGCCATGTTCAAGTGGTTTTACGTGTTTCGATTAAGCAAATAATTCGAGCAGGTGACACAGCGCTGTGGTGTAAGGCCGGGCCTTTTGTTCTGCTAAGGGGCAGCCTTGGGAATGAGTTCCGCACAGAGCAGACCTCCAATAAAAGCTTGGCGTGCCGGCACAAAATAAATGTCGACCCATAATAAAAATGGGCTTAGTTAAGTATTCAATAAGCCAGATTTAGGCTTTGAAATCGTCTCAAAATATTTCATTATTTTACGAGACCTAGGATTCATTGGTGTAGTGGTTATCACGCGTCGTTCACATGCAGTGAGCACACATCCGACGAGGTCCTCGGTTCGATCCCGAGATGAATCAACTCAACTCACTTTTTTTGTTTGAGGGATAGGTCAACTCAACTCTCTTTTTTGTTTTGCCAGTATCCTGTAGAACTGCGAAATCCTTTTTTGCTATTCTGAAGTACTACTTATGATGCTGCATATTGCAGTCATACAGTCCCCAGGGAAAGTATGGTCCTAAGTTATTACAGTACATAGCTATGGATAACACATGAATAGGTGCTTGGCTCGAAATCCACTCACACCTGCGAAAGAGCATGCCTCTTGTGTCCATATCATGCAATTATTCGTGGACCTGTTGAAATTTGATCCAGGAGAAATATTGCAGCCTCACTTGTGATCAGAGATTAGGCATAGCAGCATTGTCAATGCTAATCGTGCTTCACGCCATCGCCATCTCGCATCAACATCTGGGCGACATGATGTTCCTAGAACAATCATTTGTATCTGTGACGGTTGGATTTTGGTAAAAGATAGTGTTGTCGTTACGAGTGTTGCCAATCACTCTGGTAGCGATGCTTCGTATGGATTCGCAAAGGTAGCGGATGTTGGCGTCCCTTGCAAAGTGGCGGCCGGGGAATATGAGCGACGCTTCTCCTGGTTTGTCCAGCTCTTGTGGAAGTTCAACCTGTCTCCATCGTTCTTCCACCAATGCAGCAACGACAGCCACGGCAGCCACGAGACCAGGTATCTCAAACTAGTGGGTGCATTTCTCATGAGATCATCGATGTCGTTGTCTTCAGGCGTTGCTTCTTTAGGGGCACGGGCAAGGGTATCTGTGGGTGGAGCAAAGAGTTTGAACAGTCTCGTCTTTTTTGGGAATTGCTGTGGTGTCTCAGAGCTTTGTGAACTGGTGAGAATAGACGTATGCACGTCTGTCGGTAGTGAAGGCTCATCATCAGGATCTCGCCACTTCTCCAACAACTTGTAACAAAGTCTTACGAATGAAAATGCTCCAATGATCATGGGAATAAGTTGTGACGGAAAGAAAATGCGGTTTCCAGGACCGAGTACGCCCTTGACATGGTTGAAGTTGAGGGTGCACTCAATCATGATCACGCTCCAAACAATCCAGATGAAGTTTGCAACTCGTAAGGCGTAGAATATGCGACGAAGCCTGATCAACTGTCAGCAAAGCCTACATGGAGATTTGTGTTCAGATACGTACTCCTTGGTGTACAAGCCCGTAGCGTAATGCAATCGAGTTGACGTCCGCCATTTACTCCGCTTTGCCAAAATGACACCCTTTGCGACTCGTGCATACAGTGAGACCGATGACACGAGGAGTATGGTTCCGAAGTAAATGGTACAACAGATGCAGACGATGATGTAAAAGATCCTTACACCTCCATCCGCTTTCACTTTAGCAAACATGAAGGTGTAAACAGTGGCACAAGGGCCTGTATCAGTCAAGATATCTGTGGTATGTGGTTTGATACCTATCAACCAAAACCACAAGCCGAACACCGATACTGACATTGCCAGCAAAAGTCGCAGGTGCGTGCCGAAACCTCCAAAATGTCGAATACCTTTCGGACCCTCTTCTTTGAAGTGGCATGTTCGATAACCCCACAGACTGAGCACGGAGAAGACTGTGCCACCAGAAAGGTGCATCAGGATCACGCAGTCAAGCTGTGTCAAGACCTTGGTGATGGTGCAACGGACCATAGCGACAAGGTTGGCAAAAAGGAATATAGCATTCGTGTCTAATGCGCCACCAATGTCTCCGGGGACATATGCGTTCGCCTTGCAAAATGGTTAGATGGACAGAGATGAGACTTTGAACACGGTTCTTACCACCCATCCAGTGAACCACGAAAAGTAGATGCCCTAATGGAAAAGTCAGGAAACGAGCCTCACTACGAGACGCTCATGATGCCTTTCAGAACTGCTCTGACAACACTAGTAACTTACCAGTCGGACGCCGATTCCATAGTAGTCTGGAGCCCGTGCACTTTCGCATTCATAGTCGTTCGCATTTGGCCCTGTAACATTTGTCCGAGGGAGTAGCCATTTCCTTTCCTTCTCTGCTGCCTTCACAGGGCAAGACAGCAATAGTAACAATACCAGACTGCAGCAAAACAGTAGTCTGAGGTGGTGTGGCATCTTTCCATTCAGTAACTGACCTGAAGCAGAGGTCTGGGGCAAGGATCAATTGGGAACTGACACAAGCACAGAGACAACCTAGGTAAGGTAACTTCATCTTATATTGAGAACCCTTCACAAACATTCCAGGCAAAGGAATTCCTACTTCATCGCACAGATTGTGCAAGGTATCGACTGAGAGACACCTACTAGCAAACGAGGGACAGCAAGATCGGACGAATCGAATCGAGCGCATAGCTTTGAAGCCTGGGGTGAACCCTTGTAAAAGAGGCTGTCAATTGCCTGAGGTGGTATGTCCGATTGACAGGTGAGCCGACCTGCTTGTTGGCACTTCAGCTATGACGGAGCTTGTGCTGCCATCGAACGTCATAGGCTTGCAATACATGCCTTACATACCTTATCGCAAGGCTGGCGACCAAGATCTGAGGATGGGCCATCAAAGTCCGGCAACCAGCAATTGGCTGAACCAGACTATGCCCCAAAGACTTGGTGTGGCATTGTGTTGCAACATTTCCCGATTTCCTCGTGCTGGATTGATCCTTCACTGCGGAAATTGACTGGATACAAACCGCAAGCAAGTTCGACTCGGTGGTCACTTCGTACAGGGCACCTACAGCCAAGAAGGTTCGCTGGATACGAGTACGAGAACTGATGGCCAAGACTCGATGGCATTGAAGTACTGGAGTGAGGCAGACTCGGGATCGTCTTGTGGGAGGCCTTATGTGGATGCTCGTTCACAACGCCCTTGAATTGTTTATCGGCGTGAATTTTGGAAAATATGGTGCCGTTTCCAGTATGTCTGCCGAATACGCTCAATGCCGTACGCTAGTCCCATCAAGGGAAAGTTTACAATTTTAGTGCCCTCTATTTGAGGCTCAGAAGGCTGAAGGTCCATATCAATTTTCAAATCTACAACGTTGAAGGCACAGCCTCGCGTCAATCTCTAACACATCCGAATACGGAGTTACCCTCACAGAATATCATCATTGGCTTTATGCCTACCGAAACCGAAACCGAATTTCCGATACAGGTACTTCGTACCCTCGTGTGAGGTGGTGTTCCAAGCCAGGATGGATGTGTTTGGGCGTTATGCCTACCGATCGAATACTGCACGGGCACAGCCCGAAGCCAATATGCTGTCGCTATCGGGTTTTCCTGTTAGAAATACTTAGGTAGGTTCCTGGGTATCTTTCACGCTAGCCGCGTACCAGGAGAACTAGCGCTCACGCCTCCCCATAGCTCTGTGAGAGCGTATGCGGTATACCTATCTCTTCAGGAGTACATGTCAAAGAAAGCATTATATAAATCCCTGCTTCGTCCCCTGCTGTTCATTGTTCATTTTTAATCATCAATCTTCATCCAACATCTTACGAACTATCTTCATCTCATTGAGCCTTTGTAATCCTCACTTCCAGAGCCAAACACATCCCGATTGACGAATCTTCATATTTCACATCCAACCCAACAAGTCAATACTTCAGTTCTTCCTTCGAACCTATTCCCGTTGACTCTGCTTTATCCCCTCTGCACAACATGTCCGACACCCAGTACGAGTTCTACCACTATACACCCTCGCTCGTCGCGGCCATCATCTTCATCGCTCTTTTCTTCTTGATTTCCGTTCTCCACGCGTACCAACTTGTGCGAACGCGTACACTCGCCTTCATCCCCTTCTGCATAGGAGGGTTCATGGAGAGTGTGGGCTACATCGGCAGGGCAATCGGCTCCAACGAGACTCCCAACTGGACCCTGGGACCTTTCGTCCTACAAGCTGTACTCATCCTCGTCGCACCGGCCCTGATGGCTGCCAGCTTGTACATGCTTCTCGGCCGCATCATCACCCTCACCGACGGCGAGAGACACGCCTTTATCAAGAAGCGCTTCCTGACAAAGATCTTCGTGGCTGGCGACGTCTTCTCTTTCCTTTTGCAAGCTGGAGGTAGGGGCCGACTCGATCTGATCCTCCCACCTTCTCTTCCTAGCTGCGCGCCGAAGATTGCTGACTTTTGTCTTTTCTTTCCGACTTTTCTAGGTGCCGGTCTCCTCTCCGCCAAGTCTCAAAGTACCAGTAATACTGGGTCCAAGATAATCATGGGTGGTCTAGTTGTCCAAATCGTCTTCTTCAGCGTTTTTGTCCTCGTTGGAGTCAAGTTTCACCTCAACATGCGTCGAGGATCAGGAGGCGCCGCCGCCACCACCACCACCACCACCGGTAACGACAAGTCCAACCAGTCCTCGACCAAAAGTGCCGTCTCCTGGGAGAAACACCTTGTCACGCTGTACATCGGGTCCAGCCTGATTCTGATCCGATCGATCATGAGACTGATCGAGTACGCCCAGGGCAACGACGGGTACTTGATCTCGCACGAAGTCTTCCTTTACACTTTTGATTCGGTTCCGATGTTCTTTGTCATGATCCTCTTCGCCATCACACACCCGAGTGAGATCAATGCTCATCTGAAGGGTGCCGGGGCAAAGGTGATCGAGAACATCGTCCAAGTCTACAGCCTGGAAAATGTCGAGGCTCGTTATACCACATTGCAAGAAGTGTGAGACCTTGATGTCAAAGATGCAAATTCCGGATGGTGCTTATCAAACAGATGGTGTGTCGGATTCAGGTGGGATTGATTTTAACGTTATATAGGCTGGGGCGTTTTGGAGTAATTTATACAGTATTGAGGGCGAGGGAATATATTTCCGACCATGCTAGGTTTGAATGATAACATACATAAAATCGAACTAGTACAAGGATCGTTTTGTAATAGTCAACGCATCTTGTTACCCTTTACTCAGTAGAATACCTCACGGTATATGCAGTCACAACAAAGTCTAGTAAACTGCCCAAAGTCGAAGACACCATTTTCATATTGCTCATATAACCCAAATGCGCGCTCATAAAATGCTTTGGTCTTTGTACCGAATCATCATCATCTACATAAAAGTAACAGGTCGCTCACTCACTCACTCACTCACCGAACGGACTCGTTCTCTATCTATCTCAAGAACCTCTTCAGAAGTCTCTGTGCCGTCAGACCCGAATGGGTCAAGATCGCGGCGACAATGGCGCCCCAGGAACCAGGGTTGTTGTTTTGAGTGGCGAGAACCTGCCCTTGATCGATCACGAGGTTCAAGACTCCTCGGGTGTTGAGGTTCCACCAGAACAGACGCTGGGGGTTGTCAGTGATCTCGACGGCGTTGGTCTGACAGGTGCCGTCGGTGCCCTGGCAGTCGCCTCCATTGTTGAAAAAGGTCCAGAAACCACTGCCGTAAATAGAAATGTCACTGCCACCCACGACGCGCTGGTACCACGCCATCCGGCAGTTGGCATCGTCGCTGGCGCAGTTCGAAAAGGTAGGGTCGTTGTAACGGGCGTTCGGAACCCAGGGTGCCGGAGCGAGAGCCGGCGATCCGACACCTTGCCAATAGGGCGTCTCGCTCTGTTGCATACCCACAAACAGATTGACCGCGTCGACAAAGTTGTACTGATAGAGTGCGTTGTGCTCAAAGGCGGTGCCCACGAGCCACACGGGACCTTGAGATTCGACCAACAATCCACGTCCTGTGCCGACTGTTTGCGAGTTGTTGCCGTCAAGGTCGTGATCCGCGGTCCAACCCCACATGTCCTCGACATACACGGACGCCGCAGAGGACGTGAGGTGTAGTAACAGAAACGCCGCTTGGCAGGGATTCGAAGCGTCTGCACACTTGGTCTCGGTGGCTGAGCCCGCGGCACCACCGACACGAAAGTGCGCGTTCCAGAAACCGATGTCGCCTGGCTGTGCGCCAGCCATGTTGACTTCGACCAGAATGCATCCCGGAAGGACGTCGGCAACGGTGAAAAGCATGTCGCTGATCTGCGCCATACCGACTTCGCCTGATTCGCCCACTCGTACCATCACCTGAGGATTGTTGGCGTCGGCGAAGAACGATCCCGCAGCTGAAATAGCCGACCATGCTTCACCGATAAGCCTGGACCCAGGTGGGACGTTGATCGTGGACGTGACGAGGTACGTTCCAGCTGGGAAGAATGTAACCGCACAGCCGGCAGTCATTGCAAGAATGGCATTGATGTTGGCGGTGTCATCCTATGGCATTGAGGTCAGAGATCGTTTTGACGGTATGGAACATCAGGGGTGGAGCACTCACAGTCTGCCCATCACCAAGCACCGGGAGCCCCGGCACGTTCTTGATATTGATAACTTGTCTGACATCAAATTCTTGGTATGTTGGGGGAGCGAAGGTGACATATTTATTTCCAGATACCAGCGAAGGGCTTCTCGAAGTAGCGTATGTTACACCGTTATCATGGGTCCCTCCAATACGGCCATTCTGAGTGTATGCATTTCCATACACCCAGGTCTGATCCACACCACCGGTCAACAGAGTTGTGTTCCCTGCAACTACCACCCTGCCGACATTATGGACATTGACGTTGTCGAGGACCACAGAATCGTCTCCGGTCGTAGTGTTAGAGCCAGCAGGGGTTTGACTTTTGGTCAAGATCAACGCGTCGACGGTGTCTGCTGATGAATCAAGTAACACATAGCTGCCAACATTTCCAACATCTCCGGCGGTAGCATTAATGCCAATAGCGCAATCCGTGAATTGGATCCCCTGGAAGACAATATCAAAACCATGGCTGATAACGATACCAGTCCTGCAGCCACTGAAAGATACGTCCTTGATGCTGTATTGTTGATTGTTGAAGTTCAACCCGATGAAGCCACCCTCGAAAGCCAGATTGCCCATGAAGGTTCCTGAGCCTCCTTCTGGCATTGCGACACCCGTGTGTGCAGACCCTTGTGGCATGCGGAATAAATTGTTTGTTAGTTGGGTCGCTTGACTGACCGACCAATCCATCAGGAGGAACTCAGTATTCGGTGCGACGCTCGTGGAATCAAAGACGAAGTTTTTGACGCCGATATAGAAATTGGTGGTGGCATCTAATGCTGGATCTTTGGCATAAATCAGCGTGGTGCCGTTGAAGGTCGAGGATGCCTTTAGTGTTGGTCGAGCAATCGGGTTTCCCAGAAATACCGTGTCAACATACAGTTGAACGGGGTTTGCCATGAGATAGGTTCCTTCGGGGAAATAAATGACCGCGGGGGCACCAGTTGTGCCTTTCCCATTTCCTCCGGGGCCTCTACCACCATCGTTGACTGCTGCTTGAATGGCGGCAGAATCATCAGCGCTGCCATTCCCAGTGGCACCGTAGTCCTTCACATTTCGATAAACAACCCAGTCTGATCCGTTCGATATGAAAGGACTGATACCGTTATGTTGAATTTCTTCGTACCAGAACGAGGATGGCTGGCCGGGCTGGATTGGCGGCAGCCCTGGGGGAGACTGTGGAGGCCAGGGATGTTGTGGATATGGGCCAACCGGGTTCACGCTTCCATTGCGGTGAGGAAAGGGGCAACCGTGTGGATGAGGTTTCCAGTCTGCGAAGACAGACGGAACATAAGTATATGGGGGATATAGCATTGCATAGGAGTATTCTGTGACATTGGATTGGGAGGCCAAGCCCAGCGGAAGTGTCAGGGACAAGGCCGACAGCGCCACGAAACCCCGGGCAAACATATTGTCGTGAATTAACTTGCAATGGATATATGAAGACGACTTGAGCGGGTAACCGAATAAGAAGATCGATCCGCTGGACAAGTCACAGATCGAACACCGTTCAAGCGATTGACAGCAAGGAATGAATCGAATAGCGACAGGGAAGGAATTATACATTGCAGACCTTTTGGTTGAAGTTCCTAACTCACCTGCTGGAAATTAGCTGACACCCGCCAGTGACCTGCTCCGAGCCAGAAAAGGTCAACGTCATGACAGTAAACCACAAAAAGGGCATTAAACATCTCACACCTGGCCGATCACTCGTTACTGTTGAACCAGACAGAAATATCGCTAATAAGGGGTGAAACAGAGGGTAAGTTAAATTGGCAGGGCGTCCAAGGGGTCTGATGTTTTGCGGGGCTCGAGCAACGAGTACTAATACTTGGGTGACAGTCGTAGTGTGTATACCCAGTTGGGTAGTTGTACTGCCTATAGCTGCGGATGGATCTGGGGGATTTTGTTTTGGATGTTGAAGATGCTCTAGGAAGTAGACCTTATGCAGAAGATGTATCGATGCCTCGATGGTCGACGATAGGTTCTTGTCTTTGGCGCTCATGGTCTCGGCCACCTAGGTCGCGTTTCGTTAGTGATCGAATCTGTTGTGGTCCAATCATAAATAACTGTTGAAATGTGTTCGAAACGGTCTTGGTGATGTATGAAGATTCGCAAAGTCAACGAGAACTATGAAAGGGTCTCGAGAATGAGAAAGAATAGTCCGTGGCTTCTCGTATCGGTGCTCAAGCGTCGCCTTCGAGGCTTAGATTTATGGAGGTTAAAGCAGCAACTAACAATCCTCCAAAGCAGCGCCAATGTCGGAGTATTCGTCCAGATCTCGCCGACGAAACAAAAAAGATTCTATCGAGAGGCGAGAATTGGTACTTTGAACGCAGTGCTCACAAGGTGGTCATTTGGGACATTTCGATGCCTTCTTCAGCCGCCGTATGCCCTGCATGCCAATTCAGAGCATTGATATCTGTTTTCAGACCAACAGTCCTACGATGGCAGACCCAGCGATCCATGGCTTCGGCCATGCGCCAGCGCAGGAAGCCTTCAAGAATGACTCTCTCTCATGACGTGGGTAGATCAGGCTCAGAGAAAAGAGCATCTAAACGCGATGAAGCTGGGCCTTTCGCCGGGATGAATCAGACGGTTGCGAGGTTACCAGAGAGAAGGATGCCGCGTCAACTCCCTACTCGATCTCGGATGTCTCTCCGAACCGAGATCAAGAAACGAACGCAACGAGTAAAGCCTACGACAGGAACCGACGGAGAAGAAGGCGCGACTTCAGGTGCCTCAACTATGAGCAAAAAGAGCAAAGTGGATAAAAACGACAAACCTACATTCCACGCCTTGAAGATGCAGCAGATATTGGCTCCTTTATCGTACAATCAACGAGATAAACTCAAGATGAAGCTCGAACAAATACAGTCTTTTGAAGAGCTGGGGCTGATGCCCCCAGTTGTTGATGCTGTTTACAGTCAGGTCCTGCCACATTTGAAAGAGTACTCGCCTACGCCTGTTCAGAAGCTGGCTATTCCTGCGCTGTTGAGCAAGAAAGGCGAATACCAGAAACAAAAACAGCCAGAAGATGCTCCGAAGTACAACCAGTTCCTCCTCGCCGCTGAAACGGGATCAGGCAAGACGATGGCCTATCTACTACCACTAGTCCATCATGTGAAGGAACAAGAAGAACTCGATCAGATCGAGGAAGTAGAAACAGAGGCTCGAGAAGCCAAAGAAAGAGAGGAGCGTGCCAGCCGCCTTGTCTTTGAGGCTGACCCTTCGGAAACCGAAGGGCCCAAGTACCCTAAGATGGGCAAGCCCCGAGCACTCATCCTTCTACCCTCATCCGAGTTGATCACTCAAGTGACGAAAGTTGTAAAGTCGCTCGGTCACGCCGTCAAGTACAAGTCTGCGGGCATCTCGTCCGCCAACAGTCCGACAGTCATTCGAAATCGACTCTTCAACCCGAGCGGGATTGATATCGTGGTGTCTTCACCACATCTGATCGCCAGCATTGCCAAGAAGGAACCGGGCATCCTCTCTCGAATCCAATACCTCGTGATGGACGAGGCAGACTCTCTCTTCGACCGCTCCTTCAGTGAGACGACATGCGACATCATCGATCGAGCTGCTCCGACACTCAAACAACTTATCCTTTGCTCCGCCACCATCCCCAACTCCCTGGACCGCTTCATCGACCGCCGGTTCCCACAGTGTAAACGCATAGTGACGCCCAAATTGCACACGATACCTCGCCGCGTTCAACTCGGTGCCGTCGACATCGACCGAGAACCGTACCGTGGCTCCCGCGACCTCGCCTGCGCCGACGTCATCTGGACGCTCGGCAAGTCGGTGCACGAAGACCTCAACCCCCGAAACACGGTCAAGCATATCCTGGTGTTTGTCAACGAACGCGAAAAGGCCGAGGAGGTTGCCAAATTCCTCGCGACCAAGGGCATAGACGCCGTCGCCTTGACCCGAGACACCACCGAACAGAGACAGGCCGAGATCTTGTCGACATTCACCTCTGCCGCCGCGGTGGAAGGTTCCGAAAAGCCGGCCGTCCAGAAAAAGACCAAGCTCTTCAACGACTTCGTCCCCTTTGACAGTTCCGACGTGGGGGGAGCCGCGGCCGACGACGACAAAGGTCGCCCGGCCCGACACCTCCCCGACACCAAGGTTCTCGTCACGACGGATCTCGGTTCGCGCGGCGTGGACACCTTGGCCGTGCGCCACGTGGTCCTCTACGACGTGCCTCACACGACCATTGACTTTGTCCACCGGTTGGGCCGGATGGGCAGGATGAACCGTCGCGGTCGGGGGGTCGTCTTGATGGGAAGGCATGACAGAAAGGACGTCATTCGGGAGGTCCGCGAGGCCATGCACAAGGGACAGGCATTGATATAGTCTTCTTTTGGACCCACTTTCGATCATTGCTCGCAGTGTGACGGAGCATGACTGCCTCAGGTGTCGAATCATGGATTCTAGTTCAAGGGGGTGTGTGTGTGTGGGATTGTATACCCAGAGAGTCGAGTGCTTTTTGTTTTTTGTTTTTTATTTTTTTATTTTTGCGGCCGCTCGCCTTTCTCATCTCTCGACCGTCATTCTGTGTACTACCCATGTTTAGAATAGGTCACGGAGGGGTCCCTTGTACTAGAATACATCATATTGTGTACCACATTCAACTAGACCGTCAAGGTAGCTAAGAAAAAAGCACCAGAATTGTACAAGTACCTTACCGACCTTTGGTATACAAACTGAAGTCAACAAACCATGCTGTTACAGACACATTGTAACATGTGTGCGGTCACTGTAGATATGTCCCCCCACCAGATGATTCTTCATTTCTTTTCTGTTCTGCTTACAGTGGAAGCGCCTCCGGTACGGCTTCTCCGTTGATACGGATATGGAATCGAACCATCTCACACGACCTCCCAACCTATATACGGAGTACCTCGACCTGAGACATGACGGGGCCAAAGTCAAAAACTGTCAAACATTGTACTCGTGGTGCATGTACACCGGGCCACATCGTCGAATCTCGATTGCTACCTAGGTACTGGGTGGTCGAGGACAAGTTTTCTAGTCCTTTTTTTTTCCATTTCCTTTTCCTCGCAAAGCGTCTCTTCTCTTATCAAGAGTAGTGGGGAAAAAAGACCATCTCTAAATCTCAATCCATCCTCTTTGGTAGATGGTGGTACCGTAACGGCCAGCATCCTCGTGTCTCCTCAATGCCGCGTGCCTCTCTCTACCTGTGCGAATGCAAAATGCATTTCCATGTAAAGAACCAAAAAAATTCGCTCACAAAAGCCGGCCAACCTCTTTCTTTCTTTTTTGTTCCCAACGAACCGTACCGTACCCATAGAACAACACAACAACAAAACATATGCCCGTTGAGCAGAAATAAAACCAAATGCTTTTCCACCCGAGTAACAAAAAGCACAAAACACAAAAATTTCCGCCGTATGCCTCATTCATGTAGAACTTCGTACCTCTTGCTTCTTCTTCGTGGCTCGCAAGGTCAATCAATGACCGAAACTACCAACCCAACTGGGAGTAATGGTCCCGGTCGGTCGGATGATATCAATCGGCACACTCCCAGAGGTGAAACTCCCCGTCGTCATCTTGTTCGTGCTCTCATCGTCGCCGCCGCCACCGTCTTCTCGTCTTCGTCTTCGCCCTTCCCCATCACTACCTCCCACTTGCGAGTCAATGCCAAGTTCCAACTCCATGGACTTTTCTCTCAACCCGGGACTGGCCAGTTCTTCGTCGAGCTCGAAGAATCCAACACCGCTGCCGCCGTCGTCCGCACCAGTCAGTCCACCCGAAAACCCACTTTCTTCTGCCGAAGCGAGGAGTGAATTGTCATTGTCCGCTGCGATCGTCGGACTGGGCGCGGGACTAGGTAACGGACTCGGCATGGGCGAGAGGAATCGTCCTCCTTTTCCTCGCCTCCGTTCTCGTAGGCTCGCGCTCTTTTTCGAGTTGGCACTTCCGCTTCCACCTGCACTCCGGGGGGAAGTTTGTTGTTCTTCTGAAGGTTGTGCGTCAGGCTCGTGACGATGACCATCGCCGTTGACGCCAAAGTTAGGAGCGATATCCAGCTCGGCATCCACATCCTCGACTGTTTGCTGAAAAGTCAAGGTGGCTGTCGAACCCGAACTTCCACTTGGGCTGCCCGCGCTCACGGGACTTTCTTCATAACTACTGCTCGGCTCGACCACCTTGGAATCCGCCAGCTGGAACGTGACGTGCTTCTTCTTATGCTTGTGCCCCCTGTGTCCACCACTCGCCGTGCGCAACGCGCTAGGCAGACTCGCTCCGACACTTGCGCCGGCACTAGAACCCATCTGCGGTGCCGACCGCGTCCGTTTCGTGGCCAACACCGTCGGCGATACAGGCTGTTCCGGTAGGCTGTGGGACGACTCGACGAGCGCGGCTCGCTGCCGCTCAGCTTCAAGCTTGATCTCATCGTTGAGCTGGACTTGTTTCTTCTCCTCTTCATCCGAGGTCAAGGCCTGTGGCCCTCGCACGGATGGACGCCGGTCTTGAGATTCGAGAAGAGGGAGGTACGCCGGGATGAACACGCCGGCGAAACTGTCGTTCTTCTCAACTCCCGGTGTTGGTGGCCGCTTGTTCGTTGACTGTAGTCGCGGAGGGGTGATTGTCGCCGATGATCCGTCCGACGGTGATCGACTGGGGAAAAACGACGGCGTCGGTGGTGTACTCAAGCTATGCGTGGGTGGCACGCTTCCAGCCGTGATATTCAACTTGTCCAGCGACAAGGTGGGTTTGCTCAGTGGCGCGGCCTTTATGATTTTCTCGCCCACGCCGTTTCCTTCTCTTTTCGACTTTTGTCCTGCTGTCCAGCCGTTCCCCACGACATTGTGTGTCGAGCATAATAAACTTAACGGGGAAGTGTTCCCAGACACGGATCTCTTGCTGGGCGAAATGTCATAACCTTGATTCCTCCTTCGGGATCTCAAATCCCTCTCAAACTCGCGAAACTCTCGATCTTTCGTGGCCTTGAATTTTGCGACTTCCTCGTCCAACTCTCGCCTTTTGCGGTCGAGTATGTCGGCAATATCCGCCTCTGAATCGCTGGTGTTGGTATTATCCGGAGATGGGAGCCCACTCCTGGACATGTAGTGATTCATCTGGGCCGAGTTCTTGTACATGGTTGGTGCTTTGAGCTTATCGTGGGGGAGGCGTGGTCGCGGAAATCTCTCGCTCCAAATCTCCCTTACAGCCAAGGTCACCGGGAGGGTAGGAGAAGGTGGTTGTATTGTATCGAGCTCATGGGTGCAAGAGTCTGGCGCAAAATATCGTCGCGCGACGTTTCGTGGGTAGGAGGTGGGGGATTGTCGGCCAAAAGTCTGCTGTGGTAGACGGCGAAGTGGGGTGGAGGATTGACGATGGTACCGGCCGAATGGTTCGCGTGGGTTGTTTCGGAATATGGACAGGGGTGTATGGAGGAGGCGAGAGAAGGCAGTGTGCAGAGGGAAAAAAAATTCCTGGATGCGAAAATTGGTTTCAGGCGAAAGAAAAATCCCGTGGATAAGATAAAATGCGAGGTTCGAGGAAGGGAGTGCCGGAGGAGACTTCCAGATAGGAGTCAGCAAGCCCGGGGGGTGTGTGTCTCTGCGTGTGTAGAGGAGTATTAATTCGTACTTGTATGGAGGTCAGTGATCGAGATTGATGTCAGAAGAAGGCTTGACGGTGCGTGTTTGCGTGCTCGCTGCTGTTGTACCGAAGTGCGACAATGGATTGTGACAAGTGACGACAGCAGTCGAGATGGCTATCAGCTTGTCTCACGCGTCAGAAACGGACGACAGGCTGGGCGGTGCTGACGACTTTGTTTGACGGCGGCTTCGATCGGAGCAGACACCAACAAGAGGCAATGGGCCAAGGGCAGGTCTCAGAAAAGACTGGAGCAGAAGTTCGACCGGGGGGGGCGTGTTGAAGAAGAGACTTTATGATTAAGCCACCAGTGCCACGTCGGGAGACACGATAGTTCCACTTTTTGGGGCTTTTTTCTAGACGGTGGCGGCGAGCACGTTCGTGTTCTAGCGCAGGGACCCGAAAGCCGAAGACTTGTTCGAGATGGAGGGTTGCGAGTGGGCGGCGCGCACAGGAAGTGACAGGCTTTCTCGTAGATTGGAGGTGGAGAGGCGGAAGGGAGAATTGGAAGAGGATTACTGATCCCAAGCTCGCATCAAGGGAAGAGAGAAAGAGGAATTACGGATAGAAGGTCGGTTGAGGGAAAAGAAAAAGAGTTGGAAGAAAAAAAGTACATGGTTGTCAGTGATGAGATGAGGGGCAGAGTTGCGGTGGTCGACGACGGTGGTGGGAGGTACAAAAACTGCAATAGAATCTCCATACAAATTGCCATGTACCGAGGACAAGCGAGTCGATGGCTTTTGTTTGCGAGCAGAAGCGACACCCTGACCAGAAAGATGGAGACTCCGTATTCATTATCTGTGCCAGTATCAGGCTAATATCAACGGCCTCTTTGTACCTTTGGCTCGTCGACTACTCGACTCTCGCATCCATATTCCTTCGCCCATCACCGGGTCGAGGATAAGCGATGCTGTACAGAGTACACACAGAATAGCACATGAGAGGCTGAGAGTATACGGATATCGCTGTCAAATCATGTTAGAGGTCAGATTCCTCTCCATGAAACGTGGGGGGAGTGGGAGCCGAGGGGCAGAGAAGAAACATGCGAGTACGAGTGCAGTTCATGGGAACCATGGAGTCTCTAGACTGGCACTGACGAGAAACGAAGGCGGGAATGATGAGCAGATGAGAAAATCATTTGGAGAACTCGTATGACCATGGCCATAAGCGATAATGGGAAATTTCTGTAAAGACGATGCTTTTGTGAGGAACTACAGAATCTGATCGACATGTGCGTGGGAGAGATCGTCGCAAGGTACCTGGATGCTTATCTGACCTCTTGCCATTGTCCAGGTGTTTACTGTACCTCAATCATTCGGCATTTTTAGCTCGTGTTTGTTTTTGATTGATAGCATGTGTAAATTCGAGCGTCTTGTATGTCGGTGTTGATGGAGGTGTTGTCGAACGTGTCAAAGCAGTCAAACATGTGCAGCGCCAGGATCTGGACTTTCACCCACCCACACCGCTCTTTGGGGGTCCTGCAATGATAATACAGTCAGTGCCTGACCTAAGCTCCGATGCCCCTCCCACCGACTCCCCGATTCTGCCTCAGGCATCGCTCTAGGCGACCCTAGTGACCCCTAGACGCCCTCTAAAGCCACCTAAGAACTACCAGGGTCTTTCGGGTTCCCCAATCCGGACATGCGCAATAAGCCCAAATACTCCGTTCCTCGCACCATCGTCTCCGACTCTGGCCGATCGTCGGCTTAAGAGGCGCCCAGAGTGCCACCCGGGGAACGGATAGCAAGCCTCGTGATCCCCAGAAACAAAGGCCCTAATCAACTCAATCGATAGTCACACCAACGCACAGAGCAATCGGTGTCCAAGTCCTGACACAGTCCTATTGAATGAATAAATAAATCCCAATTGTAAGCTAGAAGACGAAACCTCCTACCCACTGGGTACCGAGAACCAGCTCGGCAGCCGTTGCCACATACCCCCAAAAAGGCCTAGATAAAACATACATGCGGGCATAGCATCGCGTCTCAAGAGGCCACATGATCCTTCACAGCTCTCTCATTGCCAGGTATCCGACATACAACTTCACCAACAGATGATCCTATCCGTGCTCATACTCAATCGGGTCATTCGTGCACCGGCTATCGGTATCGCTCTTCGGCTCGGTCTCTGCGCATCTCACGTCTTCGATCTCGGTATCGTCGACTGTGTTCTCCCGCTGGGTCTTCGTATCGTTGCACCTCGGAGAATCGAGGCCAGTTGTAGTCGTGATATGCCACTCGTCCTCCCTCGCTCGAAAGGGGAGACACGGGACTCATGGTTTGCTGTCGTTGGTGCTGTCGTTGGTGCTGTCGTTCTCGACGTCGCTCAGGCGAGATATTCGTCACATACCTCGTGCCCTCAAGTTCCACCCGTTGCGCCGGTGGACAGTCACCCCGAGAGTTGGTTTGGGGACTGACATAGTTAGTGATCGGGCTGGCGGCTTCCATTTCGTGCACATGCTCTCTTCCCATTCGAGACATGGGCGATCGCGTCGACGCTCTCTCACCAACCACCAATTTTCCGAGCACAGCCGCGACCTCGTCTTCCAGTCTTCCAGAAGCAAAGTCCAGGTCAGGTATACGGGGCTCTTGATACTTGGGCAGCCCACGTCGATCGTCAGGGCGCCCGGCTCGTGATGGATCAGCGTTCAAGAACATCTCCTCCTCAAAGTCTACCAACGGCCACGAGTACTGCTCTCGCCCCTGCTTGTCGGTCGCATGCGGATTCTGAGACGTGGGGCTGTTAGTCATGTCGCTGTGATGTCTCTCATGGCCAGCTCGGAGATTCGGTGGAACTCCCTGGACGTAACCCGCTTGCAAGGCTGGAATGACATAACTCACTGGCTTGTTGCTTCCCGGTCGAGAATAGGGCTGGTATCGACTCGACTGGGGCGAGGTCACCGATTCGTCTGCTGCGGGGAGCTCAGCGACATGCTTGGATCCATATATCCGGCAAAGCGAGTTTCTAACCATCTCTTCGAGTGTTTCTTTACCTGGTAAAGTAGAGTCAGCCTGCGTTTCGATTTGTTTGTGGTTCTTGAGACGAAATTGCTCAAAGTCGTTGGGGGTCTCAATGGTGACAGCACCACATTTACGAGAATATGCGGTGTACGACTCGTGCTCACCTTTGGACGTCAAATCAGGTGGAGGATTTTCCCATCCCGGGGCAGCAACACTTGAGGGCAGTGAAACTGTGCTTATTGAAAACTGCCCACTCGGCCGCGCCGATAATTCTGAAATATTGGCCTGGCTGTGATTCGATCTGAGCTCGAGTTGTAGATGCGGACGGATTTGAGACCAAGCATGAGTGGACGAGCCATGGGCGTTTGTCTCTTCGTGCTTATGTCGTCTCGCGGGTGGTGAGGATGAAAGGAACTCGTGAATAGATGAAGGTTGTTCGCCTGTTTCGCTACCATCTCTAGCATGCATACACCCTGACAACTTCATCCGAATCGCAGTCGTCTTCTTCTTCGCCGAGCCTCTCAATCGTCCCATTAGTGTTGCTGAGTTGATAGCTGACTCCCCTGAACGACTCTGGATGGCCATGATTTGTACTCGTTGAGTGGTCGATCCTGCAAGGCTCACTCTCTGCTCGATCGGAATGGCACGTACGACTCTCGTCAAGGGATCAATCCGAAGATCAGGCCAACAACAGTAAAAGTCAGCTTCAAATCCGAAGATGATGCAAAGTGGACAAAAATCCAGGGGCGTCCATCTTTACACCTTGTCAAAACCTGTTGTCATAAAGCCACGCCCAATGTCTTGGGCCCATCAAAGAATCCTGGCAAAGGGAGATAATGAAATCGAAAGAAAAGAGTCGCACAAAGCTCCTCTTTAGGAAAAGGGGTAATCAAAGGTACAAAGAATAAAATCTTCAATCATCGTGACAAAGACCGTAGTGTCTGTTTTTGAGTGTTGCGAGGAGGTATCGCTTCAAGCTCAGGATTCTCTTTGAATCACCTTTATCTGAAACGTCTTCCTCACCTCAAGATTGGCCGAACAAGAAACAGCACCAGATCAAGAACTCTCGACACCCGTGGCTCTATCCCATTGCTTGATGGAGTTCTGAAGATGTGTACATCGCAGGGACAATTCTCAGCCTGGGGGTGGACGAAGGTTCTCACCCTCGTCCTGTTCTCAACTCGCGCATGAAACTAGGGATGCTGAGGAGAGCCATAATTTTGCATTCAACCAACAAGATGACATCTTTACAGTTGTGTAGAACGTGTTGAATGAGTTGAATTAACAGTCCAAGTACCATGACTTCAGGACAGAAGTTACAAGGACAAGTTGAGTGGTGACGCAGTATGCAGTGTGTTGTCATCGGTATATCGGCGCTCTTCTTCACCGATGAACTAGTTCGCTCTGTGGTGCATCGAACTCCCATTTTCAGAATGGTGACACCTTCACCTACTGTGCGAGGAACACCTTTACCTCCGTCCGCTGGAGCTTGTGGACCGGAACGAAGACACCTACCTCTAGCTTCAGATAGGAATTCCGTAGTTCGAAACAAGGGAGAACCAAATGTCCGAACACTTGTTTCGTTAGTGCAGATTAGCTGTATCGATGTTCCGTACGGAGTAGGGTATGTCTATCTACACTGTATCGTCCTTACCGCATGCATACAATGAGCGATCCTGCTACAGAAAGGTCAAGCCACGAGGACCTCAGGTACTTTAGTCACAAAGAACTCATGTCTGTGCTGCGTCTAATAGGGCCGGTCGAACACGTCCCACTCGCTACGAGATTTCCAAAGGCTGAACAGTTCAAACGTCCTGTACATAGGGCACTCAAGGAATCACGGGATACTGATATTTGTTATCTCGATCCAAGAAAACCTATCTAGTTGGTCATAAAACCCTGAAATTTGTTCCCTTTTCATGTCTGTCGTATATATCCGAAATAGATCATCATGTAAAGGGTCCTTCGTCATCGTTGCTTTCTTTGCAGAGCTCCTTCTCCCCTTTTCTTTCCAAGCGAAGCCCCATCGAAACGGTGAACTGATTGATTTCTCACGCTCCCAAAACTTTTTCTAGAATTCTCGTCAAAGCATGCATTTTTTGGAAAATAGCCAACAAGAACAGTCCAGTGTGAGTTCTCGAAAAGTCCACGCTCAGAGTGGCGAAGTCAAAGGCGGAATGTGAACCCTTCTCTAGGTGAGGGAAAGCTGCTTAAGCGATGGTGCTGCCACCAGTCAAACGAATCGTTTGGCCTAAGAAGACGAAAAATTAGTATCAATTTTACACATTGTAACCAAGATCTGAAGATCTTGGATCTTCAGACCCGAGAACTTACCGGTGACCCATTCGCTGTCATCGTGGCACAAGAACATGACGACCTTGGCAATATCATCTGGCACAGCACATCGGTTGAGCGGGATGAGCTTGGCGATACCGGCCTCGATTTCCTCAATAGGGGTGTCCTTGGTGGCACCCGGGGAGTAGTGCCATGCGTTCTGGGCGAACATGTCGGTCTTGATACCACCAGGGGCGATGGCGTTGCAGGTAATGCGTCTTGGGCCACCGTCGGCGGCGAATGATCGAGCGAGACCTTCGTTGGCGGACTTGGAAGCGCAGTACAGAGCGTGGTTGGCGACGCTGAGGCTAGCGGCGATCGAAGACATGAAGATGATACGGCCACCATCTATACAGGACAGGGTGAGTCAGCTAAGTATTCCACGCGGGATTTCTTTGTTTCAACTCCGGGGGAAAAAGACAAGAAGAATCAAACGTACCACTCAGATATCTCAGAGCACGTGACGAAACGAAGAACTGAGCACGGGTGTTGAGGCCAAAGACGGCATCGAACTCCTCCTCGGTGACGTCTTGGGTCTTGCCGAAATGCTCCATGCCGGCATTGTTGATAACGATGTCGAGCTTGCCAAAGGCCTTCATGGCTTCCTCGAACATCTTCTCGACCTCGGGCACCTTGGTGACGTTGGCCTGGATGGCGACAGCCTTGCCACCGGCCTTTTCGATCTCGGCGACGGTAGCCAAAGCAGCCTTGGCCGAGGTGGCATAGTTGAGGATGACAGAACAGCCACGCTCAGACAGCATCTTGGCGAGGCCTGCACCAAGACCACGGCCAGCTCCAGTGATGAGAGCGACCTTGCCGTCGAGGCGGATATCAGCCTTGGTAGCCATAGTGGACTGTGTTTTTTTTGGTTACGTGGGTTTGAGATGGCGGTCAACGACAATCTGACAGGAGCAAATAAGCAACCTTGTCAGGAAATAAAAAAGTCCGGCACTTGATCGAGGAGATGTGACGGAATATACACACAGCAAGGTATGAATATGGAAAGGAATTCGGAGTGACTGACCGCTTGATGCAAGAATCACACCTGATTCAAAAGAGAAAGAGGACAGACGATGATAATAATAAAAAAGCAGAATAGGGATGTTGAGAGAGGAAAAAAATAGGGGGAACGACAATTCTTCTCCGTACGAAGAAAGGTAGATGTGGCAGTTTCTTGTGCGGCCCCGGTCCCGACACTAAATCGGACTGCGAGTCGACAGGGTAACGATAATAACAAGGGAACAGAGAGAGTGTGTGCGTGCGTTTTTCTTGTCTTGTCTCTTGGGACGGGACCGGACTGAGAGGTGTCGGTGAGCCGACCAAACCTAGCGAGTCGATTTGTACAATATACGAATAGACCAGTCCAGTCCTACTCCAGTACCTTGAATAGATTGAGGCGGTGAAGGAAGGCGTGAATAGTGCTCGTACTTGGTGTCTTTTGCCCCTCCAAAAATGTGCTTGGATGTTGTTGAGGTGCGGGGCAACAGTAAACAAAACAGGAGAGGGGCTGAGGGGCTGAGGGGCTCTGAGTTGGCTATTATTGACACTTCGATTTCAATTCTGTGACTACTGTTGTGTTACCCAAGATGTGTGCTGGAGGCTTCGTGATAAACCAGATGGACAAGAATACTGACTACAGTACGGATACTCCGTATTGAGATAGCCAAACTAGATGAATACCAGGTAGTACAGAGTAATATTGACGACAGGGGGAAGAAACTCGGGTTCCAACCACCTGGGCATGTTTTGATATTATTAGTCCTCGCTCTCATTACGGGGTAATAAAAGCAGGTGCTTAAGGGGGCCGGGTGTTGATGAATGTCTCTGTCACATTTTTGTGTACTGTATCTGAACTGCATAAATCATGTTTTCGAGAATGTGAATGTGCAACGATGCTACTCGGACTCCGTACTTGATCGAAATATCACACTTCTTTCCCCCTGAGCACCAAATTTCCACTGTCTGTCTATCACAACTCCAATTGTCTCAATCCCTCCTACGAGAGGTAGGTACTAAAATAAATTACCAGTACAGTTTGTACAGTATGAAACTTACCCACCATTCCACTTTGAGCTTGGTAGAGTCCGAACGCTAGCATGACCTTGTTCTTCGTGATGGATTTATTTTTAGCCGTGGCATGTGTGTTCAATGTTTACCGGGGGCCTCTTTTTTGCACTGTACTCGCACCAGGCCAAACAGGCTGTTCATTCACCTCACCTGCACTTTTCACGGAGGTTATCACCTGGGATTATTCAATACTCAGCACTCAGCACTCCGTACAGGGGATATTCAAATGTCTGGCTGACTCATCCAAGTGTGAGGAGTTACCTTGGGATAGCTGCTTCAGCAATATCTTATCGGCGCCAATCTACAACAGCTTATTAAGGCCCTGTAGGGTACTCCGTACTTACTCCATATATATCTAGGTACCTTGCTCACAACTTCCATATCTATGGATTACACCTTTCATCTCTAGATCTGAGAGATGTGATGATCATATACCCTTCATTATGACCATTTCATCCGTATGATTAACCTCAGTTTCGTCTCGTTTGCCTCAGTATACTCCATACTCTTTATACAGCATATAGTGCTCCCGTACCCTGAATTTAGCAGTCACAAGTACCTACCTAACATCATCCTTCAGAATCCTAGATCCTTTCGTTTCTATATCTTCCCCTTGTACCCTGCAATTCCTCTCCAATACAAAGCTCCCTGCAAGGGAAATCCCATGCCCCCCCTCCCTTGTCCTCACTTCTATGATGGTGACATCGCTCGGTTGATCCAAAAGTCCGCAACGACACTTCTACGGACAGGATTCAAGATTTGCTACGGACAAACCACACACAGAGTCCGTCGATCCTTATGCATGAGAGTTCCTGAGAACCTCACCTTGACCTAGCTTTCCTGTTGCCGTAATGTACTGTACATTTCCGGCAGAAGGTGACTCTTTCTGTCCTTGGGATAATCTCCCTTTCAGCTTTCAACCCCCCCAAAAAAATCCGTTTCGACTCCCTCTACGGACCGTCCTAAAGCTTTTTGAAGTATCAGGTCCTTTCACTAGTTTCTTTCGTTAACCCCATACATACTCCGTTGCCTAGCATTGACAATACATATTTGCCCATGATCTTCGTTTTAGCCTACCTACCTAGGTCCAAGTACTTCTTTAGGTCAGTTATAAGAAGCTTTTTCGACCATCATCGGCTAGAACCAACGTCCGATGTCCGACATCATCCAGTCCCAAACAGGTTGCAGGCCACGGTTTTCCACCATTATTCCACCTGCCATCACCACCACCTCTACGCACCATCAATCAATTTTGTCCAACTTTTCATGATTGATCTGCCTACCTCAGTATCCACGTCATCGTAGTGGGAGATTAATTTTGTTGTTCTTCGATTCTTCCGTTCTTCTTTCCCTTCTTTTCTTCTTCTCTTCTCAACTCACCCGGGTCTTTCATGGAACTTGCACCAGAAGCCAAGTTTGTTTATGCTGCCACGTCAAGATGATACACATATTTACAGTCATTATCCTTGAACTATGTTGCGGTGCATGAACCATGAATGAACATTTGGACAATAAGAATATTGCCGAGTATAAACATTCCCCCAGACTTGCATGTGGGCTTCTCATAAAAACGTGATGTGCATACCCAGAGCACTTCAATCTGTGTCCAAAACTAACAGCCAGTAGCCGATGCCACCATCGTCATATACGATGGAACGATCGGTCCAGTACACCACACGAGAAACAGAATCTCCGCCCACAGCATTCCTGCAGTCCCCCGTATTCACCATTACCAGTCCCACAACCTGAAACTCTTTATTTTCCAAAACGCCCCAGCATGCCGTCATCAACATCATCAAGGACATAAGATATCTCTCATATATACACGGCGGTAACATCACGCCCACTATGTCGCATCATCAAACAAGATATTAGGTAAGGTTTTGTTGGTTGTACAACACCTTTTCTGGTGCAAGAACGAGCGAGTCGACGCCCACAGCTTCAACAGCAGTGAGGTTGTCTCAAAGGTCCTTCCAGCTGGCCATGAACATTCGCAGTTTTCGCTTGATTCCATCAGCCAGCCGCATCGACGAATCATCGTCCAGAATTTCGACGCACTGTTGAAGAATGTTTGAGGGAATCTCAACCGGAGCCAATGTCCCGTCAGGCCTCGACAACATTGGTGTGCCTTCTTGATATTTCATATACCGACTAATGGCTTCGTTCTCTGGGGTGAGGTCGTCGATGGCGAATGGTCTATCAGTCTCTCCCTGAGACTGCGTTGGCGAGAATCTCCCACTGCTGCCTGCCATGCTTGTAGCCCAACCAGTCAAGGCCGCCCGATAGATTGCCCCAGCCCACCATGGTGGTCGGACTGGATGAGGCATCGAACGGATCAGCCGTAGGATTTGGCCACAATGGAAGTATACCTCCTCGGGCTGGTCTATGCAGCGCATCTGGAGCCAAGATGCGGATCGGAATGGTCCCAAAGAGACGTCTCGCCGCGCAAATTGCTCGATATCTTTGAAGCTGGTGATGGCATTCAAAGATATTAGGTGATACATAATGAGATTGGCGCAAGTCGTCCAACAGGTTCCCGTGTTACCGGAGAAGCTCTGCTTACTGATCGAGTACCAGTGCTGCAACAAGGAAGATATTTCTTCTAGCCGAGCCTTGGATGCCGCCTTCGAGATAGAGCGTGATCCCTTTGCATGGCTACCGCCGTCTGGTAGGCAAGCGATGAATTGACGCAACTGACAGACCTGGGCTTGGAGAGGATGTAAGAGCAATCGAAGCTGGGTGGGAGACAATTCTCTGCCAGCTAGCTCGCCATCCACGAAGCTGGTGAAGAAATCACGAAGCGATGCAGGGGCCTGGTAAGTGGCCCCGTGAACCTTTTCAAAGAGCTGCAACCAACTCTCGGCAGACTCGGCATGCCACAGATCGTCAGAATCTGGCATAGGTGCATGTAGGTTCACTACAGACAACAATGGTGTTGTGTCCGAGAAGAGACTCATCTCTTGGTCGACGGTAACCCAAGAATGTGCAAGTCTGGAGAGATCATCAGCATTGGTGTGGTAATCCGTACTGAAACAAAGACACTCACCTTCGTTTGGCCTCCTGCTGTTTCCACTTTTCCCAGGCCTTCTCTGTTTCTTGCTTACATTGGCTGACGTCGATAGACAAATCATCAGCATCCAGCATTCCGGAATGAGCCAGCATCTGACATTGTTAGCCAAGAACCCCGGAACCTCAAGGAAAAGCTTACCGCCAAGTACATCCCGCGCTGACCCATGGCCATCTATTAAACAGGTCAGAGAGCAGCTACAGTATTTACATTGGACCGATACTTACATCCATATGCCACTTGTCCCCGGACCATGCTGCAAGGCAGGTGAAAAGTAAAGCGGACCGAAGAACCAAGACTTCTCGAGATTGGAGGACATCTTTTTCGATCGTGTCAAAGAGGGATATCCTGCAAGCCTCGGTCAGACCGCTGGTGACATATCGGGCTTCGACCGTGGCGGTTGCTGAAGCTCCAGAAGCGACCATCAACAGTATCAGGAGACTGGCAGCTTTGCTGTTGTTTGACTGCATCAGGCTGTTGGGATCCAATCGGCCTGCAGCTACCGAGGAATAGTACGGCTCATATCGAACGACGTAACTTCTCAGGAAATACTGCATCACATCAGGAGGTGGTAACATCAGGAATGTGTCCCGACTGGAGTCCGGGCTTGATGGTGTTTCCTCTCGAGCAGCATGGTCGGCCTTGTGGATGTCCAAGGCTTTGTGGAGGAATCCTTGGGTGATTGCGAGCAGCTTTTCTCTCGACCAACCGACGATCGGCTCAGTGGCGATTTTCCGTTCTGTCGAAATGTCAAGTGTAGAGCCGTCAAGCTGGGATGTCCATGCAGTCCATGTGGCCTGGTTTCGAAGGGTCTGGGCAAGACCTTCCAGATAAATGGCAGCAGTCTTGGGAGGAGCAAAGGAATACTTTTCTACGCGGTTACATTGGAAAAAGGGCCATGCTTGATGTGCAGCTAGCACGGCTTCCGGTTCCTGCAGGCCACTTGTTGACGAGGAGCTGGAAGGAGAGAGGCCAATCGGAGGTCGATGTGAAAGATGCTGCGAACTCTCCAAATCCAGCCGCAAACCCAGCGGCGTGGCCCCCTCATGTAGTTGCATGGAAAACGAGAGGTGGTCAGGGGTGTGCACACCCATCTTCCCATTCATGAAAAATGGGTCATTGGGGTCGTGGAGCATGGCTGAAGGGGGTGACATGAAATCCAAGACGTTGGAGTCAAAATCCATCATGTTCGTATGCACATTGCCCATGGCAAAGAAATGGTTATCAGCGTCTTGATCATACGCAGAGCCATGCATGTGGACAAAGTTGTCCATTTGGGGCATGTTGGGCATCATGGGAGTGATCGGAATAGCCATGTCTGGCGGGGTCTGGGTGAACCCATTACGCAGCATCTGATGGTCCATGTCTGGTCCGAACACGGCTGGCGCAACAGCAATGGCATGCCCGTTGTCTGAAAAATTCAAGCGTTGCGGTGGTACTCTGTTGGGACTCATGGTATCTGTTCGATAATGAGAACTGTCTCTACACACAATTCGGGGTCAACTCACGCGGTGAGATGCCATTCATGGGCAGCGGTGGTGGTGCAGCAAAAGGAGAAAGTTGGGCAACTTGGAATGGGGTTGAGCTGGTTAAGGCTCGCTCTGAATGAGGCCTGGTAAGAGGTGGGAGATTGGCTCGTCGACTGGGATTGTGTGAAGAGCGCCGGGTGGCTCGAGACTGACAGACAATTTGTTTGACGACACATCTTGAGCAAGGCACCTGTGAAGGTCAGTGTCAGATCAGAACTGATAAACATCGAGGGAAGGTGACGCCGCGAACATCATAACATTGTCCAGCAACGAAGCCACCAACAACTAGAGGACTAGCATGCCGGGCAGCAGTCGATTCAAGATTGACCTACCTTCTTGTCACACTTCGCCTTTGCCTTGGCGCAGTGAAGGCAGGCAATCGGGAGGCGTTCAGTGGGTGAATCCATGGGGACAGGCTTATGGCTGAAAGCCGGGTAATGATGTTCAGTCAGCGTGAACAGTCAAGAGCCTCTCCCAGCATATGAACTATCCTCCTCTTTTTCAAATGGTGTTCCGACCGAGGACCAATTCGTGAGAGCCTGACAGAAAGCTGCTCGAACACAGTGAGGTGGAAGGCTGAGGAGGGTGTAGAGTTCTAATTAGCATTATCTGGAGGGTGGGGGTGTTGAGGTGAACGACGGTGGTTCTTCTGGGTATAAAAGCGAACGTGAGCAACAGACAAGACAACGAGAGGCGAAAGAAAGTCTGTGATGTGAGCGAGCGTGAGAGCAAGCGCAGGCATATACGAAAGTCTGTTGCGAGAGGACGAGGATGAATCCAAGGGAAAACGGACCAGGTCAGCTCAAAGATTCAAAGGAGATCGACAATGATGGTGGATGGAGCCAGATGGAGACTAAAGAGGCAGGGCTGCAGCTGCAGCGTACGACAGATGAAAAATGCATTACAATGACCACCTAGCACGAGGTATTGGTAATTCGTGGCTGTAATCAATACGAGGTTGACAATACGGTCTTCAGGACCCGATACCGGCAGGTACAGCGGTGCCTTGCCCAAGATCTATCGAGCCCCCAGCAGGTGGTATGTAATTTTGTCACTAAAACCACGTATTCGTACCTTGTTACGGAGGAACTTTGACAACAAGGGTTCTATCTGGCTGGCTGTGCTCGCATTGCTGTGAAGACGCCTTGGTAAGGCCCCGAAAGTCAAGGGATGAGGTGCTGGGTCGATGACGGTGGAGAATGAGATTGTTGATGCATGTTAGGGGCCTGCATGCCCAGCCAAATAGAGCATCCATGTCAATCAGCCCGCCTAACAAGGGTGAGCCGCGGGGATGCACCACCCTTGAGGCCCCTCGTATCATAATTAAACACCCTTCATGCCTGAACAACAATGCCGCCCGTGCCCGGCGCAGCCCTGCGAGTAAGCCTGCATCTCACCAGAGCACAAGCCCAAACCAGACACACCATTGAGGTACTCGTTCCGACTGATTGGGCGCCTCCCACAAAGGGACACAGACGACCCTCCTCACTCCCTCCCTCCAGACTCTCTCAGATGGAGGGGCGGCTATGCATTCCCCGTCATCCTCAATTGGATGTCGCACTGCTTGAAATAGCAATCTCTAGGATTCTGCCCTAGCTGGACACCTTGGGAGGCGTCATCCATCTAGCTGCATGACGTTGCTTGACCGCCCCAGTCACCGGTACACAGCATCACCAATACCAAGCGCTTTTGTCAGCAATGCGAACGCTGGCTCGACATGGCTTTGACACTCGACAATCGACACTCGACAACTCGACCCGCGAGCCTTACCGGCACTTGAGCCAACACGCCTTATCGCACCGGAGAGAAAAGGATATCACGGCGCGCCGGAAGATGTTCAATGACAGCTCATCCACACACCTACATACATACACTACTTGGGTACGGGATGTCCAAGCCAATGATGGCTTGAGTAAAGAGTCAAGGAAACATTTCAAATAGTCATGACTGGGGAGAGGAGACTTTTTTTCACCACCCTTTGTTCGGTATGATGTCGTCAAGGATCTTGCATTCGGCTATGTCTTGCCGTGTCTTACTCTCCCTCAATCTACTTGTTCGTGCTTCTTGTCGAATGTTACTCTGGATTTAGACTCTCGCTCATTAGCCGTCTCTCTCTCGGCGCTGAACTGCCTGCCCCCTCTGGGTTGAAATGGTTCATCGTTTTCAGCCAAGGTCCGCAAGGTGCCGTCACCTTCGAGTATCTGGTGATGGTGGTACGAGTACGAGATAGAGACAGCTGCTGTCCTCCCAAAGACAAATCACCTGCGAGCCGCAAGCCACGTCGAACCAAATCAAGCTGATGGCGCTATCACAACCACTCTCCTACCACTCTGGCGCAAAGTTCCGCCAACTAGATAACAACTGCACTCTTGTATCTGACGAATACGCCGCCATTCTGTCCCCACAACCACCTGCTGGTCCCTTGTTCCTCCTTCTGCACTTGGCAAAGATGGAGCAGCCAACGGCAGCATTCGGCGAGAAGGGTGGACTTTGTCACAATGCCCAATGCGAGCCGATCAACACAGTTCTCAGCCAGCCCACGAAGAACGACAAGAGCCGCAGACGAAAGAGTCACTCCAGGAAAGCGCCTTGGTGTTGTCTTCTCGTGCTTGAGCACCCTGTTTCTTGCCACATGCATTGCATTGAGCAGAATTTGCCGCTGCGACCGACCAACAACCTTGTTGCCATGGGGAGATGTTCTCGTAAACACACTGCCAGCTCATCCTTTTTCACGTAGCGTTTGCAGGTGCAATGCATGAGTTGCTCTTGTCGGACATGAGTCTTTCGTAACAGGAAGGGACCTACGTACACATGCTGAGTTGTCTCCTCACGTTGACCAGGGGGTGTTTCTCGCTACGTGTGCGTCGATCAGTCCACAATGTCCTTCTTCATGTTAAACCGTGGTCAAAGATCGCCTCCCCTGCGACCCGTATCGCAGATACCGTCCCTACCTCCGAGTCGATACAGTCATTTGAAAGCGGTGAAGCGAAGCACCACACCCACACCAAGTTGTTTCAGGCTAGAGCTCCATCGACCTTGGACAGCATCTTTGGCACCTCGCTTGCTGCCGCTGATTGTGCCATGCGAGCATTGCTGGGATGATCCCAGGTGCTCCTCAACCGCTCTTGAGATAACCAACCACATTACATGGTGAGACTGAACGGCACAGAGATACACTGGTCCCAAATTAGACGACACTGAGTTGATATTGAACGCCAGTGCGCATTACTATTGCAGCCCGGCGCTCCGGGTATTGGAAATCCCCCTTCCCCTATCCAAGTGGCAAGAAGAACTCCACCTTGAGAACATGCAAGGCTCGCAAAACCCGGGTCTGTCCCCGTCAGATCACAGCATGCAGCCTCACGCCCTACTAAAAAGATGTCGGTCCGAACTGCTACCTATGCGCACATCAACACTGATGTCCCATTTGTGGCAGAAGCCACGATACTGATACCTTCAAGATCTCCGACACAAGAAACTGTTCAGGTATAGTCTTGTTGTCTTCACGACTTGCACCTGCCCCAGTCTCAGGCGGAAGCTCCTCTAGCCGGCCTTATGCTTGAATCTCGCCCAGTCACCGCCTGACAAGGCTATGGTCCGGGATAGGGTTTCATTTTCCAATTCTATATCGACTGTTACTGCATTATACAGCTCCAATTGTAACTGTCATCCTACGGCTTACATGGTGACTCAGCCTCTTTGAATCTGCAGCACTGTCTACTATGCCACTCCTGCTTTACCAGGTCCCGTTCAACAAATTTTAGAGGTAGAGTATTCGGATGCCATGTCAGGCCACTATACGAGTTCCATCGACAGAATTCGTAATCGAGGAGCAGCTCGATCGGGCACCGACCGCTGCCATCTGATTTTATATCTGATTGCGACATCGGCGGAACGGTCCTGTCAGCATTAGTGGTATCGACGATTATCCCTATTGAACACCGCGTTTGGTCTAGAGCGCAAGAGGTCTGAGAAAAAAAAAGACATTGTCGTCCTGCAGACACAAACCAACGTACCCCAGGTTACCGGTCAAGTGTTTTGTCTCTGCTGTATACGTCATCCTGCATGAGCTGCGGCGCATGTCAGATCCTAGTTGTCTAGGCTGGCTTCAGATTTACATGACTAGTAGAGAACTCAACTTCGGAGTTCCATGCCTCTAGGCCAGGAAGGGCAGATTTTCCTTGTATCCCACTCATGCTGCATATTTTATGGTTTGGGTTCGTCGATGCCAAACCCTGACTAGTTCAACTGGTCGACCTTGAGCATGTTATCGACCTAACACGACACTATGACTTATGACTAATCAGACATTAGGCTGGTGGTCCTTGTACGATTATATACTGTCAGATCAAGCGAGCGGCTCGAATTACTATTCAACGGTCTCGACCTTACCGACACAAAGAGGTAAAGAACAGCATGTTCTCTCGCTTGTTACGCTTTCCCTCGTTAGGGCCAAGGAGACTTTTCCCCTGTCAGCAATCCAGATACGCTTGCTTTCCGGCAATGAACTGTCATAAAATGAAAAATCTCACCTCGAAATCTCCATACAATGATGGCCTTGAAACCAGCCTTTCCCCACAGGATCCTACGGATTCCCAGCAAATTACCAGAACGAGCAACGACAACTCCATTGCCCGAGGCCACAAAGCAACGAAGTGCTCATCAAATGCATGGCTAGCGCTGCCATTCCTAGCCACTTCTTTTTGCAAGCTTTGTGTCCACATTGTTCTTTGCCGCCAGGCTCACAGTCTGCTGGAGCCTCATTGAAAGAATTTCGAATTCTACTCCCCAATCTGTGCCTACATGGGATTATCTACGGCGAGGACATGATCAGGAGCTATATCGATCTGCAGTCGTACTCATCCTCGGACGCGTTCCGGTTGCTTTGGAGATGCGACGGATCGAGCGTTGGCGATACCGAAAACGAATTACAATTGCTTCGTTTTAGGGTTACGTTGGGACGACGTTGTGCCAGCCATCTGCTACTGACCAGGCCTCAGAGATGCGATTTGACACGAATCATTCTCCACACCACTCTGTCGGCCACTCAGAGCTATTGCAGCATCTCGCATGTGTCACAGTATAATGATCTAGAAATGCCCAAAGATGGACGCATCTGAAAACGCTCGGGTGGTGAGCTCCCACAACTGGTCTGCATTGATGGTTCTGGAGGCAATTGAGCTACTTGAATTTCGGTGGTGAATGAGGGATCCTCGGAACATTATTCAATGCAAGTTTCTGGAGCGAGATAGCCGGCTCGCCAGACTTTAATCGAGCTCGACTCCGGATGGTTGCCCATCGGTCTGCAAGGAGGCTTACGATCTAGGCTTTCAGATGCCGTCTACCCTGTCAATACGCTTGCGACCTGATGAAAGGCCAACCAATTCCGCATAGCGTAAAAATCATTTTTTGATGCAAGCTCACTATGAGATCTTCACGGTTTGTCACAATAACGAGATAGAACTAAGCATTGTCTGAATGCTTGACATAAACGCGGGTGACCCTGGTAAAGACTATGTCTGACATTGACAGAAGTGCATGGCTTTTGCCATCAGGTCTTTACGCGTCTTGTGTTCGGCAACATTCCGGCACCGCCCATGCATAATCAGACAGCGTCAGTCCGAGTTTCACCACACCTGTCACAATTCATTATTGCGAGGGTTTATCTAGTCCCTGTATTCATGCAGAATGCCTAGCTATCTTTGCGCGGCAAGGCCCCGTAGCGAGCTCCTCCTGTCTGCACTGCCACTGGGGTGCGTTCACGATAGGTAAGTTCTCATTTAGCCATACAAGGCCTCCCTCGCAAGGGTACACACATGATCAGCAGTGGGATTGTATTTTCAAACAGTCGAGATCGTGACGACGAGCGTCATGACTTGTACGACCAGCTTCAAAGGTGGAAAGTTTCCGACCATAACTCGGGGACGAGGGGACAGATTTTCCCGAAACACGACTGCTACGGGGTTCAGTTCCATCGAAACATAATACGGTGGGTCATTTTGGCAGGGGCTACATTGTGGTACCGTTGCAAACAGATACGAAGCAGTCGATCTCGTTTTAGCTTTACAGGCAGACCATATGCCATTTGCAACAAGAAGAGTTCATACTCTGAATACATCTCCGGAATCTTCTGCCTGATTGGATGACCATGAGATTGGACTGGCGGAAATACCATAACTCCTTCACCATTCATGGTCACACAGCATAGCGCGCCAACGAGGGGAGTCTTGTTTACCCGTAAGGGAATCGGAGGGCTCTTTCTTGTCGAGTATTCGTTGAAAGGCATCTCACAAAACCTATATTTGCATGGGTCCTTGTACGCATCGAAAGCCCACCAAAGGGGAGAAGAGGTCATGCGGACTGACAATACTGTGAATGGCTTGGGTGACTTGCATGAGAATTTAGTCAGTCCTTGCTTTTGACCATCCAAGGTGGTGTTTACTTTTTCCTGATTGTGTTCCCGTCGGAAAAGGGTTTCTTGTTTGACGGGTGATTTTATGACCCTGTTGGTCAGCTCTGATTCTTCTCTGAGGTATTACCATGTAGTTCCTGTGAGTGTCATTGCTGCCCGGAGAAGCAACCCAAGAAAGCAAAAAGAAGAGTCATTTTTCTCGCATCGAACTCTCCCCCTCTCCACTCGAGTCCTATATTACCTTGCATATCCAAGCGAGTTTCTCCGAGCGATGAGCGAAGCAACACACGCGCATTGTCTTTGCCAAACAAAGCCTTGTGCTTCTCAAGGACCTTTGGATTAGGGATGGGGTCGGTTTCAGAGGTGTGCAGTGCGTAAGTGTGAGTGTGAGTGTGAGTGTGTGTGTGTATCCGGGATTTTTTTTCAGAGGTCTCCCCATGCCTCTCTCTCGGTGCTCACTTGTTTCTCCCGCTCCCTCACAGGGCGTTATTGTATTTTTTTTGGTCGGTGTCTGGCTTCCTTTTTCGAAGCCATGGGAAAAGACTGGGGATTGAGATCAGAGTAACTCTGTATTGACGGTTTGCAAGGTAATACGAAGTTACAGGTTTCGTACAGTATTTTGTATAGTCAATTACCAAACGTACCTTGGCTAAGTTTGTAGATTACTTGTCAAAAACCATCGTCAGGCCTTTTTCTCCGTGCTTGCATACTGCATCTTGTCATTGCTAAAATCAAAAAAAGGGGGGAAGGTGAGACTCGTCAGAGGGTTGGTTGGGGGTGGATGAAGAAAAAGTGTTGAAGTTGAGATTGACAAGACCCACCTTTGTTCTGAAAAGAAAAACAAGGCTAGATCTTTAGCTCATGATGTCGAATCTCCCTAGTGAGATTTTTTGGACTTGGACAAATTGGAAAATAAATCCTGGTTTTGTTGTCAGGACTTTAGACCTGGAGAATTGAATTCAGAGCTCTTGGAGTCAGTTCTCCCCGCCTTGTCATGATCAACGCAGTTGAGACAAAACTCGGTCGTCGAGTGGTGAGTCGTGAGTGTTGACTACATCAAGTCAACAAGAAGAAACTAATGATTGAGGTCTATAATGTGGCTCTTAAACCTTCCGTAAGGCTCTTTGCAAAGATGTAGATCAAAATCTGGGGGAGGGGAGGGGCTGTGTGTGTGTGTGTGTGTGTGTGTGTGTGTGTGTGTGTGTGTGTGTGTGTGTGTGTGTGTGTGTGTGTGTGTGTGTGCACAATGACATGTGAAGATTCGTAGAATCTGTCTCTCTCTCTCTCTCTCTCTCTCTCTCTCTCTCTCTCTCTCTCTCTCTATCGATGTGATACGACGCGCTCGAATTCCAGATTGGGTTTTCTCTAGATGACGATTTACCACATTGTAAGGCCAGCTCAGCGAGTCCAAGGTCCCTTTCCAAATGGGCATCGAACCCTTTTAGAAAGAGCTTTTCCGGGTTGGATTGATAACCCTTTTTTTTGGTATCGCTCAGAACATCGAATCCAGTGGACTAACAGGTCGTCGAGCCTGACTTTTCTCCCGTAATCAAAATCATCGCTGCAATGGCCAGCGTGAGTCGCTCTCGTCACAAATGCCAAGTCGAATCGCTCGCGTTCACAGGGTGCTACGTCGAGGCACACACCAAATGCTTCGCCGAGGTCACTTCTGAAGTGTCCGCCGGCTCTCTTCGTGCGCTTTGTGCTGTTGGTCGTATACCGTCTGTGGCGTCCCCGCAAAGGAGATGTATGGAGAAATGTTTGACTCACGCGTGTCGTCTTCTGTCTCGAACCGGGCTCGCATGAGTCATACCGAGTCCGGTTCTGGATGATTGTCTCATTGATCTTTAACAAGAACGAGAAGATCTTGTGGGGTTCGTACGTGGTTGGAAATTTATATTGAGTCAGTTCTTCGGCGAAAACCTTCCGATTTCCCAGATGCAGTTTTGTCAACAGCCGACTATCCAGGCTTTGAACCCCAAGGGGAATCAGTAGAACTCAGTGCTGTCGAGGCCCAAACTTCTGTGTACGGCACGGCACACACGCTGGAGGATGATATCTCTCTCCCTCACATCGATCAAAGCTGTCCACGGAGCTATACGTGACGAATGGTTCTCGTAAATTGGGACATCACCTCTTGGTAAGTTGGTATCACACACGGCTCGACACACTCGTCCAGCAGATAGTGGAACGCCGCCTGGGTGGATGAAATTTTTCCCCCAAGGAGATATTCCTGTCGGCTGGCAGACCCGTGGAAGTCTACGGGGAGGAGATCGTACGGGCTCCGAAAAACGGAGCACTCGGTACATCACAAATGACCTTCATGCCCGCGCATTACATTTCCCTGGCGAGCATGATGATCAAGGACTATCGTGTCTTGAACTTGGATGAGAACACAACGCTTGAGAGGACGATTGCGGGTCGAGGTACATCCACCAAGAGACAATGAACATCAATCTGGGAGAGTATGTGTCAACATTCCAATTCTTGCCTGTTATCATTGACGTTGTTTGATGGGAAGTGGCCTGGTCTCGTTGGCATGAGAGACGTATACCGGCAGCTTTCCGATCAGCTCTTGAAGTGCGTGTAGCAAAAGTACCACACGAAAATGTTCCAGATTGTCGGAACGCACGGGACGTGACTCCTGGCTACATGAAGTGTAGCAAAGACAGGCGATGGTTGATGCTCATGGATCACAGCGTGGAGTGCAGGAAAGATGAAAGCAAGATGAGGAGTGCAAATTGTGATTATGAGGAATATGTTTTGGCGCGTTCTTGGCCATACAGGAACGACAAAAAACAAAGAGCGTTCCAGCCATACAGCAACAGGCACTCGTTCTTCACCATAGGCGAGTCTTGCCCTTGCAGATCTTGAGGGCGTTACCGACCTCCAGCTTAGGCCCCCGAAGCACCATTTTGTCTTCAGGGCCACCGCCCTTCACAGCGTACCCAGGTAGTCATGCCAGCACATCGGTCACTCTGCGGACAGCTACAGTACGCCGGTAGTCTGTATCCACTCGCCCTATAGGGCTGAAAGCAGACGTCTTCCGACAGTCCGTTCCAGAAAAGCGAAGGATGATTTTAGTTAGGGAGTATCAAATCGGCGTTTCAGCGGCCCGAATGTGGGTGCGTTGGCATTTTGGACTGAAGGCCTTGCAGCATCCTGACTCATCGCATGTACCATTCTCCAGTGTTCCATGCGAATACAAGCTTTTTGGGCTGTGCCTCGCATTCACGCCGAGAATAGGAAAGTCCTCGAGATACGACGCTCAACCTCAGCAATTCAGGCCACCGGCAGAGTCTCACTGAGCGGGGACCAAGACCGGGATCCAGGGGAATTGGTTACCGGACGATACACGATAGAGCGGAAGTAAGGACGAATTACCGGAGACCAGCTGTGAGCTCTGGTGAGCGCCCCTACACATCTGATGCCGTGACGGTACGATACAAGTTCCAAGGCGAAAAAAGAGTCGAATGACCCATGCATGACCCGGTCGTCACGTACTCGTAGAGGGATTCTGGCCCAGACCTTGCCAGGATCGTGATCAGCATGACGATGGCGCCTTCTTTTCTG
The DNA here is from genome assembly GCF_000835515.1 of Exophiala oligosperma. Taxonomy (NCBI): domain Eukaryota; kingdom Fungi; phylum Ascomycota; class Eurotiomycetes; order Chaetothyriales; family Herpotrichiellaceae; genus Exophiala; species Exophiala oligosperma. The sequence goes on from NW_015622820.1 coordinate 866,165, forward strand.
GTACGCAACATGGCCCGCGATCAGTGGCGGTCTGGGCACAGCGGCCGACTCAATTGTAGCCTGCTTGCAACAACGTGGTTGCGAGGACCCAGGGGCACATTCCCGCATGGAGCAGAGGCACGCAATCGCCGAAACTTCTCAGTATCTCACATCCACGTGAACTCCTGGAGAACCTCTCATGATGCAGGCAGACCCTTGAAAGGTTTTACGAATCGGAATATCTGGTCTATTTTGGTCACGGCAATGAGTGGCCATTGAATGGAGCAGTTCCTTTGAGAAGGTGTCAGGTCCAGACACTTCCTTGCTATCACTTCTCTTTTGCCCACTTCTCTTTGACTTGCTGGTTAACCACCGGACAAATCCAATTCTCACGCACCACTTCAGTCAAGAGGGACTGAATACTCTGAAGGACAATGGTGTCAGTACGCAACTCCGCCCCGATGATGACAGCTGGATAGCTTGTTGGAGACACTCACCATTCGTCCTGCAGGTTGCGTTACATGATGGCCATGTATCGCCAGCTCTGCCACCATCCTGTGGTGTCTTTGTCACGTTTCTGAGAAGGTCAAGCAGATGCTGATTCCCAAACATCTTGATCCCAACTTTGATTGCATTCAGAGTATCGTCACTTGGACCCGAGGGATCTCGGCTGAATATGTCTAGTGATGGCACTGTCTGCGAAGCGGTCGGAGTTTCATAAACCACGATGAAAGCTGCATCATTAGAATCGTATCCCCAGCCAATGATCTCGTAGGTGTTGTTTTGAGATGCAAGGGATCCTGCCGGCACGCTATGATAAGCGTCCACTGCGATGGACGTGTCGTGCGAGTATGCAAAGTATGTTGCATTGGGCTTCTTTGTATCGTTGACCAACTGAAAAGATGTCAAGGTGTCAAGCTTTGTCGCCTCCTGGGCATAGCATGCACCATCTAGGCAGGGTCGCGTAAGGGTCCAGATGAAGTTACGGAAAAGACGATACAATTCTTGGTTGGAGAATGTGATGAACCAATCACCAAGAAACCAGCCTGGAGGCATGGGCGTCCATGGCTTGGAGGACGCATTCGTCGGGCCGAAGGTTGGTGGAAGGCGAATGTCGACTGCGTTCGGTGGTACTTGGTGCTCTTTGAGGATCGAAAGAGATATCCCTGAGGTCACGCCTTGTCAGATACATGCCTAGCCATCAAACACGGGCATTGCCTCTGGATGAAATGAAGACTTTGGGAAGGGGAGGACAAAAGCGATTTGTCTACCTTGCTGAGGTCCAATGCCAGCTCCCGTCATTGTCCACGGATGCAGGACAATGAGACAAATCGTTGAAAGGGCCCACGTCAATTTCATTTTCAAAGGGAGTGCTTTTCAATTTCAAGCACAAGCAAAATGTGGACGCCATCATGTTGGACGTCGAGTCCTCAACGGATTATATCTAGATTCATCAATTACATTTAGCTGTTAATCAATCGTTTGCAATCTCGTAGTATTATTCCTTAAAGGTGAGTCCTCTTGCTCGAACCTTCTTGATTGCAATGCTTCATTCCGGCAACCTTCCATCAATCATGTCTCATGGAGAGAACAAACTGAGAGCGCCATAAGCGCTGTCAAGGCCGCGTTCTTACACAAACCTGCGCTAGGAAATATTCCACCCATTGTAGAAAGGGCGGGGAAAGAGGACGGTTTGATCGAGCACGTAACAGTTATCGGAAACCAGATAGGACGTTGATTGCAGAAGTGTGGTCTCGGGAGGAAACTTGTTTATGTCGCCATGTTCCCTGTCATTGTACGGGTACGTGCAGTAGGACATGTAAATAAAGACCTATATGAGGTACCAAGCTACGACCGGAGTATTGAGCAGCAAATACCTGAGTCTACTAGTATTTAATGTGGCGCAATAAGTACCTGAAGCTTGATGCGGGGGCGCAAGAAAAAGTTGGCGGGAGTGTGCGAGTTGCCCATGGCAACCAACAGGCGATGGCTTTGTTGTCCTCCAGTGCCAATAGGCGCGTAAAACGAGTAGCGCCGCAGCCGATTCAATTCACACACTCCTCCATCTGTTCTTTACTACCAAAGCATCCTACTGGACTGGTCTTCATCGCGGTCGCATCTTGCTTCAATTCGCTCTTCAATACAGTCATTACTATCAACTCCCTTCCACTACTATCGAGAACACGTCGCAGCTGGGCTGCCTGCTTGGAACATTGACAATTTCGCTCTCATTCCTGCGGCGCACTGTTCATTCATTCCACTGTTCATTCATTCCACTGTTCATTCTCATGGTCTGAGCGTCACCGAGTCATCACTACAACGCCATTGTCTACGTTCTAGCCGCGATGGCTTCGGAGGTACGTGCTGTGCTGTCTCCGATTGTTGACATTCGTGATTCCTCTGTAGATCTAACATGTCACCGTCTCTTTACAGGTCCCACCCTTACGAATCCAGAAGGGCAGCAATGGAACATCACCGTCCAAGCTGCCCCGAGTAACGAACCGCCCCCTGTCTGAGCTCAGTCCCATGGCCTTGCGCCGAAATTCTCCTAGCTTCCCGCAGCCAAAGGTGCGTTGTTTGGATTTTGTAACCCTTTGAACAACACCTCACTCACGCAATTGCAGGGTAAGTTGTTGAGCAACGAAAGTTCACCAGCCGGTTCCTCTCCATTTTCCGGTGTGTCTCCACGACTGTTCTGGCAGGGACGTGATCCCAATTCGCCTGCCAGAGAGCATCAAAGCACAAAGGATACTCCGCCTCCTCGAAACTCTCCTACCAAGCGATCATCGATTGAGAATCTCAAAAAGGCTTCGAGGGTCAAGAACAGCAGCATGTTTGCCATCGAACAGAGCAGTCACTATGACCCTTCGCGTCCTTCGGTACTGGACGGAAGGCCACACAGCATGCAATTCTCGAGGCAACAATCACCAAATCGGGGTTCAGACGTAACTCGAAAGGAGAATGTCGCCCCTTCCTACACTTCGCCGGTACAGCCACAAGCGAAGAGGGGGTTCGAAGAGCAGGACCATGCCGCAAACCTCATTACTCCTTTGTCGCCTAGTAGGCTGAACAGCCCTCCTATGAAATCATCCTTATCGAAGAAAACCGGAGCAGCCTTCAGAAGAAGTGGCTTCGATCCCGAGACGGGTATTTGGGAGGATGATGATGACATTCAGAGTAGACAACTTCCCGCTGGTCGTGGGTTGCATCGTCATCAGAAGAGTGTTACCTTCGACCAGAAGCCACCTCAGATTAATGAGTACGAAATGGCCACACCGGCACCTTCGTCATGCGCATCAGGGTCGCGTGAAGGCAGCTACCAGTCCAACGAAGACGATGAGGACGAGGATGCAAGCTTTGAAAGGGGCTCTTCAATGGATCAAGATGACAGCTTTGACGCCTCGCTGGAGGACACTGACAAGACGCCGGTTGTTCTGCCGGAAGACTGGCGCTTCATGAGCCCAGAAACAGCCAACAAAGATCTGTCACGGGGAGAAGAAGATGTTTTCGACGACGACTGCGGTAGTCCTGCACCAACTGCTCAGCCAGGCGCTTTGGCATCTCGACCACATCAAACGAGCGCGAGCTCAGTAGACTCAAACGGACAACATCGTCCTCTGCCACCTCTACCACCTGGTGGCAATCGACTGCCAATGAATGAAAACCTGTCTGGCACAATGGAGCGCCTGAGTATATCCGGACGATCTCTTCCCACCCCTCCCGCTTCTGCAGTCATCTCCAAAGCCGATATTCAAAAGATGGGAGTCTCCAGCTCCCTTACAGGTGATGATCGCTTGAGGCTGATGGCACTTCAAGAACAAGACCGGGAACGCCGAATGAGGAGAATGGGTTCGAAAGAGACGAGTCCGGTTCGTGATGCCAGTCTCGAAAAGTCCTACATGCCTCGACTTCCTGATTCCGAGATGTCTGAATCACGAAATTCAACGCCACAACTTTCTCGAGCCGCGGTCCTGGAAGCATTACGTGGTGAGCCAGGACAGGGCAGCCGAGAGAGCAGCGAGGAATCCGATGGTGTAGCGCAAGCGCGTGATGTGTTATATGACCCAGATGTTCCGATTCCGTCGCTCGAAGACCCGACACTGCCAAAGATAAAGCAGGAAGAGCTGGAAGAGGAAGATCTCTACTCGATTCCCGATTTGTACAGTCGTCGAGTTTCAGATTCAGAGACAAGCGCCAACCAAGACGACGACCTCACAAGCCAGTACTCACAGGCATCTCAAGTCCCTGCAGCTCAGCCCTTCATTTTTGACACCGATGACGGCCAAGATACTCCAAAAGCCCGGACTCCGACTAGAGAGCTTGGATCGCAGGCCGAGAACCGCATGTCACTCCCTGAGTTCACCGATTTCGGTAACACAGGTGGCTTCGATGTTGGATTTGGATCATATTTGTCCAATAACGACGAGAAAGCAAAGGCCAACCATGGTGCTACACATTCGACTGCTCTTCCAGATCTAGCAGCTCTACGCCAAAATATTCAACGTTCTTATACCCCAGAGATTCAGCACAGACAATACCAAGCTCCTCTATCTGCAGCTGTAGAGGAAGCTGTTCCCAGAAGTCCTGATTCTGTTGTCAGACACTCCCCCAGGCATTCTAACGTTCCAGTGAACGATGGTTCTGATATTTCAGACACCAAGTCTGCAGCACATGATGATAGCGACAGATCAGTCTCCCCATCAGACAGTGGTTCGGTGGTGGTTCACGACAAGGAGCCCTCTCCAGTCTCTCCTATTTCGGCTGAGTTTGAAGATAAGCCTGACAGCCTCAGCGCAGAGCCAGTGAACCCCACAAGGATAGAAGAGCAACACATTCAGACGAGCCACAAGATTCCCGAGAGCAATCGGGTTAGCAGCTTAGTACAGCTGGACATCCCACATGACTCCCTCGACGAAGGTCTTGGCCTAGGACTTGAGAAGGAGTTTGACCGCGTGGTGGAAGCCCAAAAGGTAGAGTTTGAACTCTCGTTGCAGCGTCTTTACTACCCGTTCAATGGCCGTTTCCCGTCGGTCGAAGTTTCTTGTTCCAAGGACCCGAAGTTTGAAAACCCCATGAACAATATTCCTGCCCTCCCTAGGCCCCGTGAAGCTCCTTTTCCGCTTGGAAGAGCCATTTCCCCTGGTTCATCAATTTCTGAAGAGTCATTTGCTAATCGAGCTGGTCGACGACAGAGAGGTTACTTGATGCGGCAGAACACCAAAATTGTGTACGCCAGCGAACGCATTTCACAGGATGAATCGAGATCTCCCGAACTCCCTGGCTTTCAAGGCGAGCCCTTTGGATCCCAGGTTCCAGATGCAAATCTGGTCCAACCCTCTCCCCGAAAGACAAGCCAGCCCACATGGACTGCTGAGCCCTGGAATGGTAAGATGAGAAGAAAGAGCATTCGGGTTGGAGGGGAAAAGGCTTTGAGCAAGAGGAAGCAAATGGATGGACCTGTTCCACCGTTGCCAGGTCAAATGAGCAATGCTCAGGAGACTCTCGATGCTGTCGCAGAAGATGAAATTGCCGAGGATGAGGAATGGGAAGATGGCGCCGAGCGTGGTCGCCTTTTCGTCAAGGTTGTTGGTGTGAAAGACTTGCAAATGCCCTTCCCTCAGCGTAAGTATTGTCGAATCGCACCAATTCTGCAGACTACTAACCCTGAATAGACGAACGCACCTACTTTGCCTTGACACTAGATAACGGACTCCATTGTGTAACAACTGCATGGCTAGATTTTGCCCGAAGTGCACCAATCGGTCAGGAATTCGAGCTGGTCGTCCTCAACGAGCTCGAATTCCAACTCACCCTTCAAATGAAGCTTGAGGAGCCGAAGGTCGAAAGACCACAGTCACCTAGCAAACCACCATCCTCGCCTAAGAAACAAGGTGCTTTTGGGCGACTGTTTGGCTCTCCTAAGAAGAAGAAAGAGTCGGAGTTGAGGGCGATGCAAGAGGCCCAAGCCGTCAGAAGGCCTGTTACTCCTCCATCTGCATACGAATTGGTTCAAGGGCTTGTCGCGAAGGATGGATCTTTCGCTCGTGCTTATGTGTCCCTAGCTGAGCATGAGAAGCACGCTTACGGCAGACCATACACTGTGGACATCACCTGCTTCAATGAGTGGGCTCTTGAGGAGGTTCACGTTGGAAGCTCTCGAAGCAAGAAAGGGGTCACCCAACTTCAGCGTCGTCCGCCATATGAAATCGGCAAGCTTGAATTGCAACTGCTGTACGTGCCCAAACCGAGGGGAGCCAAGGATGAAGATATGCCTAAGAGCATGAATGGAGCCGTGCGTGCAATGCGGGATGCTGAGGAGCGGATGCAACAGCAAGCCAACATCAAAGCATTCGAAGGTTATCTCAGCCAGCAAGGTGGAGATTGTCCAGTAAGTTGCTTTTACTTAACGAAGATTGATTTCGAAATAGCGCTGACCGCAATGCAGTATTGGCGACGACGATTCTTTAAGCTTGCAGGAACAAAACTGACTGCTTTCCACGAGACGACTCTTCAACCACGAGCCACCATCAACCTTGCCAAGGCCAGTCGCCTCATTGATGACAAGTCTTCTCTGACGCAGAAGGAAACGTCTACAAAAGGCGGCGGTCGACGTAAGAGTGGTTTTGCAGAGGAAGAGGAAGGCTACATGTTTGTCGAAGAGGGATTCCGTATCCGCTTTGCGAATGGAGAAGTTATTGATTTCTATGCCGACTCGACTGCCGAGAAAGAAGAGTGGATGGTTGCACTCGCACAAGTCGTTGGAAAGAATGTACCAGGCTCATCTGCTCAACTCAAGGGCTGGACTGAGCACGTTCTCAGACGGGAGAAGAAGTTGAAGGCTGAAGCATCGACAGGATTTCGACCTGGTCATGCTCGAACCGAAACGTATGGTGGTAGTCCGATAAGCCAGACCTGCAGCCCAAGCAAGTCAAGGTCTGGTGCGCAGGGCCATCGAAAGACCAAAAGTATGCATGCTTGAAGATCTCTAGAGGTCGCCAAGGTGTTGTTAGGTAAAGCTTACGCTGGAGGTGTTTTGTGTTTGATTCAATGGCGTTGATATGTGCATGGAAGTATGAGTGTTGGCGGTGCTTTGGGAACTTCGATGCCGTTCAAAGTCAGGGCTTTTATGGAGAAATGATTTCATGCAAGACACGATCGATGGGAAAGCCAGAGGTCGATAGGGAAAGCTGTATGAACCAGGGTTTTAACTGGCTTCAGCATGATTGTGAATAATAAAGATACCAAAACGTGCTTTTTCAAGTATTTTTCGGATTCTTCATTCTGTAGAGAGTACACAGTGCCTTGACTTGGAGTCTTTGGTGTTGTACCCGTTGTGAAAAACATTAACTCATACAGTAGAAATGGAGCATCAAACATTGTATGCTTGTAGCGAGTAGTTCGAATTGTTTTCCATTCTTGGCCTAGATCGAGGTACGTAAAAGTTGTTATGAGCCTCGAATCAGCCTCACAACAGGCATCATCATAGGATGATGATGACCTTGAGGTAGTTTTCTTTTCTACCGCTCTACTATTTTGACTATTTTGATGGTTTTTTGTGCTTGCTTTCTGTAACAGACTACACATAAAGTACCTGCCCACCTCAGGTAAATAGGGTACAGTGGTGCAACAATGGGACTCATTCGAACAATAGCATTGGTGGTCTTGACCATTTCGTTTATTGTCTTTATCGCACTTTTTGGAAGATTACCAGTTTTCAGGTCAGTCAATACGTTATGATTTCTCTCCCACTCCTCGTATTCTTCTCTGCAGCTCAATACACACGAGACTGTTAATTCGAATTCACCTTGCTGACATTTTTTTTGATTTCATAGACGAACACAAATCTCATTTCTACACCAATTACTATGGAGGCACATACCGAATGGATTCATTGCGGTGGACGAAAGACTCACGGGACGTCGTGTATCGCGCAGTCTTTCTCGGACGGGGAATTATTTGATGAATGAGAAACATCCTCTCGTATTGGTAAGTGTTGTATGCACGCGAGGCTCTTGTTTGTGGTGCTTAGGGAACTCTAACACACGGGTTTGTTCTCGTTTAGCTCTTCTTCCTCGGTCTACAAGTCATAGGCGAGGTGTTGTTTGTCCCAGCAGCATGGGATCGACTATCTGCATCACAAAAGTTCATTATACCGTGTCTGATCTCCGGGCCGATGGCGTTTCTGTACCTCTCCGCCGCGACGAGTTCGAACATCACGACGCAGAACCATGGGACCTGTATGCGTGCCTACCCTTATGACTTTGCCTTGTTTCACCCGGGCTATTTCTGCAGCACGTGTCGGTTCGCGAAACCGGCGAGGAGCAAGCACTGCCCGATCTGCAAGGCCTGCGTGCAGAGGCAGGACCACCATTGCATCTGGATCAACAACTGCGTGGGACGCAACAACTACCTGTGGTTCAACTTGTTGATCGTCGCGACGGCGGCGTTGCTCGCGTACGGTGCTCGGTTGGGCTACGTCTTGTTGGACGCGAGGCTGCAGGAGAGGCTGGTCCCCTCCGCGCTGACCAGGGGCAGCGTGAGTTCGAAGAGGTGGAGCACCGGCCTGAGCTGGGCCGAGTACTGGCACTGTTGGGCCTGGGCGATCAGTGTCGAGTGGAGGGTGGGGAGTGTGATGATGCTCACCATGTTGAGTTTCCCGCTCGCCACGGGGTTTCTGGTCTATCACGCCTACTTGGTCTGGGCGGGCATGACCACGAACGAAAGCGCCAAGTGGAGTGATTGGAGGGAGGATATACGTGACGATCTGGTGTATAGGGCCCGAATATCCCAGCTGAGGGAGACGTATCCCAAGTTGCCCGATGATGTCGAGCCGAGAGACGAGGATATCAGGCGCCCCTGGCCCAGGGGTGCGAGGGCCAAGTGGTGGCTCGTCAGGATGGTCGATGGTAGACAACCTACGCTGAGAAAGAAGGGAGAAAATGGGAAGGAGGGTGTTGGCGAAGGAGCAGGAAACGAGGGAAATGAGGAGGTCCCTGACGAGAGATGGGCCAAGGTCCATAGTCTGCGTGAGGTGGATAATGTGTATGATTTGGGGTTCTGGGCTAATTTGAAAGACAGCATGTTGAATCGTGGTTGAAACATGTAGGAGCGGATATAGCTGGTACATGGCATATAACTAGAGACTAGTATGACTTTCATCGGCTGCTTATGGCGGCCCCTCTTCACCTCTCTCCCCCTTGTATGCTACTTCTGTACTCTTACGCAAGGCTGAAGTCGATGAACCGCAAGGCTGGAGCACGTGCCTACGTGAGTCGCGTCTGACCAATCAATCTCATCCGCCCATATTGGTCGGACTCAATTGCGGACTTGAGCCTTCGAAGGCCTCCGTTCACTCACTTTGGTTACAATCGACACAGGTGCTTGTCGCTGTTGCTACTTCCGTTGCTACTACTGCTGCGTAACAACACATCAGCATGTTTCCCAATGGCTCCTCGGCCTGCCAAAAGGCAGCGCAGATCAACAATTGTACTCTCGGACGACAGTGATGATGGAGGAAGCGAACGACCTCTCGCGAAGACACAGAAATCGAGTCACCAACGGGAAATCACTCTCGATGGCAGGACCTCCTCGAACGTATCACCGGTAAAGACGGCGAAACAAGGAAAGCCGACCATCGCGAAGAAGGCTGCGCCAAAAGCGTCACCCCACTCGTCTCCCGAAAAACGAAGAAAGAGCACAAGCGTCAAGGCCGAGCAACCAGACAAGTCTTCCGCGTCTTTACACAGCTTTTTCAGTAAAGCCACGGCCGATGAAAGATGGAGGAAGAAGTCTGTGACACCACCCGATGTGGAAGCAGAGAATGGAGAACTGCTCGACGCGATCGAAGATGACGAACTCTCGGACGACACATTGCAAGAGCTGGGGCTCAAGACAGATGTTGCCGGTTCAGTTGCGGACAGACGAAAACTGGCCACTACCCCTGCTGTTGCCAGTCTCCGGAATGGAAGCAATGGGGGCAGCACCTTATCGTCGAGTCAGAGGTTCGTTCGGCCACCGGTCATGAGTCGTCCGCCCCTGAACGATGTAGATCAAACCCTACCTGAAGAGGGACCCCGACCATGGGCCGATCGCTACGGCCCAATTAGTCTGGAAGAGTTGGTCGTGCACAAGAAGAAGGTATCCGATGTGCAGAATTGGCTACAGGGCAAGATCGACGGCCGGAATGGCCAAAGGATGCTCGTTCTGAAGGGACCTGCTGGAAGCGGCAAGACTACAACATTGTCACTGGTTGCGAAATCATTGGGCTTGCAATTGGTGCCGTGGCATAATCCTGCAGTGTCCGAAACTGTAGGTAAAAACACTACGGCCCTGCAATTTGATGAGTTTTTGAACCGAAGTGGTCGATTTGGCAGTCTTGCGTTTGGCCAGGTTGATTCCACTCAGTCAGACATGTCGACAAAGCAAGACTTGGCCCATCACGTCCTCGTGATCGAAGAATTCCCAGCTACCATGACACGACTGTCAGGTGCTCTCCAGTCATTTAGATCTGTGATCCTTCGCTACCTGGCACGAAGTCGAGCAGCAGCTCCTACGGCCACTCTACGAGGACAAGCAAGACCCGATGACGATCCTCCTCCCGTGGTGTTGATCATTTCTGAGACTCTGCTTTCTTCCTCCACAGCTTGGTCGGACAGCTTCACGGCACATAGACTGCTTGGTCCAGAGATCTTGAACAATCCATACGTGACGGTCATGGAGTTCAATCCTGTCGCGCCGACATTCGTCACAAAGGCACTGGACATCGTCATGAAAAAAGAGGCGCGAGATTCCCGAAGAAGGAGAGTGCCAGGCCCCGCGGTCGTCCAAAAACTCGCAGAGATGGGCGACGTGAGAAGCGCCGTCAACTCGCTTGAGTTCTTGTGTCTGCGCGGCGACGACAACTCGGAATGGTCCGGCACGGTGGCAGCCAAGGTCAAAAAGTCGTCCAAAGACAGTGTCCCTTTGACCGACATGGAAAAGAATTCTCTACAGTTGGTGAGTCAGCGGGAGACGACTCTCGACATGTTTCACGCGGCCGGGAAAATTGTGTACAACAAGCGAGAAGATCCACGGGTACTCGACACGCGAGCGGAGCCTCCACCAAAGCCACCGGACCATCTCATGCACCTGTACACGCCCAAGGCGTCTCAGGTCGACATCGAGGCTCTGCTCAACGAGACGGGCACCGACATTCAGACGTTCATCTCTACGTTGCATGAAAATTACATTCTCTCGTGCAATGGCGACGGTTTTGAAGAGTGCTTCGATGGATGTTCTGATGTTCTCTCCGTCAGCGACGTCCTGAACCCGGAAAGTCGGCCTTTCCATCGCACCAACCCAAACCCGTACGCTTCGATCATTCAGGCGAATCTACAGGCAGGGTCATCCGACGCTCTTCGTCAAGATGAGATCAGTTTTCAAGTTGCAACCAGGGGGTTGTTGTTCAATCTTCCGTACCCGGTGAATCGAGCGTCTCCACCCGGTGGGAAAAAGGGAGATACGTACAAAATGTTTTACCCGGCCAGTCTTAGATTGTGGAAACCGACGGAGGAACTGGACAGTTTGATCGAAATGTATGTGAATGGTGATGTTCCCGGGCCGGGAATGGGAGCGGGCAGCGCTCGGTCGCTCAGGTCATCGTCGGGCACCGCGATTGGCGATGGAGGCGTGGCGACCTGGCGAACGAGGACTCTTGGCGCAAACACAAATCATCCGGGGACCGAGACTGACGGCGATGGTGATGAGCACGACGACGACCAAGGAGACGAAGACGAACGAGAAAGGAGACAGGTCAGGTACGCCAAAGACACGTTGACGCTCGAAGTGTTGCCTTATATGACTCGGATCTTTTCCGCCAAGAGAAGGGACGTTGGCGTCCTCGAACGTATTACGAAGTTCAGGCCAAACGCGTTCTTGTCTTTGGCTGTTGGGGATCAAGGGCTCGAAGAAGAAGAAGATGATGATGATACGGCGGTCAATACGACCGAGGGTATTCGGTCCAAAGTTTCCGCCTCGGTCGGTGGGCATTTACGGCGGTCATCTCACACGCTCCTCCGCAAGATGACACCTTCGGGTGGTGCAGTGGGTACGGCTGATGTTGGAATCGATCCCGGCGCAGTCGAAAAGTTGTACATTTCGGATGACGACATTGAAGACGACTGAAGCGTTCGACCATCAGGGTCCCTGTGTCGGGACCTGGCAGTGTACTACTGATTGACACCTGTTTTGTTGGTGTCTTGCCATTGGGACGGGGGCGGCAAGTTTTTTTTTTCAGACATTGGTGGGCGGGAGTCCTTGTCGTCCTTGTTAGGAGTTTAGTTTTACACCACACACACACACACACACACACACACACACACACACACACACACACACAAAGGCAACGTTTATGGTAATGGGGAAAAAAAGTTTCGGGTCTAGACAATCTGTCTGTCCATGTGAGCTGTAAGGAGTACAGAGTGCGAGGGGTGCCCAATTGAGATGGTTGTCAACGTCGACGTTCCAACGGTCCAAGAGGTCAAAACGGCCTAGACAGCATGCCCATAAATGTGCCAGCTTTGCTCCCATACCCAGCTATACACATTCCTCGGAACGATGTATTGTATACAATGAAATGTCACCAAAACGGCACACACATACACGCAAACCATATAATGCATGCAATTAGGTACTAATTACCCCAGTAAAGGTAGGTACCTACGTAGCTAACAAGGTACTGGGTATTCCATAACGATACAAGTACAAATCTTCGGCCTGTGACCCAAAGACACGTGCAAATCAGTCCTGCTTCACGAACAAAACAGCCGTCCATCTTCCTTTCTCAGCGCAAATTTTAGCATACCAAGTAGAATGCAGCAAGTAGACTCATGACCCTGGGTGTATAGCACATTCCACGTGTACTCTGTATTAGTTGGCCGTTCTTCACTCTCCTCGAATCAACCTCACCCTATCAACACACATCTCATCACCATCCACTCTCCTTCACCCGGAACACAAAAGTAACGGCAGTGGCAGCGAGGAGGCCTAGACACAATGCCGTCGTACCGTACTTGTCATAGTATCTCGACACACTTGCTCTTCGTTTCCGAATCATCTGTACACGCAGCCAGTAGATCATGACACTGTATATCAGAGCTGCACAGGCGACGATGGTAAAACCCCAGGCTGAAGCAAGACTGACACTGTCACCAAAGTTGAGCAAGGTTGCTGCAATAGAGCCGATGATGATGCTGAACTCCAACCACGATAAGAAGGTCCTCTCCGTCGCAAAGTAGACCTTGGGCTCGACCCGGACAGGTACATGAATCCTCTTCCCCGGAGGTGCCTTGAAGCGTTTGACTTGGACCTGGCCACCGAGAGGATTGACACCACCAATATTTCCATTCTGGGGCAGAGGAGTCGATGTAGGCACCTTGCGGAAGATTTTGACGATTGCATCGCTTGCCACCTGAGCATGGTGTTTTAGCATGTTGGGGTAGGCTTTCCAGGAGGACTTGGCGTGATGGGCAGCTTCGTCTTCGTCTTCCTCATCCTCCATTTCAGAGTCATAGATGTACTCCTCTTCTCTCAACGGCAGTGCTGCGAGACGCTCCTCCTCGTCCAATGAATTTCCAGGAGCAGCATTTACATCTTGAGCATCTTGTGCTTGAGCACGACTATGTTCATCCAAGGCCCGTCTGGCAGCATTCAATCGCTGCTGTTGCTCGTCATCGCCAGAATTGGAGCCATTTGTGTATGGTGTTGCAGTCTCCTGGCCATATTCAGTATCCGAGTCGTCTTCATCCTCATCAACGTCACTAGTCGAATAGCTGGCCGTGTTGGCTGGTCGTTCGATACCAAAGCGGTGAGTGATGGGTTTCCGGATGTCAACATCCATCTGTGGCCACCAGAAAGGCAGAAGATTAATCCTGGTGGGAAACATGGTGGCACATCCGTGAATAAATTTGGAAAATTTGGGGACTGCTTCGACCAAATGGCTCGACGTCAGATCCCGCACCCACTGAGGAGGCTCCTGGCCAGCTTGCGTCTGCAGCTTGACTTCTAGGACTGCATAAGGAAAACGTTCGACATCTTCGGCAGGTAATTGTGGAAACGGCCAGTCAATACCGATGTCGGTTCGTCTCCAATTCTTGCCTGCTCTGTCTCTACCGTCGAGGTTGTCTTCTCGGACCATGGTCAGCTCGGTATCCAGAGAGATACGGACGCGGGCGTCGCCTGGAAGCTGAAAGGCTGTACGGTGATAGAAGGACCTGCATACAGGCACCAGTTTCCTTGTGACCACACGATACTGAATTTCGCGAGCCAGCTGTTCTAGATCCTCGATTTCTTTGATGCCTTTCTTCCCTTCTTTTCTCATTTTTGCAAAGGCTTCCTCAACCGTCATCTTCCCGGCGAGGAAGTTGTTGACGTTCTTCTCCTTCAAAGTAAACCGAGCCTTGACAGACTTCTCGCCAGTCCAGTCTTCTCGATGCGTCTTTCTTTCCACGAAGATTGTCTCGTTCTCCATGCCACCATACCAACGCAGACGAATTGCCTCTGCACCTTCGGTCTTTTTGAGACGACCTTCGTATAATTCCCATGTCTCCGGATTGTCGTAGTATATCGAGGAGATTGCTGAATCTTTCTCTTCAAATTCCTTGTTGGGGTTGAAGACCAGAACAGGCAGGTGCTTGAGGATGATGAGCTTGAGTTCGGTAATGTTGTCTTGATGAACCCAATATTTTGTTGTCTGGCGGACGAAGTTCTGCTGGGCACCACCCGCTGCACTGTCGCCCTTTACAGGGTGGCCTCTTGTACGAACAAGATCATAGAGCTTGGAGAGGGTAACAATAAAGGCATCGTAGTTGTCGGCGAAGAAGGGTTTCGCCTTCAGTCTGGTTGCAAACGAAGGACGGAGGATCAGACCGGTTTGCTTGTCATGCTTCTTGATGATCTTTTGGAAGCCGGTGTAGTTCAATTGAGTGAACTTCGCCAAATCGTGCACATCGGCAATGATATCACTCAGGTCTTGCTCCAGTAGCTCGAAATCAGCCTCGAGTTCGCTATCGGACTCAGGATCAGAAGTTTCCTGTTGTTCCTGACGATCCAAAACCTGTCTGACCTCTGCTTCACTGGACTTTATTCTCGAGACGATTTCCTGGCTCTTGAGTTTTTGAAACGTATAGACCTTGTCCAGCTCGGCTTCCAACTGCTGAATGAAGAATGCTTCGTCATCGTCGGTCCATGGCTCTCGGTCTCCGTTCTTGCCATTAACGAAAGACTTCTTGAGGGAGTCCTTGAGGTCATCGTAGGCGATATAGTGCCAATAATAGTCCTTGATAAGAGATTGACGGAGCTGTTGGCCGAACCTGCGGAGATTCTTGGTCAGTCTGAGCATTGCAACGTTGAGAGAAGGACGTACTTCATGTTGGGAGTCGACGATCACTGTGTAGACGTAGAAAATCCTCCTCGGACACCCCAAAGAACCAAAGAGAGCAAGACAGCGGGCGAATGCAGAAGACAGCAGCTTGATGCTATCAGAGTTCAAGAGCAAAAGAAATTTGAGTTGCAAATATTGGCAGATCCAATGATACGAGCTCCTCACATCATGAGGGAGGGGGATCCCCTCCTAACATGCATGGCCTCGCTTGACCGAGAGGATTTCTTCGCATGCTGTTGACGGGCAGGTCTTTCTTTCCAACCTCGTCGCACTTTGGCTGTAGCACATGCCAGCCAATCGAAGGGCGAAGGGGCCCACGTGCCTCATGGGCGTTTTACCATAGTGAAATTTAGCTGTCTCGGCCAACATGCTGCTTTAGGTTTCTCTCTACATCATATCTTCCCCGCTTTCTCAGCTAGTTCTTCGCTAATGTGTTGGTGCCGTAGTGCTTGTCCTCCTCTACTGGCTCTCAGCTGGTTACTCTCATGCCTCCAAGCTGATGAGCTCCAGGTGTACTGGTTATTTGATTTTTATATCATATCGCTGATAATGTTTCCTCTGGATGAGAATGGAGGAGAATATCTTGAAAAGAATACCCTTTAACTGCTCCATCCACTTCCATAGCTTCTCTGCGATTATCCATATAAGTATCCTCCTAGGCTAAGTCCCAGTAGCGTGCACGGAGCAGAGACTAGATCTACACCGAGCCTGTCGTTTGTCAGACCAGTCAGGAATTCAGCTAACAAGATCTATTTTTCATGTATGTCTACTTCGTCTGACATCCGTATATTTTCTCCTGGTGACATCTCTCTAACTCTCATCTGCAACCACAGCCTTGCTGCACTTTAATAGCATGTACTCCATTCCATGTAGACGCGACAGTCTCTCCAGAACCTCCCAAACACCTCTGTGGCATAAAACTCCAACCAACACGGCTGTCTACAACAAATTTGGTCCGGCAACCATAGGTCAGACAGGGGCTGGGGCGTATTCTTTGGTAGCGAATCGCAGTACAGCGTGGCGCTTGATGCTGGGCACAGTCTTGTGACTTTCTGCCATGCCAACACCTCGTCTTCGCCTTTCTTTCTGTGCATTGATGATCACATTTTGCATCAAATCATCTACTGGCCTGGTCTGACCAATTACTGTTGTCAGAATCCCATCTATTTTCAGGCTGGTCTCAACAAGTCTGTGGCCGCCTCTCCATGATTCAACATCTGCAGGCAACTCCGTGCTAAATCTCTCAAGCGCAAGGCAGCCTCATCGGCCATTTCCAAGAGAAGGCTGTGTACATTCCACACACCTTCTTCACATGATTCTTTTTGATCTTCGTTTTTGCATGAGCGTTTGATATCTATGTCCACGACCTGACACCATCACCCGCATCGATGGCGTCCACACCGACTCTGAATCACACAGACCACTGCGCTGAACTTCCCAATGAGATCCTGCTGCTCATCTTACAGAATTGTCCACGCTCTACTTTGAAAAATGTCCGCCTAGCAACCAAGACACTCGAACAGTTGGCCACCCCGGTACTCTGGAGCAAGGTTGTCTTGATCCCGAATCTAAATTGCATTCATGGATTCGTAGAGGCACTCGAAGGATCCCCGGTCCTTGTTCACATCACCAAGCTCGTCTACGATGCCCGATTCGCGAAATTCTTTGAGCGGGTCAAGGCCGAAATCCCACATGTACCCTTCGTGGACACTACCAGCAGAGAACATTCCCTCGATGTGGCAACTCAAGGTCGATTCCAGCCTCAAGAGGACATGGGGGTTGAAGTCTCAATGCTGGCCAAGGCACTACGCTTGTTGCCAAATTTGCGAGCACTTAGAGTACGAGAGATTGAAGGCCTCCGCCATCCCGGCCCTTCCTCTCCCCTTGCCACCTTCAAGATCCCCTACTACTACCAAAAGATGTGCAAGAAGTACAGGGTTATCTTGGATGCGTCTAAATATTCTTCAATGAGCGGCACTCCAGGCAGGTCGTATACAAAGGGCATTCTGACCGCAGCTTATTCCTCCAACACTCGTCTACACAGCCTGAAGACGATGAACATCGACGGTCGCGGCATGTTCGGACTCGTGGCACCCAGGCCGACCGGCGCAAACCCCCAACTCCGACTCCTTCGAGACGTATTGCAAGATCTTCAAGAACTCGAGCTTGGCTTCCAGAAAGATTCACTAGTCTCAATGGCGAACAACATTGAGGCCATTTCATTCCTCCTGAAGGCTGCTCGGAAGCTGAAGCGGCTCAGACTGCGCATGTCAGATTGCACTTTGACGCGGTGCCAATTCGTGGCCGACGAGTTCCCCTCCGATCTTGCAACGCTCCTGGAGACGCCCGCGGCAGGCTGGATACACCGTCCCCTCGTGCCGAGACTGGAGACGTTGACGCTGGATGGGTGTGTATGTCACGACCAGGACCTGCTGCACTTGCTCAAGCTACACAGCGCGACGCTGCGCCACCTCAAACTCTCCCACATCGCTCTCCTGGGCGTGGGCGCCCGTCGCAAATGCTGGGTCAACCTCATCAAGCGCTTCAAGACGGACCTCAAGCTCACCTCCATCTCGTTCAGCGGCTCGTTCAACAATGGCGGTCGGCAACAGTGGTTCGTCGCCACTGATAGCGTCGACCCTAACCGTCTCAAGGCACGCGTTGAGAGGTACGTCGTCGACAAGCGGGTCCGGGAATGCCCACTGGAGCGCGTGGCCATCAAACCGGACCAGGCCGACGTCGACAAGCCCGTCAACGGTGAAGAGTGGGAGGGCGACTTGACCTGGACCATGGTCTACAATAGCCGTTTCTCCAACCAAGTCGTCTGGGAACTCGCACAACCGTCATTTGGAATTTCGTCGTCCATGAACACTTCCAACCCATCGTCCGTGGCGGCCGAGGACGATTCGTTGGCGACGGATTCCGCTGCCGACGACGACTACAGCTGGTCCGACGGTTGGTACGTCCCTCATGATAACAACACCGTGGTTTTGTGCACGAAGAAGAAGCCGCCCAAAGGTCCAGGACTAGTAATATCGGAACCTGACATTTTCAAGACCATGGTGGATCTGGTGACATTCAAGTCCCCGTCACAGTCGTCCTACTCTTCTTCTCAGACGACAACTTCGTCGTGGTACAGTTCGGGTGCATAGGTACCGATTTACACACACACAATTTACTGTGGAATGGCAGCATTGGGTTCGGGCACACGGTCAGTATTTTGTCAGCGGCATGGCTTGGTGGTAATGAAGGGCTTTTTATGGCTTGAAGTCGCATGGGTGCGGCACTGGGCACGCTTCTTACCATGGAGGCGTGCATCGGGATCCTTTCGAATCCAAGTGGGAGAAATGGGATCTCAATAGGGCGCAATCACAGGGATGGATGATACAAAAGATCCAGGAATTGACGATTGTATGAATTGGACGACAAATTGGCAAAAGGACATGATTATGATGATGACCATGTTTTTGGGGGGAACCGGCACTGTGCTCAATATGATTTTCATAGGTGGTGATGGCGTATACAGATGCTCTGGACTTTGCTCTTTCGCTTTCAAAAATCTTTCTTTCCGTAACATACATTTTGTTTTTATGTATATGTGCAGTCCTCTGAAAGCAATCCCAGACCAGATAAAAACTTCAGTCAGAGACTACGGAGTATGTTTCATTGCCATCATCCTTTGCCTTCACGAAGTAGTATTCTCGCAATGTCCATGGCACAGAAACCTAACATATCCCTCATCCCCGGTCAAACGACTTCCAAACTCAAGTCTCTTTCTCTCTTTCTCTTTCCTACAACTCCCCATCCGTCCTCATATGGTCTTGGACCTTGGGTACCTCTCCCAGCAGCGAAGTCAAACCCGCCCTCGGCTCGCAAGTCATTCTCTGTTTGCCCTCGTAGGTCTGCGGTCCCGGTCTCGGCACTTTGCTCGCGTCGTAGCCAGTCATGGTAGAGCTGTCTTTCAGTGCCTGCAACAGGCTCTTCATCGTCTCGGGCGTCAGATCCTCGTAGTAGTCGTCGTTGATCTGCACCATGGGCGCATTGACGCACGCTCCCAGACACTCGACCTCGAGCAACGTAAAAAGCTTGTCTTCGGTGGTGTGGCCGGAATGAACGCCCAAAAACTCCTCGCACGCCTTCATGATCTTGTCACTCCCGCAGCCGCCGAGCATGCACGGCGTCGTCGTGCAGACTTGGACAAAGTACTTGCCCACCGGGTCCCGGTTGTACATGGTGTAGAAAGTGGCCACCTCGTAGACGCGCATCGGGGGCATCTCGAGGATGCGCGCCACCTCGTTCATCACGGACAAGCTCGTCCATCCGTGCTGGCGCTGGCCGAGGTCCAAGATCGGCATGACGGCGGCCTTTTTGTACTGGGGTGGGTAACGCTTGAGGATCTCATCGATCAGGCGGAGGTTCGTTTCGTTGAATTTGAATGGGATCGAGGGGTTGTTTTCGGGTGTGTTGCGGTGCTGAGGAATGAAAAGTTAGTTCATCGTGATTTGAGAAGGAGATGTATAGGGGAAAGAGATATTCCAGGAACGTACGACAAAGAGTGCTTCACTCCTCGATAAGGGTGTGCTGGAGAATGGTCTAATATGAAGAGGTTGTCTTTGGGGATGATGAGCTTGTGATGTTCTGGAAGCTGCCCTCGTGGCCTGGCGCACGAGCTGAGGAATGGCTTTCGAAGCCATGCTGGGCGATCCTTCGGGCTACCGTCGAAGTTCAACTCGTTGAGGGTTCGCAGGATCACAAATACTTCCTCGAACTGCGCTTCTTGGAACTTGAATGTTAATGAGACGGGATGGAATAGCTTCAAGCCAATCAGAGTCTTGACGTTGTCAGTCCGTTTGGGGGTTCTTGTGGTCGAACGTACCATCCATACGGTGGACTTTGCGGCCATTAGATTCAACTGTCTCCGCAGCCGTCAGGTCCTCGTCTCCACGCTGGCCTAATTAAAAGCACTTACGACGACGACGACGCTGCTGCTGTCGCTTGTGACCTGTTTCTCTGGGTCAAAGTTGCGAGGATGAGGTTCTCGTCCGTAGTGAGCGCAGTCGTCGGACTGTGCTCCGCATCAACATATGCAATCTCGAATTCCACCACATCACAATCCACCCAGAAGTTGTTGAAAGGAGACTTCAAGCCAGCACAAGTATTCGAGAACACGAACCTCGTTCGAACCGTCAACCTTGAGAAAGGCTACGTGAGAGAGACGACAAATGTCCTGATCACGAATACGGACAAGAACCCGCAATCCGAATACTATGTTCCATTTGACTACGACGTGATTGGGAGGATTGGAGGGTTCGATGTCAGAGACAAGAAGAATGCCGAGAAAGGCTCACTTGAGGTCACCGTCGCTCCATTGGCAGAGGTGCTCGATGCTTCGGGGAATTCTTCCAGGTATGGGCTGTAACCTTTCCGTCGAACGAGCTCCTCGACTGACTGACACATCTGCAGATCAACTCAATACTATATTGTCCATCTCGACGAGCCGGTCCCGCCCAAGGGGACAGTCACCCTCTCCATATCCTACCACATCCTCGGAGCTCTCAAACCTCTCCCTGCATCCATCCGACAAGAAGAGAAACAATATCTCACCTACGATTTCTCCGCATATGCCCCGTCGGCGTACAAGACCGTCAAGCAAAAGACAAAGGTCAAGTTCCCATCGACTGATGTACCGGAGTACACGACGACGGAGGGTCTGACATCCAACGTCGACCCGGAAAAGCAGGGCACACAATACTCGTATGGGCCATACGACACCTCCAAGGTCTCGCCCGGTACGACGTACCCGATTTCCGTGCGCTACGAGTTCAACAAGCCCCTTTTGGTGTGTAGCGTCCTCGAACGAGACGTCGAAGTGTCACACTGGGGTGGTAACCTTGCAACCGAAGAGCGCTACTGGCTCCGACACGACGGTGCCTCGCTGTCCAACCACTTTTCACGTGTCGCCTGGAGCACACAAAGCTTCTACGTCAACGCCGGACAGATGAGCACGTCCGCGTTGCGGGAACTCAAGGTGCCCCTGAGGCCAGGCAGCGTTGATCCTTATTTCACCGACGACATTGGCAACGTGTCGACATCTCGGTTCCGACCCAACAACGTCCGTGATGCCAGCCTCGAGCTCAAGCCTCGATATCCATTGTTTGGAGGGTGGAAGTACAGTTTCAGAATCGGCTGGAACAACGCTCTGTCGTCGTTCCTGCGCAAGCTCAAGACCCCTTCAGACGCATACGTCTTGTCCGTCCCGCTCGTCCAGGGCCCCAAGATGGCCGAGGGCATCCAGTACGAGCAGTTTGTTCTCCGTGTGATTCTGCCCGAGGGCGCGACCAACGTCAACTACCAGATTCACGGCGGCACAGGCGTCCCCACTCTCCATGCCGAGCACAGCTTGCACAAGACCTTTATGGACACTCTGGGCAGGACCGAGTTGAAGTTGTCCGGCACCAACGTCGTGGACGAGGCGAGGGACATCAACCTTTTGGTCACGTACGAGTATACTCTCATGTCGGCGTTGAGAAAACCATTGACCATTGTCGCCGGATTCGCGGTGGTCTTTGTGGTTGTTTACCTGGTGGGGAGTATCGATACGAGCATTGGAAAGAAGAGGAGGTGATTTCCGATGTGATTGATATTGTCATTGATGAGGCCCGGGGGGATATATGTTGAACATAACACACGGTTTATTGTGTGGTTTCAAATGTTTCTCTGTAGATTAGCTAGCTCGATTTTCCCTTGGGAGGGACTTGAAAAAAAAAGCATAAACAGTACGGGATAGAAATGGACCAGTTATAAAAGAAAAAAATAAGGACCAAGAATTGTTTCCAAAGATAAGATTGTTATATACAAAAGTACAGATCCAAAGTTGGACGGATCGTGCGGTGCGTCGTCGACCAGCAACGAATACCTAGATCCCTGAAGATTTGAAAGTTTGGCCGCGGACTATCCCATAGGTAGGTAGGTATGTAATCAAAATCTTCACCCGGTGCACCGTTTCTCAGGAGGTCTATATCCAAAACCCAGACCGTCCATGAGTCTCCGCTCCCTGTCCTGCCAAGTGTCCCCGTCGTCCCACTGGTCACCGGGCCGGGAGAGGTCCGGCGGTGGTGACGGTTTTTGACCCTTCAAGATGGCCTCGAGGGCGTTTTGGGTCTTCGGCCTCGGGCTCTCAAAGTCGAGGACCAGGCCGTTGGCACGGTCCCTGACGCCCGAACTGTCAAACTTGAGACCTTTGGTCTTGTGGACAAACTGTCGTATGTCCCTCTGGAACGTGGTACCGCCGCTCCATCCCAACACGGCACAGCCGACGGTGCGCCAACTCGAGATGATGATGTCCACCCTCCGATGGACGTTTGGGTTTTTTTGGTCTTGTTTCTTTTCGTCGCTCTTTGGGTTCGGGCTTGCCTCGTCCGGATGGAGACCCGCAAGAGAATCTTGTTCAAACCTCGGGTCCTGCCAGACGCACAACGCCTTGTCCAGACTGTCGAACCCACCGGCACCGTGATGGTGATGGCCGGTCGAGCGGAACGGCAAGGTCGCCTGCCCTCGATCACTGGTCGTGGTGTGCAGACTGAGGGTGTGGGTGATCCAACCTTCGGCCTCGAGGCTCGACACCACGTCGACCACCAGGTCTTTGGTCTTTTCCTCGTCGCGGTGGCTGAGCACGACGTCGACGTCCCCGCACTCGGTCTTCCCCCGGCGGTACCCGCCGACGATCACGCACTCGACGTCCTGGGGCCCGCCGTGTTGCGCGGGCCCAACCCCCAAGACGCCCCGGGCGTGGCGCAAGATGACACCCGCGATGCCCTCGACCTCGGCCCGGGGGATCTTGGCCAGGAACTCGTCGTAGTACTTGACCCCGATCTGCTGGACGCGCGTGAGGCCCGACCAGCCGAACTCGACCACGTCGTCCAAGTCCCTCCAGCCGCGCTCAAAGTAGAATTTCCGCGCCGTGTCGGGACCCACGCCCCATATGTTCCAGAACAGCCGGAGGTGCCGGAGGTCGTCGTCGTCGTCGAGCGCGCGGACCGTCGCGATCGACCGCTCCCCGTCCGTGTCGGCCGAGTGGTACCATTCGGTCCACAAGGCCGCGAGCTTGGCGTTGCACCCGGGGAGGCGGGTGATCTCGTCCGGGTGGCGGATGTGGTGTTCGTAGGCGGACAGGCTGGCGATGGACGTCGAGTAGGCTCGCACGCCGATGTCGTCGAGCGTGAGGAGCCGCGATTCTTTGATCTTGGTGAGTTGTGCGATGAAGGCGGCGTTGCGCGTGACCATAGGCGTGTCGCGGCAACACGAGTAGTGCGCGTACCGTCCCGTGGCCCAGTCGGGCAAGGGTGGGAGAGGGTTGTTGGCGAGATCCTCGAACTCGGACGTCGTGGTGCGATGGAGTTTCGGTGGGTGCTTTGCTTGGTGGGATGATGTTGAGTGTGCATGGTCACCGAAGCGGCGACGATGAAGGTGGGAGGTTGCGGAGGTACTCGGATGAGATTGATGCATAGCCGCATCGGCTTTGGCACGTTCGAGGATGGACGTGGTGGGTTTTGGTACATGGTGAGAGGAGGACGAGCCGGAAGCGGTCGTCTTGACGTACGTCGTCGGGTCGGGGAGTGCTTTGGGTGAGGTTTCACCCGCTGGCTTGGGGATGATCTTGCCACTGTAGATTATGTACGGTTTATAGTGGACAATGTGACCTTTGTTGATACAGGACTCGAGCCAGGCGAGTTTGAGGACGACGATGTGGGATTTCAGGTTCGGCCACGACACAACCGGTGGTGGTGAAGGAGGATGGTTTTCGGACCGAGTCGAGGCTTCGGTGCTCGTGCTTGATCTAGAATCCCGTCTTCGCTTTAGGTCTCGCCTCTTCACATCACGTTCAATCCATCCTGTCCTGGCCTTCTTGTGAGGTGGCTGTCCTTTGTCGTGATTGTCACGACTAGGATATTGGTGATCGATCTCAGGCAAGAGCGCTTCCTCAGTCCACACTCCTCTCGCTCTCAGATCAAAGGCGGCACGTTTCTTTTGGCCGATCTTGCCCAGGAACACTCGTGCCTCCTGAGAGTCGTACGTGAGAGATCCACCTAGTCGGAAGACGAGATCCTCCTGCTCATGCAATGCTTCCGGGTCCAGGTGACTTGGCAGGATGTATATTGGCGGAACAGATGCCAAGTCAAGTGCAGGAGGTTTTGGTGACTCCGGCATGATCCTGGTGTAATCTATGTTGCGACCAAAGTAAGATGAGACCTGAGGACTGGAGAAGTGCTGCAAAGGTGTCAATTGTCACTTATCCTCGCCACAGTGATTTCATGGTCAGCAGAACATGATGGGTTGCCATGTGAGTTGAAGTCGGAGGGTAAAGCGAAGTAGTAGACTCGATACGCGTTGGCTCATTCATGTTTGTCATCTGGCTATTTAGGCTGCGGGAGGGAACACACCCTGTGCGAGACCTCACATAATGCGAATACGAGGTGTTGGACTTGATGTGGTGGTCTTGAGAGGATCAATCGATTCTTCGGTTGCGTCACAGATTGAAGGCCATTTGCCCTTCGTGGTGCTGCCGATTCGGGTATGGTTGCCGCCTATAAGAATTGTTTAGGTACCCCCTAGGTACTTGTAGTTAGGGTAGTCTACTACCTACCACACAGACCATCCCGGATGCAATTCGGAACATCTCTTACATGTGCAAGTACTGTATATAAGGATTGATCTAGAGTTATGGTACTTCTGGAGACCGAAGTACATCACTAAACGGCGCAGGCCCTGTAAATCTCCTGTCGTATCTGCCAGATGCTGTTCGGCCCAGCCTTCTGTACATTTACCTCCGGAATCATTTACCATCATCTGCCATCAGCCCATTCCGCAGGGACTGCTCAGTATAAAAGTACAACTCCTTGATGGCATTGGGGTAATTTGCGCTCGCAAAACACGAAGTCCATTCGTCCAACGACGCGTTGCCAGGAGAGTCAAGAGATACTTTCACATAAAATGAAGCCGGGTAGGGGATCTGCGTCGAGGCTGTCGGGCGCTCGACCGGGGTGTTTGAGTTCAGCAAAGCCTGGAGCTTGATGCTGGGATGATCCAGGTTTGGGTATCTTTTGTGGTATGGTGAAGCAATTCTTGTCCCCTTCTCTCTGTCGATTTTATTGTAATCATCGAGTCGATCTCTTAGCATGTTGATTGTCAAGCTGGACCTGGTATCCTTTAATTTCGCTAGGACTTCAATCAGCGCTCTCAGAAAAGAGCCTTCGCGTGTGTATGCATAACTATGGCGGTCTGAGGCTGCGAGAATCTCGTTGGTGCCCTTCATGCCACCCAAGACAGCATTTGCCGCAAAGCAGCAATTCAAGATGATGAGAGTGTCGCATGGCGCGCTGCGGAGTGATGGCTGTATGTGAGACCAGCTCACGCCTTCACCCTGTTTCGAGGTTGCACAGCTGGAGAACACGGTTAGCCCTCGTTGTTTTGACGACAAAATATTGCAAACATACGGTATCCAAATCGATGGGCCCATATCGCCGTTTTCTCCCTCGATGGCCTCCGGATTCAAGCCGTGTACAGCGTAAACGACGATAACAAGCTCGTCCTTCTTTCCATGCGCGTGTATGAGTTCCTCAATCTTCTTTTACAGTTTGTACTGGGCGTTCGTCGTCTCTGGGATCTTGAAGATCTCGTAGACATGAAAGTTGAAGTGTTCCACGAAACATTCCTTGAGCCCATTGAGGTCATCTTCAAGTTCAAGTTTAGGTTCCACTGTTTCGAACATGATCGGCAGCACCGAAACCTTGGAATAGCGCCCATTGCGTGTCAGATTGTCATTGAGTTGCTCGGTGTTGTTCAAACTCTTGACAAGTTCTTCGATTTGTCGAGAGACCAGAAAGACTGCACCTTCCGGTTCTGAGCGTCTGACGGGGCCCGTGAACTCGACACGACCGCTTCGCACCGTCTCTGGGGCCTCACTTCCCAGCTGCTTCCAGGATGCGGGATCGAGAGCTCATAGACGAGTCGATCATCGGATCGAGATTCGGCCTGTCCACCTTTCTGGCGAGCTTTCAAGCCGTTAAGCAGCCAGGTATTGATGGTAGAGAGCTGGTTAGGGTCTGTTGTCGGGCTCTGCAGGAGCACTTCCATTCGCACGTCAAGATCGTCTTGCCTGGCTCTGGGCGCGGATGGGCTGTTCGAACCCTTGATTGACGCCTTTCTTAACCTACGTTCAGAGAAGTCATTCAAGACAGCAAAGCCCAACGAGGTACATTCGTCACCGGAATGGGTGCTCATCTCGCCAGTTCCAAAGCTGGAAGACGTTCGGTACTCATAGCCAGGTACTCCCACAGCAGGAAGGACGGGAAGGTGTTTTGATACTGATTATCGTCAAACACCCTGCTCGCGCCAACTTCAATGGAGAAGGTACCTCTCAGGCCGTGTTGCATTGGCTTGTATCGTGCCAACCAACAAGCGTTGAATTCTCATGCTACACAACATGATTAGTGACGAGTGTTCCGGGGCAAAGCAAGGCAATGCATTGGCACATGATGAATGTTCTCTTGAGCCAGAAGTCCAAGGCTTGTTCCAAGATTCAGCTTGCATGCTCCCAACCCAATACGAGAATGCCACTTGTCTCAGCGCCCGGCATCTAAGAAGCTAACGAGAAAGCTGCTATTCCTGGTCATATAGGCGCAAATCTCATTCGCTCGAACTTCAGTTTGCCTGTATACCCACTTGGTAGTCGTTGCCTTTTGGTAGCAAGGATGGAGATTTGCTCGCAGCCTGTCAGCTTGCTGAAAAGTCAGTCTCATATCCAGATCAATAAGAACCATGGTGTCGCCACTGAGCTCATTTCAGCACCCGGAAAAAGAAGCTTCCCATTTACTACCAATGGCATCTAACTCGTCACCCTCTGTCAGCACGGAGGCAAATCGTTCGAGCGCAGAGTTGGGTCCGGGCGAACTGGGCTCCATGAACCAGCAAATCTCGCTGTACGCAAAGACATTGCGGATTTCGGTCATCGGTTCTTTGAACTATGACCGTATCTGGATTGTATCTCGTCTGCCGCGACCATCGGAGACCTTGATGATTGGCGAGTACAGGCAGACTCCGGGAGGGAAAGGCGCCATCCAAGCTATAGCCTGCGCAAGGCTCTCATATGCAAAGCCTGGCGGCACCGCTCCTTTCTTACTGAGATCCAACTCCAATAAGGGCCCTGGTGGGCGAAGGTCTAGTAGCCAGGATCTGAAACCCTTCAGCATTAAAGTCATCATGATTGGGGTTGTGGGAGAGGACCTGCAGGGAGCCCGGATCATGGACACTCGAGCTGCTAACAGGGTGGACATTGAACATATTCTTCGATGCCGAGAGGAGACTACTGGGACAGCAAGCATTGCTCTAGACAAGAACGGCGAGAACAATGTGCTGGTCCATCCTGGTGCCAATTACAGGCTTTCGTCGGACCGAATTCATGTAGATCTTCCTGAGGGTTCGCCGCATCTCCTCATTCTGCAGATGGAAATCCCTGTTCAAACCGTTGAAGACCTTGTCAAGAACGCCGCTGAGAAGAGAATCCCGGTTTTGCTGAATGCGGCCCCCGTAGTGGACGATTTTCCGCTGGATATTCTTTGGAGTGTGGAACACCTCATCGTAAACAAGCTGGAAGCCGAAGCTCTCGTGGAGCGACGCCAAATCGCCAGCAATATGTCACGCCAACGACCATAACAAGATGAAAACAGAGAAGCGGAAGTCGGGAGGGGGAAAGAATTGTGCAAGTCCTTACTGGAATTTGGCATGAAGTACGTCGTTGTCACAATGGGCGGCCATGGAGGGGTTGTGGGTTCGAGAGGGCCGGACGGCAAAGCACACATATTTGATTATGAAGCGGTAGAAGTCCAAAATGTCGTCGACACAACGGGTTGTGGTGGTGTCTTCGTCGGGGCGTATGCGGTCCAGTACATCCGGCAGAAGTTCTCCCCGGGAGGAGGGTTTGACATCGCTCGAGCTGTGACTTGGGCGTCCAAGGCCGCGGCGATGAAGGCGAGATCCTTTGGCTCCCTCGAGGGAGTACCATGGGAAGATGAGCTTGATGCAGCCTGAGTGAAGACGACCAAAGTTTTTGTTCTCTATGGATCGTGGGTGGTGGTGAATTGTGCTTACTCTTCGAAATGATATGTGTTATTTGATGGTTAGTACGTCAGGCAGGCGGCTCTTGAGGTCCTTAAGGAGTCAATCCTCCCAACCGGACGAAACCCTTCGACTCGAGGGTCAGGATGGGAAAAGGTCCCGCCTCAGGCTGTGGTGACAGAACCTCTAGTCGAATCCCAACTATGGCTTTGGTACATCAGGGGATATCTTATTGTCGTAGTGAACCAAGCCATAGCAATTCTTGGCATTGAAGGGTTCACCGCCTTCCCTACAAGCTTCGTTGGGATTGTAGAGTACATCCGGCCATGATATGTTATTTGTACTTGACCTCAAAGGAATCCAGAGTAGAGGGGAGGATAAGACAGTACCGAATCAATCTCAAGTCACGATGGACTAAAACAGGTTGATGCGAGAAATGTTTCAAATGTTGACGACACCAATAGTCGGGAAATGTTGATTAGAGAATTTTCTTGGTTACGAATATTTCAAAAGGTTTAAAATCAATCACCTGCCACGTTACACATTCCCACCCATCACATGGCTCCGTTTTGAAAACACAACTCAAGAAAAAAAAGAGAAATAAAGAAAAGCTTCCCAACTTGTAAAACAACAAAGGAAAGAAAAGGAAAGAAATAGAAAGGGGACAAAGAAAACCAAATGGATTCATCATCCGACTTCGACACCCAATCCACCGCCTTTTTAGACTGGTTCAAAGCTCAACCGGGCACACAATTCCACCCGTCGTTGCGAATCGTCGATTTAAGAGACCGAAGCGCAGGAAGGGGAATCATAGCAACCCAAGACATTGCACCGGACACCGAACTCTTTACGATTCCCAGAAGTATCATCATAAGTGAGGAGACTTCGACGTTGGCAAAGAAATTACCTGGCATTTTTTCCAAAGAGGAGACGACAAGAACGACAACCACGAGCGGTGACATTGATATCGACCTCGACGATGATGACGACTTTGAAGAATCAGTCCCCGACTCGTGGTTGAACCTGATACTGATCCTACTCTACGAATCCCTTCACCACAAGACATCGAAATGGTTTCCTTATTTGTCCATCCTCCCACAACGTTCCGAATCCTTCAACACACTCATGTTCTGGGACGACCGCGACCTTTTGGGTCTGTCGGGGTCAGCCATTCCTTCCAAAATCGGCAAAGAGTCTGCCACTCGTATGTTTACGGAACGTATCCTCCCGGTCGTGAAACGTCACTCCGACCTTTTTTATTCAGACCCAGACTCTGGCACGACAGAACTGAGTGACACTGCTCTACTCGAAAGGTGTCACATCATAGGGTCTCTGATCATGTCATATGCATTTGACCTTCAACCTGACCAGGACTCTGATTCTGGTTCCGAGGAAGATACCGAAATGGGGGAGAACGACGACGACGGATGGATCGAAGACCGTGGCGATCACAACGGCTCCTCAAATACGAGCGCACATACAAAGAGCACGATGGGCATGGTACCGATGGCGGACGTGCTAAACGCCGACGCCGAATTCAACGCCCACTTATCCCACGGCGACGACAGCCTGACCATGACTTCCCTGCGCGAGATCAAGGCCGGTCAAGAAGTGTTGAATTACTATGGCCCTCTACCAAACGGAGAACTTTTGCGCAGGTACGGGTACACGACACCCAAACACTCGAGGTACGATGTTGTCGAAGTCCCTTGGTCTTTGGTCAAGACTGTCATTGTTTCCGATTACAAGTGGTCTTCCTTGCCATCTCAAAAGGGACCGACGATGGTGAAAAAAATCTTGACCGAGATCGAACGAGATTCGGATTTTCGTTTTGAATTGGGTTTGGACATGAACAATTTCGACAACACAAAAGACAACGAGGCCGACGTCGACCCCACCGCGAATGCAGGATTCATTCTGGAACGTGATTCTGGAGATCCAGACGATCAAGGACTGTGTCCCGTCGACGCCAAATTCATTTCTTTCCCCGAGGAATTGGTCGACGTGGTCCGTCATGTCGTCACAATGGTTTTGTCTGCGTCCGATCCGACCCAAACCCAGTCCAAAAACAAACCCGCCAAATCCAAGTCCAACAAGAACGAAGAGGTGAAAAAGATCAAGACTACAACACTAGAAATTCTGTCACTCGTCGTCCGTCGACGTCTGGACCAGTACCCGACCACCATACAAGACGATGAGAACCTCCTGCTACTAGACAAAACCACGACGGGTCGAGCGAGGATGGCCATCGACGTCCGATTAGGGGAGAAGAGACTTTTGGTGGAAGCGCTCGAGTGGACGGAGGGTAAACTGGCCAAGTACAGAGAGTGATGAGTGACGATAGAGATTGTATTCTGACTGCACATTACTTGTCCTGCTCCTCCTTTTTCTTTCCTTCCGGAGTCTTCGTTTTCGTGCCCATCTTGCGAATGTAACTGTACAACCTAAACTTTGTTATGTCGAATGCAATGTAAACACAGCAAGCAAACGTGAGTTGAAAATGCCCAAGGCTCTTCTCTTCGCCATTGAAAGCAGGACACCAGTGTCCATGTGTTGTTCACTTGACCCAACCCACGATACCGGCGCCTTTCTGATTTCTCACATTCAAGGTATCCTTTGCCCTACAGCAGACCAAACCTAATTGCTCAAATCCCGTTTATGTCAGTGCGACGCCTCCCCCTATAGTCGTAGTTTCATCATGAAAAACTCATTTCGTTCAGAATTCGTTCCATCTCTCTCCCGACTCTCCTATGGCAAAGGCAGTCCAACCATCTCAATTGTCGGCACTTCTCCCATCGCTTTCTCATTGACATTGGTCGCCTTCTGAATTCCCACTTTCGACGGTTCACCGACCACGCTCTCTGGCATCCCTTCACTGATGCTATCGTGATGTTTCGCCGTACTGCCCTTGGGCCTCCAGGTGCTGACCGCAGGGATATCGGCCTTGAATCGCTCAACTTCCGTTCCGTATGCTTTGGGTGTCAGTTTCATTAGTGTGTGGAGCGGCACCTCCATCCACGGCGACTTTTCTTGTGGTATTTCCATGAAGTAGGCAAATATGCACCGCACGATTGCCTGGTGTGTGATGATAATGATGTTTTCGCTGCGCTCGAGTTCCATGATGATAGGCTCTAACCGGATCACGACATCGCGGTAGGACTCACCACCACGATACCGATAGTTGTACTTGTCATCATCGCGAGCTTGGAAGTCTTCGGGGTACTTTTCCGCAATTTCTTGATACTGTATCGTCCGAAGTTAGCTTCATAGCACGATTACTAAGTATCCACCAAGATCATACAGTCATCCCATCACAAACACCGCTATCGAGTTCATCGAGAGCTTTCCATTGCAACTTCTCCCAGCCCAATTCCTTTTGGAGATGTTGAGCTGTCTGACTGGTTCGTTTTAACGTCGACGTCCAGATCGTAAGTGGTGCATCTTTTGGTAACCCTGAACGTTTGACAAGTTCAGGCAGAAGTTTGGCGTAGCGCTCGCCACGCTCGGACAAGTTGGCATCTCCACCAATCTTGCCTTCGAGATTGAATTCGGACTCACCGTGCCGAGAAAGCCAGATACTGCGAGGCTTGATATGTAGATTGGTAAGATAGTAGACTAGGCGTGACTGGAGGTAGTCTTGGATGAGGTTGATAACCACACGAGCACTGTTGGTAAATGGGTTAGAAGGTACAAGCGAATCCATAATTCACGGGAAGCAAAACATACCCAATGTTAATGATCTTGACATAGGTCAGTTGCTTCTCTGATTCGTCAATAGTCTGATACACCTTTTCGTAATTTCGAATGCGATCTCGGAAGTCTTTGGCCGCGGCTTCAGGATCCTGACCGATGTAATCTGGCGAGGAAGTCTTGACTTCAAGTATGTTGGACATGATCAATTCTTCATCATCACACTTGCTTTCCACGAAGAGGTGAAGGAGATTCGCCTCCATGATTTTATCGTGGATCCATTTCCGTCGAGATTTTGTCGAGTTAGTGGCGTCGAGAATTGCGACCTTGTTATCCTTGTCCTGGAACCATTTGAGCATGTCGGCGACTGCAGCTTCGGCCGCAGCTTTTCTCGCCTTCTCGCCTTCCGGGTTGTTGACGTCGAAAAACTTGGCGTCTGGATGTGGATTGTCCGTCCGGCGATATTTGCCAACGTTGAACACCTCCGCTTTCACGGACGTCCACCGTAGATAACGCTTGACTGGAAGACCAGTTAGATCCATGGCCAATTATACAAATGTTTGATTCAATATCATACCTTTACCCGCTATGAGGCTCTTTCCCCGGGCCGGCAAGCCAACCATAACCACCACAATCTGGGTGACATCTGACTGCTCGCACAGTTAGCATGTGGGCCTTTGAGCAGCGTAAATAACAGAAAGCAGCTATCACAGATTGCATACACGGTCACTGCTTGGCGGAGAAATAGACATCGTTAGGAGAACTGAATACTATCAACAGAATTCGGTGCACTTTAGGGCTCGTTCTAGACGGTGGCCACCACTGGACGTCGGGCAATAGTGGTTGACCTGTCCGATCGAATTGACCACGAGGCTTCGATTGTGGAGTTCAGTAAGAGAAAAGAGGTGGCCTCACGTTTTGACCCATTACGAGCAAACAAAGCCGTGAAGATTAGACCCAATGACCCGTTTGCACGTATCGACTTCTGGAAAACAAACAGGTGCGTTCGTATTTTCTGGGGTAGTAGAATAGCGGAAGTGTTGTTCGTGAAATGCCGATAGTTGCCCGCACAAGTTGGCAAGAGGGAGTCGGAGGGGGGCAAAGAGACGCCTAGAGCAACAAGTCGTCGGAGAAGGTTGCAAAAATCAATCACTCATCAGACCACGTCCGCTCCGCCTTGTCTGCACTGGGGAGATGGCTTGGATCGGTTGACGTCGGGGACGGACGCCGTGTATAACAGACACGAAGACCCAGGCTTTGATTTCGACACAATTTTGCAGGTCTGTCCGCTGGCTTTTTTCCTCTTCGGAGAATTGAGGAATCTTCTGTCCCACATGCAGATCTGGGTTTCTCCACCAGTAGTCGCGCGGTCTGTGTCAAGGGACAAAGAAAATTTTGTAGAAGGATCTCGTTGAGCAATGGAACAGATGTTCTTGTAGGAGTATCGTGCGAGCGTGTGAAGCCGTCCGCCTTTGCTCATGTAGACAGTTTGGGTTCGACTGGCTAGTATCGAATATTGCCTGGGCGCTTCTTCCCCGGAGACGATGATTGCCTCGGCTGATGGGCGGGCGGGAATCAAACGGAAACAAGGCACAGGGCAATATGGGGGCCACCGAGGGGCACATCAAGTCCGATGGAATTTTGCCTCCGGAATGAATCACATCACTCCTTCATAATAATAATAATAATAATAATAACAATATCCCGGTGCACTCATGTGACAGGCAAAACATGGCGGTATCCAATGAAAATATTCGACATGTCATGGCTCTCCGTACGCCCAGAAGCTGAGAAACGACAAACAATGCAGCATGACAGAGAATGCTGTACTTACGTCCGGTGACTGTAGTAACCTGTTCATTGAACTCCTACTCATCATGGCAATGGGGCTGGATTGAACAAAACTCATAGTCAAGATTGTTGAACGCCGGAGGGAAGAGTCTGCGTCTGGAGTCTTCGGAATTCCGTATCTCGCAGCTCGTAGTGCTGGGTATTTCGCGAGGATATGGCTGCACCAGCGCCGTGAAAGAGGAAATCGCCCGATTCCTCCTAGAGAATCAGAGTCGTGGTTTCGGCGAGTTTCCAACCAGGTTGCTATTGTGGCAGCAAGGTAACTAGCTGATTTGTATGTTGTTTAGGACCGATGCGTGGAGGAGCGGAAGTGGCAGCAGGTGTAAGTGACTGAGCAAGTGTGACTGACTGCTTACTTCGTTTGCAGTTCCCTTTCAAGTGCATATAACAAGCGTGAATGGTTTTTTCAAGTCGGAACCCTCCTGCCTGGACATATAGAGCATTAGATTCTGACAATTGATCGTCTATGATCTTGATCCCGTCACCGCTAGAAATGAAGTCAGCTGAAAAAAAGACCCCGAGATTTCTTATCGCGGTCAATGGCTTATCATTCACTTCCGAGCAATTTTGATTACAACACCACGCAAAGTTCTACCCCTACGGTCGTCTTCATTGCTAAAGAAAGCCTCTTGATAATATGGATCTTGGGTGTCATTGATTTCTCTACCTCCTATTCGTGCGAGCAGAGCTGGTATCGCCCGACATCATGGGATTTTTCGAGTCTGGCTCATGTCATTAAAACACTTCCTTTTCCTTTCGTGGTACCAATCTAGAAATCCAAGACCCTCGTTCTCCTGGTCATATGAGCTTCTCAACGTGTCATGATAGACTTTCTCTTGCGGTTGCTGTGGCGATTCCATCTTTCATCTTTTCCTGATCCACGTGAGCTCTCTTCAAACTAAGTCGATCTTCATTCCAAGCCAAAGTATCGTTCATTCAATCCAAGCGATCATCTAAGCCAAAATATCTTTTGTTCACTCCACGCAATATACCAAGGCCGCTTGGTCTGGCTTTTGAAGTCAGGCAGTCAGTTTCTCGGAGGAACTGCTCAAAGTCAGTCAAGGAGTTCGAAACAAGATGTATGAGACTTACAATATGCTTGGTGGAGAAGACTATCTTTGAACAAGAATTCAACATCAGCTCGAACTCCCTGGCCGTAAGCAGTCATGATCCTTTCTTTCTCTAAAACACCACCGAAACCTTGAACTAGAACTTTACATGCGTTGCATAGTCTAAGTCCACAGCCTTTGCCTCGACCCTGACCGTCAACAAGCGGCTTGCCTACCAAATCATACTCCTTGTCGACACAACAGCGCCAGACTGCGAGCCCAGGGCATAATTTGCAGGTCAAATAGGCAGTATTTGCAATTGGTGGATCTCGCACTTCTGCGTGTAGCTGCTGCAAGTAAAGTGTAGGTGGGTGCGCATCTGGCTGTATTCTGAGGGTTCTGAAGTCGTGAACTGTGCATCTTGAGATGTGGATGCGTTGTAAAGCACAGATGACGCACATGCGAGTGGCATCCTTGCCATTGGAACGGTGACCGTTGCCTGTCTCTTCGAGTTCAGTAGACCCTGGATATTGAACGACCTCAGCCGTGATGCGACCATGGCCAAATATTCCAAATCTGAAATCATTGCAGAAATCGCATGGTCCAGCGCTCTTGGCATGCTTGAAGTTCATAGGGTGAGCCCAGTATGTAACGAGATCTCTCACTGAGTCCCTGCTTGCTGACAGAATCGGCGAATCTGGTGGTGAATCGAGTACGACAGGATTGACCGACGTGCCTGTTGGGAGGCGCGAGGCACCTGAAGAGCTCTCGATGTTCAGTGGTGCTGATGGTTCAGCCTGCGGCGAATCTAGGACTGATGATCGTCGGGGTGGAATAAGTAGTTCGGTATCGATTTGCATAGTGTCGTCTGCCACTATCGGTATGCTAGTTGAAGTCTGACTGCTCAGGCTAGCGGCCTCGACCATCCGCGGTGCTGTAAATTCAGCCTCAATGGTCGGGCTAGGCTCGACACCCAAATTGCCTGTCCACTTGACACACTCCACATTCTGGTTTTGGAAGCGTGCACAGGGATGGCCGGTCTTCAGGGTACACTTTTTCTTTGCAGCAATGCAGCTAGCACAATTTGCTCCCTTCTCGTGCTCGATCTCTTGATCTGGAATCGTTCTGCTGCGTAGTGCTCTGCCGTTGGCATTGTCAATTCCAGCAGATTCTTCATCGAGCTTCCAAAGATACGAGTCTTGCGGTTCAACCCGAAGTCCAGTAAGTTGATCATGTGGCGCCTGGGGGGTGACAAGATGACCAATGTCGTCAATCTGGCACGAATTTTTAGATCTGCCTGAGGGAATCTGTTGAGATCGTAAGTTTCTTAGAAATTCCTTGGAGCTCTCAGCACGGAACTTCAGTGGGACTATCTTCTGCCGCTTCGAAAGACCACCGGCATCGCCAGCGATTCCGGCTTCATCATGAGTTCTGACACGTGGACTGCGCTGACTTCCGCTAGGGCGACCGGTATTTTTTGTTGGTCTGCGGCGATTTTCGGTGGCAGGGTCATATTCTTCCTCAGACGAGCTCTTGTCATCGCAACTACCTGCAAAGTGGGCATAGGTAAACACTCTTCGACGGAGGTCATAGGTCGAAGTAGAAAACGGGGTTTTGGGTGCCTTGAGGGCTAGGTCTCGATCTTGACCTTCGCGGAAGAGATCGAGGATATAGGCATATCGTTTCTTTGAGTAAAACCCGCATTCGTCCTCTTCAGGAGTCCTGGCACGACTCTCGTCCTCGTGAGGAGTTAGAGAAGCCATGTGTGTGGGTGAACTTCGGCAACATGGGGATGGGTGTGAGAGGATGCTAAAGCAGCGATATATCGAAGTTGGGAATGGGTAAGCGTGCTGAGAACGGGTTGGTGAGTGAGACAACGGTGAAAAAGCGGCGTCATTACGAAACGAGGTGAAGCACATTATGAAAACAAAGTAATCTGGACGTGAGGCAGAAAGACAGTGAAGTTCCAGGTGACAATAAGCACAAGTGAAGATGTCATGGAACAAATGCAACAAAGATTATCAATAATTTTGCTAGTCTGTATTGCAACTTTAGGTCTATCGCAAGGCAAATCTTCTCTTGAACAGCACTGTTAACATTTGGTCAGCTTCAGACAAATAGCGAACAATGACGATTTTCAATAACAGAGGGGTTTTCAGATCTAAGCCCTGTCAAAGGCTGTGGTCGTCAATGCATTGGCTACGTTGACCGTCGTGATAAAATAGAGTAAATCATCATGTGAATGTGCAATATAACAGGAAGGAAAGGGCGACTTACACGAAATGTCATTGATATCTACAAGGACCTGGAAATTCAGTATTAGTGCCAGGTCTGAGGCGTTTGTTGGACGCGAAGAAAATTTCAACAGCAAATCAGGCATGACAGTCTCGTCTTGGTCAACTAACGTCGACTTGGACATATGCTTGTCTTTGTGGATGTGTCTGTTCATCATGTTGCAGAGGGATCGAGCAAGGGACTTTTCACATACAAGAGATGTGAGCACGAAACCTGGTGTTCCGGTCAGTAAAGTTCAGCGATAACGACCGATGTACATGAATGCAGGAGAGTAGTTTCAGGAAATGCATGAATGGTAGTTTGTGTTTGTCTGCATCAGTTGACTGAATAAGACTCGTCATCTAGAAGAGTTCATCATGGAAAAGGTTGCAATAAGAGGAAGAAATTGACAACTTACCCCTGACAAGTATTGAACGACTTGGCCGCCTATAACGTCTCTTAGCTGGGAACTTCAAGAAGAATCCAAAAGAGCAGAAGAAAAGTGCCGAAATCAGTGGGCGAGGTTTTCTAGGCCTGCCGCAATAAGGCATTTCCATCAAGACCAGTCATATGTTGACTGTCGGCGCCCAGTGCCATTCATCAAATGATCGCAGGAGGAGAGATCGAAAAGGTAGCCATACCATCTTAAAGACCTGTTGGTGCTTTGTTGAACGTCAGCCAGCTGTACACAGTAGCCGTGAAAATGAATGCAAAGTGGAACATGCTCGATCAGGAATAGCCATTTGATATCTTCTACGGCTCGAAAGCCTCAGCCGGTAATTTCCAGCGTATATTTTCAAAAAAAATCATCATGAGAGTGGGCGAGGAAGCAAAGGAAGGAAGGAAGGCACATACCAGAGTCGGAGGGCGAGAGCACCCGAGGTTTGAGAAAACGCAGGAGAGTACTATCGTTTGAAGTCAGCTTCAGGACAGGAAGGTAGGATGCAGCGTGGTGGAAGACACTCGATTGATCAGACTGACGTGCAATGCGATTTGAGTTTCATTCCCCGAAGGGTCAAAGACTCTAGTTTGTTACGGTATGCAGATTCATCACAGTGCTGAGAAGGATATGTTGCGGACTCACCTCGATAGTCTGGCTCCTGCCACCGCTCAAAGGTGTGACCATGGATGTTTTTCAGCATGGTGCCGCATGGTCTCTACCACCTCTTGCATGATCTATTCCTTTTGCCATGTAGGATTCGATCGTATGAGAAGGATATTGGCGAATCTACCGGGTTAGCCGCGTATCAAGCATGGGAACTCCCTGAATCTCGACATGGCTCTCCAGAAGGATATTCGACAAGAACATCTCCCTGTCGACAAAGAAATTGTACCTCGGTGACATTAACCAAGAACGAGTAATGTAAATGATAGCCACAAGTACGAAAGCGTGTCGTCTAAAGCTTGTGGACACACGACTTGACTCAACTAGATTTTTTTGTCCCTGCAAAAATAAATACAACAGATTTCTTTAGGAACTGATTTCGAGGGTTAGATCATACAAGCACGAGACGCAGTCTTGGCTGCGCTTTGACACTTTGGGATTAGCACAACCCAGTCAGTGCAAGTTGGCCGAGACCGCGAGATCACAGTATCCGACGACTTCATTGGCCATGGCTTCACAAATAGCCGCCTGGCCTTTCTTACAACACATGTTCAGAACTCAGCGCCATCCCGCATTGTTTCTAGGGTTCCTGCACCTCTGTCCCGCCTGATCCAATCTACGTTGTCTCCGTTGTCGCAAGATCCTCTGTCTCCAACCAGGATGGCTGTTTACCAGAGAACCCTGCTGGGCAGCTTTTCTCTAGCGGCCGCCTCATGGGCAAGAATAGAACACTGCTATTCCCAATCCCCCGGATTCAAACACCAAGCGTTGGCTTGATCATCACCAGACTTTACCCTTTCTTTGCGTTTTGGCGTTTCGAGTCTGCTTTACTTGTTGCTATATCACATTCCGAATCTATCTTTGAAACGGTTGCTGTTGCCCACGCCATGCGGTGTATCCCAACTGTGACGTGGAGCCGGTCGGCGCTTAGCCCACCAATGTTGTAGGACTGGCTATCTTTCGAAGAACGCTCTTCTGTATGAAACGTCCATCATGTCCATGTACGTCTGGGCTTCTTGAAAACACGCTTCACCCACAAGCTGACCCCTCAAAAGTCGACCGTGGTCCGTCGGTGAACAGGCGCAATACTCCCCAAGTACTGTTGCCTTTCCTCCTCCTCCTCCACCCAGGGATGGCCAGTCTGCAGCCTCTCCAGCCCGACCTAGAAGTCTTGCAATCCCGTCCCCATTGACCATTAATGCTACTTCGCGTCCCATTTTCACGCAAACGCCGATTTCCGCGACATCTTTGCATGGCCCATTTTCTCCCATCTACGCGTCCTCGCCCGGCCCCAGCCCAAGGACGGTGTTGCCCATGGCCGGAAGAGCGTCGACCTCGTCGCATTACAATGTTCCATATGATCCGAGGGAATGGGTTGAGGGCAGTCGGAGGTCGTCGATGGTTGTGGAAACTCGACCTACGGAAGGTCAACCCGAAGGTGCTCAATGTCTTCTGAATACCTATGACATTCAAACACAGGGACTGATTGCGCTTTTATTGCAGATGGCATGTCAAATCCTCCACCACCGTATACTGCTCCGCAAGCTCGAGAGGCTGTTGTCACAAGTGGCAGCTCCACCGTCTCTCCTGCAGATTCAACGTTTACCGGCGGGAATCAATCCAGGATAGGCACACCTGCCAGCACTGTGGGTGTGGTATCGCCATTCACACAGTTACCGTATTCCTTAGACAATGGCAGCGGTGTCCCTTCGAGTTTTCCCAAAGTGACTCAGCATTCGAGCAGTGCAGCTCGAGTCACTGGCATCGATAGTCGAATAGCTCGAATCACCATGGGCATGGACCATGTTGACGCTCGGTCGTCGCCCGCAGTTGCTGTTGCGAGGCCAGCTTCGATAGCGAGTCTTTCGATCAATACTGCCGCTGCTCAGAAAAGCTTCTTGCCTGCTATACTACAAGATGGCGAAAACGTTCCTGGAGCGTTCCCTCCATCTTCGAGAAGAGCCGCGTCTGCTGGTGCAACCTCTTCGCATACCTCAAGTAGCCAAGGCTATGGAGGCTCTACATCAAGATCGTCATCGAAACAGCGTAGTTGGCAACCCGGAATGCCTCTACCTGGCCCACCTCCTGGGCCCCCGCCACCAGCCACTAGATCACAGAGTGCAACGGGAGTGCGAATGTTGTCTCAGGGTCAAGCATCAGGATCAAATACTCGTTCTCATCATCGAGCATCCGTTCATGCTCCAGTTCTGAGTCCAATGCCGCCTACGCCAGCTAATTGGAGGGACGACTCGACTTCGCGATCCAATTCCCGAGCTCCAATAGCGCTCCACATCGAGACTTCCAACTTGGATCGCAGTAGCGTCAACACAGCTGGCTTAAGTCGAAGCGCGGCGATGCGAGTATCTTCTGCCAGGGGTCTTCTTGAGCGGCGAAAACATAGACGCAGCCTCCATGAGGGATCTCAAACTGATTTCAGTGCGCTGACCATCGAGACAGATCCATGGCTGGATGGTAGAAGTCCCGGTGGGATTAGTACTGATCAGTCCCCAACACTTGATTCCCTTCTGTCGGGGCCATCTACACCCGCGACAGATCGCAGAGGCTCTCATACAGGCTCCCGTACAGGTTCCCGTACAGGATCCAGCAAGCCGCTTACGCCTCTTTTACCCCCTAAAACACTCCCAACCCCTCCCCTGAGCCACAGAAATCCCATGTCTGCCCACAGCGCTCTCCCTTCCAATGCTTCGTCAGTTGGCGATATTGTACCGGGTGGAACCGAAGAATTCACCAGGGAGGCCTCTCGTCGACACGAGGAGTTCCTCCTTCGCGAAAGCCAAGCAACTACAGATCTGGAGCGTTTGCAACTTTTCATGGCTTTCGTCGTTGCAGAGTCACAGATCCGAAGAGAAAGGTATCGTTCAGCATTTGTGGATGGGGGTTTTGATCCATCGATCTTAAAGGCGCAAATGTTCCAGGAGGTAGCCATTGAGGGAGCACCGACTTCTGCTTTTGACAAGGATCGGGCTTTCCTTGGTAGCCAAAACCCAGAGACATCATGGTGGAAAGAATATCGCCCGGCGCTGTCTCCGATAGCGAGCATGAGCAATGATGAAGCTAGCTCTCGAGGCCGAACTGCAAGTCGCTGGTGGCAATCTCAAAGCGGTTCAGAAGTTGAGGGCGGACCCAAAAAGATGAAGAGATCTAAGAGGGAATCCAAATACATGGGGTTACCCGCGCTTTCGGTTCAAGAGGTATTATCTGAAGCTGACACGCCTACCAATCTCGACGAGCTGTATAGGGGTGAGGACGTGTACCCTGCAGAAAAAGCCGACCCAGAGTCATTCGGCATCTATGAAGGTGATGAGATCGATCCGACCTTTGACAAAACGTCCGAAAATACGTACGAGCCCACTGCCATGGACATCTCCAGGTTCATCACCCTTCCACCTCCGTACCCGAGGCATCACCCAGCTGTCAATAACAGCCATCCTAAGTTGATAACATACCGGAACGCCGTCCGAAAATTGAGCGATCTCGGTGAGATACAGCGACGGAGAGGTCGGCATGATCTCAGCGTCGAGGCACTGCGAGCAGAACACCAACGGAGAATGTCAGAAGGGCGACAAGCATTCAAAGCGAATATCCAGCAGCAAATCGAAGAGGGCAGCATTACCTATGCAGATGCGGCAGAAGCCGAACACGCCTTGCGACTAGATGAGCGTGCCGCCGAGAAGGGATGCCTCCAAGCCGAGTTTGATACGCTTCAGGACGTGGTCATAAATCCGATGCATGACATGCTAAATGAGCGGGCGACACAACTTAACAACAACATTAATGACTTGGTGGAAAATCTTGTAGCGGAAATGCACACTTCGAACTTGGACCGACCCCAGCAAGAGGGAGATGCGACGCCTGAAATTCTCGAATATCTCACGCAACTCAAGTGGTTGTTTGAGACTCGAGAAACCATTCACAAGGAAATTTTTGATCTTTTGAGCACACGAAACGACAAGTACAAGGCAATTGTGTTGTTACCCTACCATCAAGCCGGTAATTTGGAAAAGATTCGAGACACCGAGGACTTTTTTGCGCGAGATAGCCTCGGCCGTCGAAGGATTTTTTGCGAAGAGTCTCTTGACCGTCATCGGAACTTTGTCCGACTCGTCGCCGAGAACGTCGGGCAAGAGGTGGAATTGCAATCGTCATCGTTCTGGGACATCGCGCCCAATCTACTCGAGATGGTACAGAAGATCCCAGACGAGATGTACCAACTGGGTCCGATCGCAATCCCGGATTCCGAGTATCTGGAGAACCCCACGTATCACGAATACCCTCAGCAGTACTTGTACACTCTCCTCGACCACGCGGAGAAATCCACGTACCAGTTTATTGAATCTCAGATCAACCTGCACTGTTTGCTGCACGAGGTGAAAGGGGTACTCATAGGGGCGGAAATCCGTGCTGCAGAGGCCGCGAGGGCTTGTGAGCAACTTGTCAATGATGGGCCCTCGGATGATAAGGCAGACCCGAGACTGGCAAGAGAAGAACGAGAAGCGTCGGCGACGGCTGAGCTTAAGCAGCAAGTTGGCATGATTGAGGAACAGTGGCTGGATGCGCTAGGTAGTGCGTTGCAAGGCAAGAAGAAACAGGTGCACGAGTTTTTGGAGAGTATTGGTGGATGGGATGAATCCATGCAAGAGGAGGGATGATTTGGGATACATGTGTAAGTATGAGAGATGCCAATTGATATGATACATATGATGACGATGAATGGATTAATGGGGCCTACCAGTAATGGGTCAATGATGACAAGTCCTTTGGTGAATTGGCTCCTTCTCCTACTTTTACTCGGTGGCATACTGTAAGAAGAAAGTGTATGCCTTTGGTCGTATTCGCGTACGCCGCTTTGAGATTTTGCCCCGATCTAGAAATCAATGCGAGTTACAACATTGATACCTACCGTACCTACCTAGGTACCTAGGTAACCAGGTAACCATCTGACACGGAGTACGGAGTATTACGAGTTACCACCTCGACACCACGTGTGTGTGTGTGTGTGTGTGTGTGTGTGTGTGTGTGCATGGGACCACGACCATCACCTGTTTTCTGATCCCCTTTGATAATAAAACAACGAATACGAGTACGAGAAAGTCGAGTTGGCTCGAAAGAGGATCCTGGAATTGGCACTTGAAACCGTGGGACGAATATACATGCTTGCCGACTAACCGAACATTAAAGTCGATTGATATTCCTTGCAACTGAGGAATACTGGATTATTATCGTACAGAGTAAATACTGTACCCGTAAGCAAGGTAATATTCTAAAATG
This sequence comes from Exophiala oligosperma, assembly GCF_000835515.1. Lineage (NCBI taxonomy): Eukaryota > Fungi > Ascomycota > Eurotiomycetes > Chaetothyriales > Herpotrichiellaceae > Exophiala > Exophiala oligosperma. Next base: position 909,933 of record NW_015622820.1, read on the forward strand.
AGAAAGAAGTTGTTCGCAGTGACAAGTCATGTGTGTACTCCGTACTCCGTATTCGTACTGTATGTAGGTGTGCATACGTCATACCTTGTCATCGAATATCCGTATATCGAAACCCAAAAATTACAACCCTGGGGCATCTTCACACTACCTGTAATATTTGCTGGTAAGTATCATGATCGACAAAAGGTTTCCTTTACCTGCCGTCCTTCTCTCTCTCTCTCTCGGTTATGTCGGGGGGGCGGGCTTGTCTGCATAGCTCAGCGCTCCAAATTACCATAGATATTCATATCCGTCTTCAGAAGAGAAATTACAGATGGAGATCGAAACCTGTTCACCTTCACGATAAAAAGTTCTCGTACTCATACTCAGTACCTGAAACTACCGGTGTACCTACTTCGTAGCTACCTAGGTACCAAGTATACATTATTGCACAAATTATTGTGTGGTATGCGATACTTTTGTACGGATAACGGAAACTATAGCCTTCCTCTCTACTCCCCATCCTCCATACGGAGTATGCGTAATTCAACCCGCCTTTTTGGACTTGACACAAGGTGGGGTGGAAAAAGGGCGTTGGCCCTACATACAAGTACAATAGTATGTACGAGTACAGTGTTGTTATGTACTCCGTGCCGGATCCTCCAAAAGGAATTCTCCGTGAATAACCTCTGATCACTACTATACTCGTTATTAGTAGAAGACAAGGGGGATGTGCTTTGGATACTTCCCGTCCTCTCACACAAAGATCGACACACTTCAATGGCACGTTGTCGCCTTGGATCGACATTCCGCCTGACCATCTTTGAAATGCTTCCCGTGCCGTGAGAGGCTCAATACACCTGAAAATCCCTTGCCCCCCATCGTTCGATCGACTGTTTGCAAGCACGAGTAACGTACTCCAGTACTCCAATATACTCCCCGTGCTCCATAACATGTCTCATGGAGCTTGTGTCTCCCACCACCTCCGCAATCCTTCTCCTCGTGCTCCCCGTTACAATCGAATACTAGTACGGAGTACTCGTAGTCGTAAGGCGGCCCACCAGCACAGACACACCAAAGTACGAGGCTACAAGGACCCATCCATGTTCATAGCTCAAAAACTCCCACCAACAACCAAAAAAAGAAACTAAACGCATTTTAGCCCTCCCAAACAATAGTCGCTTGTATCAAAACTATGACGTCGTCGTCCCTCCTGCGGTATTCTGGGTGGGTATCCTGCGGCAAGGGCCCTTTGCCGTGCAACCGACTGCAACAATAATGAGTACTTGTTGGGTGAAGAGATAAGACGTACAAGAATTACCGTGGGACCGTTCTTGGTTCTCTTGACTTTGCTTATATCTCTTGTATCTTCCCATAAGACCCCGTGTGTCTGTGTCCACCCAGGAAGCAATACCTCCACGCCAATTCTCTCGTCCATCAGCGGCGCATTGACTTGACACAGACGAAAAAAGACTGCATATGCCAGGCCATCATGGCGGATAACGAAAAGATCCAAGAGTCCAACGAGAAGCGCTCTCACTCTAGCGAGAGGACGGCCACCGGCGCAAACACCACCAATGTCGAAAATGTTGACCGACCACGCAAGAAGAGCTTTACCGATGTCGACACCGGGCACCTCAGTGCCGCGTTCGAGAACCCTCTGAGTGACATTCCCAAAGAACAGCTGTTGACCGAGGTTGACACATTCTGCAAAGACAACAATCTTATGGAATATGTCGACGCATTCCGAAAAGGTGCATTGGTCGCCCAGAACCCTCATGCGCTTCAGTCCATCAGTGAACTGACCCCGGAGGACCACGAGGTTCTCCTGAGGGAACATACTCATCGATGGAATCAACCATTGACCTTGTACTGGCTCGTCATCATGTGCTCCCTCGCCGCTGCTGTGCAAGGCATGGATGAGACGGTCAACAACGGCGCCCAGGCACTGTATCTCAAGCAACTCAATATTACCACAGATCGATTCTCAAAGGACATGGTAGACAACTTGACGGGCCTTGTTGTTGGCGCCCCGGTAAGTTGTCATCATTCGTTGACATGATCCATCCACTGACGGAGCCGAAATCTAGTATCTGTGCTGTGCGATCCTCGGTTGCTGGTTGACTGAGCCCTGCAACAAAGTTTTTGCTCGTCGAGGCACCATCTTCATATCCTGCTTCATCGCTGCGGTGGCCTCCATTTGGGAAGGTGTTGCCAATTCCTGGGTCAATCTGTTCCTGGCGCGATTTGTTCTCGGTATGGTGACCTCACCTCTGGATCACCATGCACTCTACTGATTCTTGGTGTCAGGTCTGGGCATTGGTCCAAAATCTTCCACCGTTCCCGTGTATTCGGCCGAATGTGCACCGGCCCCTATTCGAGGCGCCTTGGTTATGATGTGGCAAATGTGGACGGCTTTTGGTGAGTATTCCACCGCACAATTCGATCGTCGGCATTGAGACCGTCTCTAACCAAGTTCCAGGTATCATGCTGGGGAACATTATGGGCGTCGCTTTCGGCGGACTTGCTCCCGATCTCGGCTGGAGACTCATGCTTGGTAGCACTGTCGTTCTTCCTCTCATTGTGTGCGCTCAGGTATATTTCTGTCCCGAAAGCCCAAGGTAAGGAGAAGCGGTCCATGGCAATTGCGGCTTGTCACTAAAATGGAATGACAGATGGTACATTCAACATAAACGGCCCGAGAAGGCTTTCCGTTCTTTCCAGCGTTTGAGACACAGCGATCTTCAGGCTGCTCGAGATACCTACTATACCTATGTGGGTGTCGAGTTGGAACGAAAAGCCAACCGAGGCAAGAACTTGTTCACTCAATTCGTCGAGTTGTTTACTGTGCCTCGCAATCGACGAGCGACTCTGGCGAGCTGGATCGTCATGTTTGGACAGCAATGTGAGTACTCTTCTCGGTGCCTTTCTGCGTCGATCCTCGTTGCTGACGGATTGCAGTCTGTGGCGTCAACGTCATTGCTTATTACAGCACCACGGTACGCTTTCGAGCCTCGTTTCGATCGTACCCGAAAGACTTGCTAACAAATTCCAGATCTTTATCGAATCAGGATACTCAACCAACTCTGCTCTATTGGCGTCTATGGGCACTGGCATCTTGAATTGGGTCTTTGCCATTCCGGCCGTGTTCACGATCGATAAATGGGGTCGGAGAAATTTATTGCTGTTTACCTTCCCTTTCCTTGCCATCTTTCTGCTGTGGACCGGCTTCAGCTTCTGGTTCCAGGCGCCAAAGGCCAAGGTCGGCATGGTGACTACCGGAATGTACCTGTTCGGTGAGGAAACATGTCTTTCCCAATGATATCCGAGTCGAAACAGATTGCTGATCATTCGCAGAGGTCTTCTACTCTCCTGGTGAAGGGCCAGTCCCGTTTACCTACTCTGCCGAGGCCTTCCCAGTCCACGTGCGTGATGTCGGCATGTCTTGGGCCACGGCAACAACATGGTGTTTCAACTTCATCTTGAGTTTCTCGTGGCCACATCTGTTGACCGCGTTCAAGCCACAAGGTGCATTTGGCTGGTACGGTGCATGGTGTATCATATTGTGGTTCTTGATTTTGCTTTTCGTCCCTGAGACCAAGGTACGTCGCACAGGACTTGGCCGGCTGGGTCTAAGGGCGGTACTAATGATGAATTGTAGGCACTCACCCTGGAAGAACTCGATCAAGTATTCGGTGTTAGCACACGCAAGCACATGAGTTACCAGTTGAAGAATGCCGTCTGGCACTTCAAGACGTGGATTTTGAGGCAGAAGCTCGAACCCATGCCAGAGTTCTACCAACGAGCAGAGAAGCTCAACGAAGCATAGATGTGTGCGGAAGACGTATATTGAGACTAGGGACGTGCCGTATTAGATACGCGAGACGGGATTTTCGACAAGATTACATGCACCGTTGGTTGCTTGACCTTCCTTCCGCTACGCCCTGGGTACATGTCCGGGGCAGTGGGATCAAGAAGCGAGGATAGGGTAGGATTTGCAAGATTGTTGTCGTATGTGTTGGACGTCAGCAGCAGCGTGGAAAATGACTCTTACAAGAGATTCAGTGATGAGAGATTCTTACACGATGGTACTTAATCAATATAGGGGCAAGGCTTGGTGAATAAGATGATAACTGATGACCAAGATGAAGCAATACTCCTCGTACCGGAGGACTGTGCTACTCCGTGCCTGCGCCTGCATTTCTGGTTGCTCGGTGTTGAAAGGCCGAGATATTAGAGATGCGGGTGTTTGCGGGAGAAACTCAGCGTTCTTAGATGCCCCGAAGCGCCCTCCAATTGCCCCTCCAAACACCTCCAACGCAGCGATGCTGGGGGCAAATCGGGAGAAACAGGAAGCGTGGTGACCTCGGCGACAGTTGAGGTCATGGCCCCTCATCTGCTCTCATCCATTACTGCGTCCCTCGAGCTCGAACTGACTGAGATTGTTCGGATCACGCATCTGGCATGCGGAGTGTCATCCACAATTGGTCTTTGCCTTCCTGCTCCCCCTTCCCGAAACAATTCCTTCTCGTGTGTGAAAGCAATGCCTCGACTACCCGAAAGATGGGGCTGTTCGGAATGATAAACATTCCTCGAATCCTTCGTTGGCAATTACAATTGAATCTACTCTGTCCCATTTCGCTCAATCTTCTTCTTCTACTGTCTGCCATCTCACAATCTTGCGTGTCTATATCACCTGTGCTTCTCGTGTACAAAGCCCTACAGCTACCCACAACCCTCATCCGATCGTGACGTCGACTTGGTTGTTTCCATTTCCCCGGATTTGAAAATCTCGCGTGCTTTGCTCTTCAACCAACTTCCTACTCTACCGACAACATGGCTGCCAACGGTAACGGCGAGTCCAATGGCTACACCACTGGCACGGGCTCTGAGAAAATCAACACCGAGATTGTCACCCTCACACGCTTCCTGACTGAAGAGCAATCAAAACACAAGGAAGCAACTGGTGACTTTACGTAAGTCCTTCCTCTCTCCCCTTGGTTGCGCCGTACACTACAGGCATGGGACTGACATGATATCTGCAGACTACTATGCCACGCCCTCCAGTTTTCCTTCAAATCCATCTCCTACTACATCCGTCGAGCCACATTGATCAACCTGACCGGTCTGGCCGGCTCTTCAAACACAACCGGTGACGACCAGAAGAAGTTGGATGTCATTGGAAATGATCTGTTCGTTGCCGCCATGAAAGGCTCCGGAAAATGCAGAGCACTGGTCTCGGAAGAGGAGGAGGATATCATATACTTTGACGAAAGCCCAAATGCGAGATACGTAGTCGCCTGCGACCCAATTGACGGTTCGAGTAACCTCGACGCTGGTGTCAGTGTGGGCACGATCTTTGGTATCATGAAGCTGCCGGACAGCGTTGTCGGAGAGAAGCCTAAGCCCGAGGATCTTCTGATGCCAGGAACGGAGTTGATTGCTGCTGGGTACGATTTTGTTCTTCACCTTACTGAGAAAATAAGAAATACTGACATACTCTGTGCCCAGATTCACCATGTACGGTGCCTCGGCTCAACTGGTCATCACCATGAAGGGTGGTACGGTCAACGGCTTCACCTTGGTACGTTTCCGCGATCGATGTCCCCCAAAGAATACATTGCTAACCGTGTGGTCACTATAGGACAACTCTCTGGGTGAATTCATCCTCACACATCCCGACATGCGCATCCCCAGTAAACGGGCAATCTACTCGGTCAACGAAGGAAACAGCTCTTATTGGGACGACAAGACGAAAGCATACTTTGAGTCTCTAAAGTATCCCGCGAAAGAAGGTGGCAAGCCCTATTCGGCACGATACATCGGGTCAATGGTTGCAGACGCATACCGGACGCTCCTGTACGGCGGTATCTTCGCATACCCTGCCGACAAGAAGAGTCCCAAGGGCAAGCTGAGAATCTTGTACGAATGCGCGCCCATGGCGATGGTCATGGAGAACGCAGGTGGGAAGGCGGTCAACTCGAAGATGGAGAGGATGCTGGAAGTCAAGCCTACGAGCATCCACGACCGATCGGGTATCTTTATGGGCAGTCCCGAGGAGATGGATAAGGTTCTTGAGGCGCACAAGTAGGGGATTATACTCAAGTTGATTTTATTTGTATGGTTAGAGACGACAAAAGTAAGAATGATGTGGTGAGGATCAAGTTCGAAGAGTGATGATGATGGGTATTTTGAGTGTGGGTATCTATACCCTGTGAACAGCATGGTCGATATGTCAGGATGCGAATATGACGATGATGGACCCAAGGAGGCAGCTGGGGAGTTATTTTCATTATCCATTATAGTTGTTTCCACGAAATTGAAACGGATGCAAAGAAGACATTGACAGTGGATACGAAAGCGGTCAAATATATATCAATTTACGAGAAGAGTATTGTTATCGTCCGTCCTCGCTCAGTCATCCTGGTAGTCATTACTATTCGATATGTAAACAGTTTTACAAGTTCTATTTACACAGTCTGCAACCGTGCCCTGAACTCTGCGAGGGCATCGACCACTTCCTTTTCAATGCCCTGTTGCTGCTGCTGCTGCTGCGAATGTATTGACGTGCCGTCGTCGTTGCGTCCATCCACACCACTCTGTTGTGCACTGACGCGAGTTTGCGAGAACCGACCGTATCGTAAATCACTCAGGTTACCCAGACTCTCCTGGCACTGGGCCTGTACGGCGGCTATTTGGGCCTCGAGAGACGATATCTCGTCTTGAAGGTCGGAACTTGCAGTCTTCATCGCGTCGAGGAGAGATGTCGCGCCGTGGTGCTGTCGGGCCGTGGTCGAAGGGATCGTCGAACCGTGGGGGCCATGTAGACGGGTATCCAAATCCACTTCGACTTGATTGTCAGTCTCGACATCTGTGTAGTCAGAATTGTCCTTGTCGTTAAGTCGTGGATTTTCTTCTTCGATATCTGAATCCACACTGGAGGTGTCGTCACATTCTTGGTCTCTCGTCGTCGTCGTCGTTTCTGACCATTTACGTTTTCGGCTAGTTGGGTTTGACTGTTCTTCCCTGGTGATCTGTCTCGCGAGACGGGTCGTCAGGAACGTGCTGCGTCGGCATTCATCACGTATCCGGCGGCGTACATCGTCTAGCGTGCCATCGCGCTGGGATTGAAGGTTTCGATAAAACGGTTTGATGTCCTTGTGGGTGGTGCGGCTCGTTGCAGAGGGAAAAAGGGATTGAAAAGAGGCGTAGGGGAGGATTGTCGGTAAAGGAGATGGGTGGAGGAGGTAAGATGTCAAGATTTGACGTTCGTTTGGTGGTGGCATTGTTTTCTCCTCTTTTTTCGTGGTCGATGCGTAGTTGTAACAGTCTGCTCTGCAGAAGGTGTCGAGTGATGCCTAGGTGATGCCCCCCGACTGCAGAGGCCAGTTGTACGTACACAGTCAACAGACTGCAAGATGTGGTGGGTGCGATATGCCTCGCCAAAAATCAAAATATTCAAACTTTGAGGGTCAACGGATCATCGATGCCAATAACCACGACTGAGAATTCTTGACAAGTGATGCCAATGGCCCGAAAAACAGATTTGATTGACAGAGTTGGGTCAGAAGTTGCCAAAAGATGTCAATGTGTTCCTTGAAGACCAAGGCTGAACAAATCTTTCTGATGCAAATGATGAGAGTGAATTGGGGTTGGTCGTCCGGTATGCCGTGACTGGATCCTCTTGTCAGGGAAGGCCAATATCGATAGGCGACTCTTTTTTCTTGAAGACTTCCAAACTGACGACTGTTGCTAGTCTTCTGCCGGTTGTCAATATAGAACATGGAATGCGGACGTGGTGTAAAGTGGCCTTTGGAACGCGTCGCAGCGAGCCAATCAGCATCCAGGGGTCTTTTCGAGATGGTCAACTTTCTGAGGTTGTGGTCGGTCTGGACCTACCAATTCACTACTCCCGTACGCCTCCTCGAGTCTCTTGATAACACCTCAATCAAATCGTTCCTCGTCTTGCCCGAACTCAAGTTGAGTATCGGATGGGTATTTGATAGCATTAGCGCAAGCTTTCGTTTGCTGAGGGCGCACAGTTGGATTTTTTTTCCGTTTCACTCCCCTGTCTCGTTCAATTCGCCCTTCTCGAAGACCTCGATTTTCATCAGATATCAATCTAATCGCCATGGCACCGCAATCATCAGAGACGAAGCCAATGTACCAGAAAGATGAAAAGGCCTTGTGCTTTCATGGAGAATTACTCTATGAAGCCAAGGTCCTGGAAGTCCGGCGAGTCGACCCAAAAGACAAGACATCAGCACACGAGTACCGAGTCCATTACAAAGGATGGAAGAATACGTAAGTTCATTACCGCCCTAAGTTTCACTGCATCTTACGCGTCCCTGTCCTGGTGATGGTAAGGCTGCACTGCCTGGCACACTCGCCGCACCTATCGCGACGGGTTAAGTGGCAGCGAGTAACAGCCTCGCGACCCCCATTCACCGCCCTACAGTGTTGTTCACAAAATGTCTCTTTTCACTGTCGCGCCGCTTGCTCTTCCAAAACAATACCCTCAAAAACTCCACTCCCCTTGATCATCGAGACAAATCCCTTGGAACCCGGAAAAAGAAATCGCTGACGATATTCCCGTGTTAGCTGGGACGACTGGGTGCCTCAGGATCGCCTGCGCAAACTCACAGACGACAATCGCGAACTTGCAGCCAATCTGAGACGCGAGGCCACCGCAGCTGTGAGCAAGGCACCACCAAAGTCAACAGGCAAAACCCGTCGTGGCCAAGGATCAGAATTCGGTTCAGGTCGAGGCAGTGAAGAACGCACATCATCTGTTCCTGCAGGTGGAAGAGGCACTAAGCGTGCCAGAGATAACGACATTGAGAAGGTGTGTGTTGATCCCAAAAATCTCTCATTCACCCGTCACTGGGTCCTTGATTCGCAACTATCCCGTGTTGCTGTTTGCAATCTGCTTTGGATACCCGTGAGGAAGACACTGCCCTGCCTTGGAATACCTGTCCTGTGGATCTTTCCTCGTGAACCCCATCGTGCCACGTACAGTCACTGGACTCATCTGAATCACGCCTTCTTCTCCTCGAGCAAAGATCGTCAAAACACCGACACAAAAGATTTTTGGGAACTAGACAAAGGCTACAGCTACAGCTTTGTTCAAAGTAACACAAAGCACTTTGATCCTCGCACCTGAAAGACAAGATGGATGACAATCCTGCGAACAACGATGGCAAAGCGGCGGTTCAGAGGAAGAAGCGGAGAGACCCTGTCCTCAGTGACAATCCAAACCTCGATCTGGTGGCTTATGTCCCACGCCGTGCAGCCGTCCAAGCTACCTCTCGTTTGCTAGGGCATACAAAGCCATCGGTACCGGCAACCAAACCAGCATCTAGAAAAGCACCAGCACCGGGAAATTCACCAGCACCTGCAAAGACTTCGGGACCGGTAAAAGCATCGGGACCTAGGAAGATGACAACACCTAACAAGAGGAGTACTAGCCAAGTTCGTACTCGGTCGTCGACCAAACTCGACAAAAATGCTTCCACAACTACCAAACGTGCCGAGACCTCTTATCATCAACGTCAAGCACCTATCCCTATCAATAGCAGTGCGACAGGATTCAACAATGCAGAGACACAAGCTAGCAAAGCTTTGAAAGAGAACCGAGCTGGAAGAGTCACGAAATTCAGGGCGTCATCGAATACTTCCACTAGTTTCGTGGGCAATTATCATACCTACGTCGAAGAAACGCCTATCATGCCAGATGACCGCGAAAACCCTAAGCTGCCTCCATTTCGTCCCGAGCTCAAGCGTACACTTCAGGTGGATGAGTCTGATGATGATGGTCTCATCAACGAAACCAAGAAAGAAAGAAGGATTGTCGATGACTTTATTCGCGCCGTGAGAATGGAAAGAGGCCCTGCACCTCCACTTCCACCCGCGAGGACCAGCGCGGCTGCTTCAGATGCCACAATCTCTGACGTTGACTCAGACGCCACCATCACTGATCCTGAAGACCAAAACCCTCCTGAAGAGGTTCTCTCAAAGCCGTCTACTCAATATCCGATCTTCAATGATCGCAGAACGTCGTCTACCGGAAGTGCTCGACGAGATTTGCAGTTCGCCGGACGAGAATTACGACCCAGACACAAATTCGAACATTCTTCCCGTCGCGCACCCACCCCGATGGCGAGTCTTGCAGGAAGCCCCAACCTTGGTCCTCCACCGGTTCCCCAGGTCGCCGCCCCGTTGAACCGAGGAAATCCATTGAGTAGCCCTATGGACAGACCCAAACCGCGTTATCCCAGAACGAGTCTATGGGCGCCTCATGGCCGATATTGAGAGCAATGGCCAACAACTCAGTCCCGGCATAAAACTCTGCTGGATTGCCCATCCCCTTCACTGTCTGGAACGCTGTTGGATATCTTTATGCTTATGTTTGACCCAAATTGGAATCACTACCGCAGAAACACCGCAGGCCACAATCACATTTGCTGAACATGGACCCCTTGTCGTTTTGCCCCATCAAGAGCTAGATCCTAACAAGTACTTTAATATTGCACAGGAAGATGCATTTTACAATCGCCCCTCAATTCGTTTCACCATCCCTGACCACCTGAAGAACCTTCTCGTCGATGACTGGGAAAATGTCACCAAGTCAATGCTACTCGTCCCCCTTCCGAGCAAGACCCCAGCCAACTTCATTTTCGACGAATATTTTAATGAAGAAAAGCAAAATCGGATGATAGGCTCTGCGGAAGCTGATATCCTGGAGGAGTTCGTCGCTGGTTTGAAGATCTACTTCGAGAAGACCATCGGCAAATTGTTATTGTATCGGTTTGAACGCCCTCAATTGGCAGAGGTTCGTCGTACGCGATCACAACTGTGTTTCTGAGGCTAATGATTAACAACAGATGCGTAAACTGTGGGAGTCTGGTAAATACCCGGAGTGGGAAGGAAAAGGACCAGGAGATTGTTACGGCGGCGAATTCGTTGCTCGAATGCTCAGTAGGTGTCCCGTGTCGTCTCTTGCCGCAGTTTATACTAATCTTTAACAGCCAACATGCCAGAGATTGCTGCTCAAACCAACTTGGATCAAGATCAAGTTGCCCGTTTGAAAGCTGAGCTGCTCAAGTTTACGAATTGGTTGTCACGAAACAGCGAACGTTTCTTCTGCGCAAAGTACGAGAAGCCAAGTCCCGAATACATTGAAAATGCTCGTTGAAAGCAGACGGATCTGCCCCGTGGAGTCCAGGAAGAAGGTCAATGTTCTACGACACAGTTGCTGGAACATCATATCCACTGGACGTCTATTAGGGAAGAAAATTGGTTTGTTCGCGCACTGAAGGGGAACAATCATGCCATTCCACCCAAAACTCAGGTTATCAACCCCTATTGCAGCGCGAGGAGTTCTGCCTTACCAGGTGCTCTCGAGTGTGAGGCACTTGAGTCTATTCATGTCGGATTAAAACATTACACGTCAAAGGACGGAGTTAATAAGACGACCAGTCTGGCAATAAGCAGATTGGCAGAACAGGCGGTCGGTATTGTAGGTGCAGACAGACAGCATGAAAAATTTCCCGGTGAGAGATGGGAACTCATTACTTTGGCATTTGTTCCCACTTTTCTTAATTCATAACCTCGAATGGCACTCCCTCGAATAACATTCCTGCGTGCAGTGTGACAGATGTCCACGTCGGCCCCCTAACAATTCACTCTACATGGCGACTCGCTACGTAGGTACGTCAAAGTAGTTTTCATCATGTACAGCCCCCAGTTCTTTCGACCCCGAATCAGAGCTTGCGGGGTGTTATCTTGACATTCAAGGGACCCTTTTGCCAGAAAACAAAGATGTCCGCCTTGTCCCACGAACGGCTCTCGGGCTGAAGCTCAAAGTCGAAGTTGTAAATTACCCGTGCTAGGGCCAGTCGCATTTCAGCGTACGCCAAGCTACGTGAACGAGATTAGCATGCCTATTGAGGGTACAGTACCAGGGCAAAAGGATACTCACTTCATGCCCAGGCAGTTTCGTGGACCATATGAAAATGGCTGCAAGGCGTCGGTGTTGTCATGGGCAAAGCGAGGGTCGTCAAGCCATCTTTCAGGAATGTATGAGTCTGGGAGGGTGAAGTTTGAGGCGGAATGGTACGTCGCCCAATGGGGGACCGACACTGATTTCTTTTTGTGCGTCAGCATCATAAGATTCAAAAGGACAACAAGACTCTGCCAGCGGCATACCTTTTCTGGTAACCATGTCCCATCGACAAAAGCACCTCCTTCGGGAACCAGCCGTGGAAGACCGGATGGGACAGGGGGAAACATTCGAAGACCTTCCTTCAGACAGGCAAGTAGATACGGAAGCCGCGACACTTCTTGCAAGTTGATTTCCTTTTCGTCTTGGAAAGCAGATCGAACCTCGTCCTTCAACTTCTTGTAGGACCCTGGGTTCTTGAGGAGCCAGAAGGTGGTTCCGCTGAGCAATGTCGCCGTGGTCTCGCTGCCGGCCACGATGAGGATGTTGGCATTCTCCCCCATCTCGTTCAACGTCATTGCCTGCTCATCGTTGGCCCGCAGCACGTGGGACATGAAATCGGGACGGTCCTTGGGGCCGAGCTCGGCGCGTTGTTTCGCCTTTTCGAAGCTCATCTTCTGATGGTCAGATTGTTTCCGGATCAGATCGCGCGGCAGGACCAACTTTACGATCGGCATCAACCAAGGGTGCCGCTTGATCGCCTGCATGTACGAAGCCAGTTTGAATCCCAGGAAAATGAGTTCGACCCAGGGATGATAGCCGCCGCTGTCGAGGCACCCGAACGGCTCGCCGAACGCCAGGTCGCCCAGGACGTCAAAAGTCAAGAAATTGTACCATTTGGCCATGTCGACAATGCCTCCCCCGACCCCGTTCTCGGCTCGGTTTCGCAACGCAGAGATCAATTTGCCGATGTACACTTCCATGAGATCCTCTTGACTGCGAAGAGCCTTTTCGGAAAACGCGTGCGACAACAGCCGTCGCATCCGGCTGTGGTCTGCGTCGTTGGCGATGAGGATGTTGGGAGAACTCGTGAGCGTTCCACGGTATAGACGCAGATCTTTCATGAAGATCTTCTTCGTGGCCGTTCTATATCCGTAGATGTCTTTCCACGCCTGGGGCGAGGTGAAGGACACGTCATTTGGGCCAAAGCGAACAACTGGTCCGTACTTGTCGTGGAGTTTCTTCAACTCAAATGGCCATCTGCCGGTGACCAGCTTGTGAAGGTGAGGTAGATCCGACATGGCGTACAACTTGGGCCCAGGGACCTTTGCAAGCGGGTGGAGTGTCACATTGTAGATTGCGATGCTCGGCAGTATCAGCAAGATCTATCTCCCAACCTCAGCTTGATCCTTCTACTTGAAGCCATGTGATCGGGAATTGTTCTGGGCACTCACCAGTAACGCACATATCTTCAAGATTGTTGGAAACTCATTGACAGCGGTTCGCTGTATGAGCTGAATCGCAGCACCTGGTTCTTTGACTGTGATCATTATGTGTGAATTGGCAAAGCATGAAGACAAGGGTCTTGCAGGCTACTCTCCCTGGGTTTTAAGGTGGTTCAGATATTGCCATCAACATCACATATCAAGACACAAGAGAGGCCGGGGGATCTACGTAGATGCGCATGATGCATCTTCGGAGAGATTCGAGTATCGTATTTTTCTTTCAAACACTTGATATATAATACGTTCTGTAGGTTAATCTGCCCGAACCACTTCCCCTCGATCTGGCTGACATATGTCTAGGATGTAGGGCACTAGGGCACAAGAGATGTTTCGATCAACTTGGTTCTTAGCCAACTAATTTTGATAATATTATGGGGTTCCAGAAGCGGAGGCCACGGAGGAAGGTGCCGTGGGTCCGTGAGAGGCTGGGGCAAGATACCACAGTCCACCAGGAACAATTGAATTAGGCCGAGCCATCCTACGCTCATCTTTGCATCCTTTCGAAGGGGGAAGACTTCATTATCTAGACCCCTCGTACTCGTACTCCGTACCAAGACTGTCAGCCATTCGACCAGAACGGTCCGGCGGGGGTGGAGCATCGTCTCACGTCATGTCGTCCAACCTCATACCAGAATCTCGGCGTCAGGAGGGGGGAACTTTCCCTTCCTGTGCGAAAACTGCGAAGGCCTCAATTTGCCCGGTATTTAACCCGGAAGCCCGCGGGGCTTATAGTCGCAGCACATTGCGGACAAGGAAGGACCCCGTACTGATGACCCTTTTATTTTTCTCACGCGACCGGACATTAAATATGCTTGACGGTATGGGAGAGTGAAGTTATTCTATGAAGTAACAAGCGCCTCCCCAGGACTTGAACTTTTTTGAGATCAGGATCATTCATCTTGAAGATACAGCTCTAGGATCCAACAATCTGGAATTTTAGTCGTCCGCAACCATGGCACAACCTTCGACTTTGGAATACACCCCGTTGCCGGAGAGGGCGCAGAAGATTGTCGAAAAGTTCATGCCGGACGAGGAGAAGATCAAGCGTGAGACGGCCTCGTTTGCTCACGTCAAGCCTCGACCTGGCGACAAGGAAGGCGATACGGAAGAGTTGGACGGGCAAGTGTTTACGCACCACTTTGTGTCTGCACCGGGAGACCACGAAGTCGTCCAGTGGCACTACGTCGAGACCGGTCGCGCCGATGGGGAAGTCGTCGTCTTCCTGCACGGGATCCCGGACGCGTGGTACCAATGGCACCACCAGATGGCCTCGCTCGCGGCCACTCACAGGTGTATCGCCGTGGACCTGAAGGGTTACGGACAGTCCGAGAAAGGAGCGGGCGACTACCGCCACGAAGGCGCCGCCGGGCAACTCTACAGCATGCTCCAGACTATCGGGCTCCAGAAGTTCAACCTGGTCACCCACGACCGCGGCACGGTCCAGGGCGACTACATCGTCGCCGACCACCCGGACTCCGTTACCAGGTACCTGCGAGGCGAACAGCACCTGTACCACTTCAACCCTCTGGTGGCGCCCCAGGGGGACATCTTCAGGGACGCCCCGTGGACGGGCATCATGGAGAACCCGACCGAGTTCGTCGTCTGGGTTCACAACTGGGTCAGCGGCAAGAAGCCGATCCCGACCCACGAGATGGAACGAATCATCCAGGAATTCTCGCACCCGGGAATCACGCGCGCCGTCCCCCGCTACTTCAACTCGTCCACCTTCCGACAAGAATGGCTCCAGCGTCGCAACCGACTGCTCGAGGCCTGGAGGTGCCCGGTCCTGATCATGCAGGGCTACGACAGCAAGAGTCAGCCTCGAGAGTTTTACGAAAAGGCCCGCGACTACATTCCCAACGCAGAAAGGGTCACCGTTCAGTACATCCCCGGAGGTCACTTTTGGACTCTCGAGTCACCGGCAGAGACGACGGATGCCATCAGGAAGTTTCTCCAGGGCGAAATTTGAGGCACTTGTACTTACTGAAGTAAGTCACATTTGACCTCCTATATATATATATATATATGAATAGAAAGAATCGATCATGATTCAAACATAAGACACTTCTGCAGCATGTACTTGACCCTTTTCGTACTTAACAACCAACAACTATTTCTTAGACATCTATGTGACTGTCGCTAAGGAATGAACAGCGCTGGAAACCGCCAGAAAAGCTGCAACTGGTAGCCACCGCTCTCAACTGCGTTCTCCTCGACCATGAGCGAAGGGAATGATCCAAATACTCAGCAAGCATCTTTGGTCCCTGATAGATTCACTTCAACGACCCCCCAACTCCTGATGATATCGTCTCACGAACATGTGTTAGCACGTGAAGGAGGCCTCTTAGTCTTACATCATAGAAAACGAGGTTGCGCAATCGTGGAGAGTAGGCCTTGACATGGTTAGAAAGGGTTTTGCAGAACTTCTCCCCTCGGACGATCCAGTTAGCCGAGATGTGGAGACTCTGGGAGAGAATGTGAAATGTGGGTGTCTTCTTCCCCGTATCTCAACCCGCATTCGATCTACTTCAATTGCCTGTACAGCTAGTTGCAAGTCGCCGGTATGTTTCTCATTGGCTGTTCGGTTTTCTCGGCCTAATTGTGATTGGACGAATAGTCACCGTGTGAAGGCGAAGAGTGACGAGGTCCCACGCTTCCAGACTTTATCACGGAGAGGACGGAGCTGGGGAACCCCGAGCATGACTTACCACCCCGGAGTCTGGGGAGCTTCGCGCTCCGAACTACGCGGTGTTCCAGATAACAATTCTCTTCTCGACAGACTGACGACGGTTGTCATTTGTGGAAAGGGCAATCACTCGCCTCTCTCACGAAGCAGAGTTGTTGCGCCCCCTTGTCGTGGTCCCGGAAGAGAAGAAAGAAAAGGGAATTATGCCGGACATTCACGACGGTCGAGCAAGAACAGCCTGCTTCAATTGTAGAAAGCGCAAGGTGCGGTGTGGCAGAGAAGCTGCCCATTGCTCCCAATGTCAGGTCGGAGGACACCAGTGCAAATATCCAGACGGGGTGAAGAAGCCTGGTCCCAAGGTTGGCAGCGTTCGTAGAGGGTCGCGACCCAACGTGTCGTCGGGTCAGAGGAAAGAGCGTTGCGGCGCGCCGACGGCATCATCAATATCCACGGCCAAGGACAATGGAACTACTACCCAGAGCACCAGTGTCCCAAAGCGTGACAGTATCGCACCCTCTATTCAGAGCACGCCGGGCCAGCAGCAGCAGCAGCAGCACGCCGACGATGTCACATCGCCGATCACACGGTGCGCTACAAACACGACCACGGATGTCCAGTCGGACCGCGATGACATTCAGACCATTTCCTACCTGATTCACCCGTCGCACGAGGATCGCCCCCCTGTCCGCTCAAATGCGGTGCTGACCCATCTCGACAACACCGGTGCCGAAGAGGAGCTTCTGATGTATGTCTGTCGTACTTTAGGAGTATCAGAAGACGCCATGAGGAATATGTGAGTACACCTCTGCTGCTGAGCGCACTTACCTTTCCTTCGAGCAACTCTGCCACCGTGCCTGGAAGGAAAGCCCCTGAGATTACTTTGCGCCTGCTCATTAGGAGACATACAATGCTGACCGCACCGTTTGAATTCATGATAGGTTTAGCATTTTCTTCATGACGTTCACTGCATTTCGCCTTTTCCGGGAATCGACATTTCGCGAGGATCTTCGCAAGATTAGCAGTTATGTACAGTTGAAGGCGCTACTGACTGCGATATTCACATTTTCACAAAAGTGGATAGAACACGGCAATGGGAACAATGCCTTCACCACCGAGGTGAACGTAGGTCTATCTTCATCACAATACAATGACCTGGCTGTTTGTCACGTCGACAAGGCCATTGTGGAATGTGGTGACGATCCACCCCCCTTGTGTGTGCTTCAGGCTCTGGTCCTGGTGACTCACTGGTTGTTGATTCGGAGCGTCCGAGGGCGTGCCTGGCGCTCCATGGGCCTTTGCATACGCATAGCCTACGAATTGGGGCTCCATACCATCGACAGGAGCAGAGAGTTCGAATCCAGCGAACAGGCGCCAGAGCGATGGTGCGAAGACGAAGAGCGTCGCCGCACCTGGTGGGCCATATGGGAAATGGATGTTTTCGCTTCTGTCCTATACCGCCTTCCGTGCACGATCTCTTGGAGCTATACTCAGGTCTGGCTGCCCTCCCCGGACGAAAATTGGTTTCAATCGCGACCACAAAAGAGTTGCTATCTACACTCAGACCCTGTATCCCGATCTCGAGATCTTCAAGCGAGCGGAAACGAGTCAGCAAAGGCATGGTTCATTGTACTCAATTCCTTGATGGCAGAAGGACATGCGTTCTCTTCGCAGACAGGCAATTGGAGTGGCGCTGTCTCAAAAGCACCTACGTTGGGCGGGGAACAATATCCAAACGACAACCGAGCTTACCTTGAGCGATTGATGAACGCAATCCAGCTCAGTGCCATCAGCATACCTTCGAAATACAAATACAGAGGCCAATACCTGGATTTCGATACGTTACGCCATGGGCAAGGAGAACGCACTTCGACAATTTGCGCACAGGGCTCGATATATGAGTTGGCCTTGATGCAAGAGGTGGCAAAACTGATGACGCTGAAGCACACAATCTTCGAAAGTGGTATCGTGACCCTCCTTCGAAAGGCCCAAGAAATAGGCCTGAGAAGCCAAGGAGACCAGGGGGGCAGAGGCCAGATGCTAGACAGATACTTCCGGGCCTCACACGCCGTCTTCAACCTGCTTTTCAACAGCCACGAGGCGCATATCCAGTATGTCAACCCTTTTATTGCTCATGCTGCATGGATGGCGGCAACCGTGCAGCTTCTTCAGCACGAGTTGACGGTCAACGAGGCGCAAAGGGGGGTCATACGGTCAAGATTTGAGTTGTTGAAAGCCGTACACAAGCAATGGGTCGAGTATTGGTCAATGTCTGAAGTGCCATTGCACTGTCTTGACATTCTCGAAGCTCAACTGAAGAAATTGATACACCTTTCGAGGCAAGGAATGGATAATCAACGAGTCTTGACACTGGCGCCTGTGCCACCAGAAAAGTCCACCACACCACAACGCCCTGGCTCATCAGCCGCGGATGGCGAGAATCGTACTTCTGATGTGTCGAGACTGAATGGCCTGACGCATAAAGGGGCCAGTGGGCGAAATAGGCCAGTGATATCAGGTAACAAGGAGTCTGTAGCTGCCATCTCTTCCCAAAATAACCCTGTCATAGTCCAACAACCCTTGCCGCCGGAGGAGATGGAGATAGGTATAGAGGAAGAGCATGCTCATGCGCATGGATCGGAGTTTCAAATGATATCCGAGACAGCAGGACGACGAGGGTTCGGTCCAACAACGACTGATCCGATGCTCGTGACGAATACCAGTAGCGCCACCGCAAGCTTCGCTGTTAATGGTCAGTGGTCAAAAGATTCCACCGTGCAGATAGACACGTCGTTGAACGACGCTGCAATGTGGAGCGACATGTTCTCGGAGGAACCGGGAAACTTTGGTGGTTTGACCTGTTTCAACTTCCCAACGGACAATGAAATGATAGAAGAAGTATCGACCTATCTGGATGGAATCTTCTCTGGGCCTTTCGTTGGGTGAACCGCGAGACGAATTTTCAAAACAGCAAGATTCAAGTCAATGGCTCGATGGTAATAAACCCTTGTTTGATTGATCAGATCACGTTCTTCATCTACCTGTACCCAGGGATAAGCGACATCTTCACCTCTCTCTGCTCGGCACTATCTACCTTCGGAGACGTCCTCTTGCTTACACAGAAGAATTTAAGTGGACCCAGACTTTGGAACCATAGTTCTCCTTCCCTGCATGACACTCTGTAGCTCCGGGGTAGCAAACGCCATGTCAGCGTATCTTTGCAGGCGGTCAGGTACGACAGCGGTCCTTCCCACATCCTGCAACCGACCCAGCACGATGATCAAATGGGCATCTAGAACCGTTGGTCGGCTGGATCCAAATAGCCAAGGTGCATCTTCGGAGAGAAGCGCTTCACACGTTTTCATGAGATTGCGTGCAGCTTCTTCGTTGGCACGAACCGCTTCTGGCCTGATGCCCTCGACTTTCTCGGCATTGGTACTGTAGCAAAGCAAGGAAAGAAATCGTGTAAGTCGGAACTTTGTGACCTGAGTTTGGGAAAGGGGGAAATTAAAACTCACACTGATAACTTGTATTCCAGGGCACTTCTGTATTCATCGCTGATGTCGTCCCTCGCAAGTCGGTCATTGATAGACTTGACGAAACCTGCGACGACGTGCGGACGGTCGGGGAAGGAAAGGGCGAAATAGTTCAATGCGTGTACTGCCCTGAGTAGTCTCAGACTCTCGTCCTTGTGTTCCTTTGGTGTCAAATCTGGATAGTGCTCGATTAGATAATGGGTGATTTCCAAACTGTCGGCCATGGGTTTATCGAGTGTGGGAGCAGTGAGTGCTGGGACCTGTGTAAAACCAAACAATGAATGTATGAGTTAGCATTGAGATATACGGTAGTTGTAAGCGGTACAAAGCAAAACGAACAGCAAAAGATGAAGGCAAACAATGACCCAGCCGACTGACACAAATTACACCGAAGACTTGGAACTGGAGGAAAGACTCTTACCTGTCCCTTACGATTGACCTTGGTCAAAAAGTGTTCATCCAACTGTCCATCGTTGAATAGGTCGACCTCGACCTCTTGGAATTGCATCGGTGGTAAACCATCACGAGGTTTACTGGCAATGGCAATGGTATACCTCACTTGTATGGAACACAACGAGTAAATATTATGATATAATTGGTGTTGGTGGTGGCTGTTGTTAGACATCGTTTAAAACAGTTACTTTGAACGGTGTATCTTGTCGGTTGTGGAATAGGCCGGTCGTTCGGTATGAATATGCCGGGGGGGGAAGGAGGGTTTCTTGAGAACTTGCGAATACCAACTTATATATATACCTGGAGGAGGAATAGTAGGTAAGTATTACTAAATGGAGTAGGGCAGGGGAGGGAAATAATAGCAAATGGGAGGGTAATATATCTTGGTAGATAAGTATTCTGTATTCTCGCAAAAGAGAGAGAGAGAGAGAGGGAGAGAGAGAAGGTTTCGGAGTTGTAGATTTGTTTTTCCTTGCCCCATATGAGTTGATATTCTTACCTACCCAAAATAAGTTCTTACTGAGTTCCCCGTATGTACGGAGTATGATGTGATGACTCTTTTCGAGACGGGTTGCCGGACACCGGGGGGATATGTTTACCTTGGGCTGACATGCTACGGGATAACTCACAAAACTTGTGGAGGTCCCGTTTTTTCTTAGTTGAGAGAGAGAATGGAAGTGGAGGTCCGGTCGCCTTTACACACTAGGGGAAGGAGTACGAGTACAGTATGTTTCGGAGGTCGGGGCGGGGGTGGATGCAGTAGAGAGAGTACCCTTCTACTTGTCAATATATTCCGGGAACATACTATGGTACAAGGAAAAAGTACCCACAAGAAATGAATTGCTCCGAGCACCCGGGGTAAATCCCTCCCCTCTTCCATTACTAAGGTATGATATGGAGTGCGGAATAGAGGACAAGACTCCAGAGTGATACAAGTACATACCTGCCTAGGTACGTAAAAGGACTAATTAATGGTAACCACTCAGATAAGGCGAGGTAGGTAGGTACGGAGTCCAGTATCTACGAATACTCCTCCGAGCTGTACTCTGTACCTTGTTCCGTACCGAGCACCTTTTTACAGGTCTTCGGAAAGAGACATTTACTTACGGAGTAGCATCATGTTAAATCGAGGTAAGAAGAGAATGTTCTACCCCATACTCCGCACACTCAAAAATGATACATCTCCCTCGATCTCATCCGTCAAGAGTTGATGGTGATGGACCTACTTTCGCATTGATGCGTCGTTTTTTGTTTTTGTTTATTTGAAATAGTGTTTCGGATCGACTCGTCCAGGTACAGGTCACTCAACAGCCAACCGAGGATTTGGTCATTGTCTATTGGAGTGTGCGAGCTATACACTCAATACATTACAATCTTCATTTCGAGGGTGTTAGCAAAGTGCTCCGTACTCGTACTCGTACTCGTACTTTTGGAGGCTCGAGTATTGATCGCACGTGATATCGCGGCGGATCTTCTCAATACTTTCGGAGACTTCTTGGCAAAGTACCGAAATGGCTTCAATCAATTTCTAGATGTTTCGGTGATGGTGAAAATGCCCGTTCCTTGTAACATTATTGAAACCTTTCTCACGATTGCTACGATTCTCACGAAGTGAACGCAAGAACCGAATACTGACTCTCATTTACTCTGCATCCTTGCGCACAAGAAGGTATGTTTGTAGTTGTCCCTTCTTTCCCTTACCTACACCAGGTACATACATGATGAGACTCCAGCTGGCACCAGTCTGAGAAGACTTGTACTCTTTAAATGCGGATCAGCTTTTACATGGCAATAAGCCTACAATCTGAAATTTCCTTGTCCACCACATATTGGTCTTTCTTCAGCAACCTTGCGAACTCGTTCACTGACCTGTCGCAAAATATAGCTCCCGAAAACTCCAGGTCTTCATAGATCGACCTGCTCTCTAGACACTTTTCTCTGCTCGATTCTCCTTCTACCTCACTACAAACATTCCCCCATGGTTCTCCACAACCCAAACAACTGGCACTGGGTGATGAAAGATGCTGGACAATGGGCCAAGGACTATATAGAGACAGAAAGCAAGAAAGTTTCGGCAGAACAAGATGGCGTTTCCGCCCAGATCACGAAATTGGTGTCCATGGACGGTGATGTCGAGGTGAGCCAGAGAAAGGGCAAAGTCATAACGATATTCGATGTTGTATTACAACTTGAATATGAAGGTATGAATTCTCAGAGAGCCTTTGGGAAATCACGATACCTAACTACGGGCGCAGGCAAGACATCGGACGGTACAGACGTCAGTGGTAGCATTCGGGTTCCGGAGTGCGCATACGACACGGAACCAGACGAGTACGTTGTATGTTCTTGTCTCCCCGTCTTCTCCAACGGTTCGGCGCCGCTGACTCCTCGAACAGTTCGAGATAGACATTTACTCGGAAACGAAAGAGAAACAACCAGTCAAAGATCTAGTAAGGTCGAAACTCACCCCGGAACTCCGAAAGGTCTTTTCAAGCCTCGGACCTGCCTTGATTAAAGAGCACGGAAAGGATCTACAACACACCCCTGGTTCCAATCCCTCGAGCGGTTTCGCAACACCGACATGGCACCCCGAGAGAGAACGAACCCCTCTTCCCTCTAACACCACGACCACAACCACCACCGGCAAATCCTCTGTCAACACCACCACTGTAACGGCCACGGATGAGTTCCGAACAACAGCAGAAGAGATGTTCCAGACATTTACCGATCCCCAACGTCTAGCGGCGTTCACTCGAGCCCCTCCCCGACTGTTCGAAGGTGCCAAACCAGGTGCCAAATTTGCCATTTTCGATGGCAACGTCTCGGGAGAATTTGTAACGCTCGAACCTCCGAAGAAGATTGTGCAAAAGTGGAGACTAGCACAATGGCCGGAAGGGCATATGAGTACGCAAGAGATATTCTTTGACCAGAACGATGTCGACCGAGTGACCAATATGCGAGTCACCTGGACTGGAGTTCCCGTGGGACAAGAAGAGGTGGTCCAACGGAACTGGGAGGGATATTATGTGCGCAGTATTAAACAGACATTTGGGTTAGTACTTTCACAGCTTTGTCAAAAATTGTGCCCCTACTGACGATGGACTCTTAATCAGATTCGGAACTATTCTTTGAGCAGACCTTGTGCATGATTCCTGGCAAATGCATCATCAGGTGAATTGGCGCCTTGGTGTTTTTGACATAAACAAAGCCCTGGCTGGACAGGACGATGCAGCATAATGCTGTATATGTTTGTCACGCTTTGCCTTTAAGAAAGCCTCCTGGACCTTTCTTGCAATGTATCCATGGCCCAAAAGACGAATGAAATGAAATTATTGAGATACCACCAATTGCATGCAGAGTACGATGAGCTTTCCTTTTTTTCTTACTGGCTTTTTTACCTTTTGCTATGTGTTATTTTCCAGGTTTTTGGGGATTTGGCACAAAGGGACTTGGGCGTTGTTGACAGGGATTACAGGGGACACCCTTGAACACACCCGCCATCCCTACGTCATGTATATGCAGCATTTCGTATTTCCCCCCTCGTGCGAGTACAATTGATTGCACCGCCACACCTCGTCTCTCCCTTTTTTTCTCCCACGCCTTTTTTCATATTATTTCATTTTAGTGGTTGGCTCACGGAGTGGTGTTTGTTGTCGTTGCTGATAACTCAAAGAGAGTTCTGGTGGCGCTCCGTCGGTGCGGACACGAGGCTGCCACTCTCAGGGACTTCCAGACGGCGGGTGCGAGTACTCTGTAGGCCAAATCGGTCTCGGAGGGAATATCGAGCAGTTACAAGGTACAAGAAATCGGGAATATCAGTCAGGACAGGAGCAAGCAAGATGTCAGAGGACCAGCAACAAAATGGTCGAGAGTCCAGCGACGGCAACGATGGAATCGACCTGACAACCATCCTGGACAAGAACCAACGGGCCGATCTGACTTTGCTACTGGCCAAACTGACCGAGTCCATGCGCAAACTGATCCAAGACAACTTCGACTCGACAGCCGGGCTGGACAAGGCCCTGTTGCGCGAAGGGATGAGCGAGGACGAGAAAATCATGGCCGCGGACCCACACGCCGACGTGTCTGCGTGCGACCGTGAGCGCAGACTCAAGGACGAAGCGGACAAGGATCTCGCGAGGGTTGAAGCGAAGGCACTGAAGAGGGACGCTCTCAAGTCGTTTGACGAGTGGCGCGAACAAGTCATCATGCGCGTCGGGGAGGTCGTGAACACGAGCCCAGGAAAGGCGAAGAAGCAGATCACTCAGACTTCTGAAGACGGTGTGGAATCATCGACTCCAAGAACACCGGGCGACGTGGTCAAGGGACAGAAAGTTGCCGCCAAGGAGCCAGAGTCGAGCAAGAACGACAACAACAACAACAACAACAACAACACCAAAACTGTGGCGTTGAAATTCAAAGACCTCTACCCGGGTGCCAAATCGCCATTGACCAAGATGAGCATGAAGGAACGCACGTTGATCCTCCACTCGGTCCTCCTCCTGCTCATCAGCCTCGAACACTACAACGCCTTTTCGCGCGTGTTGATGCTCAACCTGACCCGGTCGCTGAAGCTCCCGCTCAAGACGTTCGAGCAGGACGAGTACACCACGGCCAGGGGCCTGCTGGAGCACGCGAGGGAAATGGAAATGTCGACCTCGGCAGACGAGGCCATGAGAGCCAAGATCGAGGCCAACAGGGAAGCGAGGCGGAGGAAGGTCGCCATCGCCACGGCGGCCGGCGCCGCAATCCTGGGAGTCAGTGGAGGCCTCGCCGCACCTCTGGTCGCGGCCGGCGTGGGGTCGGTCATGGGTGGACTGGGCTTGGGCGCCACTTCCGCCGCGGCCTACTTGGGGAGTGTGGCGGGCAGTACGGTGCTCGTGGGTGGTCTATTTGGCGCGTACGGAGGGCGCATGACGGGTCAGATGATGGACCAGTATGCGAGGGAGGTTGAGGATTTTCGATTCCTACCCGTTCACGGAAAACATGATGACAATGATCGCGACAATGATAATGAGAAACGAAGTGACGACGACGAAGAGGAGAAGACGGCGCCGATGAAGAAGAAGCAGAATGAAGATAGCAAAGATGTCGAACAAGCCACGCACGATCACAAGTTGAGAGTCACCATCGGTGTGAGCGGATGGCTGACCGAAAAGGAAGAGGTGGTCAAGCCGTGGTGCGTGCTGGGTGTCGGCAGCGAGGCTTTTGCCCTGAAATGGGAACTTGAGGCCCTTTTGAACCTGGGCAACGCGATGAACGGTGTCGTCCAGTCGGCCGCGTGGGGGTACGCGCAGAAGGAGGTGGTCAAGAGGACCATATTTGCTGACCTCGCCGGCGCCATGTGGCCCGTCGCGCTGATGAAGGTGGCCAGAGTCATAGACAACCCGTTCAGCGTGGCAAAGAGTCGCGCGGACAAGGCCGGCGAGGTCCTCGCGGACGCGTTGGTCAAGAGGGCACAAGGAGAGCGGCCCGTGACTTTGGTCGGGTACAGTCTCGGTGCCAGGGTCGTGTACACCTGTCTCATGAGCCTGGCGAAGCGCGGCGCGTTTGGCGTCGTGGAGAATGCCGTGCTCATCGGTAGTCCGACGCCGAGTGATACGAGCGACTGGCGTGTGTTGCGGAGTGCGGTCGCAGGGCGTCTCGTCAACGTCTTCAGCGTCAACGATTACGTGCTAGGCTTCATGTATCGGACGAGTGCCGTACAGTATGGCGTGGCGGGCTTGCAAAAGATCGAGGCTCTCAGTGGGGTCGAGAATTTCGACGTGAGCGAGGACGTGAGCAGTCATCAGCGATACCGCTATCTCATCGGGGCCATTTTGAAGAGGATCGGGTTCGAAGATATCGACATGGATGCCGTCGAAAGGGAGAAGGAGGCGTTGATCGAGATGGAGAAGCGAGAAAAGAAGGAAAGCCTCGAGAACCAACGGCGTTGGATGATAAGAAGGCAGAGTCTTCGTGGCGGTAAAGAGGATCAGGAGGCCGAAGCTGAAGACGAGGCGAATGAGTTGGAGAAGAAGGTGCAAGATCAGACGAAGACAAGTCTCGTGAGTCGAGCGATTGAATACTTTTACTTGCCACAGATGTCGAGCGCGAAAGATGCGAGCAAGGACATGGACAAGACCGCCGGAAATACGCAGAAGGTGGCCAAGGATTCATCAGCGGCGGCGGAGGGTGCTGCTGCTGGTCAGGCGATGAAGAACACACAAGGGACAACGGCGGAACCACTTACGACACGGTTGTATAGGAGCTTGCCCAGTATGCCGTATACGAGCAAGTCGACCACGGCTGGAATTGCTGCTCCACAGAATAGCCCCGTCGACACGAAGAAGAAGACGACGAGTAAGGTAGGCAAGACAACGCAGGGTGCAACAGATCAAGGACAAGGCTACATCTCACAAGCCTCATCTTACCTCTCCTCTTTGCGGGCAAGCCGTGGCGATCAGAAAGACGCCAAGAGACCACTCGGAAAGGCCACGGCTTCAGCGTCTGCTACGACCGACACCACCACCTCTGCAGCCAAAGGAGCAACTGGGGCAGTATCCGACGTGGTGACGCCTACTGTGAAAAACACTCTCAATCCGAAAGACAACCCGGCCGTGAAGTCTTCGAGAAGAGCGGCCAGAGACGCTCCAATCATCCATCAAGCCAAAGACCGCACGCCACAACCCATCAAGGACAAGACTGGGGATGTCACGGGCGCAGTGGGGACAGCGGCACAAAACACGACTCAGACTCTTCAAAAGGGTGTAGACACTGGTGCCGCCAAAGCCGGTGACTCAGGCAAGACCGCCACAAGCCAGGCACAAGGAGCTGCAAAGGCCACTGCACAGTCGGCCCAGAAAGGCATGGACACGGTGACGGACAGCACCAAAGATGATGCGGCAACGAAATCGATAACATCCCAAGCCCAGGAAACCCCTACCAAGACAGATCAGACATCATATACGTCTCGAGCAGCTTCATATCTTCCCAGTCTCCCTCGTCTCGGCTTTGGTGGAGGTGGCGGCGGCGGTGAAAAGAAGGTACCCCCAAAACTTGAGAACAAAAGCGCATCGCCGTCATCCAAGAATGCCGTGGTCGAGAGACCGAAACCTGATAAGAAGTCGTCGGAAACAGAAGTGAAGTCAAGACGGCCGCCCAAACTGGATAGATTGCCCTCTGGAAAACTGGAGCGGACACCGTCAGGTCTGAAGTCACCACCCGTCAAACTAGAGAGGACACCGTCGGATCTGAAATCACCACCTGCGAAACTCGAGAGGGTGTCGTCAGGTTTGAGATCTCCTCCTGCTAAACTCGAGCGGGTTTCATCGGGAGTCAAGTCCCCCCCGACGTCAGTCCCGACCCCGAACCTGGTCAAGGAGATTTCGGGCAAGACTCAAAAGCGGCCGCCGAAGCTGGGTCCGCGGAGGACAAGTCAACAACAAACATCTGGCGTCAAGTCTCCGTCGGCAGGTGTTGGAGAACCAGACGTGCCCTCTGCCGAATCGATAGGTGCAAGATTATCCCAGTTGCCGGCGGGGGCGGGCAAAACTGTGTCTTCTAGAGCTGGTCATCAGGGAGCCGAAAAGGCGGTCGATGCTGGAAATAGTGTTGCCGGGACGACTACATCTCAAGGATCTCAAGCGGCCCAAAAGACATCGGATATGGGAAAAGGAGCGGCGCAACAGAGTAGTGGGAATTTGTTTTCCAGCGCAGGAAGATTTGTAGGTTTGAGACGATAAAATTGATGAGATCAGTCAAGCAGTCATGGTAGGGCTGGTGACAGGGTTGGGCAGCCAGCAAAGCAAAAAGCCAATTGACAAAAGTAAACAAATGACCGAGGTATGAACGTGTCGAAATCTGTCAAGAGTAGTAATTCGAGATGAATTGTTTCAAACCCAAATACTGGTATGGTATTCAAATGGGCCGTCCCCTTCGCTCTAGTCACTCAACCAATCCATCCTTTCAAACCTCGCCGCAAATCTTCTGCAAACTTTTTCGACGCGTCCAATTCCCAGTAAGCAGCGAACCCATGAGGAACGCCGGGGTAGGTGAACAGTTGGACATCGACACCCTCATCTTCCAGAATCTCGACGTACTTGAGAGCTTCGTCCCGCAAGGGGTCATGGCCCGCGACGAAGACCAAGTGTTTTGGTAGGCCCTTGAGGTTACACAGCAACGGACTCGCTTTTGGGTCGTCGATTTTCTGAGTCGGTGTGACAGGGCGCACCAGATCCCAACTGGCACGCATCTCACCGGAACACAGTCGGGAGTTTGTCGTGGCCTGTTCGTAACTGAGTCGACAATCTACGGGTAGGTGACGATAGTCGCACACAAGGGGGATATTGAGAATCACGCCGTACACCGAGAATCCTCGATCCCGGCACGTCTGAGAGAGATAGGCTGCCGTGCCCCCTCCGGCAGAGGACCCCGCTAGAATGACCCTGCCGAGATCTGGATGTACATTTTTCAGGCCCGCCGCGGAATCTCCAGAGCCAGAACCAGTGGTGACCGCCGACGAGAAGAATTTCTCAGGACTAGAGAGCAGTTGTTCTAGCACGTCCCAACTATCGTCCATCCATACCGGGAAAGCATGTTCTGGCGCGAGTCGATATTCGACGCTCACAATCAAGAAATTGAAGTGCTCATAAAGTGGCCACAAGAACCAGGCTTCTTCGGTCGTGTGAGAACCTTGGATCCAACTTCCACCGTGAGTCACAAAAAGCACCGGCAACTTTTGTTTCTTGTCGGACTCGGCCGCAAGGAATTTGGGATAAGATATTTTGACGCTGATGGAAGCGCCGTCGCGGACAGTGACATTGGTCAAGACCGAATTGTAACCAAAGGACGACAATGGATATTGTTTGGTAAATTCGGCTTCGCGGATCACCTCAGCTGCCCGGTCACCTTCAACATCTAAAACGAATGGTGAAGCCGGACTTTGGTATCCATTCTTTTCGGCGAATGCTGTCCAATTGGGATCGGGGTTGTACAGGTCAGCCTTGGATCGTTGTGATGGTTTGCTTGCCATTACGTCTGGAAGATTTCTTCTTCTGTAGTCTTGAGCAAGAGAGACAGAAACAAAATGTCGAGGCAGTGCTAGACCTGGAGCTGGAGTTTGACGGCAGAAATGGACTTGATTCTGAATTCTTCTTCGGCCCGGTATTGAAGAGTCTGATGTAAATAAGAGCCTGTTTTTACGTTTTGCAATCTGATGGGAGCCTGAATATCTGTAGCAGGATCTAGTCGGTCCGAATACGAATGACATTGGGCGACTGTTGGATATTGATTGGATGAAGCAAAGTAATTCATATCCAGGTAGATGCAAGTTTGGTACGTTTCCCCGCGTTCCAGTTAAGGAGTAAAGGAATACAATTTAATCTTCTTTTTGGGTTCCTGTTACTCAGTAATGATTTCTCTTGACCAGGTCTCTCTCTATGCTATGCAGACTTGGTGAACGTAAGGGTGTCCAATGGGATTCTATAGGCCCTTGATTTGTGATGAAGACCTCAAACTAGATACCCAGACGTGTCTACACATCGAAGTGGTCTTAAAGCAGCAAGACCTTAGTGAAGACCCTCGAAAGTCGATTTCAACTGCATTTTTATCAATTGACACCTTCACCCTGCTCAAGATTGTAAACCATTGAACATAAGACTTCTACCTCTGCTCGTCTCTTATCTTTAACAATTCCCGCTCTTCGGCATCTATCAACGCCAGGGTAACAGGATGCTCTTCTCCAAGCACCTTCTAAAGTGGCTTAGACGCAGAATGCATCCAGTTCAAGAGGTCTGAGCATTGCTTCTGGATTCCTCCCTCGACCCGACGTTCATATTCGATATTTGGCTATGCCGAGTTCCAGGGCCAAGGGCATCAGTCTTGGAACTGTAGTTCCAAGAAGATTTGCTTTCAGGGTTCGGTATGTCTCACCGCGCTTTGACCAGCTTCGTCTCCTTTTTACTCGCTTAAAAAGCGGCGAAAAGACGCACGGTGACCGAGCAGACAATTCTTTGACAACCTCAATGCTGCGCTCGGATCACACATTGGCAGGGAAACCAACAACTACACTCCTAGCTTTTCTTCATACTCGGTTTTTCACCACGCATAAGACGTGGCCTCGTCCAGAAAGAGTTCATCAACTCACGAATACGAGAATTAAGAACTCAGGATTCTACTTAAATTTGATCACGATATAGTTGATTCGCCCGTACAGCTTCAATGCTTCATCAAGGTTTGATATTCCCAGGTAACCCTTGCACCGCCAAAACCTTCACCACGAGAACCACGACGGTTGTCGTGGCGTGATGAAGTTTCTATCCCAGGTATCAACAATGTGAGAGCATTGTACTGGGTACTCGACGAACCTGTAGTCCGGGGGAAGAGGTATATATGAGGTGGTATCCTGTCGGGTCGGTGTTACTTGCATATCTCAACAACTCATCTTGTCTCTCGTTTAAATCGTCCCCCTTTTTTTTATTTCACAAGGTCGCACAAAACAAAATTAAAAAATGATGCTGTCTTCTTTGTCCTTTACCCTTTCCGTCCTCATTGGCAGCCTCGTGGCGCAGACGTGGGCATGCTCTCGAGTCACCTACAACAGCGGCCCCAATGACAACAACCGGATGATCGTGGGGAGGTCCATGGATTGGTTCATGACCACCAACGCCAGCATCTGGGCCTTCCCACCTGGGATGCAACGAAACGGCAACGTCGGAACCAACTCTCTGAACTGGACCTCCAAGTACGGCTCGGTCGTGACGGCAATGTACTACCAGGCCACGGTCGACGGGATGAACTCGCAAGGCCTGACGGGCAACTTTCTGTACCTCTCCGACAGCAACTACGGCCAACGTGACGAATCCATCCCCGGTCTCTCGGTCGGGGCGTGGCTCCAATACTTTCTCGACAACTACGCCACCGTGGACGAGGCTGTCAAGGACCTCTACACCGCCAGCGGGCGCGGGAAGTTCCAGATCGTCAGCACCGAGGTCATCCCCGGCACGCCCTCGGTGGGCCACGTCAGCCTGGCCGACGCCTCGGGCGACAACCTGATCATGGAGTACCTCGACGGCGTCTTGACCATCCACCACGGCAAGCAGTACACCGTCATGACGAACCAACCGCCTTACGACCAACAGCTCGCCATCAACGCCTACTGGCTGCCCATCGGGAACCAGTCGCTGCCGGGCACGCGCCGCCCCGCCGACCGGTTCGCCCGTCTGTCCTACTACAACAACGTGACGGTCGAGGTCAACGACCCGGAGCAGGCCGTCGCCGTGGCGGCGTCGATGATCCGCGCCGTCAGCGTCCCCTTTTCGCCTTCCCTGCCGGGTCAACCCAACGTGGCCTCGACCCTGTGGCGGACGTACAGCGACACCCAGGCACTGCGGTACTACTACGAAAGTTCCACCCTGCCCATGTTCTTCTGGGTCGACCTGCCCAGTATGAACCTGTCGAACAACAACACCCCCGTCAAGGTGTTGCAGTTGTTGGACGTCAATCCCGAGACGAGGGTGGGCAACATGGGCAGTAGCTTTGTGAACTCGGCACCTTTCACCTTTTTGACGAGCGCCGGTGGGAACAGCACCACATGAAGGTTTTCTCTTCATTTCCTTCTTGCTAAGATTCTACTTCTCGTGAGGGGAGGGGGTTTTCTACCATGATTTTATTATAAACCTTTAATATCTTGAATGGATGAATATTTGTGTTTTGGAAATTGCCATTTTTGATTTTTTTGTCACACCGAATCCCCTTCACTACTTTTGATCTCGGCCCAAGTAATAGTATCAACTTGGTGTAATCCTGAGCTTTGTTTTCTAAATTCCAATTCCCTCACCGACACATGTACATAACGATCACTCGTCAAGTGCAATACTATAGGTGTTCAACTCAACCCTCCCCTACCACCGACACTGGCCAGAGCCGCCCTTTGTTCAGGACCGATTTTGATCTGCGGCAATCGCTTCACGTCACCGCTGGTCACGTTCGTCGGTGGTGGAAGGAAACCAATCTCGACGAGATATGCAAGGTACTAAATTAATCACCTGTCAGCATTCGAAATCGATGCGGTACTATTATATAGGCACAAACAGCTTTTCCGATCGAAGAACCCAAGAACGTCTACTAAACGTGATGGACTCACCTTGCCAATTTCAGTTTTGGTAACACCTGCACCGGCACTGACATCTTCTCCCGTCCACTTGGAGGCATCCGCATAAAGAGATTTCTCGGCATTGCTGTCGTCGAGTTCAGGTGCTCGGGTGTTTGATGGTAGATCGTTGGCGACGAAAGTAAACAGTGGCATGAGTGCAAAATCGGTATTGTTGCTCACGTAATTTTCGAGTGAAGATGCCCAAGGGATGTAATCGGTGAGTTCGGCTTTGTAACCGTAAGTCTGAAGGACGGCAAGATATTGGTTCTGCAAAAAGAAAAAAGTGTCAGCAAGAGCTCTCTCTCTCTCGCAGCCCGAAACAATCCCACCGCCGGTTATTAAGAGCTAAATGATCAATCATCCACGGTCAAAAAAGACAAAACGAAAACATAACTTACAAATCGAAGACGAGGATGACCTGTAATGTGAGCGACACTGACTCCTTGAGGGGAGGCAGGAAAGAAAGCCGTTGCGACCACTGTTCTCGCCACGTGATCGACAGGGACCATGTTGACCGTATTGTTGATGTTGGGCCTCGTACCCAATTGAACACAACCCTTCAACATACGTATCAGGAAATCGTCAGTGTTTGTGGTTCCAGATTTGGACGACCCCAACACGTATCCACTTCTAATGATGGAACCACGTAGGCCTCTCCGTCCGGCCTCTCTGACCAGATATTCCGAAGCCCATTTGGACTGTCCGTAGCCGGTTCCGAGACCCTTGCTGCTACCCGTCAAGTCGTCTGCTTCGCTGATACCTTCACCGCCAGCGGCGATGATCCGCTCGCTCTCGGCGACGAAGTGTTCGTGGTCCAGCACGCTCGTGGACGAAACAAAAGCAAACAGCTTGGGTTTACCCTCTGCGCAAAGCTTCACCGCCTCAATGGTACCCAGCACGTTGGGTGGCTTGAGCATTTCATACGTATTAATCCAGTGAACTTGAGCACCGTTGTGGATGACGACGTCAGTTTCTTGGACGATGTTTTGGTATTCGGCATCATCCGACAAGCCAAACTTGGCCGGACCGAGATTTCCTGCGACACATTGGATTCGTGACTTCCAGGAGTCATTCCAGACACCGTAAGCTTGACACGTGCCTCGTATGCGTTCAAGACCGGCGGTTGCATCCTTTGCGCGCACCAACGCAATGACCTTCTTCACCGTAGGATTTTGACGGTCAAGGAGGTCCTTTAGAATGAATGATCCCAAAAATCCTGTAGCACCTGTCAGGAAGACCACCGGTTCTGAGGGAGGGTTCGTCGAAGAGACTGTCGAGAAGGATGTCGGAAGCTGTTCGACCATCTTCAACGCATCTGCTGAATAAAAATCTTCAGCTTTGACACCATTGCTTTGGTTTCCATCCGTGTCCTCATCCAGCCGACCTTCCAGAGAATCAGCTGATCTCATCTGATCAATGATGGCAGCCATTTCCTTCAGGTGGGGCCGGTTATAGATCTTGCTGATTGCAAGATCCACACCGAGGCTACGCCGTACGTGGTATGCCAACTGTTGAGCCTTCATACTCTCGCCACCGATCTCAAAGAACGATTCTGTAGGTTTAATGGTCTTGGGGATAAGTCCAGGAACGAGCTTAGCCCATATTTGTGCGAGAGAAAATTCGCCTTCGGTGAGCTGCTGAAGGGTGGATGATTTGCGGCGTCTGCTGGCTGATAGCATTGCCGTGTCTGGGAATGGAAGCTTGGGTTTGTCAATTTTGCCGTTGGGATTAAGTGGCATCGCTCTCATGGGAACGATGATTGAAGGGACAGCATATGCCGGCAATTTGGTTCGGAGATACTCCTGCACCTCTTGTTGGAGTAATCTGAAACGTTGGAATCTGCTGACCAGAGAGTTATCGTCCTGTTCATCTTCTTTGCCCTTTTGGGTCAAGAACTGTCTCCAGGCCTGGAGTTGAGGTACAACGTAGCTGACTAACGTCTGTTCCTCAAACTTATCTCTTCGTACGAGCGTGACGTTCTCCCGTATCAGGGGATGTTGCGAGAGATGTGTGTCGATCTCACCCAGTTCTATACGGAAACCCCGGATCTTGACCTGGTCGTCTGCTCTTCCAGAGCATTCCACGTCGCCATCCGGAGTGTATCGTCCAAGGTCTCCACTTCTATACAGGCGGTCGCGAGGCCCGAAGTAATAATTGGCCCAGGGCTCGTTCTTATATTTGGCTTCAAAGCGAACCTTGTCCGATTCGAGTCCTCTTTCGTGACCGGGGAACCAATTCTCAACGAATTTGGTCTTTGTGAGTTCCGGTGTACCGAGGTATCCTTCAGCAAGGCCAGACGCTCGTACATATATCTCACCAATTTCTCCGACGGCACATACTTTGGTGCGGTCAAACCGATTAACCACAAGCATCTGCACATTATACATGCCACGACCGGCGGGAATGACATCTTTCATGTTCAGCAGGAAAGCACCATTTTCGTTCTGACTTGGGATCTCATAGTAGCTGACCGCGCGTTGAGTTTCCGTTGTGCCGTACATGTTTACAATACGCACATTAGGGGCCAGGTCTTGGAGGGATCTGCAATCTCTTTTGATAAGAATGTCACCGACGAAAAAGGCATGGTGCAATTTGTCGAAATGTGCAGTCGCACCACCGACAAGAATCTGTCCCATAGCTGGTGTCAGGTGAGTCACCGTGGCACCATATTTCTGCATCCACTCTGCCAGGCGCTCGTTCTGAATATCGTTCTTGGATGGGACAAGAAGCTGTGCGCCTAAGAACAGCGGAGTGAACATGTCTCGTTGGATGGGGTCGTGAGCGATACCGCTAAGCATCGTAAATTTGTCCTTCTCAGAGAGATTGAACGTCTTTGCCATCCAGTCGAAATAGAATGCCAGTGAGTAATGACGGCCTGCAAACTCGTTAACACGTGAAGTACTTCATTTTGACACGTAATAATACCTCGGACACCCTTTGGCCGGCCTTCACTACCCGAAGTGAATGACAACGTAGGTATAGAATCCGGTCCAACAACAACACTAGGGCCCTTAGCTCTCTTATCTCGGATTGAGTCGAACACGTCCTTGTTGTTCGCCTCTCCGCCCTGCAGAAAACCATCATCTTGCAATCGTAAGGCTGGCACTTCTGTTCTGAGGTCTAAGTTGTCCTTGATAAACCCTCTCACCTTCTCTGAAAGTTCCCCGGCATCCTGAGTAGCCTTGTCTATAACAACGAGCGCTCGTGGTCTTGAAACATCAAGGTAGATATTTTGTCGATCTGGAGGGTAAGCGGGGTCCAGAACGGAAAAGGTCCCTCCAGCTTTCAAGGTTCCCATTACCGCAACGACGAGATCAACTCCACGGTACGAATATATCATGACAACCTCACCCCTTTCTAGGCCGGCATTGACGAGGTGGTGAGCCAAGATATTGGAGGCCTCGTGTATTTGTTGATAGGTGAATCTTCTTTCGGGTCCGTCGTCGGACGCGGTCTCTACTACGCAAGTGCGATCAGGGTGAGCTTCAGCATTTGCAGAGAAGATGTCGTGGATAGCACCGCGGAATGAAGACCACTCGAGGTCGTTTGTCGGATCTGGGAGGAATTTCTTCTCGTCGGGCGTCGCGAAAACAATGCCACCAATAGGCGCGTTGAGGTCCTCAGCAGAGTTTTCGAGGAGTTGGGTGAACTGCGCCAGAAGCCCCTTTATTCTGCTACTCGAAACCAGAAGTTGGTTGTATCTGGCAGTCAAGAAAAGCTCCCCGGCAGCAGAAAGTCGATAGTTGAGGACGAAATCTGTCGTTTTCATATCCGCCACAGGGTTGGCCTTGTCTTCCGTGGTATTAAGAATAGCAAACCGAAATAACGTTGATGTTGTCAATCGAGACTTGAGAGTATCAAGTGGGACGGGTCTTTCAACAGCTTCATTTGAGATATCGCTTATTCTCGTGTACAATTGCGAGAACGGCTCCGTGGGAGTTACCGACGTCCTCAAAACGAAAGCCGGCCCATTCTCCACTGAGTTGATACCGATGCTGATGTCCTCATCGCCTGTCAGTCTGCTCACAAGAACAACGAGGGCTGTCTGCAGTAGCGTAACTGTAGGTCCTAAGCTCCCCAACTTCTTCAATGCTTCGGTAGTGCTGGCTGGAGCCGACAAGGCTTCGACAGCACCGACGGCCCAATCGTGCACATTTCCTGATGTTGCCTCAGGATAATCCCTCGT
The DNA here is from genome assembly GCF_000835515.1 of Exophiala oligosperma. NCBI lineage: Eukaryota > Fungi > Ascomycota > Eurotiomycetes > Chaetothyriales > Herpotrichiellaceae > Exophiala > Exophiala oligosperma. Next base: position 946,349 of record NW_015622820.1, read on the forward strand.
CAGAGGAGATAAGGTCTGATTTTGTAACAGTGAAGTCCACCAATTCAGGTGATCTTCATTTGGGCCGCCACCCGCCATATTCGTAGATTTGGTAGGACTCAAAATGAGGTAGTCGGTGCAAGTGAGTCAGTAATGTAGATAAATTTCTTTGGGCCGATGACGGAAGGGAATTGGCGACTCAGTAGTGGGACCATGGGGAAAACCTGGACAAGGCTGGACAAGGCTGCCTTGGCGCTCAACTTTGGTTAGTTTCAGCCTTGTTTAGGTAAGCCGGAGCAACCTCTACTCGTACTCGTAACTGCGGCTTTTCTGGAGACTTGCCCCAGCTGCAACGCGTACACCTCTGAAGGTGCTATGCAATAAACAACACATCTTGTGCATATCGGTGGTGATTTTCAGGGGCAAGGAGTACTTTCAATGCTAATCTAACATTTTCTGAACTTGTTCTGTCTATGGGTTTTGTTTTCTTCTAGCCACCGGCGTCATCATGCCTCCGAGACGATTTTCCAGATACCTCGTTGTTGGCGCATTCTTCTTGATTGGCATCGTGATTTTCAGTACCACTTCAAATCCAGCGGCCAATGCCTTGGACGAAGCTTCTAGTTATAGAGAAGCTCTCCGCGAGTCCCTAACGAATCTCAACGTACCTTTCCGCTTCACCTTTCAGAGGTCCGCACACAAACCTCCTCAACAAAAGAATAGCACCCACGGCGATAGTTCCTGGCACAGTGATTGGACATGGCTGAACCCTTTCTCTTCTTCCATAACTCTCGACGAGGAACGAGTCGTTCTTCCGCCGCTGTCTGACCGTCCTCCCGTGTACACCTACTACGACACCACTGTGAGAAGGGACGAGAATGTGAAAAAGGTGGACAGAGAGCTACTTCTGACTTGGCGCCGCGCATGGTGGGCTCACGGCTTCCGTCCTGTTATATTGACAGAGGCCGAGGCTATGAGCCATCCATTATATCAAACTATGCAGGCGGAGAAGCTTCCCGCTGCGCTGGATCAGGAATTCAGGCAGTGGATGGCATGGGCTCACATGGGAACAGGGATGCTGGCCAGCTGGTACTGTCTGCCAATGGGAGCCTACGATGATCTTTTGCTTTCACATCTACGCCGCGGACAATATCCACATCTTCTCAGATTCGAAGGACTTGGATCCGGTTTGTTTGCTGGGGAACAAACTCAGATCGATAATGCCATCCGAGCGGCTCTTGAAAACTCCAAGTTAAAATCTTCTATCACTTCCATAACAGAGGCACTGGGGTCTGAGTGGTTCAAAGTTGAGCAGCCTACATCGATAGCGCACTACGACTCTCAAACGATACCCGCCAAATATCCAATTCTCGCCGAACAAATTCTCAAAGACCCTAGCAAAGGTCGGCGCTCACTCAACCAGTTGATGATTGCACACCTCCATACCATATGGCAGAACAGTTTTAGCAGTGGTATTGCTGTGTTGCAGCCGCTTGCAGCGCATACCTTCTCGCTTGTAAAGCCAGCCAAAGATCTAGCGGGACTCCTTGCCGAATGCCCGGCCTCGATACTCCAGTCTTCTTGCCCGCCCAACCGACCAAAATGCAGTCCTTGTATCGGATCCAAGATGCGAATAAACGTTGCACCCTCCTTCAGGAATACATCGTCATTATTTACAATTTCCATCGTACCCCATCCTTACACCATGGCCACGCTGGCTAATCAAAGCGATGTTCTGACCGTCGCACATATCAGACGGCACACCGATAGGGATCCTTGGATCACCGCCGTCACTCGTGACCTCCTTGGGGACTCTAGAGGAGGTCCAAGTCGAGTTGTTAGCTTGAAGGATGCTGTGGCTTCAGATTACGGTTCCAGCCGTTCCTTATGGTTCACAACCGAACACTTTCCGGCTTCCTTCTGGCCCCCTCCGCCTCCTCCAAAATCTCCGACAAACGATGCTCACCCCAAGGAAAAAAAGATCGCTCCGTTTCCAGAAGACTGGCTTGAGCATCTTGACTGGCACTTTGGATTTCCAATTCCAAGGACGACTGTTTCTCATGGTGAATCTCTTCCTCCAGTTCCTGGACCCGAACGTTGGGCCAAGTCTCCGGCTGGACTGCCTGCAGAACGGAAGAAGGGTTCTGACCCCGATCCACCATCAGAAGAACAGGCGGCCATTGAAGTGGATCTTTTGCTCAAGGCTGCGAAGACGATCCGCAGCAAGGATGAGAATTTGCTCGAGATTCGAAGGGTTGCTGAAGCCTGGAATTTGGCAGATACTGAAGCTTGGAAGTTTGTCAAAAGTTTCAGGGCTCGTCAAGTCGTCGAAAGGCTCAAGTTCGTGGAGGAGGAGTCGGCTTACGAGACTGGTGGTGTAAGAGGTAAGACACGCTGGTGGGGCTCATCATGAGATTCGAACTCAGCAATCAGTTCGCGCTCTGTGCGAGCCAAATCCGACAGGTATTTGCTTATGGCAGAGAACCGCGAAGGAGTGATTTGTGCATCGCAGGTGTCCAAATCATTTCTGCAACCTGTCCAGAGGGCCTACACTTTTCATGGCACCTTCCTAGCGGTGGACGTGAACATACAACGTCCTCCACCGTGCCAACTGCTCAAACATTGCATTTAAAGCTTCCGGCGATTGTGAAGTTTCCGAAAGCGGTACCGCAAGGAGTACGAGGAGATTGAAGAAGAGCTTAGACATTCCTCAGGCTGTGTTGATCTGGAGTTGCCTTGCTCTTTATCAGTTGCGGCACTGTGATCTCTTGGGCATGCCAGAAGTTCATCCCAGGTGCCATGCCATATTGTGGTCGCGATGCTTCCATTGTCATGCTCATTCTTCGCCTGTCGCCTGAGACTTCGAACGATTGACGGTTTTCCTCCGGTTTCTGCCAATTTGGAACAGCACATTCCATGGTCACAAGGAGCCCAGCCAAATCCTATTGGTCTGGGAAAGTGACCGTCGGGAGCCAATTCGCCTTTGAAGGTCGGTAATCGCTGACGCACGATTTTGTTGACGATATTTCTTGCCTGCCGCGCAGTCATCAACTGCTGTTGATTATTGCAGAAAGTGGCGTTCCTGGCAATGGCAATTGACTGGAAATCGAGGTTCGTGGTGAAATAGTACCAGAGGACGAAGCGGCTGTCGCGGGTAGTGAAAGGGATTACGATGAATTGTTTATTGATTTTATCGGGGGAGAGTCTAGGCTTGACCCGTCGTGTTGGTGGTGGTGGAATTCGGTTTGCAAGCATGACGAACTAATTGACTGTAGATCACGGTGTCGATAATAGATGGTGTGAAGGGGTGTAGCGAATTCTACAACCGCAGTCTGGCTTTGGACGTCGTGTACTTATTTCGAGTAAGATCTTTGAGTCGCTCGGTCTGGAGCATTTTCAGACAAGGAACAATTCAAGCTGCTCCCGAATGTGTATAGGTCAGGTCAATCTCATTGGTAGCATTCCATCACAAAGCATGCCCTGCATACCTAAAACATCAGGTCGAATGCGGCATGTAATGTACCCAAAGCTTTGACGTTTTACTGTATTACTCGTATCCCGTTGTACATTCATCATACTCGGGGGAAACGCCACCAACGTTTAATGATAAGGTTAGAACGCGGTACAAACAAGCTTTTGGCAAATCCGTGAAGCCAAGTCAATCCTTCCGTCTTGGTAAAGAGTTGATGACCGCGGAGCTTGTACATGTCCTGAATGTATTGTATGTTTGGGAGTATTGTAGAGGCACATCGTAACGAGTCGTTCAATAGCACCAGCGGTCATCTCGAACCGCCGAGACCCATTTCTGGTTGCCTCTCTCTACTAAATGGAGCCGCATCCAATATTGATCAGGGCAGGTGTGAAAGTGAGAAGCCACATGGGTTGTTTAGTTGATGGGGTGTCATTTTTTGAAATGCTTTCCGCTGAACCAGGTCGAGTCTCGAATACCAACCTACCTTGCCGGCGTAGGGGTAGTCTTGTTGGTAAGCTTGGACAACCCCCGATATGACGGGTATGACTCGCCACATACTGCTCGTACTCGTCACGAGTTATCGGAGACCGGACCGATTCTTTGTTCCCATTTTCAGGGATTGTGATCTGCATTGTACATTCCCGACTTTGTTTGATGGCGTGCCGGAGACATGCACCCGAGCGCCCATTCTACTTTGTTCTGGTTTCTTACTCCCTATCTCCGCGCGTATGTACACAGTACCCGTACTCTGCATGTAAAGTAAGATCTGGGTAGGTAAGTCCTTTTTTTTTAAGAAAGAGAGGGGAAAAAAGGGGGGTGCTCGCAGTACATCTCTAAGAGAAGAAAAACCATTGCCAAACCCACGAATTGTGGTAAATTGAAGGGTTGGTTTGTGATGGATCAATGTCGCCACATATATATGTATGTAGGTATGTTGACTGAGTACTACTGAGCTAGTAGACCTCAAGGTGATATTGGCCTCTTCAATGTACCATTCTAATAACCACCCTTCCCTCTACTTTGGCACGTTCGATATCTTCCAAGACACTCTCAATATCGTCCAAGGACTTTTCAACCAATCTCGGTCTGACGAGTCCTCGAGCCACGTAGTCCAAGGCCTCTTCGGTGTCTTTCAAAGTACCCGTGGATGTGCCCATGATTTTGATTCCCCTCGCGATAAAGTCCTCGGGCAAGACTGGGATAGGTGACGGTTTGGGTGGTAGACCTATACACACCATCGTCCCAGCTTTTGCCAGGTATTTGACAGCATCGGCGTAGGCTTTTCCATTGGACGCGCATATCAATGCCCCAGAGGCACCTTTTCCCCCAGTCAATCTTTGAACCTCGGCGACGCTGTCTTTGCACTCCAAAACGTCGACGTACCCCTCGGCACCTAGAGATAAACAAATCTCCTTTTTGCCGGCGTCCAGACCAATAGGTCTCAGACCCATGGCCGTTGCATATTGAATCGCAAGATGACCCAACCCTCCTCCAGCCCCGGCGATGGCCACCCACGACCCTTTTCCTAGGTTTGCAATCTTCAGTGCTTTATAGACCGTCACTCCCGCGCACAGGATGGGAGCGGCGTCAGCGTCGTCGCTGATCTCATCCGGGATACGCACGAGGTACTTCGAATCGGCCAGGGCGTATTGAGCAAAACAACCCTCGACGTCTTTCCCGCTGATTTTTCTGTTTGGACAGAGGTTTTCGTGCCCCCCGGTCGTACACAGGTCACACTCCAAACAAACTCGGTGTAGCCATCGAACAGCGACTCGGTCGCCGACTTTCCAGACTCTCTCGTCGACTTCGCCGCCCAAACCGACAATGTTTCCAACCCCTTCGTGGCCACCGATCGACACCGTGGGCTGTAGGTACGGGAGGTCCCTCCTGCTGAGATGTAAATCCGAGGCGCAGACTCCCGTACAACTGATCCTCACAAGAACTTGGGTCGATTCTGGTGTAGGCGTTTCTCTCTCCCGGGTCGAAATTTTGTCGGTAGAGGCGTCCTGAATCGCCGCTAGAGAGCGACTCGGTACTTCTGAGGGCAATGATCCAGGCATTGCTTTGTTGCTATCCAACGGCGTCAACTTGAACCTCTGCTCCTGTATCGTCGTAAAAGAAGTGTTGCGTGACCTTGCGGGTAAGATAGTCGAAACATGTATCACAAGGACTGGCTTCTTCGCCCAGGATTCAACCCCGGCTCGCGTGGCATTGACAAACATCACCGGGGTCGTTTGATCTCCAAGAAATACTTGTTACAACAACAGCCGACGCTCGTGGGGTGCATGCATACATGTTCGATCATCGGTTGCATGCACCCGATAGAAAACGACCCCAATCAATCACATATCCCAATCAAGATATCCATTTCACTGTTAACAACATTCTGTTGAATCGGTTTCTCAGGGTCTGCACAGTAAGTACAAGTTTGAATGTACGGCATCAAAAGTGGAGAGTACTATACCCCATACGATTGGGGATGGGGCGTCCAGAGGATGTCTGCATCCGTGACGAATTGCACTTTTTGTACTGTCTGTACTGCATGTATCGTCTGTTAGGGACTAAGCTTGCATTCGCAAGAGAAGACGACTATGGAGAAAAATTGGGGGGTGGATCAAGATCTGGGACCGCGCCCCAGGAGCATGGGTGGTATAAGTACCCCTGCGAGTAAATCCAAACACACCTTTTGATGAGTATATATTTTGAGCCCGTACGGAGTAAAGGCTGTTTCGAGAATCTCGAAAATCCAGGAGGGAAAGATGGTATCAAAGACCGATTTAGCTCATTTTGGTATGCGCGGACCGAACTCTCTGCCCAACATTTCTGCGACAGGGTGACTAACACAGTAAAAGAAGGCGAGATGCGGCGTACAACAAAAGGTGCATTGGCAGACGCCAAAGATGACCCCTCCGGTGGCGGCGAAGAAAATCTCAAAATGCGTAACGGTATAGTCTTGATGCCACAACCATCCGACGATCCAACAGACCCATTAAACTGGTAAGGGCTTCCGTTCTAGGAGAGTGACACGGCAGACACTGAAGGATTTCTCCCCCCACCGCAGGTCGTATTTCCGCAAATACATGGCCATGATCACGATATCTTACCTGGCATTCGTCTGCTATATGGCAGTGACATCCCTCGTTCCCGGTACCTTGGAGCTGGCAGAAACGTACGGCACCACAAAAGACATCGCTGTGTACCTTGGAAACACACCTGTGGCTCTGTACGCGGTCGGACCCTTCTTGTGGAGTCCTTTGAGCCATTTTATCGGCCGAAGGCCTGTTCTGTTGATGTCGAATGTCATTGCCATCGTGGGATCAATCGTGGTCGCAAGTGCTCAAAGCTACGGTGCATGCATGGTTGGAAGAGTCATTCAAGGCCTGGGTGGATCTGCTTTCTGGACATTGGGTCCTGCTAGTATCGGTGACATTGTAAATACTCGCGCAACCCCCCATATGTTTTGAAGTCAAAAAAAAAGGCAAGCTGACCAGTGTGTGCCCAGTTCTTTCGACACGAAAAGGGCAAGATGGTGGGAATCTCGACACTCGCAATCGTCGTCTCCCCTTTCGCCGGCGGTATCGTCGGAGGCGCCATTATCAACAACAAGAGCCTGGGCTGGAGATGGTCCCAGTGGATATCACTCATCTTGATCGCAACTGGACTGCTGATGCAGATTGTCTTTCTTCCGGAAACCATATTTATTCGTGACCGACTTGAGTCCAACTCCTCCTCGCTCGAAACGGGCCGGGACAACGTCGCTGAGAAACCAGGTCTGTGGGCCAGGTACGGCATTCATCGACCGAAGCGGGACGCCAGCAAACAACACAGCTTCTTCTTCATTTTCACCCGTCCCTTTGTCATGTTCACCTACCCAGCCGTCGCCATGGCTTCATTCTGGTTCGGCGTGACGTACATGATGCACGTCGGTATCACGGCTCAGATCCCGCTGATCTTCCAAGGGCCACCCTTCCATTTCAACGTACTTGACGTGGGGCTGACCGCCTTCTCCGGCCTGATCGGTGCCTTGGTGGGGGAAGCCTACGCAGGACCGGCGATCGACTACATTGCGAGGAAGTGCTTGAGAGATGGCAAAGAATGGAGACCGGAAAGACGATTGAGAGCCATATGGCCAGCACTGATCACGGCTCCGGGCGGACTGCTCATGTTCGGAATCTCGATTCAATTCGGTGACAGCTGGGTGACGCCATTGGTCGGTCAGGGATTCTATATCTTTGGCGTCGAGATAGCCACAACTGTCATGTAAGTGCCCTTTCTGCGAGTTTTGCCGCAGGCTCTTTTTTCTCTTTTCGAAACACAGTAAAAAGCTGACGAGCTCCCACACACCCACAGCCAAACATACCTCTTGGAATCATATCCTCGCCAAGGAGCCGAGGCCAGTCTCGTCTTCAATCTCAGCAGAAACCTGTTGTCATACACGGCGCCCTTTTTCGTGCCACCCATGCTGAGACAAGTCGGTTTCAGCGCCACGTTCGGCGTCTTTGCGGCTCTGATCGTCTTCTTCTTTCCTCTGTGCATCATGATGCTCATGTGGCAGGGAAAGAGCATTCGCGAAAAGAGTGGCGAGCCAGATTGGAGTAGAGACTAAAGAATCGCGAGATTCTGACATGGGCGAGAGGCTACAGAGAGAAAAAGGCATATCTCCGAGACGATACTGACTCCGAAATAAAATCAATGGGAATATATTATCAACGTGTTAAATTCAATGTCGCAATCGACCATAGGACGAGGAGAACAGGGCTTCCCGTTCGCTCAGCCGTACTTAAGCCTCGTGCCGGTGTGTCAGTAGTTGAGTGGGTGACCATCAGCGAATCCACACTGTTGATTGTTTTTTTTACATCTTTTTGAAAGATTGATTTGAGGAGACACTGCTCTGCATGAGGAAAAATATATTAGAGCATAACAGAAGCAGACCCATAATATCCTTTTGGCAGGTATGCCGATTCGCTGAGTTATTCTCGTGGCACAACGTCATAGTTGCAGAATAGAGTAGGTCACCTACCGAATCCGGACGAAGGGGGGCTGTTTTCATGATCCAATATCGAGGGTTTCAGAGTGTATATTTCGAGACCCATAGCAGCGAAGAGGGCGTGCCGGAGAGTCCATTGTGAGTGCCCGCGATCATGGAATCGCTTGACTGATCGCCGGGCAGAGGCATGTTGACCAATCGCCACAGACAGGACGGGCTCAGGACCTACAATGGCCCGGAACATCCATCTCGCCTTCCTTCCCAGAAGCTGAAGCTGGCTGTCTTTGGGGTGCGGAATCTTCAGGCACACAGAAGTCCACGTACAAAGGAGAAAAGTGAGAAAAGACCCCCAAATTATATCCATCGTGCCTCTCCTGTCGCGCCCGGACACCCACCCGGTAGCCACTGCTATCAGTAGAACGAGAAAAAAAGAGGACGGGGCCGGTGTGCGTATTTGTAGCATGTGTCGGAGTACGTGCTGATATATTGAAGACATGTTTCACCATTGCGTTTGCAGCCTCAGGTCATGTATGTCTCGTTTTAACGTAACACAGGCAGGACGTCTGTGACTGTGTCCTCTTCGCCTCGGAATAACAGCCAATCACGCAAGCCGACCCCCTTCAAGGCGAGAGCGAAACTGAAGAAGATCAACAATGAGGTGTGCTTGCCGGTACTTGTATCCTGTGATCAAAGCAACAAGGTGGAAGGCAGCGCCTGCCAGGGCGAAAAGGTGGAACAATTGGTGAGAGTGTCCCCAGATATCAAAAGAGCCAGGACGTAGCCTTTCGGGAATGCTGGCAACAAACAACCCAACACCAGTCAATAGAGACAGCGCCTCGGCAAGATACCATTGAGATCCTACCTCATGATATGACTGACGCCAGCCCAACGAGTAACTGCGCTGCAAGATAGGGAGCATTGCCGAGATTGCAAGGATGCTGAACACGCCACCACGAAGAGCTCGTATCTTGCTGCCGCCACCACCAGTATCGAAGAGTGTGGCAGCGGCAGCCGCTCCAGCCCCCAGGTTGAGTGCCCAGTAGTTGAATCGGGTGATTGCATCACAATAGCAAGCATAGTATGTTGCTGATGTCCCGGCACCGACAGCCAAGATACAGATTCCCAAAATGTCCATCTTCCCCCAAAAGTGACGAACCTTGTATGAATGACTTCTAAGCGAGTGAAATGTGGCACTTAGTCCGAAAAAGACGGCTGCTGCAGCGGTTGAGAGGGCAACAGCGAACTGGTCGCTTCCCGAGAAGGTGAGTCCATATGTTCATGGTCTCCATGTGCAAGCATCTCCAAAGACGAAAGGATCGTCTATAGGAGTAAGTTGGCATTGGATGGCCCCCGACAATGAAGTCAATGTCGCGCAGGCATCCTGGAATCGGGTATTTGTTCCCAATATCGGGCCAGTAGTCCAAGTCTGGCTTATTGCTTCTGGATAATTGTTTGTTTGGCACCGCAGGGGCACGTGTTACTTCTCTCATAGCAGCGACGCTGAGGAGTACCCTGTGGCAATGGGAAGAGAGTAACAGCGTCAACAGGGTGCGGTACTAGGAGGAAGAATAGATAGCATCAAAGACGCAGATGTGTTCCGTGCCAGCTAGTACCATGTCGTCAAGGAGTTGGATATACAAATATAGGTAGGTTTGAGCGCTCAAACGAGCCTGGTTCATATGTGAATCTCGTTCTAGCCTTATTTGGATTAGCTTGAAATCGGTGAGACTATGAGACGTTATCGGCTATCGCCGCAGTCGTTCCTCAAACCCAACCACCCTGCATGACATCGTCGTTCTAATTGCGCTCAGTTCTGAGTACTAATACATCTACACAGACGCTCTGCGAAGTCGCCAAAATACCCTTTACAAGCTACAACTGAAACATTCGTCATTATCGCACCCACGATATCGGTCCTGTCCCCTTTCCTCTCGACGAGTCGACGACACACTCCTTCCGATCCCACTAGGCATCATCGAATACGGTCTCCTGAGCCGCAAACATGTCGAATCCACTAGATACAGACGCAGGCTCCGAGCTCTTCAGCACGTATGAGGCCGAATTGAAACTTGTCGAAGCGGACATAACCCAGAAGCTCGACCAGATCCCAGAAATTTCCGGCGAAGAGCGTAAAGCCGCCATCCGTGGCGCAGAAAGAGCGATTGACGAAGCAAAGGAACTGGTACGGGTTTACTCTGCCTGACTCCAGACACAACATCAAACATGCTAACGCTACGATGAACTAGCTGGACCAAATGACGCTTGAAAAATCGAACATCCCCACGTCCGCTCGGTCCAAAGTAAACACCCGTTTCCGCAACCACCAGTCCGACGTCGACAGCTTGACCCGCAAGCTGAAATCACTGGCGGACTCGGACCGCAAACAACTCTTTGGAGATCGATACACGGATGACCCAGAAGCAGGCCCGCGTGACCTGCAACTCGAGCAGCGCCAACAACTTTTGTCCGGCACTGAGCGACTTGGCCGGAGTAGCGACCGATTGCGGGAGAGTCAACGCGTCGCCCTTGAAACGGAACAGATTGGCGCATCGACGTTGGCCGACCTGCACCAGCAGAGGAATGTGATTGAAAATACACATCAAAATCTCCTACAGAGCGAGGGATACGTCGATCGAAGTGTCAAGACGTTGAGGGGGATGGCGCGTAGGTGAGACTCTTTGATATATGGCATGTGGCAAATGAGCAAGAACTTATCATGCTAACCGTGAACTACAGGATGGCTACCAATCGGATGATCACCATCGCCATTATCACGGTTTTGGTACTTTTGATTATTGGCGTGATTTACAGCAAGTTCAGGTGAAAGGCGACACCAGATATTGAATGGTCATTTTGTCGGGCTGGCGTTTTTGGAAAAGATCTATTAATTCTGCAATTGTACAGAGGGATGGGAGTTCACGCTTCGATGTGTAGCGTTCCAGATGTATTGATTCTGCGACAGAGCAGATGGATGCAAAGTGTCCGGCTTGGGGAATACAACGTATATGTTGCCAAAAAAACGCAACGGTGATCCATAGCGCTTTTCAAACAATAGGCTTCTAACCTGTATACCTGATGAGACCAAGGCCTACGTTGAGGAGGAATCCGACCACCACAGCCATCTTGCGCCGCTGACTCCATATCCCTTCCTCCCTTACACCCCACATGAGGCAGCCGATGGGCCAAAAGAAACCCATGGCGGTGCCAAAGATCATATCATCCAACGCACCAACCTGCCCGTCATCCTCAGTCGGCATGCCACCTCCCATGCCATCGCTCAAAGTGCCTGCCTCGCCACCTGCATTCGAATTATCGAGCCACCTGTCCTCCATATCCCGCAAGGTGTTCGGCGAAGGCATGGTGTCTGGGGTGTGCGTATGTGCCTGAATGGCCAGGAACTGGAGGCGCAGCGATTGGACCTCGGCAGCAGTGAACCCTGCATTCAATAGTCTCTCAAACCCTCTCGGGATGGGCGTTGTAGTTGTCTGCTGTCCCTGCTGATCCTGATGTTGCTGTCCGGATGCAGCAGGAGCAGCACTACCATCAGCTGCTTCCGATTCTGTCGTGGCATTTTGAGACGTTGCGGCCTCCTCCGCAAGTTCGGCTGCCGACAGCACAAGATCCCCAATCGAGCAATGAATATAGATCCGTGCCTGGTTGGGCTGGTCGCGTACGGCGAGTTTTCCCTTGTTCTTGGCGCCGCCATTAGAGTCATCATACGGCCCCGGCGTACTTATGCGACTTGGAGGCCGGGAGACGGTGCGCTTCAGTGATGCCGCGAGCGGGACATCATCCACGAGGGCCTTGCCCGCGTAGATAAGCCGGATGCGGTGTTTGGCGTATTCATTGGGGAGGCGACTGCGGATGAGTTGTTTGAGGGTGGCGGTGTTGGCACTCAGGGATCCCGGGAGCGTGAGGAGGAGATCGGCAAGCGAGGCAGAGAAACGGATGGTCAGGTCAAGATCATTGTCCTCGTTGAAGGAAGGCGTGTTGGTGGAGGTCGGGACTTTGAGGGAGCTGGACATGGGTGATTTCTACCCTGGGACAGTCGCGAGATAGCAAAACAGACTTGCCATCTGCATACTGTGGGCGGAAGGGGGATTGGACGCCTTTGGGGAATAGACAACAGAGAGGACAGCGTCGTTGGTCGTGCGCAGGTAATCAGAAGCCAAACGAAGTGCAGTCGATGATGAGTACTCTATTGCGACTGGCGTTCTCTTGATCCGCCGTTCTCTACTGCGAAACATTAGTGGAACTATTGCCACAATCACTCTCTTTCATTTCGGTGCCCAAGTCCAAAATATTGGACTTATACAGAGTATTATTCGCCAACTATTTACGCTGAAGCCCCCTCGACCTTCGATGGATAATATCAATTAGGAGCTGAGTAGGTTCAACATGCACGGGTAGTAATTTGCCTCGACGCGAAAGCAGTCCGCCAAATACTCCTAAGCAACGGCGACACTCTGCTGGGCGGGGGCATTGACTGAAGTCTTCTTCTGCTGCATCCGCTGTTTTTCTTCCTCCAGCATCCTTGCTTGACGTTTGACTCGCTCTGGTACCACTTCCTCCCTCTTACCCTGCATCTTCCAGCCTCGAAGCTTCTCTCGACCACCTACTTCTTGTATCGTCTTCAATTCTACCAGGCTGTACTCGCTCTCTTCACTTCTGTCAAATTCAAATGGCTTCACCAATGACACTGGTGGGTTGGTGATGATTCGAGGCAGGCGCCGGCCATTCGTGGAAGCCGAATGGACCATCAATGGATGCAGGAGAATGACATCCCCGACGTTCCCAGTCATCTCGTGAAAGTTCTCATCCGCACAGCCTTGGACAAGCTTGGAGTAGAAGTCCAGCCCATTCTCGAAGTTTTCCGTTCCTCCCACCGGTGTCATCCTTGGAAAGACGCCCTTGGGATGGTCGTGCAGATGCCTTGCGATTTTTCCGACACCTTCTGAGCATACCCACGTGCCGCCACCGTTGGGGAGAATATCTGTGAACAGCGGGATGACCAGGAGACCTTGCTCAGGGGAGTCCAGAAAATGAACGAAAAAGTCGCCGTCGACATGCCAGCCTTTGAGGTCTTTGGGGTGAGTTACCTTGCCCTCGTTCTCCTTTGTGCCCAGATTTACGATAAAGGCATCGCGCCAGATTTTGGAAGGTTCCGTGATTTTGTCCTCGCCACCGACGAGCTCACAAATAGCATCGAAGGCTTTCGGTGCAAAATCTTTGATGGCGACTGAGTTGTGCGAGGGCATGTTCGTTCGCTCTGTGGTCCAGGTCTCGGGGTTCTGGGGATCGAATCCTAGGCGCGTCCAGACGTCCTTGGTCCACTCCTCGGCAGCTTCGCGAGTGAAGCACCCAGGAACACGAAGGAAGCCATATTTCATAAACGAGTCCACTTGTTCAGGAGTAAGATGCTTGAACTGTCTGCCTTCCATTGTGGGTCGGTGGTCAGTGAACAGTTATCCGGTACTGTCGATTTGAGATGATGTTGGTATTTCTCCTTCTGAGTGAGATTTCTCACAAATGTATTCCTCGAGCTCAGAATATTGATATAGGACTGCTTTCCAAGAACGGCAAGTCTGATGACCAGTGGAAATGTTTTCGCGGCTACCTGGTCAATATGGTTTTGCCCCGGATTTATTGTTGCCGATCGATCCCCAACACCGATAATATAACCAATTTAGCCGGATACCATTTCAACAATATAGAATATGGCATGACATGTCGGGACCCAAAGCTCAGAATCTCAAGGTCTCGCAGAGTATAGCGATGAAATATCTCGGCCTTGCCTCCGTCCGGCTGAATGACAGAAGGCTGCGGATACGAACTGGCACGTCAATGAAACCAATTCAGTCAGCCAGACAAGCTATCTCGGCAGAAGTAACGAGAGTTTGAGTTTGGTATTGACCCTGACTACTGACTATGTCTTTATTCTTCTGGATTCACACTGCCCATAGCCTTTGAGCTATACCTATGATGGAGTCTTGGCTAACTTGACCCTCCTGGTATCAAAAAGCTATAGGCTCCCAGTGTGCTTCCGCCCCAGTTCAGGTCCTAACGGTTCTGGCGGTGGAGACATATACCAAAGCTGGAGTACCTGGAAACAACAGAAACCCCACGGGCAAAAGTGCACCGTTTTACTCTAGCTCACCATGAGCACTCCACCCCTTCAAACGTACTCTGTTCATCTCAGGGAGTCACCTGGACCATGGTCACGCCGCAAATGGTCCCATAGAAAACCTGGTCTCTTACCAATTCCAACGCCAGAACTTGGCATGGTCAATCAATCAAGTCCCCCGAGGGCAAGATGCTCTGGAGGTGTGAACTGTTCATGTGGTCGGATAGCCTATACATATAAAGACATGTTTGCAGGTTGCCGTGCCGCATAACCGAATCGTTTTCTTAACATTGAGAGGATCCTCTGATTCGACGAATACGCAGTCATTGTTTGTGTTGTGGCGTTTTTGGGACCCTTGTTTGGGGTAAGGTGCCTCATCTCCATCGCTAGAAGAACAATCCTGGGGGCTCTCGGGGCACTCTCCTATTATCCGGCTGCGGCTGAATTTATTGAGGGTTCAGCTCTACCGATTCTGGAAAATGATCCATGACCTGCAGCAGCTTGCTTGACTCGACATGATGTTCGATCGCGAGGCCAATCAGGTCTTGTCTCGTGCCACATGTAGTGGGTACCTCTCCCAGGCAATATTGTCCACCCTGGGGTATAGAGAATGGTACAAAGGTTGGACTTGTCTCCGAGATGTGAAGAGTCTGATATACTTCCATCCAGACAGGAGACCTTGGAAGAGAAATAAAAGACCGGGACACAATGGTTGGTATTGCAACGGTCCATCCAGTTCACCAGGTGGAGCGAGAAATCGCCGTCGCCGAAGCCCCCGAGCTGCGCAGGGTGGTCTGGTACAAGGATGCCGGACTGAGAAAGCTCTATGCGTTGGTGATCGCGTTGTTCTTTGCATCGGCGACAACAGGTTATGACGGGTCTGTGTTGCCGTGTCCTGTCCGTGTTGAGGTGTAGACTGATGGCTTTCCAGATCGATGTTGAATGGCTTGCAGATCCTCGATGTCTGGCAGGACTACTTCGACCACCCTACCGGCTCGATCTTGGGCCTGTTTGGGTCCATCTACAGCATTGGAAGTTTGGCAGGCTTGCCCTTTGCGTAGGTTCACGTCTTTCTTTCCCCCAGCACACATGTGTCGGGCAGTATACTGACCGGCACAAACAATAGACCATACCTCTCTGACAACTTCGGCCGCCGGATCGCCATCATGGCAGGTTGTGTTTTCCTGTTAATCGGGGTGGCAATACAGAGCGCGTCGCAAAACTTCTCCATGTTCATCGCCGGTCGCTTCTTCGTCGGTTTCGGAAACAGCATGTGTTCGAACTCTGCACCCTTGCTGCTCACCGAACTCGCCCATCCCCAGCATCGAGGTAGGATCACGACTGTGTACAACCAGCTCTGGGATATTGGTAGCATCGCCGCGACATGGATCACCTTCGGCACCTTCACGATCAAGAACAACTGGTCGTGGCGCATCCCTTCGATCTTCCAGGCTTTTCCGACCCTCATCGTTTTCATTGCCATCTGGATGATCCCAGAGTCCCCGAGATGGTTGATCTCCAAGGACCGTCATGCAGAAGCCCTGACCACCCTGGCAAAGTATCATGCCAACGGCGACGAGACAGACCTGACTGTGCAGTTTGAATTTCGAGAGATCAGGGAAACCCTGTACCTGGAATTGCACGCCAAAAAGTCAAGCACCTATGTCGACTTTCTTAGGACAAAGGGGAACCGGTACCGGCTGTTGCTCGTCGTCGCTCTTGGTCTGTTCTCGCAGTGGAGTGGGAACGGGTTGACCTCGTACTATTTCTCGCTTGTGATGAACAGTATCGGGATCACGGACAAGCAGGAGCAGTTCAAGATCAACGGTTGCAAGACAATCGTCTCAGTAAGTAGCCGAGAAACCAACGGCCGTACGCAGAAAAAGAAAAGGCAGTTAACATGTATGTGTAGCTCGTCGTCGGCTTGATCGCCGCAGCAGTGGTTGACAAGGTCGGGAGGAGGCCGTTGTTCTTCAGCGCAACACTGGGTGAGTTGGGATCTTTCGGGAGGCCCCAATATCAAACGCGGTGAATGCTCATCCCGTGGTATACAGGAATGTTCATCTCCTTCGTGCTCTGGACGGTCTGCTCTGCGCTGTACGACCTCCACGACAACCTTGCCGCCGGAAAGACGGTCATCTTCTTCATATTCCTGCACGGCGCCTTTTACAACATCGCCTGGTCGGGTTTGCTGGTCGGCTACACGGTCGAAATCATGCCGTACAAGCTACGTGCGAAGGGCTTGATGTTGATGAATTTTTTCGTCCAGGCAGCTCTCGTGTTCAACCAGTAAGGGCGACGCACACCTCGGACGTCTACGGCGCCGTCGGATTTTCATACTGACGTCTCACACAGGTACATCAATCCCATCGGACTTGCACACTTGCAACCTCGTTGGAGATTCTATTCCATCTACTGCGTGAGTGCCCCCCCGCCCCCCCCCCGACTGCTCAGTCTCTTGGTCCTTTGTCCAGGGGCTGTGGGTGCCGTTTTGTACAAAAAAGGACTGACGTGTTGATTGTACCCGACAGGGCTGGCTCTTCTTCGAACTCGTCTTCGTCGCCCTCTTCTTCGTCGAAACTCGCGGCGTCACTCTCGAAGAGGTGGCCAAGATCTTTGACGGCGAGGACGCCGAAGTCGCCCACATTGACCTTTCCGCCGTTCAAGAAAAGGTTCAACAAGTCGAGGTTTCGCAGGTTGAAAATGTCAAGCCGGAGCAAAAGGTCTAAGTCGGATTTCTTCGAGGGGGGCAGGGGGCCGGGGGAGGGGGGGGGAGAAGGGATTCGTTGTCTCACACACACACAACACAATGATACTGTAGTAGATCCAAAGCGTACCGTGTACATTCTAACAAGATGAGCCGAAGGAGTACGTACTCCTTTAGTATAAACCGTGAGCTTGAACGTAATTCACATGATAACCTCCTCCCCCTTTCCCCTTAACCCACCAAATACATGTATAAATCTACCATCCAACGTTTAAAAAGAGAGAGTTTGCCAAATTTTTTGTTCCCCTCCCCGTCTTTTGCTGTACAAAGGGAAGCCGCTATACTCCTTGATATATAGAGAGATCCAGGATCGTTCTACTACCTTGAACGTACCAAGGTGATTATGATATTCTCTTGTTTAAAAAGTACCCGTAATTGAAAACGGAGCCACAAAAAATTTATCGCTATTTTACAGTGTCATAGTCTACTTTGTATAGGCATCTTTTCTTCATAAGTGCTCTCCTCAACCACTGCCAAATACCTACATATGTACTGCAGTTGCAAGGGACATTTTTCCTTCTTTTTGTCTCACAAAAAAAAAAGAAAAGTAAAAAAGAAAACACTCTCATGACTTGTGACGAGCTTTCCACGACAACTTTATTCTCTGACCTTTCTCGTATCACGACTGCCTTCGTCATCCCTGGTGGGAAACCCGAGCTTAGGTATCTTCTTTTTCTTCCCACGCTTGTCGCCAAACTGCTCGTCGAATTTCTTGATGTCTCTCAGCGAGCTCATGTCCTCCGAGATACTGGCAGAGATATCTTCAAGGGCCTTGTCGAAATGTTTCTTGGCCAAGGTCCGTCGTTCGGCATGTTGATATGGTTCCTCTCCCTGATGTAATTTTGCAATTTCGTTCTCTTCACGGACGCAGTTCAAGGCGGCGGCAACGGCCACGTTCTTCAAATCCGAGCCCGAGTAGAAAGGCGTCCGTTTGGCGAGGTCGGCCACGTCGACGTCGTCTGCCAGCTGTTCGTGTCGAAGATGGATCTTGAGAATCTGCAGTCGGTCCGGTTCGGTGGGTAGATCGACCAGCAAGCGACGAGGGAGACGACGCAGTACGGCATCGTCCAGGTCCATGGGTCGATTGGTCGCAACCATGATGAAAGCACTACCAGAGTCATTGCTCATGCCGTCCCACTCTTTCAGAAATTGGTTGAGAAGTTCACGGTGGCTGACGCGCCGGCCCTGATTACTCCGTGCGCTGAACATGGCATCGGCTTCGTCCAGGAATACCACACACGGTGAAAGCTTCTTGGCCAAGCTGAAAAGAGCCTTGACATTCTTTTCACCTTCTCCCACGTACATATCGTTTATATCTGCCGCACTAACCTCTAGCATCGTCGCACCCGATTCCTTGGCCACTGCCTTGGCCGCCAAAGTCTTACCTGTACCAGGTGGTCCGTAGAGTAGCAGACCCGGAATCTTGTCCGAGGCTAGGACACCATATTTGAACGCATCGGGTCTGACCAAGGATAAGGTGGTCAAAGTTTGGAGAGTATCAATCGTCTCTATAGGCATGTGAACGTCGTTGAACGTCGTGGCGATGTTTTTGGCTTCGATGATACCGCCCATAAGTCGTTTCTCATATTTTGAAGCTGTCGCTCGGATCGAGGCGAGTCGTGAGTCTTCTCTGGGAGGAGCAGAGGAAAAGGAACCTGTTCGGCCGGCAAATTCCAGCTTGAGTTCAGCGCTGTTCTTCTCCGCCCATCTCATCTTGGTCTTGTCACTGTGGTTCAAGTGGGCTATTGCGGCACTGATGACAGGCTCAGAGAGACCTTGAACCGCAGCAAGGGATTCCTGCAATTCTGCCTTGTCGGTGATACCAGGGATGTCTTGAATTGGAGGAGCAGCGCCGGCAATATACGTCGCCAGCCTTTGCACATACGAGTAACTCCAGATCTGAGCTTCCAAATACGATCTGTCGCTACGAGCAAGATGGTTGAAAAAGTCACGTCGCCAGAATCCGGGTTCCAGGTGAGCGAAGACGGCCGGTTTTTGCCTTCGCATCAAATCCCACAAATGTCTCATGTTGATCGTTGCGATTCGTTGTTTCCGGTCGTGAAGAAGTGCGAGCTTGGATGTCGTGTTCGGTAATACTGGAGTGATAACGATATTATGAGATATTTCATCTCGATCGCCAAGTTGAAACGTCTTGATACCCTCTTTCGTCAATGGATCCGAATCTTCCCTTAGGGTGTCAGTCCCGACGAGAAGCAGAGGTGAGCCTAGTTTTCTCTGTCGAGAAATATCCTTGTACAGTTCGTGTAGGAATCCAAGCCCTAATGAAGTCTCCTGAATAGATTCAAGATCCTTGACGTGAATTATTATAGCGTTCTTAGGAAGTCCGTTTTGTTTTGCCACAGCTTCACGAGCCTCTTGTAGAGGTGTCTTTCGCTCACTCCCATCACCATTCTGTGGACAATCCTGACCTGCCAGGAGCTTTTGCCGCTCCGAGAGACTGGCCAGAAGGGATGGGAAGATTTGTGGCGTTTCACGGAGTCTGCCAGTCTTCAGACCTTGCTTCGACCAGCTGCCCCCGGGCGAGCCTGGTCCGTCTGAAAATATCTTCGTCAATCGCCGTCCAAACATGCCTTCACCTGATCTGCGCTCCGAACTCCCGAAAAGTGATTTGAGGTCTGGAAGGAAAGGCTTGCCGATCAACACCGGCATTCCCAATGGTGACGAATTAGGTGGGCCTGACAAGTCGTCAACCTCCATTTCCTCTTCCTCATAATCATCGTCTTCTTCTTTGGATTCTCGGAGCCGTTTTGCAGCAGATGGGTCGGAGAATGCATCGTTGTAAACATCGTAACTGAACATGCGGCTGGAGCTGATAACACCAGGATCCACAGAGGCTTGTGCCATCAAGCTCGCAATGTCCTGAGCATCCAGGACCATAAGATCGCAGCCCAGGTCCCGTGCGAGATCTTCAACAACATGCTCTAGCAAAATGTCACCATCTTTGCCCGCGTACCGCAGCAGGAGATGTTCTCTTAACCCTTCACTTTCTTGGATACGAGAATGAGCCCCGGGCAGTTGCAAGAGGCCTCTGGCAGTTCGCATGACTTCTTCATACTGCTCGTCTAACACGAAATATCTCTTTTGAAAGGGTCCATCTGGTCTGGGAAAGGTCGAAGAATGGTCGGGATCCTTTGAAGGCTCGGTTTGTATTGTTTTGTCGTGGTCCGGAGAAACGTGGTGTTCAACAGGATTGTCGCTTCCCCCAGGGTGACGAGGGGGTGCTCCGTCCGAGCTTGGAGAGAGGTGTCTGTCCAAGGGTTCGCCGGTCACCAGGTCCGCAGCCACTTTCTGTACCCTTGAGCGAGCGCCTTGTGCTAAGTGTTCTTCTCCGTACAGATGGATATTACTATGTTCGAACCACTGCGGGGTCGAGAAAGTATCGCCTGTGGCTGACGTTCGATTGCGCATTCGTCGCCTGGAAGCTGACCCATAATAGTTCGGTGTAGAAGGAGGAACAGCATTTTCCGAATTGGACGGTTCGCTCGGGATCGAAGGTGCTACGGACTTCTTTTTCTCCTCCAAGAGAGCCCGTCCCTTGATTGCCGCCGCACGTGCATCTTCATTGCTCTTGTCGTTGTCGGTTCCGCGACCGCCTGTAGGACTTGGGTTGTTCGAAGCTTCCTGCGGAGTACGAAAGCGAGGTGTGGTATGAAAGGAGCGAGTTCGACTCGACTGTCTGCGGGCACACTGTCGGCAGTTCGAGGCGATGATGTGCGTGAACCTTAGTTCCGCTTGCAAAGTAGAAGGCATTCGAACGAGCGACGAAGGAGCGCATAGATTAGCTTGATCAAGAACTACCCTTGTATAAAAGTTGACAAACAAATTCCATGTGCAGTGGCGCATCAACCACGTAACACTCCACCGTACAAAATGCACTTCAAACTCGGAATTTCAACATCTTTTCTCGCCGCCCGTCGATTGCAGGCGATTAATTTTCTCGCATTCCACGACAAGATCCTTGCGACGGTGCGATGCCTCCAGTCGTATGTGAGATCTGTAAAGACGCGCGAGCGGCCGTCATCAGACCCAAAAACTCACAGAAGATTTGCAAACAGTGTTTCTTGAATGTTTTCGAAAGGGAAATTCACGAGACCATCGTGAGTAATAATTTATTTTACCGTGGCGAGCGAGTGGCGATTGGTGCATCTGGGGGGAAAGACTCGACAGTGCTCGCTTCGGTCCTCAAGACCTTGAACGAGCGACACGACTACGGTCTGGATCTTGTTCTCTTATCCATCGATGAGGGTATCAAAGGATATCGAGACGACAGTCTAGAAACCGTCAAGAGGAACGCACAACAATATGCCATGCCGCTCGAGATTGTGGGCTATGACCAACTCTATGGCTGGACCATGGACCAAGTCGTGGCCCAAGTGGGCAAGAAAGGCAATTGCACCTATTGTGGGGTGTTTCGACGACAGGCACTGGATAGAGGTGCCGCGAAACTGGGTATCAAGCATGTCGTTACTGGGCACAACGCAGATGATGTTGCGGAGACTGTCATGATGAATCTTTTGCGGGCCGATCTACCTCGACTCTCCCGAGCTACGTCTATTCTGACGGCGAGTGCAGCGAGCGAAATCAAACGGAGCAAGCCACTCAAGTATGCGTACGAAAAGGAAATTGTGCTCTACGCCCACCACAAGAAGCTGGATTACTTCAGCACGGAATGTATCTATTCACCCGAGGCATTCCGTGGCACTGCAAGAACGTTGATCAAAGATTTGGAAAAAATCAGACCCAGCAGCATCTTGGACATTGTCAGGAGTGGAGAGGATATGGCCACATTGGTGCCCCCGGAAGTCAGGAGCGCCGCAACGTGCGGTGCGCATGCCGAGGAAGATACGAATGGCTGTGGATCTGGCGGTGCAGCTGGTGACTCAATGGCAAAGATCGAGGAGCAACTGGTTGCGAACACGTTGGCCGGCGAGAGAGAAACCGAGATCAAAATCCCCGAGGCTGCTCAAGTATCTCGGCGGACCTCGAAGTCTTCTGCCACAAACACCCACGATGGACGACCGAAGCGACAGCGTCGAAAGATCGTCAAGCAAGTCATGGGCCAGTGTGAAAAATGTGGCTACCTATCGAGCCAGAGGATCTGCAAAGCATGTACCTTACTTGAGGGTCTCAACAAAAGTCGACCTCGCAACGCTATCGAAATAAGCAATGGGGACCAGCAAGAGAGCACGGCCTTGACGAGCCGTGTGGCAGATCTTTCGATCTCTGCTGGCTGAAGATTGCTCAAGCAGTCTTTCGCCGTGAAGCTATCCGTCGGTCGAGCATTGCGGCCAATGCGGTACATGCGTTTCCAACGAGCAACATTGCTATCTGTACGCTCAAAATCAACGATCTCGATACGTAGTTCTTCCACGTCAAGGCAGGCCTCGAACCTCTGGAAAATGTCGAATCGACGAAGTCAAAGGGGGGTCGAGCGCCCAAGTGGTCGACAGCCACTGACAGACCGCTGCTGAATCCATCCTCGTGAAAGCCGTATTTCGTCCAAGCTCCACAGTAACTGATGTTCCTGGTGTTCTGAATGCGCGGCAACAGTTTCTGGGACCTGATGGCGGTGGCGTTGTACAGGGGATGAGAATACTCCCAGATACCTTGGGCCAGCCGAGGCTCCGGCATGTTCAGTGGATTCAGTGTTACCAATACCGGGCCATATTCGTCTTCTGGTATGTGTTGCAACAGGTTCATCCAGTACGTCAGGCATACCTTTGAGACGTTCTGGCTGTTGGTGGGAGGGAAGGGGGATTCTGTGATATAGTTCCAGGCGGACCATGCTATACGTCTCTTTGGCATCAAAGCGAGGTCCGAGTGGAGGACCGCAACATTTCTACTCGTCTGGAACCCAGAGAGTATGCCGACCTCTTCCTCCGTCGCCGCAGACTTCAGTATCTCCAGCGCTTGATCACCGTGGGTCGCGAGGATGACGTGGTCGAATTCATGATCCCTCCCGTTGGTGGTGAGCACGACCCTCCCGTCCAGTGGCCGTACCGCCGTCACCTTGCTCTTGACGTGTATACGGCTCCTGTCGAAGCCTCGGAGCACGGCGTCGAGGTAGCGCCTCGACCCTCCCGGTATGGTCATCCAGTCTGGGCGTTTGGCGACGGTGCTCAAGAGGTGGTGGTTGTACATGAAGCGGACCAACGTGACGGCGGGGAACTCCAGGGAGCATTTATCCGGGCTCGTACTCCAGACGGCGGCCGTCATGGGGATCAGGTAGTCGTCCCGGAATTCCCGGGAGTAGTTTTCTCTGTCGAGATAATCACCGATACTTTCTTGGGCTGCCGCCACCTGCTTGGTCTTGGTGGTCTTGGTTGCTGTTCGCACTTCGTCTGTAGATTGATTTTCGTCCTCGCTCTCTTCATCGTCATCGGACTCGGCCTGAAGGAGGTCCAAGGCGAACTCGTTGAAGCGGACAATGTCGAATATCATCCTCCACATTCCAGGGCTGAAGACGTTTTTGGTCTGGGCAAAGACGGAACCGAGAGAGGTCCCGGCCCACTCGAAGCCGCCCTGGTCGCGGGAGACCCCGAACGTCATCTCCGTCCTCCTCGTCGAGACCCCGACTTGGTCCAAAAATCGTACAAAGTTGGGGTAGGTCGCGCTGTTCATGACGATGAAGCCGGTGTCGACGTCGACGGGGGTCCCGGGCGCGCCGCCACCGTCCGCCGACGGCGCCTCGAACCTGACCGTGTTGGTGTGCCCGCCGAGTCGCGACTCGGCCTCGAACAGGTGGACTTGATGGTCCGTACTCGTGTCCAGCGCCCAGAGGGCCGCGACGCCCGAGCACCCGCTCCCGACGATGGCCACCCTCTTCCCCATGTGGCCGTCAAGACGCCCTCCGGGTCGGCAAACGGACTCGAGAAAAAAGAGCTCTTCTGTTTGTCTTACGTTTGCACTGGGTCGTCATCAACCCCGTCCGGGGATCGGTCTGTCTTCTTTTTTTGTTTTGTTCTTTTAAAAAAAATCCTCGAGGAGATGCTCTCGTACCTTTACCCCAAGTAGAGACGATTACGACGGCGACTCAAAAAATACAAAAGCAAAAACTCGCCATCAACACAACTCGGGGAGCCTTTGGCCCCAGTTAAGAACCATTCTGTGTTTTGAGAAAAATTCTTCTGACTGAATAACCATTGATGTATGTAGGAAGTTATATCCAGTATGCATGATGACATCGATGATCCGTCGACAATGATGAATATGTAATTCAATGTCTTTTCGGGGGTACATTCACGTGCCGAGAATACGCTAAAACTATGCCAAGACCAAACCGTAACAAACTTGTCCTACTGGGGAGTATCAATCCATCCAGCGACCTTGTCTCGTTCAACGAGTTGTAATCGCCCATGGTTCGATCTGGCGCTTGAATCCCCGTACTAAAGGCAATGCCAACAGTCGTTGAAGGCATGGAGTCCGTCCATTCATGAAAACAACAGGTACATTATCTTAATATGCTCCGAATCAAAACCCTTTTTGCCCTTGTATTTGTATGTCGAGAAGACTCCCGATGTCAACGCCGGTCGGGTGAAGGGGTATCACTTGGTATCTCCTTTTTCGTCTTCCTTTTTTCTTTCGTAACATAACGTCATGTCTATCATCATCGTGTCGTATCGAATCGTATCGCATCATGATAATGGCGCGTTTTCGTTGTAATTTTGTCGAACGTCGACCGTCGTTGTTGCTTCTCATGTCTTGTCACTCTTTTCTCCCTCTACACCTGATAGATTTTGCTGAACAGACTCTCCTATGGTCATCCTCTTTCCTCTTTTGACCGTATTTTCATACTCCTCGGTCGTGGGCCGCAGTATCGTCCCCCTCTTTTTCTGCCTTCTCAGACGCAACCTTGTTTTCTTCGAGCACAACCACAGCAATCCCCGTCGTACAGTGCGCTCTCCGACCAAGTGAAAAGACGATACCTGGTCATGTTGCATCCAATCCAATCGGCCTCCAACAGCGGGTTGTCTCGTCTCGCCCTCATCTCGCCTCGTCGTCCGTCCCCCGGTGTGGTTCAGGAACATTCTGTCGCAAACATATCTCAAGACATAGGTCATTCTCATCCATGTCCGTTGCCCCACATGATGGCTTCTTCCTCTCTACTCGGCTTCCTCCCATAGACGATATAATGTCGCTGATAGGCATGTACGTCCTTATTCTTCGTGGCCTTCCTCACCTCGGCGAGCGAGACCTCAATCTCCTCGCGTGTCCACTGTAGCCCTTCCACCCCGAACAATTTGTACGTGAATCCCGGTAGGCCGGTCAACCAATTATTCAACCACCACCCTCCAATGTTCTTCAGATGGGGATCCCTCGGCCAGGGGCCCAGGGGGATCTTACTGACATGTTCGTGTATGTCGACAAAGCCGGCCTGCTCCATCCAAGTCTTGATGTGACTCGCGACCCGAACGGGCCGGGGGGGGTCAAGGGCCCGGGCGGCGGCACGGTGTAAATTATCGTCCCAGGCCTTCAGGGGCCACTTGTCAGGAATGGTGTCGTCGTCACTCACAGGCGTCGGATGAAGTTCTTGAATCTCCATCCAACCCGTCCCCGGGGTGATGTACTTCCTCGCCGTACGGATCATGTCCTTGTAAGAGACGAGACTGCCCGCCAAAAAGCGGGCGTGGCAAAAGTCTACACTGTCCAGGGGCCGAAGCCAGTCGTCGTCGCTGCAGTCTTGGATCTCGAAACATACGTTGTTCGGCACGTCGATGGGTTGGACCGCGGATAGGTCGATGCCTGTGATTTCGGCGTGTGGGAGGATATTGGAGTCGGCAAGTTCGATGGGCCACTGGCCGGTGCCTGTGCCCAGGTCGAGGACGTTGTAGACATGGTCGGGATGTAAAGGAGCGAAGAAGAGTCTGTTGTGGAGGCGGTTGAGGATTTCGTGTTGGTTGTCGAGACGAGTCGATTCGTCTTCATCGTTGGGGAATAGATAGCTGCCTTCTTTGTACCGATGGTACCGACGTCCCCAGAACATGGGATAATCCAGGACACTGGCATGTAGAGAGTGGGTGTCGAAACTGGCTTCGTCTGAAAGGGCGGGATTCGAATCGGGGTCTATAGGTGAGTCCATGGTTTGGTTGGTGACGAGGGTCGTCGTCGTCGTCGTTGTTGTTGTTGTTGTTGTTGTTGTGAGTGGTGCAATGGTCTTGGCATCAGATTCGGCATCTGACATGCTTTTTCGGGTAGGGATGGTTGTGAAGAAGGAGAAGAGAACTGTAAACGGTGAGGAGTGAGATTGGTGTCATGAATTTGGGCCCCCGAAAGGGAAGAAAAAAGGAGTGAGGATTTTTGTTGTGCGGTATGGAGCAATGTATTGTTGGGTAGGTAGATACGGCGGTACGAGTGACAAAAAGGGAGAGTGGAGGAGGACAACAATAAGAACAAACAATAACCAGTGTCTTGTGTGTCTTGACTTTTATTAGACACCTGTGAAGGATAACACGACCCGAGGGAATGGGACAGGAAGATGGAGTGTTTGAAAAGAAGGGTGCAGAGGAGTCACCTGCAGGCATTATGGAGTCAGACCGCGCGATCTGTCGAAAAACTAACACTTGTACAGGATGGTTCTGGGTATTTATGCAAGACCAAGTGATGGGGTTGTCTTGGTGCTGTAACTAAAAATCCGACTAATGCGTTGAAAAAACCGAGTTAAGAGAGACTGGGAGGAGCTATTTACTTACTATGGAACAAGTACTCCGTACGTATGGAGAATATGGAGTACAGGAGAGACAGACTTATCAGGGCGAGGAGTTTATCTAGTATAATGTTGTAAGTCTTTGGTCGAAGTAGTTGTTTCTGGGGTTTTTGTGTACAGACAAGATGGTTTGTCTTTTTTGTTCGTTTTTATTTTTTTCCCTCATGTTGATTTTTTCCCTTCGTTCGGGTGATGTAGTGGTTTTTGGGGTACGAGTTACGAGTACGAGGTGGCGAAAGGAAAAAGTGACAGGAGACAGATTGAACAAGGCGAAGATTCTTTTAAGGTACAACTTCGGCGTGTAGTCGGTCCCAAGTGTCTAGGACAAGGACAAGGGCAAGTACCTGACATCCCTGAACAGTATTGTAGGTTAGATACTCGCCAAGTTAGCCATCGTATGAATCAAGACTTCAATCCCAAAGAATACCTAGGGAGGTTACGAGCACAGTAGGCCACTTCTTGAAGATCAATACCTACTGGACAGAGTACAACACACAAGAACACTTTATACTCCGTAGTGTCGGAGGTGAAGAAGTGTACCCTATGTAAGGTGTGTTACACATTGGACGCCTGACCCGATCATATGGTTCCAAAGCTCTACTGTGAAGGTCCAGACAACCACATTTTGTCCCACATACCACTTCGTACATGTATCCTTGTACTCCGTAAGTTAAGCACCCACGTATCTAGGTAGCGGATATTCTCAGTCCTGGAGTCCGTAAGCATCGGAATTAATTTCGTCCCCCCTGTACAGTACAAACCACTTTTTGTGTGCAAGATATCCGTAATACTACGAGTACGGATAAGTTAGATTTCTGGTAGAACCCTAACTCTGTAGCTTATGTATGGATTACTCCGTATCCGTAGCGATCATTTTAAAATACTGTACTATGCGTACCTACACATCCGTACTTGATGGTACCTACGGAGTAACTAAACCCTCTTTCATTAATGGTACTTATTGTAGTCTCGATCAACTCCTCTTTTTTTCTCGCATCACTCTTCTTCACCGCTTCTCTCTACGGCCAACACTTCACGAGGGTACCTTCGACTCGCATCCTATACGAATAGAGTACCGAGGACACCAAAAAGAGAAAGGAACTCAGCACTTACTCCCTCCCTCTGATTCTCTGTACTCTGTAACCCTGTAGCCCAATCCTTCCGTCATCACCTTCGTCACGTCTCCCCCCCCCTTCAACAATTATGTTAACACTGTTTCGTTTCTTAGCGGAATATTTGGGCTTCAATTAGGTACGAGTAGGTACGGTAGAGATATTGCGGACTCTGTGCGGAGTACTCAAATCTATCTCGCTACCAGATAATTACATTTTTCTTTTTTGTCTTCGCTTTCCTCTTGTTCACGACGATTCCCACTTGCCAGCTGTTCTAGGTATCTCAGAGCCGCAACACACAGGTCGAACTCCTTTAAAAGGGAAAGAAAAAAAAGCATTTGCTGCCCTGCCCTACCCAACCTTCCCGGCCTTTTTATTCCCCCAAAAGTCCCACCGTCCTCGTAAAAGGGGGTTCACGACGTAGACAGTAGGAGTGCTGAGAGTCTACTACTGTACGAATGACACCCCGTAATTCAGGTAGTTTCCTTGTCGGCAGGCCTTTCAAAGAGGCAAAGATTGAAACGCGCCGTCGTCGCCATCAGGGCCATAATCATCATAATCACCAATAACGTGCTAGCCTCATTTACACCGCTTTTCGACAATACTCGGCCCATGTTCTTCATATTCCTTCTTCGAAATCCACATTTGATGAAACGTCCCGAGACTGGCCACGATGCTCCCACCGATCCAACTGCCAAATTTCCTCTCCACCGCCATCCCCGACGCCTGGATCCTGACCCGAGCACTCGGGTACATCTTGCTCAACTCCTGTTGCATGCGGTCCGGCAGTCCGCGGATCAACGACCCGGCCCCTGTGATCACCACGTTGGACAACAGGAACGGTCGCACATCGACATCCACCTGACCCAGGCACGTCTTGACCAGTCCCGGGATGGTGTGCTTCTCTTCGGGCGCCGGGTACGCCTGCGCCGACGCGTCGCCCGGCGCCGCAGGGTAATGGCACTGGCCGTCAAACATGCTCTCGACGATCCTGAACCGCTCGCTCGAGAAGGTCTGATTGTAGCCGTCGGGGAACTCGAACGGTTGCGCGTACTGCATGTCCCGCGCCAGCGCCTCGCCCTGCCCTCGGAACGCCATGTTCGGGTTGGTCCACGCCTGCAGAGCAATCTCCTTGAACTCCAGCACGACCTTGTCCTCCTGGTACCGTCGGAAACTGGCGTCGGGGTGTTGGAACCCCTCGGGGAATGTCTTGAGGATCGTGTTCGCCGCCTGGCCCGCGTCCACCGGCTGCTTGGACTGCACCATGTAGTGCGGTGTGATGCTGATGCTTCCCGACTCGTTGTTGGCCAACATGTTCCGTACCTGCTGACTGAGGTAGTTGCCACCTATGTTGGCGCGCGTCAACCCCTTCTTCAGGATCATCCCGTCGTGGACCGGAGTGACGGAGACCTGCGTCGCGCCGAAATCAATCACCAGGGCCGTCGGTCGCCCCGCCGCGAACGCGCCCATCACCCCCGTCTTGCCCAGGTAAAACGCCGGCGAACCCCAGGACTCCAGCGCCATCTCGACACATTTCTCGCGCGACTTGGTGGGATTCCACGACGGCTCGGTCATGAACAGCGGGTGATCCTCTAGACAGCGTTCCGTGTCGACCGCATCGGCCATGGCCTTGTGCAGGTCGGGAACCGACTTCGGATCGTTCAGCCATTCTTGGAGCGCACGATTCGGTCGCACCCCGGTGAGTTTGTGCGCGAATGTGTACTTCCACAAGGCTTCGGCCGCGTCCCAATCTTCCACAATTCCATCCTTGTTCATAGGGTTCTTGATCTCAACTCCTTCTCGTGGTAGGTCGATGACATGGTCGCCGAAGAGTCGTTCCGATGCCGTCGATGCGTAGTATGAAGGGACGATGGATTTGGGAGTGTCTTCACCTGCAAAACCTGCGCGTACGCTGGAGAAGCCGGGGTCGAGAACCAGCGCAGAAACTTCGTCTGTAGCAAATCATCAGTATAACAAATCAAAGTCATCGCATGGCTGTTGCAATCGCCAAATACGAGAACTGTTTGTTTCATACCTCCAGCATATTCGGCCGCTTTGGGCTCATCGCGTGAAGTCAATGTGTTCGCCATGGCGCCAATAACCCCCAAAGGAAATGTTAAAAGTTGAGCGAACTTGAAACAAAGCCAGGTCTCATGTCGCGATTTGTTAATATGGGCATGGAACGCAGTCTTGTAAAGTCGAAAGTATTGGAGAACAAGACGGAGAACGCCAAGCCAAGTTTGATACGGATGAGAGTTACTTACATACAGTACAGTACGGAGTAGGTAGACAGTACTCACTCACTGGTCACTGGTCCACGCCCAGACTCACTCTACTTGCAAGACAGATGATACGGCCTACAGAGTATTTACTGAACGAGAGCATTCAGCTATATCCCGTACGAACTCGGACCTCGTGTAGTCTCACAGACGTAGTGTTCAATATTTTTGACCCCTCGGTTAGGTCTTTGATTTTCTAGGTACCTATGTTCAGCGTACGGTGTTTGACTGCGTACAATATTCGACTACCTGAGTCAAGCAATGACACAAGACTGTGGTAACCTCTACCCTTTAACGTTCATGTCGTATGGCGTCCTCAACCGTGCATAGCCTTATGCTAGATAGCAGCTGGTCGTGATGCACAAACGCTGCATCTTGATATCTTCCAGGAATCGAACGCCCGCAAACAATGTCATGTCAAAAAATTCCAATGCATTCCAATTCTACCTCTTCGCCGGGTGAAAGGTCAATTCATCGTTATCCGGATTGGCTCGAAGCTCCTGAACGGGAAGATCGTCCTCATCGTCATCGTCCATGACTCCCGAAATTCCGGGAGGAGGGGCACTCTCCCTCGTGGTACGGCTTGAGACATCTTCACCATTAATGGGTTCACTGAAAATGGGGCCTTCGTCCAAAGCTGGGAGACTGGACGCAGGGCTTCCGGGATCGCCCTCCACCCGAGTACTATCATTCGAGCTTCCCTTGTCACCAAACATGCCGTCCTCAGACGGTGCCGGTGCTTGGGTTTGTCCAATGCGGTCGAAACTCCAGGATGGCTGGGCATAAGGATACTCCATTGACACACCCTCGTCCTCGGGATATCCTGGGAGTTCATCCCCCGGAAGTACCGGACCGATCATTCTCGGCTGACTTGCGTTGCCGGCTAGTAGATCTTGATCCTGATTGTCCTCGTCCATGGCCGAGCCACCCACTCCCACGTGGTGAGCTTGACCTGCTGCGAAAGCGCTCGACAACCCAGAGTGGGAGGAGTCGCCGAGACGCCGACCTTCCCCCGTCACCGGTGAAGAGTCTCTCGAGGTTTCAGGCATTTCAGAGTCGGCTTCTGCATCGTTTTGAGAATCCAATAGTTCCTCCAACTGCTCCCCGCCTAAAGGGTGATCGGATCGCCGACGGTAAAACAAGAGATAGGCAGCGCCTGTAATGACTGCTCGGGGATCCGACTTGGACGACACATGCGAATCTGAGGGCAATCAGCAGTGCTCGATCGTAACAGATCTGTGTACTTACCGTTGTATTCATACCAACCATTATTGAAAAAGTTCTTCGCATATGCCGTATAATGACCCCCGCCAAGCCCGCCGTAATGATTGTCCACAGCAATCAAATCATAAATCAAGCTCCTTCCGTCCTGTTGATCTCTCACCATGCTGGACAAATCCAGGCCTTCAGTTGGATAGTCGACTTTGACTTCTAGCTTGTCACGGAAGTTCCTGTTGGAACTGAACCGCTTCAGGTGCATAACAAGGATGTCGGGTGCCTTCCACAATTCAAACATCTTTTCGGCTCGTCGGTGTTCCTTGCACCGAGGGCAATACCATGCATTCTGCTCGGACAAGGTTTCGGATTTTCCATACTCATTCAAGCAGTCTTCCAAGGTGATTCCGTGTTTTCTTCGGCTTGATCGCTGTGCCCGCCGAGCGAGTAAGTCGGCATCATGGAACAGCTCAGGGTCCTTCCAGGTCGGCATGCCACGCAGGTCTTCCTCATCGTCGTCAGAACCAGTAAACAATGCATCGTATGCCTCTTGAGTCCAGTCTAGAACAATAGCCTCACCGGGTCTTATCAATCCCTGACCTTGAGACTTCGGCACTGGCTGAGGGGGAGGTGGCGGTGTTCGACGAACAGCGCGTTTTCCAAAATTCTTGTTTCGTTTTTGCTGTCTTTGAGCCTTTCTCGATTTTGGATTTCTGCCCTTCACAAAGTCACGAGGCGAAGGCAAATCGGTATCCGAATCTACGTCTGCACCTATGTGTAACACACGATCGGCATTCGATTCAGAGTCAGATCCGTTGCTGTCGTCCGCATTGTCTTCGTGTTCAATGTCAGCAAGATCGTCGTCGCTGGTGACAGAGTCGCTGTCGTCATTTGTATGACCCGAAGATCTTCGGGACTTGAGGCTTCGTGAGTCGACCTTAGGGACTCGTGAATTGATCATGTCATACTCTTGTGTCTCAGAGATGGAATTCCAGCCGGTTGGTATGCCCTCGCCAGTAGAGGCAACATGGATTGAGAATAGCTGTCGGAGCCCGCGGGAAATGGGCGACTTTTCTTGCAAACTCTGGGTGCTGGTGCTGCCTGGTGATTCGGAATTTGGTTCTGGACCTTGACTGGCATCACGCATCGAAACGTCCACAAGACCATCTTCACCCTGGACTGATGAAGCAATTGGAAGGTTCGAGCCAGAACTTGACATGTCATCTGCCATCATCACCGTGTCAGATCCTTCGGGAGTGCTAGCACGGTCTTCGGACTCAATTTTGTCATCCTCGAAGAGATCTCTGGTGGTCATCCCGCTTACAATGTCAAGGATTTTCTTTAACACGCCGTCGTACGTTGCCCTATCTTCGCGACTGAATACCACATAAGTGGGTTGCCCAAAGAAGGGTTTAGAGCCAATTCTTGAACCTGGGCTCTTGACCAGCCTGTTGTACATTGGTACGAGTAAACGGTCGGCTGCCGGGCTGGCGTCATCTACCAACTCGTCATCTGAGTCCCGAGAATTCAGTGTATAAAGCGAGAATCGTTTGGCTTTGTTTGGATTGTAATTGGTCGGCACGCTCTCCAACTCATAACAACAAATGATGTCTCCACCCTGAATATTGGCTTCTGAAATGACAGTGTTATTGTTAAAGATCTTGTAGATCTTGTTCTTGTAGGACTCGGCGATGAGCATACGATCCACATCGGTTTTGGTCCTTGTAGCAATGAACTCCTTTAGCGCTTTGATGCTAGCATGCTTGTCGATTTCCACATCAATCCGGATAGGACGTTTACCGTACGGGAAGAACAGAACCTCCTTCTGCCAATTGTTCTCGATTGGTAGCTGTAAGGTGAGGTTGTTGAACGGGTCAAAAATAATGCTGACTTTCTGGCATACCGGGCATGTGAGGGTCGACTTGTACATTCCCGCGAAAAGATCGGTGATTACCGAGTCGTTTCTCGCTTTGTAGATTTCCCAGTTCTTATCAGCAAACTCTTTGAGGGCTGCAAAATCGTGCACCATCTCATCTGTGGAATCGGGCTTCTCAATGTAAGGCTTCTTGTGGATGCGGTTGAGATCTTCTTGCAAACCATCGAGAAGGAAAAGAAGGAACTCCTGAGAGTCTTGTTGCTGGTAACCGGAAAAGCTTGGGCCGTACTTCCCAATAATGGTCTTGAACCGGTTTGGGTTGGTTGAACTTGCATTTTCATCATAGATCTGATGCAGAAGGTTGGCGTATGCTTTCGCAACTTCTCCGTGGTGACCCAAGGGGTTTTCCACATTAAGGTCCCGCTTCCATTGATCATGTAAGAAATACTGGGTCAATTCCTCCACACTGCGTATGCATTGTAGAGCCGAGTTCATGTAACAAGTATTGCCCAGATTGCTCAAGCCTGTGATTCCGCGTGGTCTTCCATCCCTCTTTTGTCGACCTCTAGTCATCATGCTTGGCGCAGGACTCGACCTGCCACTGGGGGTGAGCGTGCTTGTAGTCTTTTTAAGACCTTTGCTCAGACTCAATTTCACAGTGTCGCTCGGCCAATCCTCTTTGCCCGACTTTTGTTCTTCCAAGACGATCACATCATCCCTTCCGAACCCAAGAAAGCCTAATGTAGACGAACCGTTGTATTTGGGATCTGCGGTCAAATCTTGGTGTGACACGAGTTCACGCTGCTCGCCTATCATCAGTGCGGCGAAAGAGTTGACATCTAGGAGCATCTTGTCGCCGGCGCTGGCTACTATCTCGGCGCCTGGTGCAGGAGATGCACTTCTGGAAGCTGCAGGAGTGAGAATGCCAGATGCCGTGGAGCTTTTAAGACCACCAAGTATTCTCCATACCCTGACTTTGGTGTTGATGTTGATGTGGAGTAGCTGCTTTCCAGCTTTCAACCATTGCATGAAGGGCATCTTCTTGGAAGCTAGTAGCCGTTGGGGAGGCAATTCCTTCTCGCGCTGAGTTTGTGGTGTGTGCTCAGCTGCAACCTTTAAGAATGAGAAGATCGGAGGACTAAGTTCCCAGACGATGTGCGGAGCACTAGGTGGCACGCTCTCGTCGATGGCATAGCGTGTGATCACAGGCGAATCTTTTGCGAGCCCATACCAAGAAACTACCATATCCCAAGCATCTTGTGGAAGGATCACAAAGTCGTCGCTGAGAGTTAGACCAGGTCGGAGCGGAACATACGGTTCTCCTTCTTGATCCACAAGTCGGGTGGACTCTTCAATGACCATTGCCAGGTCAGAGCAGTCAACAGGGCCAACTTCACCTTCAGTGGCAGACTTGTCTATCTTCCCGGCTTCGCCAGCATGTGAGCTGCGGGCTTGGACCCTCTGATACCATTTTTTAGACAGGACATAGCCCTTCTGTCCGTCATGTAGCTCTTTGTCAATCAGCTGGGTGACCTTGGCGATTTGATCGTCGATGGGAGGAATCGAGGCCTCGGAGGTGGTCGAGATATCGGTGTTCAGAGAGGTAGTTGCAGTTGACTGGTTCGAAGGACTAGGGATGAGAGAGTCGGAGGTGGAACTGCCGCTATTGTCGGACACAGCTTGTTGACTTGATCTGGGGTTACTTGTGTGCGTCAAACTGTTGTTTAGAGCCTTGTCGCGATGTCTCAGTCCCAGGTCAGGTTGTTTTGCCTTTGTGTTCGAATTCTGCGTAGAATCCTGGTTAACTGGCGTTGTACCCATCGGCTCAGAATCCCCCATCTCTACGTCGCTCGGGTATGTTTCTCGATCTTGTGCTCCCATATCAGACGCCGGTCTCTTTACAGCCGGTGATGCAGATCGCAGATGCCTGCCAGAATCATCCTTGGATTGTGAAAACTGTTGTTTTTGGGAAGCGGGCATGTCCCGAGAGGGAAGGCTCGGAGGGTCGGTTTAGGATGAAATCCGGTAGCAACTATGCCGGTACCATGGGATGCAAGGATAGCGAGAAAAAGAAAAGGGACGACAAAGATTGAGGCGATGAGAATCGAACGTTACGAAAGTGCCAGGTGGTGGGCCTGTTTAATAGTCGCCGCAGTCCGGTCAGGGCCAAAACGAAGTGGGCGAGAAGACAATCGGAGGGCTGGGAGGTGAAAGGAAAGCGAGGCAAGGGTACACTGTGAATGACAGTGACTCTCAAGAATGTTTCTATGTTCCTATATGGTTGAAAGCAGGTGGACGTCTTTAGGATATCTTGTTTATCGCTGTTGAAAATCTGTTTGACTGTCTGTGAAGTCTTTCTGTCAACGCACCCGAAACGGACAGGCGCCGGATGCTGCTGTGCTGCGTCACTCTGGACTGTCTCTGGAGCCGCAGCCGATTACCTGATACCCCATACTCATACTAATATCGCATACAACGGAACAAACGAATAATGCCTTCTCGATTAGCATCGGCTCTACATGTTTCGAGATTACGCCCGTGTCATATACTTGATTATCACTTATCCTATATGGTAATCTTGCTGATTCTGAATGCTGGACACCGAACGGGACAGGATGTGACTAAGTGAAGCAGTATCAGGATTCAACGATGAGCTCAATCACGACTGCATTCATAATGAATTCATGATACGGCCTGAACAGATATACAACGCCGGCCAGCCTGGCGGGTCGAGAACGCTCTGCAATATGATAAATTAATACCACAACATTCGCCACCCCTACAGCTTTCGTCCCATGGCTGGCTATCTCGCAACTATCTTGTCCACTTCCTCCCTAGCCTCTGACCATGTTTCCAGGTTTTTCCGTGCCCATTCGATGTGACATCTAGCATAAGAGATCTAAAGAAGATGTTAGACTTGGTCTGGCGGTGTCGATGTGAACTTACCATGTATCTCTGAAGATCATCCTCCTTTTCTTTCTGGAATCTCTTCAGGTCACGCATGACACCTTGAGTTGCATCTTTGACATCACTTTCCGAGACTTCTAGAGCCTGTTCGAGATGAGTCAAACTCTCTTTCGTCTTCCCAATCTGATCTCGCCTCGTTCTTTCGGGATCGACGTCCACGAAACCGTTCACGGCGTGTCGGAAACTACCAAATATCTTGTTCGTCACGAAGTTACCACTTGGTGACTTTCTATGTGAGGTAGGAGAGGCGGGTCCAGAAGGAGGGTGACCCTGGATT
Organism: Exophiala oligosperma; assembly: GCF_000835515.1. Taxonomy (NCBI): domain Eukaryota; kingdom Fungi; phylum Ascomycota; class Eurotiomycetes; order Chaetothyriales; family Herpotrichiellaceae; genus Exophiala; species Exophiala oligosperma. The sequence goes on from NW_015622820.1 coordinate 983,128, forward strand.
GCAGAAGGTGGAGGAGAGGTCCCGCCATCGCCATGAGTCGGCGGGAAATCCGAGTCGACTGATTCGGTTTCTTCATGTACTTCATGTCCATGTCGATCAGGCGGACTTCGTCCTGAGGCACTCGAAGTCGACCGTCTAGGTGGACTGGCAATGGTAGTGCTTTGAGACAAATATGCGTCAATTCTCTTGGCCTCTGCTTCGCTGCGTTCCAAAGACTCGAGGAGGCCCCTCTTCTTATCGAGCTCTTCTCTCGTCATATCTTGCTGCACTCTCTTGAGCACTCGGTACCTCAACACATTGCGTACCACTCCGGCGAATTGCGCGCTTTCCCGCATGGGTTCGGCGAAAGTTGCACCTAAACCCAGGGCAAGTTCTTCAGTCGAAATGTAGGTACTGTCGACAGCCTGACCTACCCGCTCGATAGCAGCTGCGACTGTTGGCGACTGTTCAGAGAGAGAAAAGCCATTGTACCGTGCCCCCAGCTCAGAAAGGTCTGTCGATAATTTGGTGAGGTGCTCAAGTGTTCGACGATTCACCTTCTCTATGCTACCTTGCAACAGAAGTTCCAGTTCGCGAGTTGAGGCTTCGAAATTAATAAAGTAAGGATCCAGGTCGGTTTCGCTGAGCTTATCCGAAGACAAGGGGAAACGGCCGAAGACCTGAGGTCCAGGCGTCGTGTGAGCGGCAGCGGATGGATAAGTTTGGTCTGGGGGCGATATCGGTGTTCCGCTGCTCGATATCGGTCCTCCCGATCGCAATTTGGCAGAGGAGGAAGGCACAGGTAACCAATTGTGAGCTTGAGTAGGGTTTGCCGGGTCTAACGGAGGGGCTTTCAGGTTGTTCTTGGGGACTGATGCGACAGGGTGAGCGTGTAGCACTTCATTCTGCGAAATTTAGTAAAAAAACCTCATTCCTTGAGTCAACCTAACTCACCCAGCTCGAGTTCGGATCGAGGAATCTCCACCAGACACCATCCTCGACCACCTCTTTCATTCTTCTACACCGATTTAGGAAGACCGCAAGCATTCTCTTCCGTTGGTCGATTATTCCAACGTCTTCTTTAGCTTTTGTTGGCTTTGCCGCATAATCTGCCATGGTGTGCTTCTCGGGTATGGGAGGAACGACCAGCGTAGGATGTAGGTTTACAAGAGCATTTCTCAAAGAGCTAAACTCTGAGTATCGCCGGGTTACCTCAATGTCCTGCTCAAGTCAGCCGCGCACATTTTCCTTCTTGTCCATAGTGGCATACTCCAGTCCGAATCTTGTACACAATGTAGCCTCCATCTGAACTCTTGCCTGCATCAGTTATGACGATCCCCAGCTCTGGATTCTCATATAATATTTGCTGTACTCTGCTATCGTATCCGCCTTTAGGCGGTACATGGCTTGTGTCAGCTTGCTGATTATAGTCCTCCTCATCGTCGGTCGGCTGCTCGGGACGCGAGTAATACTGAGGCTGGGTCGGAGATGAATGTGAGGTGTCAGGTGTGGAAGCATCATTAGAAACTATCCCTGAGTGTCAGCGATAGCATCTCAAGGAGCACTGTATGACCATACAGGAGGTGCTTAGGACTGGATTTGCTGCATCACTGGAGGGATCCTGGTTGGTGTAGGATCCGTAGGGATTGTTGTCTTCGTCGTCCTGCCACATGATGCTGCATGTAAAGGACAAGGGATGAAAAGGACTAGAAGTTAGAAGCTGCGATCACCTTGCGCAAAACAATACTGCCATGAACACAAGTCAATTAAACGTCTGGGTAGGAGTAGTGCATGGGTGGTTTATGTGATGGTGGTGGGAAGGCATCTCCGAATACAGTCGCGGCAAGAGCGACAGCGGCCACGTCATTGGTCCTCCAACTAGAAGAGCATAGGCCACCAAATAAGTGCATGTGCTAGAGGTACGGACTACAATACAGGTTCCAGCCGCTCCTGAAAGAGATTGTCTGCAACTTTTCAAGTGCAAGCGATGCTGATCTCAGGAAATATGGACTCATGGTAACTCAGTTCACTTTTTGTCCTCTGAATGTGTCGCCTTCACACTGCGTCTTGTAAAGATCATGTTAGGTATCGCACTAGGCAACAGCAAAAGACGTCCAGGACACTTTTGAGGGCAAGTCAAGACCACGGAACAATGAAGATCCTTTCTTGTTGGGAGAACCCGAGCTTCTATCTCATCTCGGTGTGAATCTGAATCGTCCCCTGAGCTCATTGTTGAAGGCTCTCTTGTATTCATCACCATTGCCTGCGACTTTTAGACATATCCGACGATATGTCCCTGTCTACTGTAAGGCAGAATTGGCCCGTTTACCATTGTCGGTTGCACAATTGACATCCCTTGACCCATGCTCGGTGTATCCATGGGTCGACTCCAGGGCCAACGGTGTACAAACCACAAGTTTGACCTTCTGCAACAACACCAGCATAAGAACGCAAGCAAGAAGAGTCCTGCGAACACAACCCCCACTATCAAACCGACTCGTGCATCTGTTGACCAGGTGTCCCATCCACCATCGTTCTGCGGCTCGACCACATACACCAATGGTGCCGGAGTACCGCTCGCAGCTGGGATTGCGGTGGGATTCAGTGACACAACCCAGGTAGAGTAGATGACACTTTTGAGGTCCTGCAAAAAAACATCTATCATAGTAGCTGTGACTACCGCGGTGACCGTGGCTGCAGTCGGAGGTGATGGTGTGTATTTCGTCGTCGGCATAGGTGGAGGAACGACGGGTGGGAGGTTGATGGTCACAGTTTGACCAGCTGACGCAGGCAGCGTGGTGGCTATGTAGCATGTGACGGTGTCGGTCAGGACAGTGGGTGAAAAGGTTGCAATAGCTGTTGCTGTGACGAGTTGAGTGATTATCGACATGATGGAGAGGTACGGATGAAGCGACTGTCTTGAGGTTGAAGGGTCAACATGAGCGAGGTGATGATGCCGCCAATGACGAGTAGCAGAATTCGGCAGATCGAATCAGTTACCAGGAGGTGAGAACCTAGGAAAGAGGAAGTGGCATATGTAAGGTAGGTAGGAGTCCGAGAAGCGCAACATCTTTTCACACTGGTATTCTCCCCAGGGCCGAGAATAGTACAATTGAGCAGCAGTTGCGGCGCGCAATTTATTACGATAGATCTGCCATTTCGGAACTCCCACCACACGCATTTACATGTAACACCAGTTCCAGACGTTGTTCCTCTTCCCAAGCCTGGCAGATTCAATCCCTGAAGAGCTTTGGATGTGGAAAGACGCCATCCTTGCCCACTGTGTTCTTCGTCTTCATCCTCCGTTATCCTCCATTGACCGCAGGTGGATGCCCTTCAGCTAGACGCTGTTCGCCAGCTTCAACCATCGCCATCTGATCTTGGAGGTATGGCATAAAGAATCGCCATGCAAGCCAGCCGCAAAAGGGAATGATTAGAAGGAAGCAGAGGAGAATTCCGAGGCCAGGCTGCATAGTGATCGGTTCGAGTGTGCAGTAGCTCGTTGGAGTCGAGTATAAGGTCTTTGGCTGAGGGAAAAAACAATCTGAGGCTGTTGCTCGAGCTTCGGCGGAGGGGATGCGTCCTGGTCTTTATATGTTGTTTGAGGCGATGCTGGAACTTGATAGTTTCACATTCGAGTCGGTGGTCTGGTGTGTCTCTTAGTGATGGGTGGACAAATGGGTGCGCATGTGGAATTTGCTGCCTCATATCTGCTTCTGCACTTCACTCCGACATTCTCAGTGCCCAATTCACTGCTTCAGTAACTACCGCATTGCCTTGTACATTGTGACATGACTGGTCAAGGTGCTCCAGTTTTCCGTGCAATTCATCCCGGGGTATGCCATTTGCTCCACTGCGTAGGAGTACACCCGAAAGACTTACAACCTGTACAATCACCACCAAAAGTTCGTGATCATATGTAACTCCAAGTGGATGTACAAATGTCGAGCGGGTGGATGAGGTTTTCGCACCCCTAATCAAGTTCACGATCTGGTCAAGCCCTTCAGATGTCCATTGCAACACAAGCTGAAGTCGACTTGATGGTAAGAGGCCCATAGAGGACCGGCATAGTATTTTTGTCCAAATATTGAGCTCCCGCACATCATCGATGTAAAGATTCTGCCTCTCCTCGGCGAATAGATCATTCTTTGACTTAAGAATCTCAGTGATTCTTGACGATACCGGCTTCTTGACCAGATGCAAGATACTTTCACCGTCAAGACTACCCCGAATATCCCGCCCAATGCGCAAAATTTTGCCTAGTGTAGCCTCTGTCGGGTAAAACATTCGTCCATCCTCCTGGCACAGTAGGTCGATAAGAACTTCTCTCATCGCTAGGGGACAAAGCCCCAGATCTTCGATGACAAGCACGTGTCGCAAATTCAGATTCTTCGCAGCTGTGACAGCTTCGGCACGCACCTCTTCATCGTCATCGTTCAACAGATCGTAAATGATGACAAGTAATCGCGGCCAGAATTCATTCTCATCGGGGGTCTTCATGGCACATTTGAAATCCCTCAGGTAAGTAGATAGCGCAACGGCGGCGCTCAACCTCGCAGAGAACTCAAGATAGTCCATCGAGGCATATTCAAGAGCGTCGAGCCATAATCGGGTGCGCTTCATAGTAGTAGGATCAGCCATTTGCTCCGACATGAAATGCCTTAACAAGTGTGCCTCCAGTCTCAAAGCCGTGGTCCACAAGTCTCTGGACGTTGCCAGTTCTTGGATTTTGATTCTGTCGGAAAGGGGCTTCAACAAGTCGAGATCAGATTCGATGGCGGAAGCAAGGCAGCGTTCTAAGCAAGCGAATGCCATCTCGAGTACATCTGGCTGACCCATAAGCGCAATATAATTCTCGTTGATCACAGATACCAATAACTGAATCAAGGTAGAGGCTGGTTTGTCGCTAAGTTTCTCATGTACCGTGTCCAGGAAGGCGCGCAGCACTTCTGGGTCGTCCGTAAACTGGCATACGAAAGCTCGCCTAGTCTCTGTCTCGGACGCAGTCGCATCAGAGAACATGTAGCAAAATGCTTCGTGCAGCAGAAGTCTTTGCGTCAAGAAAGGGTCATGAACAGACTTACTGCTCTGCAATGGGTCCAATTTGTTTGGGAACTGGTGCATACAGAGCATGTGGGTTGGCCACTTGTGGTGCCAGATAAGTACGCCGGCATCATTGAGAATATCCAGCCACGCCGCATTGACATAAGGAGACCACCTTATTCCCGTGCTGCTTGGTGCAAAGTCTTTCCCGATGGACGCCAACAGGGAACTTAGTTCATTGCTATTCAAACTTTTGGCTCCCGCCTCCATAATGTATCTGCAACAGAGCAAGCGTCCATGGGTAACGTTCTCGCATGAAATGGTCGCAGTCGCTTCGAACAACTTCTGAACAGCTGACATGGGGCCCAGAGGGTATAAACGATGCGCCATCAGGAACGCTGCATGGTCTCGTACAGCCCAGGCTGGGTTCGACAACTCTCGAGCGATAGCCATATCAATCTCTGAAGCTTTATTGGTCGTGACCTTGCCATGTCCAAGGAGATCCAGTGCTGCAAATACGAGTTCGGCAGGATTAATCGCCATATTAGGTGCATTACCGGGCATATGTTGTGCTGAATGGAGCATGCGGATAGCAACTGAGGAGGAAGTCTCTCTGAAGCCGGATCCCGTCGAGTCTATTGTATCAGCGTTGTCGTGCACGTTGGAGGTATCCAGGCGATTGATGCAAGCTCTCAGGAGCATCAGACCACAATTCCTGATGGCCCAGATTTTAGAAGTGAGACAGGAGGCCGCTAGTTCAATTATCGACGATAAGAAGTGAACTACGACAGATGCAAACCTTGATGTTGTCATGATGTCTTTGAGAATATTCAGGGCATGCACTTGAGGTAACCTGGGTTCTTCTCCATCCGAACGGGTTTCCTCCGGTGTTCGTATGGCAATACTCGTCAGATCTGTTACTGCTGAAGAGAAAAAGGTCACGTCGGACGGACTGAGCAACGCTGTCATCATTGCCGGCAGCCCGGCAGAGCGGCGTGTGAGGCGATCAGCTTGTTCATCGATTTGTACTAAAGCGATCTGCGAGAGTCAGCTTCATGTCGTGCGTCTTGTCGAAACACATACCTTGTACCACTCCTGGAGAAGACCGCGGACACTAGCTTCGGTTGCGGCACGAACTGTCTCGCAACATAGCAGGAAAGTATTTGCCACTGTCGAGAATGCACCTCTATGTCGGAGTGACATTAGTTGATCCATGCAGAGGGACCCAATAGACGCATATAGATCTTTATTATAATCAGATGCCAAAAGCAACGATTGAAGAACAAGGCTACCTAGGTTAGTTATTGCCGAGTTATATTGCAGTAGACTCACCTTGAATCGCGCAACGCTCTCCAGGAATAAGCGAGCATATCCTTTGGGCCTTGAGTGCCGTCGTCCTCGGTCAAATCTGAAGTCCTTTCTGGAGAATCGACACACAACTGGGATCTGACTTGATCCCAGGCTTGACGACATATTCTCAAAATCCGCGCAGCGTCGAAGTTCAGACGTTCCCTGTCGTTGGCTCTGAAGTCGCGGAGCTGAAAATTCAAGCCTAGTAAGTGCCCATGTAAAGGGTAGGTTGATCCGGGTTGCAAGCCTCCCACTATAGATAATTGAGCTTCTAGCTGCGTTATACACCTCGACAATGTTGTCTCGGAGGAATTTTGCTCAAATTGAAGTATGCAATCGAGACGCGATCGTAACGCCCAGAGCCTTCCCATCCCGTCTGCATGATCGCTTCTGCAAGTCTGAACGACTAGGGATTCTACACCTTGCAGCAGCCCAAGATTGACAACCAAAGATAGCGTTTCTGCCGTTTCCGAGGCAAGAACATGGAGGATAGCTGCCGATGCTTGTCGGACATCCTCAAACGGGTCCAAACAAAGATTGCACAGAGACTTCATAAGCTCACAGTCACTTGAGAATGTGTGGATCTCTAATCTGGAGTCAAGAAGGCATTGGAGCGATTGTAAGGCGAGTATGTGGCGTGGGTACGAGATACCACTGTTCAACTCCGCTCGTAAGAAGTAGTAGTAAGTCGAGGTAAAAAGGCCATACGAAGCAACAACTAAGTCGGCTTCCAAGACGAAGCTGTTCTGTTTCTGTTTTAGTAGTGCCGAGCTCCCAGTCTGGATTCTTTTTAGAAATCTCTTTGTTATACTCATGATTTCTCCTCTTTCGTGGGCATCAGCATCATTGTGAAGATGTTTCAACCCCAAAATGATGCAATTTAGAGCGGGCTCTGGGACAATCGAATTAGAAGCAGAGGATGCTGTCAAGAGTCCGTATGTCAATATTCGAATTTCTGAGCTTGCCAGCTTGAATAAGTGTGGGAACCAATGATATGGGTCTTGATTGGTAGCAGAGGTATCTTCTGGGAAGGCAGAATTGAAGATCGAGATGGTTTCTATCAGGAATATCTCAGTCAGCTGAAAACGTGTGTAGACCCGGGTGGTGCCAAAAAACCCTACCTGTTTCAGACAACAAACTTTTTGACACTCCGACACGCAACGTAGAAAGAAAGAGGGCTAAACGTGCCTCGCTGTCGCAACAAGACCTTGCATGCAGTGTTGCAAAAGCTGCAAACCTGTGTTTGTCGTTTAGGATGACCGGTAGGATATTCTGAGCGAAGTCTCCGAGTGACTCGTGATTCCTCTCCAAGTATAGTCCAACAACTCTCTCGACTAGATCTTGAAGACTGGGGCGATCTGGTCGTGCTGATCCACGAGAACACAGGGCAGAGCACGTCTTGATGGCTGTGCTCCTTGTGTTGACGTCAACGCTTGCAAAGATCAAGGCAAGAAGAAGAGAAGGCATACTACCGCTTCCTATCTCTGACACATCTGTGGCTGTAACATGATGCTCGACCAGACGTTCTTTCCAAGCCAAGACATGCTCCGTGGTTGTTTGTTCAGCGAAACGTTCGAGCAAGTCAGGCACCAGAGTCTTTCGAATGAAGCCAGTAAGCATGAGACAAGCTTTCTTGAGGTCAGATCGAGGTGAGCACAGTAGTATAGTCTCGACTAACGGTGGAACAGCAATTGTCATGATGCTGTCTACTTCCGAATCACACATTTCTTTGAGCAAATCACAGAGTGTGTCCAACATTTGGAAAGCTGGCTTCGTCATTCCGTCGTCAAAGGCTTTATGGACACAGGCAAAAGCATCAAGCCATGTTTCCCTCGAAGTGCTGAAACGATGGAGCTCAGGACGGGGACTGGCAGCACCGCCCTTGATGAATACACAGAGGGCATTGCACGCAACTGTAATGTGCTTGTCGAGAACTTGAGGATCTCTGACAGTGAGGATCAACCTCTTCCAGAGACTTGTCAACCTAGGGACTTCATCGACTTCTCGCAACGCCTGTCGTAACGCGCCCTTCCCCAAATCTGAAAGGATGGAAATCGGTACTGGTATTGGGGCCTCCAGGGCCCGTGAAACCAGATCCATCTTAGTTTTCAGGCCGGTCAAACTCTGCAGATTTCCAGAGTTTCCATACTCTTGATACACTCCAATGTCTATGACCCGTTTTGCATGCCGTACGGTGTTGTCCAAGAGTTACTGGAAGTGCAGGCTAGCCATGAAAAAATTCCCACGAGGCTGTAGTAGAAGAGGCTCCGGACATTCTTCGGCTGATTCCGGTCACGTGTCCTGTATAGCGCCGCCGTCGATCCGATTCTAACAATTTTCTCTCCAGCACCATTTTACCTTCTATCGCCAGACGAGTTTACGAACAGATATTTTGCCATACCACCCTCACTCGTCCTTCCCATTTCCCCCTTCATCCGTCGAGAAGTTGCTATTGTCGATTCAATATGTCCGTCTGGGACGCCTTCACTGGCAGGAGAAAACAGCAAGCAGAATCTCAGCGGACCGAGTCTGCGCCTGCGCCTTCGGCCGGAGGATACGCACCGGCATCATTTGACCCTTCTTACACCACCGATGTCTCTACGCTCCTAGGAGCAGCATCTCTACCCGATGCCTCGAAATTACATCCTCTCGCTGGCTTGAATCAACAGACACTTGATTATCTTTCATTAGACGAATCTACATTATCAGATCTTCCGGGCGCTCGGTCATTTCTTCCCTCTCGAGGCTGGTCGGACGATCTTTGCTATGGAACAGGAACCGTATACTTGACGGCTCTGACTACTGGTGGAACGTGGGGTTTAATAGAAGGTCTCAATCGGACACCTGCATCGGCACCTCCGAAGTTGCGCCTCAACAGTGTCCTGAACAGCGTAACGAGGAGAGGACCTTTCCTCGGGAACTCAGCTGGAGTGGTAGCAATGGTTTATAACGGCTTCAACTCCACGATTGGCTACTATCGTGGCAAGCACGATGCGGCCAACAGCATAGTGGCTGGCGCACTCAGTGGAGCCATTTTCAAGAGCACAAGAGGGCTAAAGCCTATGCTGATCTCAAGTGGCATCGTCGCTTCAATTGCTGGCGCATGGGCGGTAAGGCAGATCTTATTGTATTCACCACAGCTTTACTGACAGTGATTAGCTTACTCGCAAAGTCTTATTTGAGCCTCCACAGGAAAGCCAGACCGCCAACCTGTAATCTAAGAGAAACAACACCTATCAAAGACGAGCACCAAAGAGTGTACTATAATACAGTGGGCTCGCGATTCTTCTGACATGTCCTCTTCTGTACAAAAATTTCGAATTTCACATCTTACGAGGCAACTCTCCCACTGCGTCGGTGGGCATCCCTTCCAATCTTCACTCCAATGTGATTAGCATAGCGGGATTTGTTTACATCAAGGGCGTTTGGATGGGAGTGTATGATAGAATTCGACGCAGACGGCACCGATACGCGGGGCTATGATGTTGGCGGTGGAAGTTGTCAGGTGAAGATCCAGCAGCCTTGTTGCCGGATTGAGTCTTCATATTTGCTGCTGAGATAAATTCATACAGTGCCAGGGACTTGGCTATGATTGACTGCCCCAAACATGTTGTTTGGGGATAATGGATGAACTAAGATATATAATCAAGTCATTCAATAATCATCATCATGTCATACCTTATCTTCTCAAGTCTTTATTGTACAGCTATTTTCACAGGTACCTATCCAGTCGTTCATTTTTGAATGCAAGAATTACAACATGGTCCGGCGCCAGGCTTTTGCAGCCAGTGCTTCGATCAATGGAGTGTCGATGACGCCTCTAGTTGAGCCATCCGCTATGGATTCAACAACAGCGTCGGCCACCAGATCTGCCTTGAGTGGCTTTTCGACAGCAGCACCAAATATCCGAGTGAGGCTACCGCCAACTAGACTATTGAAAGTGCTTCCCACCATTCCGGAGGCAGCTATCGGGAGCGTAAACTTCCGACTACTGTCGTACAAAAAGCCTGGCCGTATGAAAATGCTCCTCAATTTGGTCATATTGCTCGCTATCGTGGTCTCGGCTTCTCGTTTCGTGGTGATGTATCTTGTTGGAAGCATAGGTGCGCCCGCTGCGGCAGAGATGTACACAAACGTGCTGGCACCTTCTCTTTCCGCTTCTTGCGCCAGAGCAATTGCGGAATCTCTATTCATCAACTCGTACGTAATCTGGCCGTCTTTTTCGCCCTTGCCGAGTTCACCTCCGGGTTTGCGTTCGAGAGGGTTCTTTGTACTACCGGCCTTGGAGGAACTGAAGGCCCTTGACAGGCCGGAGACGACGCTCTCTTTCCCAGATATGACGCCCTTATAGTCTGCTTCGAGTAGGATGCCCATGGTATGGACGACGGCATCAGCCCCTTTCAGGTGCGAGGTGTAAGTCGCAGGCTTTACGATATCACCTTTGGCCCATGTGACGGATTTCGACCACGACGGGGGCGAGGGTTCTGAGGTCACCGAGGACCATCTTGGCTCTCCGGACCGGCTGTATCGTTTATCAGGAAGAAGCACATGGAGTAGTAAACTGAACAAGTTCGGTACCTTATGGATATCACGTCCCAACCGCGAGCGACGGCGGACTTGCAAATGCGAGACCCGAGAAATCCATTCCCGCCAGCAATTACAAGTCTCTTCTTTGCAGCCTGAGCCATGTTATATGACTGCTGGATGTTCGATACCGTTGTTGTACTCGAATACCAGCTAGAAAAGAGTCAGTACAACCTCGTAGCATGAAAGCTCCATGATGCTGCGAGTCGTGGAATGATCTGATCGTCGGGAACTTTTTTTTGGGCGCATAACACTGACGTATTTGATAAGGGAAGTCGTATGTGGAAGGTCTACCGAATGCTCAATAGCGATGTCCTTTTTTCTGAACTGGAAACGAGGACGGGGCAAGTTTGCGACTAGCACAGCACAGCACCGCGCGAAAATTGTTACACGAGATATTTACTTCAACCCGACTATAAGCCTAGCATCGCTTATCTTGCAGTCACTCTCTATCCGACTTTTCAGCTCCCGTTTGACCCATCATGCCTCCTGCGAAACGACGCAAACTCAGCCCAAGCCCGGAACAAGAGGAGACTCGCCCGACAGACGCAGCAGCCACCAACGACACCACGACGCCCACAACCGGAGTAAAGGACAGCAAGAAGACTATGGAATCACAAAAGAAACAACAAGGAGGAGCCACATCTGTCGAGGAATCAGCCCCACCGGATGAAGCGACTACTTCTGATGAAACAACAGCTCTGCCCGCTGCGTCTGCTCCGTCAAACACGGCCGCCGACCGACTTGCGCGCTTCAAAGCTCTCAAGTCCCGAGCGTCAGCTTCGGCGAAATCCAACCTTGCCGAGGCCAAAGCGGAAGCCACCCGGGCCGCCGTCGACCCCAGCGTCCTGGCCAGTCTGTCGCGAAAGTCGGCCATCGCCTCCCACAACATCCTGAAGGCCGACACCGAAGAGGACGAGGGCAAGGGTGCCTTCGAGCGCAAGCGGGCGTGGGACTATACCATCGAAGAGTCCGAACGGTGGGACGAACGCGTGAACCGCAAGAAGCACGCGCGCGAGAACAACGCTTTCGCGGACTACTCGGCCGAGGCGGCCAAGATGTACGACCGGCAGATCCGGGACCTCGAAAAGGCCGCGGTGAAGGACGGCGGCAGGAACCGTGAAGAGTACGAGCGCCAAAAGGCCGAGATCCTCGAGAACGCCGCGCGCACCGGCGGGCTCGAGATCGTCGAGATGGAGAACGGCGAACTCGTGGCCATCGACCGGGACGGCAGGTTCTACGCCGACGACGACAGCACGGGCTTCGTCGAGCAGAAACCGAAGCGGGAGAACGTGGACCGTCTGGTCGAGGACCTACGAAAGGCCGAGGAGGCGAGGTTCAAAGCCCGGAAGGCCAGAGGCCGCGAGGAGGACGGCGGCGACGTCACGTACATCAACGAGAAGAACAAGCAGTTCAACATGAAGCTGGCGAGGTTCTACGATCGGTACACGGCCGACATACGCGAGAGTTTCGAGAGAGGAACGGCCATGTGAGGGAAGGCGCTGGGTTATTCTGCGAGTAATCCTCGAACTATACAGAGACCTAGCATGTTTTGGGATAAATACCTCTTTGTCTCGACTATATAAAAACAAGACATTGCGAGGAGCATTAATTCCAGACTACTGAGGGAATCACTCCTCTCTATGAGAAGTAGGTACTGGACGGCCGTATTTGATACTCGGAACCACTCGTGCGGAATCTGTGAATTTAGCGTATTGTGCTTGTCCTGTGTATCGCAGTATTGACGTGAATGGTGTGGCCAGACTTTGTAGGCCAAAACTTTGGTCAATGATGACATACGCAAATCCCTCTATGCGATTCAGCCTCGCGGCGCACTCCTCCTTGACCATTTTCAGCGCGAAGACTTGCAGTCATATAAAACGAAGACCCGATGTCTCAAGTCCTGGATGGCCCACTCCCAAAAGTCGGAATAAAGGGCACAGGTGCGTCCAAGGATGTCTTTGTTGAATATGTCTGCCTCACGGTAGAGGAAAGCGAGGGCCCTGAATTCAGCTTCCCGTGAAACGCATGATGCTCTCTCTACAGATGCCTCCCGTGCGACATGGCTCAAGGACTCCGGATTGAGCAGGTGAGGCATGCTCAAGTCATTTAGGTCCTGGAGGATCGACCTGGTGCAGTCAAAAGGACAGTGTCCTTCCGTCCCTGAACCTGATATTAGTGGTGCTTAGAGACATGATATAGTCACCAACTGCCAGAAAGAAGGCCAACAAAGAGCAACTGATCATGTGCAATCAGTCCGCCAAAGTGGAAGCTCAACCTGGAGAGCCTGGCGATGCCTGACCCCTCCTGAAGCAGACGCTCGGGAACATGTTCCATGAGCCTGGATACTTCATTCAAAAGATTTGAGGGTGTTTCTGACAACTTTAGAGGCGGGGTCTCCGGCTAACAAGTCCTGTTGTGGAAGTGTATCGATCAAACAGAGGGTCGCTTATGGTGGTAAGACAGCAGATCGAGATATTGCTTGCACTGAATAGACGAGCTGCCTTGATGAGTGCCGACGAAATAGAACAAATCGTCTGAAATGCCACTCTCACTTACTTCCACAGCCAGGTTATTGCTGTCAAAGCGACTCAAGGCTCGACCTCCCATATATGTGCCTGGCATTTCCCCCGAGAAATAGTCGGCGTCGGTCCGCTCCACATTTCACTTCTTTTTGATGGGTTTTCCTTCAGTCTTTTCCAGCTCTTGCAGTTTGGTTTCTTCGGTTACCAATTTGGCTTTCTCTTCCGCAATCATCGCCTGCACTTTCTTTACTGCCTCACCCAGCCGATCCAACTCTTTACCTTCTTCTTCCCTGCTGAATTTGTTACCTCCACCACTTTTCATGGGTATCTCTGCCGTGGGTAGCGCCTTGATCTGAGCTTTCGAGCCTTTTCCGCCCTTCGACTTCGTCGCTTGGGGGCCGCCTGTGAGAATGTCGTAGAAGGCTTCTACAGGCTCGTTGAACAAGACCTCTTCATAACAAACGCTGCTGATCATCGACCTGTCGCGCTTTTGCTGCTCAACGTCCCCGTAGTAGGGGTGTAATTTGAGACCATGCCAGATCTGTTGCGGTTTCTCCGTGCTTTCTGGGACAAAGTAGAACTTGATTGCAATCTCAAATTCACCCCAGCCCGTCTCTTCTACCTCAAATGGTGGACTTTCAATCATTCGCACACTATTGGCGTATGTGTCGTGCAATTTGAACTGGACTTTCTTAAGCCAGTAGGATATATCTTCGTTGTTGATCCCGCGGACAAACACTTTCCATTTGTGAGTATGATCGGCTGGTGCGTCCTTGGGCCTATTCTCAGGGTCGAAAGGGATCGCTTCGGTACCGTAGACGAAAGGGCGGTAGACCTGAACGCCGCGTACGCGTTTGGTTCCAGCCGGAGCAGGCATACCGACTCAGTATGGTGGGAAAAGACGCGGAATGTGACGATGAAAGAGGACTATGACTCGTCGTAGCACATCTGCGCCATGGGATTTGCGCTGCGGGAATCGAGCAGGGATGCGTCGAGATAGGTATGCTATTGTGATTTTCAACTGTGCTGTCGACACGGAAGATTTGCGAAGAGTTGATAGACGTAAAGACTGACGAGAATCGCAATGGATTCGATCTTCAAAATGATCCTCCGCCGTCTTGGCGCGTTTCTCGTGCCTGCGATTTCTCCGCATTTGTAGAAATGACACCACCAGACAACTTTTTTTTGGTCCGGCTTAGATTCTAATAAAGACGTCGTCGGCTTGACCGACCATGCTGTGGGAATAAAACGTACGGTAGCCAAGACGACATGCAAGCCCTCCCACAGCTATGTCGTCGCGCCTACATTCGCCCCAACCTTGGATGCCGGTCTCTATCAGGTCGAAATGGCTTCGATACTCTGCGACCGTTCTCGTCGTCTGCGAGTTTACGAGCCGCTCGAAAGCCTCCTAACATGAAGCCGGTCCGGAATCGACAGAATAATCTCACACGGCTCAACAAGGGTCCAAGCCCGCTTGACAATTACTACATAACACTCGCCCTCGGGCAAAAGCTCACCAAGCTGGGCTTTCGCTCTATTCCGACTGTAGTCAAACTGTTCAACCATCACCGCGCGGAGCTGCAGAGAGCCAAAATCCTGCATGACCGTGCTGTTCCTGTGTCTCTGCACAACAGCCAGTGGACCCGCACCTACGAGGAAGCACTCACCTCAGATGAGGTCGCGCTCGTGCTGAACCCTAGTATCCTTCCGCACATCTTCGAGGCGTTTGGTGAAGCCGATTTTCACCGACAAAATGTCGGCAAGTTTGCTCAGCTAGGCTACTACTCGCTCTGTTGTGCCTTCGAGGCTGGCGACCTCGAGGCGGCCATCAAGGTCGCATTCATCGAGCATCAATCGAAAAAGGTTTCGAGCAAAGTGTCCGGGTTCATCAAACAACATGCCGCAAAGAGGAGCGATTGGCGCACGATGTCCCTATGGTGTGAGCTAGCCACGGAGATGTCGCATTCCAAGGAGGGTGCTGAGGCCAATTACCTGCTGGCGAAGGAGCTCGACACCATCCTAGAACCCAGCAACCGTCCAATGTCTAGAGCTGAGATGTTTGAACGGTATAGACCGACGTGGAGTTTAGTTCACGACTCAGCAAATCACTACCTATCGCATTTCGACAGGGATGATCCAGAAGGAGACCCAGTACAAAAGGATCTCGACAATGCCATCCGCGACGGTGTGAAGAAGTGGAAAGACCCCAAGGCGGCACACGAACTTCTCCTCCTGCCAGGCGAGGTCAAAAAGTTCTCGGACCGATGGCTATCCCTGCTGACGATGTCTGCGATGGAAGGGAGTGCCGAGCATTGTGTCAGGCTCGCCCTGTATCACCTGGGCAAAGACGGGTGGCTCAATCACCATCTCGACGAAAACGACGATTGGGTTGTGTCTGATCGCAAAGATAAACCAAAGAACTGGATCGGCATCGAGTGGCTCGGATTGAGCGCAGCTTTGGAGAACGCAGACGCCAGTCTCAAGACACGGAGGTATCTCAGA
Organism: Exophiala oligosperma; assembly: GCF_000835515.1. Taxonomy (NCBI): domain Eukaryota; kingdom Fungi; phylum Ascomycota; class Eurotiomycetes; order Chaetothyriales; family Herpotrichiellaceae; genus Exophiala; species Exophiala oligosperma. The sequence goes on from NW_015622820.1 coordinate 999,111, forward strand.
CTCGCACTCCTGCTACGTGAGCATGGGCTGGAGAAGGACGCCATGCCATGGCTTACTGCTGCCAAACACGACCTTGAAGATCAGGGCCTCGACACCGATAGAGAGTGGATTGAATATATCGATGGATTCGAACAACATTGGTACAATGAGGAATTCATGACCAGAACATCAGAGGAGGATTGGTTCCTTGAAGATTTTGAAGTCGAAAGCAAAAATAATGCAGGAGAAATGCTCCAAAAGGGTTAAGGAGGCGAAACCATTCACATTATATTGTTATCCACACCACACCGTCATCATCATCATCATCGCCACCACCACCAGGGGTGCAGAGTTTGAGCAAGAATCATTCTCGTCGGCGAACAGGCAGTACTTTTTTGAGCAATGGAAATGAACTTGGCATTCAGGTTCTAAAAGTTCAAGGCCTTCTCACTGAAGTCGTGGTAGTGTAGAGCCCACTCTTCAGTTGTGCCGCGACATGGACCGAAACTTTTCTCGAGACGGACTTTGCAAAAGAGGGAAAGATGACTTGTGAAATCAAGTATACTACCACTTGCTACATTGCAAGGTCACCTGCCAGAGTGAATGGGTCCACGGCTGGAGTGATGTACCATTTTACTCCCATTGTACAAAACACGTTACCAACATTGTTGAGATGAGACGACACACGAGACGGGGAAGCCACCACATTTTTGTCACCCAATGGTTGGAACACCGTTGAGTTTCGTTCGGAAACACTGCACATACCCTGACAGGTAGCGGTGATCGAAAGAGCCATTTGAGCTCTCCCTTTTTTTTTGTGATATCGACGAACTTGTGTCAGGAATATGGATGGGATGGTCCCACGACAGTTTCCACTCGTGTCTGTATCAACTTGTAAAACTCGGAAGGGTTCACGGTGGGTGGTCATGACAGTGAATAGGTAGGTATCCTACCTAGCATGGGAAATCATGTATCAACATATGGCTAGGAAAAAGGTATTGCCAATACATCAAGAAATATACTTTTGGGTGTCTACACCACAGTCTGTATTGAGCAGAAGGCCAAAAAGAAGAAGAAAGCCAACAACCTCCTCAATATGGAATATACCTACCGAGGGTATTCATCCACCCCTGTGGGCTCTTTGATCATGTCCTCGATCCTTTTTTGGGGGGATCTTTCAAAATGCTGGTCTTTGGTTCTTGATTCTTGATTCTTGACCATTTGATTTCGAACTTTTGATCGTTCCGTCACTTGACCTCACACGTCTAGCGATACCACTCATGTCCACCTTGGTCAGTACAATAGATTTGTTCTGTGCCCCGTCAAAGTTTCTGATCCCTTTTTGGTCGAACTCGCCTTTCTCTCAACACCGACCCGAGTGTTGATGTGGCTCGAGGACCGTTTAATCCTTCCACGTACACTTTTACTGTAAAATGAATGACTCGTTTTGACGGTGTGTGTGTGGATGGTGCTGTTTGAGGGAGAAGAGAGGGGGGGGGGGGGCGGAAACGTCGGACACGAAAGGGAGGGATTAATTTTCCCGTTTATAAAACTATAAAACTCTAACCATCGTAACCCCTTCATCGTCTTCTTCTTCTTCTTCTTCTTGTATCCTCAAACGCCTCGTGAACATTACCATTTATGGAAATCAGAGGATAACATAATTGATGTCTGCTTACAACACCAAAAAAAAGTGGTTGCTGGTCTAGTCTAAGAGAGGGTTAGGGGGATTTTTTTTTTCTTCGTTCGGTCCCCCCAGCTCTCATTAACGAAGCGCGTCTTGAAAAATACGACTTGACGAGTACGGTAGATGGTGAGTTGCGCGTCTTCTGCTCTGCTCGTGCCGTCATCCGTCGCGTCGGCATTTTGCTCTCACTCTTTTTTCTTTTCAATGCGTTTCTCATGTCATGTTGCCCTTTTTTTTCATCTTACAAGTACGTGGACCCTTTTTTTTGGGGGAGGGGGAGGGGGGAACGACGGTTTTCGAATCGAGATGACTAGACAAGATGGGCCACCACACCGAAGAAACATACCACTAATACGGAAAATGATAGTGTGCGTTCGCGGTGGACGGTGGATTCCGATCCCAGTCTTACACTAAACAGACGTGCCGCAAAGTCATGAAATTGCTGACACAAAAAGAGCAAAGGCCACGAGTCAGGGTTGTTCGCTTGCTCGTAGTCCTGGGGGCCCTTGATCGACGACCTGGTTCCAGTGACAAAATGGCGGATCAGTCAGTAACGGTAACAAGTACCCCGAGACTGCAACCGTCCCCAAAAAGGCCGGGTCTTCTTTTTTTGGGACTCTCTCGCTTCATCCTTCTTGCATGGGCTACCTACAATATGTAGGAAACAGATCCACAAATGCCATGATGGGTTCGTTGCCCATCTTGATTTGCGAATCAAAGACGAAAAAAGATCCGTGGTAGCGTCGTCTCTTTACCGAGTTTTTTGGAACAACAATCCGCACTACTCGAGGCCCCGTCGCTGTCGCTGTCACCTATTCGTAACGACCTGCAATTTTTGTTCCCCTCGTGGGACTGATCTCTCAGTTTTTTCTTCTCCTTTGGGTCATTTGCCGTATTTGTTTGCGCCTCTTGCGGAAATGCCATTCCACCTGGCTGGCTTGTATTGGTTGACTTGTACGGAGGAGCTCAGTCACCATTTGGTGGCTGCCTGAAGTTCCTCGTGGACGATGCATCTCGGGTTCGGGTTTCTGTGTGTGAAAAAAGCCACCTACGACAAGTATACATGTCCATGTGCCGTAGCGGTGAGTAATTGCGTAGATTCGTCCGTCCCCCTTCGGGCATCGGCTCTTTGCACACAAAGCGGTAAGCGAGCGAGCAAAGGGATTTATTATCATTGCGGCCCTTCCAGAAGCCCCCCCCCCTCCCCAGGATGGGTATGATGTCCCATCGGGTCCATGTGGACTTGCAGTGTTTTGCGGAGGATGATAAAGGGAGGGCCCACTCGCAAAGACTGGTCTCTACAGACTGCAAATGCCTGGGGAGGTTTGTGCTTTCTATCAAATCTAGCTGGCAAGGTACCTGTCAAGCTGAACGATTGAGGCTTTTGAAATAAGATCCGTAGATCAGAAGACGGCCACGTCATGTTGGTGCTGATCCTTGGCGGACTGTCCCTCGTTCAATGACCGCTCATGATCACTGAACAGCTCGTGCCTCGAAAAGAGGGTCATTTCTCCCTCTAATGCGTGAGGCTCATGCATTCACTTCCACCTTTGACGCTAAGCTAACCAAAATGCCAGCTTCAGAAGCCCGAAGAAGAGCAGACTTCATGCGAGAGCCAATGCATCAAGGTGGCACCTCAGTGAACAAACTGCAGAGTCCAAAGGGCATCGTCGGTTAGCATGGCTTGGTTCTGTCTGGTAGATGGGCCTTTGAGAGGAGTAGACCGAATATACTCGTACTTGTAAGCGACACGACGCATGAGTAACTCCGCTTTGCCGCATACTGAGCCCCTAGGCAATGTTCAGAGATTTTCGGATCTTCGGGCGCTGGCTTCATTCGAAGAAGTCCCTCATTTGATCGTGGACAGTATCAAAATGGAGACGGTCACTTCACGAAGGGGGCGCCATAGCAGACGAGTTGTCAGAACAATATGTCTGATCTGCGGCCCAAACGCAAGAGAGGTCGAAAGTCTGCTGAAATCAGTGGGTCGAATCCGTTCAGCCACGCTCTGTCTGTTCTGGATCGACCAGATGGATCAAAATTGGGGGCAAGATGGAGCGAAGGCTTGCAGATAGATGGAGAATGTATCTCTCCTCTTGTATGAGGACGAAGCTGATCAGTCCGATCATGAGTTGCCACTTCTTCCTGCCGTAGTGCATGTGGGTTCTTAGTGAGGGAAAGTGCATCCTGCCGCCTAGAGATCATCAGGATGTGAGGAGGATCTCTGATGCTATCCGTCGCACACGAAAAAGTTCTTCTTGAGATTGTCCAATAAAACCCGTAACGTTGTCAGATCATACGATATATGATGTAAAGTGTGAAGTACTGCCGTGTGATGCTCATTGCTGGGTATCATTTTTCAAAAAGGTTTTCAAGCTACAGACATAGCCTAGCACCAGAATGCTCCGGCCTGGAAACATCCTCGCACGAGTAGATGCGGGATTGCCTCAGTCAACCATTAATTGCCGCCGTGGACTCGGCATCACTCAAGTCTTGTGGTTAGGTGCGACTAGAAGAGTAGCTGAGGAATGTCACCCACGAGGGATCGAATGTTATGGCATTAGTTTGCCCGTCCAGACTCTTGTAGCCTCTGATGCATGATAAAGGTCTCTCAGACGGCGTATGTCAACTCGACGACGATAATAATGTGCTCGGTTCTCCATCGAGTCAGGTCGCCACAGCTTGTGGATGAAAAATCGACCAAAGCTCGTGCTCAGATCACCTGTGAATTATGACTGTCTTGTACATGCAGCTTCCCTTTTCGGTTTCCTCTGTCCCAACTCGGCGTCAGGGGCATGTCCATGCTTGTGTCAGGCGGGATGATGGTTGTCTGCTAGCCTGTATCCCTTGCGCCTTTGACCCGTGTCTGAAGGTCAAAGCTACGAGTTCCAGCTTCAGCATCGTCAACTGCAAACGGATAAAGTAGCCATGCGATGGCGTCGACCGGGCCTTGCCGACAGTTCCGCTTTGACGTTTCATTGTCTCTGGTGCATCTAAGCGAACAAGGCCCGGGAGAAAAGATAGGTACAAAAGGTAGATGGGTACCAGCGTATCACTGTACCATGAGGCGTTCCTGCAAGTACCTTAAGGTGTCGACCGGTATCATCGTCATTGAGTACTCCATATCCTGGGCGTATTATTGTTTCTTCTCTCAATCTCGGTAGGAGAGGTCCCCTCTCCCACCTCGCTTATGATAGCGGTGGATCATTACGATCCCGGGCAGATCTGTTCTAGACTGAAGCCCCCGACCCACTGTCCTTCGATCGGTTGGACGGCTTCTCGTTAGCCGGAGGTCTGGAACTCCTTAAAGGGCCAAAAGAACCACCTCACACCACTGTCCAAGGCATCTGTAACCGTGCTGGGATGTACCATTTACGCGCTCATGCACACACAAGGCTGCCATCACCATGCGGTCAGCGCATTAGTAGCCGCTGCACCATGCTGGATAAGGGTAGTTGGCTTTACAAATTGGTACGATACGAGCTGGGTTTCAGCGAGCTTGCTTCTTCCCTGACGCGAGAGAATCTGCTTTTGACGTCCCCTAATCATTTCTTCCCAGGACAGTACCCGCCCACGTTGTCCACAGACTCCTTTCGGAATAGTACCAGCATCCGTGTCGAACGAAGTATTTCCGGTCATTATTCTCAGCATGTATTAGTGAGGAGACAAGTCCTGGTCCATGGCCACCCCGGGGATTTCTCTTTCGGACTTCATTATTCAGAGCCTGGGTGGTGTTTCACGATGCCGCCCCTTGACACCGTAGGCGAGCTGTCATATTGGTGCCCTCCGCCTGGAAACAATCGTCCTGCGACTTTCCGGGCCATCCAGGTAAATCGCACCCTTAGCGTGCATATCTGGCATCGCTCAAAGTTCGCTTTCTCTCGCACCACTCTCGGCTCTGGTAACCATCTAATGCGCCATTGGTGCCGTGCCATAACTTCGTTCATTTTGCAGCTTTGTCTTCCGGCCCATGGTAGCGCACTACATGGTGTGATGCAGTGGTATCCTTGACCAACATCGCATACCCAGTCCAGCTACTCCGTATTCTGGTGAATGTAAAGTCTTTCGTAAACCGCTCATCAAGAGCATATTGAAAGAATGCGTGGCTTGATCGAGGCCCAGTTGCTCAGGTGCAGATTGTGTAGACACACAGTGGCCTCCGAATGGACTACACGCCTGGAGGTGACCTCCGCTCACCCACATGCATCAAGTTCCTCTTTTTCAACAGCCATCGCAATCTACCGATCATGTTTCCTTCTCCTGTGCCTCATTGTATGGGTTTGCGCTTCCACAGCTCAAAGTTTGCTCGTCTCAATAGTCGTCATCGTCGTCCGAGTCCTCCGAATCACCACCGGAAGTGTGCCTCCTGCGTCTTTGGCCCTCTCTGTTTCCCTTCTTCAGCTTCAGAGGAAACCCTGCGCCACGCTGTAGAAGACCTTTTACTAGATTCGTGCTTGGCTGCACTTGATCAAAATCTTTTGCATTGACGACCCGAAACGGCACACTGATGGTCGTATCAATACACGGAACCGTTGAGCCCTGACTCAGGTATTCGGCGTCCATTTTCATAAGAGTGAATTGTAGGCGATAATCACCGGCTCTTCGGACGGACAAATCAGCGAATATGAAGAAAGTGCCCGGTATCAGATGTGGTGGTCTTGCTTTCCCTGTCGCTGAAGCTGCAGACCTCGGGATGAACCGGTCGATCGTAGGACTGGGAGGGGCGGCGGGTGATCGAGGATGTTGCGGCATCGTGTCCGGGTCAGGGTCATCCATAGTCACAGTCGGGCTGGCCACTGTAGTCCCAAGGAGTAATCTTTGAACTTCTCTCCGACCGTCGTCGCGAAAAAAGTGCATGGTGGTCAGATCTTGACTCGGTGTCTCAGCCGCCACCAGCTTACAGTGCACCACCCACCATTGGCTTTTGATTTCTTCCACATCCGCAGGGTTATCTGGGTCGAAGTCTTGCATCATCAGCTGAAGTATTGGGGGAGGGTCGATAGGCCTAGGAATGATTATTAAAAAAGATACCTTGGAAACAAGATCAAAGTGATTGTACCTTCTGTCTTTGCCATCTGGTCCAGCACGAGCCGCTCGAGGCTGTTGTCGAACATATAGTGAGCACCTACTCGATTTCTGTTGGCCGACGAGCGGCCTTACAGCGGAAGGAGACTCTAGATTCGAAGGACCGACACGATGATCGGGTCTACTTGATGAGTCTGTTGTGGAACCATGACTATGCGACCCCGTGAACGCTAGCTGATCCTGAGGCGTAGATGGTGGAAATGAAGAGGCCGAGGCTCTGAATGAGGATCTGTTCCAGCTTTAATTTGCATCCTTCAAAGGTTGACCCCGTCTGGTACGTACCTTGTGACGGTTTCTGGGGATCCTGTTTGGGGGAAGGCGGGGACTTGACGTAGTGAAGTTTGGGACGTAGGTGAGCTAGGAAAAAGTGGTGGTGCCCGAGGAGCTATTGAGGTTGGGAAAGTCGGTGAAGATGCATTTGCCAAAGCTACATACGATTGCTGTGACGTCCCAGCATTGAAGGTGAAGGGTCCCGTGGGAGTTGGGCGAGGATTTTCGCTAACTGTGGTCGTCGGAGCAGGAGCACCATAGTAATGTGGATTCATCCCCTCCTTTCGCGACGCATTCGGTGCCGACGCGAACTGAGAAGGATGATAAAAGTCGAAAGCTGAAGGTATGAGATTAGAGTGTTGGACCACAGTAGTCATGATACTTGTAAGGGGGGACCCTGGGTAGGTGGATGGTTGTTGGTGTGCACGTAGCAATCCGAAAAAGACTTGAAATCTGTCAACAGGTTTCGAGGATCGGAATTCTACAGCCGCTTGGCGTCTCAGCCAACCCTGTGGGAAGAGTGATCTGGGACTTGCCAAAGCCAAAAAGTGTGGAATGAACGCCACAGATATATCAGGACGAGCGCTGATGATCTGGAGCAAGGCTTTTGTGTGGCGTGATGGAGCGTTGGGCGGGGAAGAGACCGTCGCGCGCGTATCTGGTCGATGGCAAAAATTGAGATGCACGGGAGATGAGGTGTCCAAGACGAGTTGAAAGCATACCAGATGACGTCCGGGCTAGAGAACCGCAGATGACCGAGATTCGATACCAGCGATATCGTCCGATGATGGTATTGTGGCTTCTGGGATCGTGAAAGGCGGAAGTACGCTCGAGGAGGTCTCCAGCGTCCAGTGCCTCAATGCCGTGACCCGCTCAGGCTGAAAGATCCAGCCAGGATCGACGACCGCGCGTAGAATTGCAGCAACTCATGCGGGCCTGTGTAAGATTTTCCGCGCCGGCGAAAGAGTTGACGGCTCCTGATACGGTTCTGGACTTCAAGAAGTTGATCATCCACCTCCACGCAGGGCGTAAGTCACGAATTTTGGTGGGATTAAACCTTCGAAATCTGCTCGGATCCAGGAGATTCTCGTCTACCACAGCGGGAGGAGATAAGCTCTTGACTGGTCGCGCTGGTCAAAGTATAGCCCTTCGGGTGCTCGTCGCGCTAACAAGCGGCCGTTCTGTCAAAGGATGGTAGATTAATGCATCCAAGAACATGGGACGAGAGTTGGCGTCTCCATCACGGAGGGGGAGATCGTCCCGGCGGACCAGCACTTTGGATGACAGGGACGCCAGAAACTCTGACCGACGTTCTCGAGAGGTCAGTGGCCAGGGGATATGCAAGCCACCAGACCAAGGAACCGGTCAAAGCTTGCGGCAGCGTGCATTGCATACACAACAGTGAATTTCTCCAAAGTTTGGGCGGGTGGGTAACACAGCATGGTGAGCCAAATCCCAGAAAGGCCAGCAAGTCGAGACGAGGAACCGAAGTGACAATGGCAAAAAATTGGCCCCAAAGAAGGGCCCAACCACTGCAAGGAGTCTCGAAGCCCATCGGCCATCGTCGCTAATACTCCGAAAGAAATCGTTTCGGATTGCCCCTGGCCAGCCAGATCAAGAATGGGGCAGCTGTGTCTCTCCATCGATCCCGAGGCGAAGTAAGCGTGGTGGGTAAGACAAATCGACGAAGAAGAGGGAAAAAGGTGAGATGCAGGGCAAACGCGCCGCCTGCAGTAGACGGAGAGAGCAATTGCAGAAAGAAGCAACGATTGGCGCGGTCCCTTTGACTCACTGGTCCAACAGCCCTCCAACAACTTTGTCCCTGTGCTGGGATGTGTACAGAAGTGTCCTGGTAAGTAGCACAGGCGGGGCGGCCGCTACTCGCTACTTCTGCTGCATTTCGCTTGCTTGTCACCACCATGTCCCACTTGCCTTCGGTAGCGGGCCGTGCGATCAATACACAACACACATGCGAGCAACCACCATGGCTGCCATCGACAAGTCCTCGAGGACAGGTAGTAGCCAAGGTCACTAAGGGCAGGGCCTTATGGAGTAGGGCGATTGGGGGTTGGTGTGTCCGTCGTGGTGGTGGTGGTGCTGAAGCCTTTCTACGCCAAGATATTTTACACAACTGCTCGTACACATACTCGTACAGTACACTACCTAGGTAGGTATGCGTACCCGTAACAGAAGAACTACTTTCAAGTCACCAAAGACTCAACAGCGCCTTGAGACGAACAACCTGAACCTCGGACCTGCAACTTGACCAAATCAGGACGCACAGCATTTGCCATCAACGCCCTCTCTCGGTCGCCCCCGAACAGCAGATTGGACTGATTGGCTAGGACTCTGCAGGGCATCTGCATACCGCATACATCTTCGGCTATTGACTCTTTGACAGTCAACAATGAGCAATGCAAGATGCTTGTTACGCTCTCGAGTGATGGCATATTCCGCACAATTGCCGTATTGCCAAAGGTGGAGGAAGCGTCCCCCTTTTTCAGGACTCTTGCAACCCAATGGTCTAAGGGACAAGCCGGGGTAGGCTTTTGACCTGGGCACTTTGAAACATGAGTACCTAGGTAAGTATCATTGGAACACTGTCTGCCTGAACACCAATCTCTCTGCCCCAAATGTCCTCTCGGCCCTGGCGCATCTGAGTTATCTTCTCGGCTATCGACACCGATAAAGACATCTTCATTCTCTATAAGGACTCGCTCGAGTCAGTCGCAGCGAGACTAGATGCCCCTGCGCGTTGCGCTGAAGCTAATTATGCAAGGATCCTTGCAAAGGCCGGTCGGGCCACGGGAACAGAAAGAAGAATTTCGGAATCGCTAGAATGAGAGTAGCATTCCCATGGCCCATGGCCCCCAGTGCAAGCCTGCCGACCTTGGGCATTCGAGCATCATCATCGCCAGCAGCATGCCGAATGGTAGCGTCAATGAAGCCGCGAATATCTTTGTGTATTTCTGCTGAGATTCGGCCTTCGCCCATATGTGGTGGGCTATCGTAGGTCGCTGACTCGAACGCTCCACTCATTTTACGCACCTTTAGGTCAAGAGTAATAATAAAAGGCTTCTGCTACGCCCCCCTTACGAGGAACCGTCTCTAAGCATATCATTCCACGCATGGGCCAATTTCTTTCTGTCACGTAGGCTTCAACTCGAACTTGAGGTCTTGATCGACATCTCGTTCTTCCACTTCACCGCTCAGGAAAAGGCGATTGGTACCTTAGGCATTTTCCGAATTCGATAAAGCTCCCATGGGCACTGACCAGCAGGGCATGCTCAATTTCCCTCATGCAATTCATCGAGGAGATAGGATTTCCACAACCGAATCACAAACCGAGAAGCTGTTCCGCACTTTGGTTTCTGGAAACCCTCGCGCTACTTCAGCCGTGGTGTTTCGCATATTGACATCTTGATAATCATGAATGGGTGGTCCACAAATAGGGGACTACGTTGGCGGAACTCATGGCCGATCTCAAGAGGCTTATAGAAGAGGGCCTCTATAGAGTGACGGCACATATCATCTTGTTTGAACTATCAATGTCAAATTGCTATATATACCGATGCTACACTGCCCATGGGCTGTGTCGAGCAGACTCTGGGAGGCTCCTTGAGGTTACGTCGCCCAACATTCGTATAGCATGGGCTGTTCATCAATCATCCATGGGAAGTGCACGCTGCTCATCACTTTCGGATTTGCTTTTCCGTTATACAGAAGAGGCCCCAATCGTCCGTCTCTGGAGAACAACGAGGTTTTGCTACTGGACCAGATTCGATAATCTATTATGCCGGTGGACATCACCGTCAGCCGCGACACTCCAAGCGAGGCTGTTCGCTTGAACAAAAAGGAAATTTGAATCCCCGGGAAGAAACTTACTCAATCAAATTCTCGTCTGGGTCACGAATATAGACGCTGCGCAATTGGCCTTGGGCGCCAGTTCGATGAACCACCTTTCCTCCCTCGAGGACGTCGATCTTCCTCTCGTTCAATTTGCCCAATACGTCGTCGACATTGTCCTCCACTAAGAAACAGAGGTCGCCGCTCCCGGGCTGCACATTTTGAGCTCGGGGCACGAATTCCTTGCCGCTGATGTGGAGATTGATCTTCTGATTGCCAAACTTGAGGGCGTGTCGTTGGATGCTCGGGTCGTTGGCTGCCCCAAAAGAGGTATGCTGCATGCCGAGGATTTCTCCGTAAAATTTGACCGTCGCGTCGAGGTCTTTGACGGTCAAGACGAGGTGATCAAGCGATTTGGCCTTTGCTATCGGGCTCATCCTGACGCCGTAGCCCCTGCTGGCAGTGTGCTGGTGGGGTTTCGAAATGAAACTGTACCGGATATGTGCAGGCGAGTTCCTTGCTATCCGCCAGAACACGTCGCTTTTCTTCGGATACCAGGGATGTGAGGGAAATAGATACCTTCTCCAACTTGTCGTCGTTGTGATTGACACGAAGGCGAGGTGAGGTCTTCCTGACTTGATAAGTGCTTGTCGTCCCTTTCATATGATCAGTGCTCCGATAACGGCGGCTTCCGCGGTCACTCTCCGGATCAATGAGAGGCTCACCTGGATTCGGGATCAAATGCGATCAGATAACAATCTATCTAGGTATGCCTTGATATCGAATGGCGGACCTGAGACGACAAAGAGTTGCTAGATTCTGTCTGGAAATAGACTGAAGTTGCACTCATCTAACATCGGTGTACAATACATGTACCCTCGTCTTCCTTCAAGGGGACATGAAAATGATCAAGGGCGACGATTGATCAACCTTTGAGCGTGCCGTTGTTGATGCGCCCTGGAGTTTGAGGTCGCGGGGGCGCGAAAGATTAGCGACCCCGATTAAATTAGATAAGATGCTGCCCGCAAATCTTTAATCACCAAAAACGTCACTAGAATTTTTTTCTGACCACCGACTTATTGTGTACTTGAATGTATTGACTACCACTTAATGTTTTGCGTGTACCGTCAACTCGAGCAAATCATCTGCTGATCACTTTGAGATCTCTCGCTTTTGATTAATCGAAGGACTTTACGCGTCCTTTGCTTGTAATCTGATTATCCCATCGGTATGGTGACCACAAGATTACAAGAGAGGCTGGGCCTGGACACGCCCAATTCCTCCAGTGTCGAGGATACGTCAAATTCCACTGCATCGCCATCTGTGTCACGAGCATCGAGGAAACGTTCTGCTCGAGGCAATGAGACTCATAAGGACTCCGCCAAAGCACGGGCTTCCCAGAGTTCTCTAGAGACGGAGCAAACATCCCTACAACCATCACAGTCTCAGATCGATACACCCGTAACGACTAACGAACAAAATCTTCCTGAACGCTTGAAATCGCCAGTTGAGTTCTACACTCCAGCCCCAGCCAAGACTCCCACGAACAAGAGGAAACGATTCGACAGTGATGAACCCGAGGACTCAATTCTCGACATGTTCCAGACACCTGCAGAGTACCCACGTGCCCGCGATGTTGCGACGGAAGAAGAAGAACAAGGCGATGATGACAGCGATGCTGCCCCCGAAGTAGTCAGTACGAGAAGTTCTGCCCGGCGTACTCGATACCCGCCGGGAAGTGCCTCCAAAAGCAGTGGCATTAAGCGGAGGAGGACCGCCACTTTAACGGGTCAAGACAAAGGATCAGACCCTGCCTCAGGCTCCGGTCTCATTGATGTTGTCAAGCCGAACTCGACATCAATCGAGACTACCACAGAGGGTGACGACTACGTCGACGTACACGATCCAGCGACTTCCACAGAACAGGCCCCTGAAGGCGATGTTCCGGCGACAAACTCAGAGGACAAAGACCAGATTGAGTCTGTCGCCAATACAGTCGACAACCAGATTTTGACAGATTCGGACACAACGGTGACCGCCCTGCCCAGCACGTCTCTTCCAAATGGTGAAGAGGAAGATCAATCCGCTGTGGCCGAGGTAGAGGATACAAGCACCGCCGTCGTCGAGCGCACGTTCAACGGCGAGACCCTCGACGACCAAAGGCCTAGAGAATCCAATGACCATGAAGATGATCCATCCTCCTCATCCGCCGCACGAACAGATCAACGAGACAAAGCATCTTCACACGTCCAATTCGAAACCACAACACCCTCGTCGAGACCTCGCTCGCCAATTGCCGCAGTCACAAATCCCACTACTACCACTGCCGCCGCTCCAAAGCAGTCCGTACCAATTTCTTCCATCCGATCCACCGTCGCCCATCCACAGTCCCAGACCAACTCATCGCACCAATTCAAGAAGGCCAAAACTGCAAAGAGTCTGAAAATTTCCGCACGCCGTCAACCCGCGTCGGCCCTTGTTCACCAACACCTCCCCAAACCCAAACCGACGTCGTTGCAAGATTTTCGAAGCCGCATGTTCAATCGACACGCTCGAACCACCAAATTTGGAGCGCCGGGACAGAAGAAGGTCAAGTTTGTCAGTGCATAGAGGGTTGTTGTCGTTCTGTTGGTGGTGTATCTACGTGTACTAGGTGCCTACGGACTTTCATTACGGCAGCTCGCGGCGTTGTTTCAATTTACCAAGGGCAGATGTTGCAATGATGAGGATGACACTTGGGTTGGCCAGGTAATCACGCAAGTTACAATATATCATCAGAAATGGATATGAAATCACTTTGGTTCAACTACCTGACTTGGTATCGATCCCAAGGACCATCTGACACGATTCCATAGGTTGTGAATAAAACTTAGGCCTTCGATACCTCATTCGCCCAAGCAGAGGTAAAACAGGGCATATCATCATCATTATCGTCATATTCCCATAATGTTCATAAATCTCGTCACAGTTATTCATTGTCCAACTTTGCAAAAACACACAATCCGTAACCCACGGCACACTCGTGGTGTGGTTCTTGTTACATTGTTACTCTTAACAAACAACACCACCTTCCCCTCCCCCTCCTTTACCGGTGACGGCCCTGACCGCAAGAGTTTCGATGCGACTAGCGTACAGTTCCATGGAATGTGCAAGAGGGTCTCCGAAAATGACCTGTCTCAACTGCTCATCCTTGACGACACTCGCCGTGACATCATCCTCGGTTTTGCCCTCGGGCACCCTGAGCACGACCAGGCGTCCGGCATTCGAAAACATGCCCGAGGGGACGTCCCACCACAACAACTTCGACGCCGGATCCAGACTTTGCTGTTGGTGGTCATGTCGACGGTTTTTGGATTTCGTCGTCTTCTTTTTGGTCGGGTTCAGGGACAAGTCCAGCATGGACATACTGGCGGCGCCCAACTTGGTCAGCGGCGACTTCGACATCGACGTCGACGCGTTGGTGGTTCGCTGATCAACCTGTGGGGTCGGTCTGGAAAGTAAATCGACCAGACTTTTGATGTAAGCCTTTTCGGCACGAACGACGGGGTCACCTTCGTTCATGAATGAGTGAAACAAACACTTTTGTAGTCGGCCGTCCGCGGTGGTGGATTTTTGTAACGGCAAAAGACTGACCGGGGGAGCGCCGAAAGTGATACAGTGAACCCTCTTGAAACAGCCCGTCAAGGCATTCAGCTCACTGTCGACCGTCGCGGCGAGCATGTGCGAGTACAAGAGGCTCGCCACGGCCCCACCCGCGCTGTGTCCGGTGATCAGCAGAGAGCAGCTGCTTCGGTTCGGGTTCTCCTCCAGCAACTGTCTCAGTCTCGAGGCCATGGGTCGAACCATGGCCCTGGCGACCTTCAGAAACCCAGAATGACAAAGGTTACCTTCGTCGTCGAGGAACCCGGCGGGTGACACCGGGTCAACTCGAAGATTGACCCCCCAATCCCTCACGCTGAGTCTGCTCGTCCCACGTATGGCGAACACGATCGTCTTCTTGTCGTCGCAGGGTACGCTCTTGACCACTATGGCTTTGGTGCCCAGTTTGCTGTCGGCCGAGATGTAGTCCTTGCGTTCCGAAGCGGACTGGGGTTGGTGGTACGCGTTCAGTGAGTACTGTGCCGCCAAACACAACAGAGGATAAGTCGGGATGTAGACTCTCAGAGGCGGAAGCGTGGCGGGGAGTTTGGAGTTGAGGTACAGGTCCAGTTTGGAAAAGACATTGACCTGTTTGGGTTGTCGTTGTTGATATTGTTGCTGCTGCTTCCTTGGTCTCCTCTCGTGGCCGCCGACGGCTCGGTCAGTGGTCACTTCTTCCTCCGAGAGTTCTGACGAACAAGAAGGTATGGTTATGGCAAGCTCTCTTGTCGAGCCAATAAAGGCATCTGCATCTATCAAAGATATGATATCGTCCAGCTTGTCATCAATTCTTCTGTGTAGCAGCTCATCCCCGGACGACGACGACATTGACGACGTCGGAGCATAGCCGGCGGGATCTGGTTGGGACCAGGGATGTTGGGGTTGGACAGTTCGGTAGGGTGTCTCAGGGGGAACCGCTTGATGGGTTGGCAAGGTCACCGCCGAGTACATATGAGGAACAGTTCCGTTTGGGGCCACGGACGACTGATGCCATTGCGGTTGGTATTGTTGATACGGAGGTTCGTAGACGGCATTCGGGGAGTAGTTCATGGTATAAGGCACAGGGTTGGAGGGGGGGTATGCAGGATCATGGAAATTGGCATTATCAGCTTCGTATTTACGGCGCTTTCGAGCAGCTCGATTGCTCCAGAAAAAGGTCATCGTGGTATGAACTGTATGTTCGTCGCAGGTGAAAAGGGTGTCAAGACGTTGACTTGGGAGAGTCACGTACTCAACGAGGGAGCATTTTCATGAGTGCTTTTTGTTCGAGTAGACATTCTGACGTTAATTCAGAAGATGGGCTATAGGAACCTCCCCAAAGAAATTCAGATTGAAGGTAGTTTGCTGCCTTGTCGCCTGGTCGAAATGCCTTGTGTCCAGTCGTCTGCCTCACACCAATCCGGCTGACTCGGCTGAGAATCGCTTGCGCCACGATCAAAGACCCAATCATGACGCGTTACTGGCCATTTCCAAGTCTGTTTGACTACAAGGACCTTGCACAGTTGACTCGTCGCTTCGTAGACGAACCCATCACCTTGACAAGTCCCTTTCCCCAGTGTCGGTCACGGAGTACGGGATACAGGAAGAGATGTCGGGCGCATCGACCCTCCCCGCCTCCGCAGAATTCATTATCTACGATCAGCCTTGCCGAACATTCTATTTTTGGCACGAGCCCTTCAAACACCACGAATTTATCTGTACGCCACGTGCGCTAAGGAGCTACGGGTAAGGCAAGAATCAGTAAATCCATGACAGATACACTATGATTTGAGCAAGTGAATTGTTCGTGTAAAGAGACACACGCGTTGACATAAAGTAGAAGCATAGTGATTCGGTGCCTGTAGGTTGTTCTACTGACACTTCCTCCAGAATGGCTTATCAAAGAACTCAAGGGGATTCGCGGTCCATAGTCCTCACTCCCCTCCTTTCTTTGGAACTAGATACGATGCGGGGTGTATCTCTTGTATAGTGGCGCCTTGCCAGATTTTAGGAGATGTTCGAGCAATGGTCGAAGCCGAATCTCAACCGCCAGCTGCATTGACTCAATCTGTTTCACTGCGTGAACCGGTGATCTGTTCAATGTCGTATCATGTCTGTCAGACCACAGACTGAGATATTCCGCAAGCCTCGGGAGAGGAAAAGCCGCCTTGCTGGGTAAAAGGTGTCGATCACGGCTTTCAGAATGAGGTAAGAACTGTTGGAGAGGCAAAGCTCTCCTGTCTTGACTCCTACGTCAAGGGAGAATCCAATTCTTGCCGTTCTTTTTAAAGATCTCGCTGGTCTCGAATAAGTCACCCGCTGGATTTGTCGTGGTGCCCCTCATAGAGTGATCACGAAGTAGCCTGCTCTTGAGGCACATTACCGCCGGAAGCCGTACCTAGGGATTCCAGCCCGCTGACGTTTTAAATCTTGTAGTCCACGGCTTCGTTGTATCTCAGGTTGTAAAGAGACTATCCTCCTCTCTCAAGTACTCCCCCACGTCACCTTGACGGAAGACTACCACAGAAGTCGGTTCTAACTTTCTTGCTTCCGCCGTTGACCTAGCCGTTACACCAAATCCAAGTGGTGTGTCGTCCATGGCTAAAACGACCACGCCAGAATGTTCAGGACAGTCTTCGCTCCATCTTCCAACATGTGCCTTGACAACATTGCCTCCATAAAGGAAGGGCATTTCTCCGTTGGGTTTGACCCACACCTTGTATCGTGCATGCGGCGCAATCACATCCAACGCTGTTATATGTAATCTGAATTTTCCGGTTTTCGTGAATTTGCCGACACAGGTGCCCAGTGAAAGTAGATTGTCTCGAGCAACCGCTGTTGCTAAATTGGCAAGCGACAATCGAACATAGTAGACTCGAGACTCGTGCAGGCGGAAGACATGCCGGTCACTATCGTCGTCTGAAGAATCCGAGGGTGCGATGAGTTGGGTCAGCGAACGACCTGTGTAGTTGGCAAGCTTTGTGAACAATGTCTGGGTCTCGACATCAGTAAGAGGCCTCATCTTGGAAAAATAGCCTTGTAGCCGTTGGTCGCCTCTGAAACTTCTTAGGCAACTTGTACTGTTTGTGTCTGGAATCGGTGGTTGCGCAGTCTCAAAAAAAATATTCTACGAGAAAGCGGCTAATCTTCGGTGTAGTTGGTAAACGTTCTAAGAAATTTTGTTCCGCAATGGCAGATCGTGAATTGAAGATTCCACATGACTGCGGTGTATTTGAAAATAATTCAAGCACAACAGCCATGCCTCATGGTCGCCCAGCAAAGCGCAGGCGTATCACACCACCGTTAGACGACGATGTTCCTTCCAAGACCATAAAGTCCTCCGACCTCTTCGCCCGGGCAGCTGACTGGGATCTCGAACAAGCCTATGCACAGAAGAACCGTTCGAAGAAAACGAAAGAGTCCACGAGACTACCTATTAAGACAGCCCAAGGCCAACTACAACAAGTAGAAGAAAAAGAACCTGAAGATGGCTCAGACAGCTTTCTAGGCTCCGGCTCGGAGGGCGAGGACAGCAATAGTGAGGAGGACGATGCAGACGAGACACCTCCTACCGAGTCTGAGCCTGCCGCTCCAGCGGTACCGCTCAAGCAACAGATCTTTGGTGCAAAAGAAGAAATCGCTCGACTGGCTGGTCTGCTGAGTGAAGACCCCGAAGAGCATGCTAGTGCTTTCAAAAAACTTGCACAACTGGCGGATTCCCAATCTCCTATACCTGTACAGAAACTCGTTCTTGCTGCTCAAGTGGCGGTCTACAAAGACGTTATCCCTGGCTATCGAATACGCGCATACAAAGACGAAGATCTGGGCAACAAGATATCCAAGGATGTACGAAAGACGAGACAATACGAGCAGGCTCTTGTGACTGGCTATCAAGCCTACGTGAAGCATCTTGGTGGTCTTGCGAAAGGTCGCAAGGGGGATGAAGACGCTCAGTCCCTGCGCAGTGTTGCGATAAACTGTGCCTGCACGTTACTTCTATCTGTTCCGCATTTCAATTTCCGCACAGAACTTCTGAACATCCTAGTTCATGAGCTGGCTAGTCGGGAAAGTACTCCGGATTTCGTGAAATGTGTTGAAACGGCGGAAAAATTCTTTGCAGAAGACGATGACGGAGCCTCGTCCATGGAGGCTGTCAGCCTTCTGACCAAGATGATGAAGGCAAAGGACTATCGAATTCGAGAGGAAGTTTTGAATACATTCTTTCAATTGCGCCTTCTCTCAGAACTGACAACACCGAGTTCTACCACCAAAGCCGACAAACCGGAAGACATGTCGAAGCTCCACGGTAGGAAGGTGAAGAAGGAAAAATTCGAGCACAGGTCAAAGAAGGAGAAGAAACTTGCAAAGGAGAGAAAGGCAGTGGAAAAGGACATGCGCGAGGCCAATGCGATTGTCAACTACGAGGAGCGAGAGAAGATGCAATCGGAAACACTTAAACTGGTGTTTGTAACATACTTCCGCATCTTGAAAGCCAGGGTGCCCGAATTGATGGGCGCTGTGCTGGAAGGACTTGCTAAGTATGCACATCTCATCAACCAGGACTTCTTTGGGGATGTGCTCGAGGCTCTCAAGGACATTATCAACCAGGCAGATGCCGCTCTCAAAGGCGAATTGGATTTGGGCGAAGGAACGAGCGCAGCGCTGGATGTTGACCGAGACGAAGTCCGGAACATGACCCGCGAAAGTCTCCTTTCGACACAGACCGCTTTCACTCTCCTCTCGGGCCAGGACGTGTCCAAAGCTGCATCATCTCTACACTTGGATCTTTCATTCTTCACTTCGCACACCTATCGCACTCTCTACCCACTCTGTCTTGATGCAGACATTGAGCTGGGCCCGAAATCCTTGCGGCTGCCGGATCCTCATTCATCAAAGTCATCTGAAAAGGCAGTCAACAGGGTTAATATCTCCACCCCGATATTGCTCCTGACACGAGTGCTGGCTTCAATCCTACTAACGCCTTCGCAACCTCCGCCAAGCGTCGCGGCCGCGTCATTCTTCAAGCGCTTGTTGACGGTGTCTTTGCAGTTGCCGGAGAAGTCGGCGCTTGCGGTGCTCAACCTGCTCGCTCAGATAGCAGACAAGCATGGCCGCAGGATAGAAGCGTTGTGGTACAGTGACGAAAGAAAAGGAGATGGAGTGTTTCGAGGAGAAAGCGACACTGTAGAAGGGACGAATGTTTGGGCTACTGGAAGCGGAGCGTGGGAAGGCGAATTGCTACGGAAGCATTTCTGTCCCAAGGTCAGAGAGCAAGTCGCCGCGATTGACAAGATTATTGCCGGGGTGCATAGATAGAAGGTGATGAGCCATGGGTTCCCGTTTTAAAATTATATGACATCCTTCTCGTATATCATCAGCTGCGATGGTCTCAACTTGAAAGTCTTACAAGCTCGCTAGTTTATCTCACTGAAGCCTTCATGAGGTCTTCTCTCGTGGCATGTGAATCTACTTCCCCATGGCGACGGAGAGGAGCATTGACATTGACAGCGGGAGGAAGAGAAGCCGGGCAATGATAGGGATCGCTTATAGGCGAATGAACGCCACCCCGTGGGCATGTCATGACGATTTGTACAGTACATTTTGTTTGTGCACATGTCTCGCTTTGACTACTTTGTATGTATCTATTTGACAGTACGGATGAGAGTCCCGGTTACAAGTTATCGCTAGTACAATACAACACTCGTAGAGGGACCCGGAGTGCCTGATGTGCCGCGAAGCAAAGACCTTCCCGGCAATATCCATGTCGTATCCACATCAACCTGACAGCCCAACAAAGTCATGTCATGTTGACCACCTTTTTTTTATTTCCTTATCATGAGCCTTCATTTTTACACTACAGATCCTTCCCACCAATGAAGCACTTGTTGGGGCCATTGATGAGATCCAGATTTTCATGCATCATGCATGCATGCATGGCCTTGCTTGAGAGTGCCTTGCCATGCACACTCACCAAGACCTCCGTCTCACATGCCCCCCTCAGTTACTCGTCCTCGTAGGTCCCGCAACACATTCCTGCGTCGGCAGCTTTTGCCTGCGAGAGAATGACATGACGCTCTCTCTCTCTCTGCGCGCACGAACCTCCGGAAACCTTGACTTGTGGTGTGACAGGTTATAAGACTTTTTTGCTCTTTGACCTCATTTTATTATACCCAGCTGTCACATTTTCATAGCTTCTTGGGTCTCTTTTGATGGTCTTTGTTGATACTTTGAGAAGCTCTGACCTTTTTATTTTGCCGCAAAACATTCTAACCAGAGGGTTGTGGATGCTTGAGGATTGACCATACAGTACGCAGGTTACCGATCAGTATATAAAGAAGATTGGACTCGCCCAAAAACGACAGTATGTAGCACCTGCTTCTTGTTACTCCCATCGTATCTTGACTCGGCCGGACCGTTTCAATTTCCTTAGAACCCAAAAAAAAGAATCGTATCTTGTGAAACTTGCTTGAATACCTACCTGACTTTGCGGGGTGAGTGACCATGAGCACAATGGATAAATTCGATATCTACTCATACAGTTGCTAACGCTGCAAGTTTTAGATCTTACACTGGCTGTTTGCCCCGGCTTTTACTTGTACACTTGTCTAAACCAATCAACAAAACTCGAGAGTCTCTCAAACAGACTACCACTGCTATTCCATCTTGTTGCTTTTCATCCAAATCTCAATCACCATTCCATTGGCCTAGCCATTGTCGCAGGTAAGCAAGTGCTGGCCCACTTCATGACAGGTCTGAGCTCACAGACGGAAACTCGTTCGGGGAGGGGAGTCTAGACGAACTGTCCCAGTGAAGAGACCAAGTACTCATCCATGTGCTGGATATCTTGACTTGACCCAACTCATCTAGCATAACTCCTTTATCTTGGGAATGTACTGACTATGATGATGTCTAGGCCTCTTAATTATCAGTCCTTATTGTCCTAGAGACCTCTTACATATCATTTCCTACAATATTCCAATCTTTATCCTACAAAACCATCAAAATGGTTTCCACCACAATTACCTTTAGCAAGGCCGATGTGCAAGCCCCGGTTTATATCGCCGGGGCCTTTTCAGAATGGTCACCAGTGGAGATGACCTGCGAAAAGCTTGAAAACGGTCAGAACAAGTTCACGCACGCCGCCGAACTTCAACCTGGTAAATACCAGTACAAGTTTCGCCTTGGTCCTGGAGACTGGTGGGTCCTAGATGAATCAACGTCGACCGGTTAGTATGAGTCTATCCTGGCACTATTTTTGGATTGCTGATGTTGCTGTAGAAAATGACGGATCAGGAAACGTCAACAATGTCCTAACCGTCGACCCCGAACAAACTCAAGAGTCAACTCTTCAGCAAAGCGAAGGTGAAAGCGAAGACATTGGCCAGGCTCCAATTGCCGCTACTGCTGCTGCTACTGCTGCCATTACCGCTCCTGCTGCTGCTGCTGCTGCTGCTGCTACCACAGCCAGTGCTACTGTGTCCGACACTGTTGCTGCAATGGAGGACGAACTCCGTGTCCAGCCAGAAGGCACACCAGATGAACACGACGTCCATAAAGAGGCTTCCATCCCGGATTTTGCACCTCCTCCTTATTCAGCAGAAGAGCATAAAATACCTCTGATCTTGGAGACTGACAACAAACCTGTCCCAGTGACGACAAAGGTTGCAGATGTGGTGCAGAGGAGCTCACCCGAGAGTGAAGCTTTGCTGCCTCAACCCAACAAAGGTGGTGGTGTCCTGGCGAAGAAGTAAGTTTTTTAATGCTCAAGTGACGATACTGTGCAACTCTTTGCTAATCTATGAAACAGTAGGGTGCTATTAGTAGCTGTGGTCGTAGCTATACCTGTGGCTGTCTCATTCTTCTTACGTCGATAGGGCAGGTGTGTCAGGGGGAGTTTGCTGTACGATTTGAAGCCGTTTTAATATCTCGTGGATTGTCCTTGCGTTTTTGTTTTTGGTCTTTTGCCATGTGGTTGAGGCGAGAATAGTAATTGAAACCTTTGATTGTGATGACGTGTTTGTCTTTTTTGTTCCTTGAATTGATAGTTCTCATTGTTATCTTGACTGTGTACTACTCATACTGAATTTGATACCTTGTGTGTTGTTCTTTCTCTCTCTCTCTCTCTCTCTCTCTCTCTCTCTCTCTCTCTCTTTCAGAGAGATATACTTTCTACAACCTACTACACAAAGTCTCGACTGCGTCTTTGGTTTCTTCCTTGGTCTCCTTCACCAACCCCGAGACGGCCTTGAAGTTACCATCTTTGGCGTCCCCGACCAGTTCAAACAGTAGACTCTCGCTGGTCGTGACGACACAACCTTCACGGGCCAGCCGGGACAGGGCCACGGGTCTCTCGGCGGCGTTGCAACTGCTGACCCCGTCGGCCAAGACGTAGACCTTGTGGCCCTGGGAGAGAAGGTCCAGTGCGGTCTGGGTGACGCAGATGTGAGTCTCGATGCCGACGATGATGACGCTCAGTCTTTTCCCGTTCGCGTTCAATTGTCGAGTGAGACCCGGGACCAACATGGAAAAGGCGGTCTTGTCGACATCGGTCGTCGCGGTCGAGTCCGACCCCTTTGGAAGTAAAGCTTTCAGTTCCGACACCGTCGCCCCCAAACGGGAGGCATTTTGGGTGGTGACGTAGACAGGTATGTCGAGGATTCGAGCTGTCAAAGAGGGAGGAAAGAAACGAGTGAGTATAAAAAAGAGGACCGGGGGGGAAAAAAAAAGTCATGCGTCACCACTTACCTGCTTTGATCATTTTGGCACTCGTCGAGATCCTGCCGAGAAAATAAAAAGGGTGTCAATTGATGTGTGTTTCATGACAAGACTTGAATACGGAAGATGTAGGTGGTCAAAAGGTTGAGATTGAGATAAATCGCGTGCTAGTAATCCAAAGGAACTCAAACCATTGAAAACACTCAAAAATCAACAAGCGACGCATGTGATTGACAAGTCTCTCTCAAGGGAAAAAGATAAAACTGAAAAAAGATAACAAAAAAGATAACAAAAAATTTACATACACCTTTGGAAATTCCCATATCGCCGTTCGAAATTTCTCTTGAATGTCACAGATACTATATGTTCATTGAAGTCGAATCAGCATGAGACAGATGACACTCTGTAGATATAGTGGTGGTGGTGGCGGTGGTGGTGAATCGGAGGTGCTGCTCGAATCATACTCACAACAATACCGGATTCACTATGCAACAAAAGGTCGTCATCGTTAGTATGAATATTTTCGACAGACTGAGGACCTGAGGACCCCGAAAAA
Organism: Exophiala oligosperma; assembly: GCF_000835515.1. Classification (NCBI taxonomy): domain Eukaryota; kingdom Fungi; phylum Ascomycota; class Eurotiomycetes; order Chaetothyriales; family Herpotrichiellaceae; genus Exophiala; species Exophiala oligosperma. Next base: position 1,022,867 of record NW_015622820.1, read on the forward strand.
AATAAACGAGGAACAAATACCTATCCGCTTAGATTCTGACGAGGCCATCCTTGCGTATCTCGTAAAAGTCGAAACTCCAAATGGCCTGTTGTTCGATCTTCGTGTACAGTGACTAGTTCTGTTCATGAAGACCCGACGACAAGCACTATTATTGATCATCAAAGTATAGATAGCAAAAAAGCAACAAGAGTAATAGATGTTTTACAGGGTATAATGAGATATGTTTGTGGTCTTGGACAAAATGCGGGCGTGATCGGATCAACGGGAGAATTGCCGATGTTGTTGGACCCGATTCTATTCAAATGACCAAAACGTGGAGAAATGTCGGGGTTTGAAAATAGAGAACAAAAAGATACGAGGATGGTACGGAGGTCCTTGATGGGTAGTAGGAAACATAAGAACCAATACAACATACAACTCATAAAACATTCATCTGCTTCTTTGATTCTAGCCTCGTGGCTACCTAGTAAATTTATCTGGGTTTTTTGTCTTCCTTGTGCCAAAGCCGAATCTTTCTTCACCTTCACATTCGGTTCCAGGTGGCATCCTCTACCTAGAATACATGTTATGCCTCTCTCCCAAAAGAAATCTCGAGGAAACCGGATCTGAATTGATGGTACACCATCTGCCCTTTGTACTCATTCATCTTTCAAAGCACCGCACCTCCCGTCCGTAAAAAACATAGTCACATCCATCAAAACACTAACTCACTTGCCGCACCATTTTACCCATTGGCCGTCGTTCTACGCTGCGGACCAGTGTTGAGCCAGCCAAAGGCAGTACCAGATCCAACCGGATTGGTCTTTGTGGTCGACGCGGAATAACCTGATTTCGCAGCATTTTCCTTGAGGTCGGTTTGGCTGGGCTTTCTGCTAAATTCGCCTGGCCTGGGGGGAGCGTCGGTTCCATTAGGTCCCATTGGAGTAGATGCTGTTCTCGTCGCGTTGGCCATCGTCTTGGCTGGTCGCAGAATCTTCATAGGACGTGACGCACTAGGCCGCGCATAAGTGGACGAAGGCTTCGGAGCCGTATCGTTTTGCGTAGAAGTCGAAACTGACCGCCAAGAATTCGACCACGCCCCTTGACCAGATTTTGACATGGGCGTGCCGAACGATTTCTCGCTTCCTGTCGTCGACTTGGAGTCATCCGCAGGCCGGGAATGTGCAAGATCTAGGCTTGATCTGGTGGATTGTTCGGCATGAAGGTCGGATCTACGCATGTCTCCAGGCTCAGACGGCGTGGCTGATGCAACACTACTGGATGGTGCCACCATTGGCGAGGCCACTATCTGGGCAGTGTTCGACCTTCCAGGACGCCCGATTACCCCGACTGGAGATACTGGAGGTGGTAGCATGGCTCCTTCAATGGACGTCGATCGCTTGCGGGGTGCCGTGCACAAGTCCTTATACGAGGCATCATCTTCGGGACGGACAAGAGGTATGGAAAGTAAATTTCGCTCCTCGTCGAAAATCATTAATTTGTCTTGCGAGAACAGGACATCGCCATTGTGACTTCTCAGTATGTCGCTACCCATGATGATCTGTATTAACGTGTCGCTGACTGGTTGCTCGTCGACCATGAACTTGACAGTCAGGGTTGGAACATGGGGAACTGGGCTCGCGGATCTGACAGCAGGAGAATGGATTTTCGCCTCAGTGAGATACACGGGAAGTCGAATGGCACGCAAGTCGCCGTCATCGAAGATGGAGTCCATCAAATCGAGTTTGGAGACGAGAGCGATGCTTACCGAAGATATGGAAGAGCCAGTGCATATAGCAGCGTAGAGGAGGGAATCATTGGAAAACGACTCGGTCAGCCAACAACGTATAATTGAGGGGCAGGGGCCTAGGGCGAAGAAGCCGGGGGGTGGATGTCCTGAGGCGCGCGGAGAGTTGTTTATGGATCCAAGCAGGCGACTCTGCTCCAAACCAAAGCTGTTTGTCCGACCAAACCCGGCAACACTGGGTCTTCCGTCTGAACGATGTGATAGAGATCTCTCCGAGAGTGCATGACCTCCAAGACCACTCCCCGTTCGGGTGGGAAGTTCCATTGATTGTCTAGATGATGCGTAATGGTTGTTTGCGCTTTCATCGAAACGTACGGAATTGGCTCGTGATGCCGCGGCCCGCCTCGATTCATCGTTGGCATCCAAGGTCAATGAACTCATCATACTTGCAGCAGGCTCGGCATCAAAATTGCGAAAGGCCTCAGCCGCAGGGTTCAGAGTAGATTCTACATTTGTTAGTATAGAGACGGATCCATCAGCGTGACCAACTCACCGTGCTGTGATGAGCCAAGACCACCGGCAAATGGAGATGATGCTCCCCAAAGAGTCCGTGATCTACTCCCGTCCGACGTTTTCTGCTCCAAACGCATGATTCTGTCGGAATGCACGGCTTGGGTTGCGGAGAGCTCGCTGAGAGTCTCTTGAATGCGCCACAGTTCGTCTCTGGTCGCAAATTCCCGTGATTCCATATCTGTCCGATTACGCAGTTTGTAGAGGCATTAGGGATGACCCTTCGATCAAAAACTTGACAGAGCGTCCGGAGGGGCTCATCCACTGTCGAGATATTGGCTTGGGCGCGGAACTCGGACTGCTTCGATGACCCTCGACAGTCACAACACCTTTAACCAACACTCTCCTAGTGTGCGCCAGCCCTACGAACCCTTCCTCCGTCGGATGAGTTATCTTCCACCTCTTCAGGCTTTCATCTATTGTCTGGTTCAATGTGCTGCTCGCGGAGAAATGAATGAAGGAGGATGGAACGATGCGCCGAAATTTGGATCAAGGCAAGAGCGAGATCTGCCGATGGTAGTTTCGAAAGACTACTAGGCAATCGAAGGGTGGAGATTTGAAGAAGAGTACGAAAGGAATATACTCTGAGCTGATCAATGGTCGCGCATGAAATAGTAGATCTTAGGCAAGGTGGGATGAGAGACCGGGATGAGGTTGTCAATGAGGGTTGTAAGACAGGGATAGAGAAATGACACAGTTAGAGCAGCAAACACAGTGTGGCAGTATCAAGTTGGAAAACAAATATAAGTTTGCTGAGACAAAGTGATGCCTGTGATGGTTTGATTCTTTCATTCAAGGAGGCCACTTCCGCATCCTTGTAAAGTACAATACGTCTGCTCACCTCTGAAGATCATGCCAAGATAGTTACATATCAATATATGATCCACCCTATATCGACTACGGTGACACATTACAAGCAAGTCCGCATTGGATTCCGTCCAATCTACTCCGTACCACTTCTTTCACGGAATCCTTTCGCCCTTGAAGCTTTGTTGTTCTAGACAATCGCCACTGAAAGAGACATACTTGGTACTGGCATTTTCTTTGATATGAAAAACGGTATGTTTGAAGTAGACATTGGGTTGTTGACCTTTGCACATTTGGCGCCCTTTGCCTCTGCACTAATGGCAGTTTCAACTTCACGCCTTGGTGGCAGTGGGACGCGTACGCGTGGGTACGCAGTTACAAGACCCTTCAAGCCTTCCTTCCTGAGAAAGATAAGAACTAGAAGGTGAGGTAACGTGGTTGTCCAATATGCCGGTCATTCAGCAGACTGTGTCATGACTTGAGCAGAACAGGAGGGTGAATTTATCCATCACACATCAAGAGATCAGAGAATGTCAAGGAAGCAAGATTAGGCATTTGTCGTTGTTGTGGATGTTTCTCAGGCAACAGCTTCAGGACTTGTTGAAGAGTATCTGACTTATCTCCATTCGATGTCCGCCTACCATTCCAAGGACAACGACAGCAACAGTGGCTTTGAGCCCCTTCACACCCCTTGAACTATCCGACTCTCCATACACCCTGCCTACCCAGCCTGACCAGACATTACGGACTCGTCGCCAACGAAGTCTTCTCCTCTCTGAACTTCTTGGTTCCCAAAGAGTCAATATCGTAGCCATGCTCGATGAGGTATGCTCTGAATCTCTCATCTTCTTCTGTGATGGTATCCTGGCCAATGTGTGGGAGGAAGATAAACGCGACCAACCCGCTAAAGATACACAACGCACTCGACACATAGAATGGGTACTGACCCTGCTTGATGACATTGTCGCCGGCTGCCTTGATAATGTCTGGAAAGATGTAGTTTCCGACAAAGGCTCCAACCTTTCCTATCGCAGCTGCGATGCCGTAGTACATGCCCCGCACAGAGGTTGCCGACGTCTTGGAAGCGACAAGCCCGATGTTGTCACCGGGACCAACCTCGCCAAGCGCGAGAAATATGCCGTACATGACAACAAATCCGCCAACCTGTGACGGTTGGTCGAGATGCTTGTATATCGCCGTCATGACGAAGCCTACGATCCCCTGTAGCGTGACGCCTAGGATAAGGCAGTACTTGGGACCCAGAATGTCCGACAGGAAAGCCCCTAGGACCGCACCGGGGCAGTAAAACAGATTGATGACTGTGTTCCAGCCGAACGTCTTCCAGAGAGGGGCATCCGCTGGCAGCAACAAAGCCAGCCACGATGAGGAGTAGATGCCAAAGGAATAGGTGGAGAAATCGTAGACGAACCAGATCAACGAGACGATCGAGAGTCGGAACCAGTAAAACTTGAGAATGAGCCAGTAAGGGTAGCGGTTCATTTTGTTACGGTTGTATTCTTCGGGTTCCTGAAGCTTGATCCGCAAGTACAGAAGGGACAGTGGCGGAATGACACCTAGGCCTAGACACATACGCCACGCTGCGCGCAAATGGTTTTCGGTAAAGATTAAGACCATGATCATGGGGACGAAGGCCGAGACCACGAAACCGACGTCGATTGCGAGGTTCGTGAAGCAAATAAACCAACGATTGCGATGCCCGCGCTTGAGTTCTCCGGTCGCTTCGGCGCACGCCACCGACCCAGCGGGATATTCACCTCCCTGTTCCTGTCAGTCTTTTCCCTCCAGTCATGCGATCACTCGAGAAGAGAAGAAATGATAACAGGATTGTTAAGACTTACGATGCCAATGCCCAGAAGAAATCGGTATGCCGTGAGAGCGGCAAACATACCACCAATGCTGCCACCGGCGCCATACGAGCCAGCACTGAGGGCGGCAAAGACGATCAGGATGATGGTCGATAGAAGTAGAGAGTGGCGTCGGGACCAGTGATCGGATAGATAGCCAAAGACTAATTGGCCCAAGACGGTTCCAGCAAAGGCGATGGCAGTAACATTGTTTTGGGCGTCGGAATTGACGTATTCGTCCTTGTAGAGAATTTTGAGCATGGTATTCACTGATCCGATGACCTATGGTGTGTTAGAATAGCATTCCTGGTGTCCTGGACGAGAGTAGGTAAGAATTACCCCATTGAGGTAGCCATCAGAGAAGAGCCCGGCACCACAGGCGATGGTCGGCCAACTTCGTTCCCATCTTGTCTTGGGTGTGGCATCGAGAGGAGCAGTATGTACTGATACACGACGATCCTGTTCAGGTGCGTAACCTTCGTTGATAACTTTCTCGTTCTCCATGGCGACGAGGAGTACTGAGGAGGCAAAACAGAGAAGATGTCACATGGATCTGTTCAGAGGGAAGAAAGTACTTGTAGGGTAGTTATAAGATCTCTCGACTGGCTTCCCAAGAGGGTGTGACGTTCCCCAAAGCAGTAGGTGCAAGCAGACGCCAACGTAGGGAAGGATGATCGAGTGGAATCGTGGTTCAGGAAGCTGCGTCAACGAAGGAACAGTCGCTCTCGAAAGCAGTACTAGGGATGGTGACGTCGAGGCACCTCTTCGAATCAAGCGCGAATCATGTCGCATGCTCTTGGCCACGATGGTCGAAGTCGACGTTGATCTGCCCAGGTAGGCATGGTTCATGCCCGTACTCGTCAGAGAAGCGTCATTCTGAGTGGTTGAAAAGCGCCACTGATTGCAACGTCGTGCGATGGAGCTGACTTCGGGGGTCCCGTGCCCTTGAACGAAATTCTGTACAAAATCCAGCCAGGACAATGGCCGGACTCACGCGCTAACTTATCGGTGGGACGCGCAAACTTACTGGGAAGATCGTTGGGTTGTACGCAGTACGCGTCGTAGGGATTTTCAATCCCACGCTGTGACCACGTGTAGAGAAGGCTGGAGGAGGATTGGCTGCTTCGTGTGAAGACACGCATTCATGAACATGGTACAAATTGAGCTGGAGGATTCTGCAATTGTCCCCATGAGGTGATTCTAGTCGAGGACGAAAGAAGATGGGAGATGGGAGATGTGTGCGCCTCATACGTTCTCAAGCGGCACCAAAAACAGACGAGAGTCACGAGGATCGATCGGTGAAAAAGCTTGGTATCATTGCTTGTCTGTCTTTGACTCCCCGCTAAAGAACATGCCTAGTAAGGCCAATGCAAGGGAGTCTATCATGGAGGCGAATGTGAGTGGATGGGCACCGAATCGCCACTGCATAAAGTACCTAGGGAGCGCCTAGACGCTCTTGGCTTTTTAGGGATGCTCGGCGACTCCCAGGGCCCCAGAAAGCCACCTCGAGGTCACATCTAAGGGCCAGACCTACAATATCACTACACTGGATATACAGTATACACGCTGTAACATTGACATACACTATCGATGTATGAGGTATTCCTTCTGCGCAAAATTCTCCCGTACAGTCTACAACTTCGCTTTGAGCTTCGATTCTTCCTCTTTTGCTTTATCCTTCAATACCCGGCGTAAGATCTTGCCGGCTGCACTTTTGGGAATCTCATCAATGAACCTCACGCCACCCCTAAGTCTCTTGTGGCTGGCCACTTGTCCATCTAGCCACTTGACAATTTCTGCCGCATCCTTCTCGCTCGTTTTGCCTGCAGGGGCCACCACATATGCTCGAGGGACTTCGGTGTGTTGATGGTCGTCGTTGATTCCGATGACGGCGACATCGTTGATAGCAGGATGATCCATTAGCTTCCCTTCTAGCTCAGCCGGCGCAACCTGGAATCCTTTATATTTGATCAGCTCCTTGACGCGGTCTGTGATGTAGAAGTTGCCGTTTTCGTCCTGGAAGCCGACGTCTCCTGTCTTGAAATAACCATCCGATGTTATCGCATCCTTGGTCGCGGCTTCATTCTTCCAGTATCCCTTGAAGATGTTGGGTCCATATAACCACAGTTCTCCAGTCTTGCCGGGCCCAAGTTCTTCGCCATCGGGTGATATATACTTTGCCTTCATGCTAGGGAACATTTTCCCGACGCTTCCCACGGAGGTATACCATTCGTCCCAGGGCTATTGGTGCCACCACGTTAGCATACGCGACTCTTAACACACGCCTGACTCGGGGCTCTTACCTGCGTATGGGTCATTGGGCTGGTCTCGCTTAGACCATATGCCTGGTTGATCTTAATGTTTAATCTTTTGTGCACAGCGTCGACCAGCTCCTTGGTGAGTGGTGCTGCACCGCTGGTGATCATTTTCACACTGCTGAGATCGTATTGCTCTACAAGCTTGTCCCGAGACAGCCGTACAATCACCGGCGGAGCAACGTAGATGAAAGTAATCTTGTGGTTTTGAATGGCCTTTAGGAATACTTCCAGGTTGAACGATGGCATCACCACCAGCTCAATTCCTCGATGAAGTGGCTGTTGGACCAACCCAGTCAACCCATAAATATGGTAAAAGGGCAACACCCCAAGGATCTTATCTTGGCCACTCGAGTACCACTTCCCCATGGCAGACTTGACCATCAATAAGTCGGAGATGATATTCCGGTGGCTGAGCATGACTCCTTTCGGCAATCCAGTTGTTCCCGAGCTGTAGACCAGGAACGCCAGGTCCTTGTCAGGATGCATCTTGCGCCGTCTGTACCTTGTTGAACCACTAGTCTTGCGGATATTGGTCCAGTGCTTGCACCTATGGCTGGGGTCTCGTCCCTGACCAAGTAAAATGACACGGTCTTCGGGTATGCCGGACTTCTTGGCTGCTTTCAGTGCTGTTGGTAGGAAATCAATGGTTGTGACAATAGCTTTCGACTCGGAATTGGTCAATTGAAAGGAGAGTTCATCGGCCGAATATGCCGGGTTGGCCGGTGACACTATGCCTCCAGCATAGAAGACACCGTAGACAATGGCCGCAAAGTCGATATCGTTGGGCGCAAAGACGTTCAGGACATCACCCTTCTGCCAGTCCCAAAGATTACGGAGACCGCCTCCGAATCCTGTAGCGGCATCTTTGACATCTGTCCAAGTGTATTGACGAGAGCCATCAACAGATCGATATATGACTGCACAGTCAGTTTCATGTACTGGTGTAAATTGTATGACCTACCTTGCGTATCAGGAAAGTCCCGAGGCTGTTCAAACATCAGACCCCATAGGTCAACCTCGGGGATCTGAATATCGGGAAATGGCGAGTTCGTAGGCATCGCGGCGCTTAGATCTGCACTGCAGGTGCACGAGTATGTGTAAGGAGCAAGGTTGAATACTCGAATCACTGCAACGAGTTTATTCGAGGAACAGTCACGGCATGTTATTGCCCAGTGACTGCTGGCAGATCTCCGAGATAATTCCAAGTCGACCCGGAGGTCGCGCTATCTCGCATCTCCGCAAAAGGATGGTTGGAGAAGCCTCGGCTTGAATGAGGCGGAAAAACCATATTTCCGGATTTGATATTTGCCCAAGCCGCCCGAAAAAAAGATACACAAACGTTCTGATAGACTCATAGAGCATTAGGCGGGTGCAGTTCAAAGATCAATCGATGGTAGTAAGAATTTTAGTAGCTGGACAGACTTGCAGCTCCATTACTATCTTTAATAACATGCCTCTGAGCCAAAAAAATACCCTATCATGGCAGAGAGTTGTAACTGGGCGGTGAGATGAGATCACGAAGGCGGTCCCTAATGGTCAGCAAATAATAAGACATCAGACTAGGCTGAGTGGTTATATATTTTATAGAAACCATCACACGCATACAGCAGGGCGACATCTTGCAGTCGGCAATGTTAGAAATACCGAGGTAGCAGGGTTCACATGCCCAAGACTGTATTGGCAGATACATACTGGCCCCTTATAACTCCCGAGTAACCGGGGAATAATATGCACGGCTCGCCCTCGATTTTGGCTTGCTCTCCAACACAATTCTTACCACTTTTATAATCCGCGGTCTTGTCGCCGGCTGCAGGTCAGAATCGCGACTCGGATTGATAAAATTTCTTTACGTCTTCCTTATCAAAGACTACGCCCGTCCGAATTTGCCATCGAGCCTTTTCGTGGGTTTCAGAATCGCCTCTGTTCCTGAAATTCCCGAGGCTGCAATCATGGTTGCAGATGCCGTCGTCTATCACCCTGCGGTGACCCATTATCTCCGATACGTCGCGACTACAGGTAAGATACACTATTATACCTCGACGACTCATCGCTGACCAGATCACTGTGTAGTCGGTCGAGACAAGGTACTCCGTACCATTCAGTACTTCGCGCGATTCTACGCCTGGTATCTTTACCGCACCAACAATCCGACCAGTTCCATTCAGCCATGGACCACGATCAAGACTCAGTTCGGCCTGACGCGAAAGATCCTGCGTATTGGCAAGTTTGTGGAGCATCTGCGTGCTGGTTCTGAGATCTATGATGCCGCAGTAAAATCGGGCAACGGAGACAAGATCACTCAATACCTTCAGATCCTGCGACAGATTGGGTATGCCGGCTACATGCTATTTGACATGATGACTGTGCTGGATGCTATGGGTGTCAAGAAGGATCCCAGGGCCAAGAACATTCAGGCGACAGCGTTCCGATTCTGGTGGACGGGCTTGACGGCAAGCGCACTGGCTGGAATCTACAACAAGTACAAGCTGAGACAGCGCACCAAGGCCGTTGATGAGAAGGATGCCGAAGCGAAAGTTGAGAAGGTGAAGATCGCAAAGTAGGTTACTCCCTTCGAGAGATGCTTTGCTTGAGACTGACCGTGACTCGCAGACAACAAAAGGCTGTCAACATCCAGCTTGTTTCTGACCTTTGCGATCTGACAGTGCCGAGTACTGCACTGGGTTACCTCAACTTGGACGAGGGAATTATTGGACTGGCAGGCACGACCAGCAGTTTGCTTGGTGTTTACGGAGCCTGGCAGAAGACTGCTTAAAGAGTGCAGGCCGGAATATCCAGGGTTTCTCGTGTTTTAAGACCTGCCATGACTATCATGCTTGGGTATATTTGGTCAATTGTCGCAAGTACTATACATTTATCTGTCTGTTTTCCAAGACAATGATGTAGTCTCTTTTTACGGGCGACCGGCATTGATGACACAGAATAACATCGTGTCATGTTTTGCCTGGTATGATACTCTGGTCTGGGTCATGAAAAGCGATTCCCCCGCTTTGTTTGACGCAAAGGCGCATCTGGTGGAGTCCAGACTCGTAAGGACTTGGTTGTTTTGGGCAGCCCCCATCAATCCCAGCGAAACGCTCTCTACAAACGATCTTGTCTTGCACCATCAACACATCGTTGCTACTGTGATCAGCAAAACTCTGCCCTGACTCAGCAGGATTGAGTTGAGATACTACTCGTCGACGTGTAACCTGATGTGCCGTCAATTGCATGGTCTGAGTCTGGATCTGAGCGCGAAGCGTCGGTGGCGTTGTTGTGTAGGGTCGATAACTCTTGAACCAAGCACAGTGCAGTCTAGTCAGCGATCAAAAAACAGTAATCGTGGTACTGGACCTGTATTGGCAAGGGTGGAAGGAAATGTGGTGATTGGAAGCGGGGGAAGAGCATTCGATGACAATGAAGACACTGGTCACATTCCCTCAGCTGATTTTTCCCTTTCTGCCTCCACCTGCGTTTCCTAGACCTTTATCTTCTGCCGTCACTTCATCTCGAGTCTTCATCCTTCAGGCCTCGATTCACGATAATAAGAAGGACATCAAGGCTGATTTTGCACGCTCCGCATCATATCTCCAATAATCAGAGCATAGTTTACCCACGTACGCCCACTGGCCTCGTCTCTACTCCAATCATTGCCCTGCGGAAAATCTCG